>NC_046314.1:116775948-117418420 GCF_009819535.1 Lacerta agilis | reverse complement strand
GCTGACCCACCGGTACCCGCGGTGAGCACAGATCCACCACAGGCCCGCGAGGTAGGACTCCATCCGGCCTGAGGCAAAACTCTGTAGGAGAGCGGGGTTCGGCTTTCCCACGGGTCCAACAACGGTAGTCCAAGCGGCGGAGAGGTCGGAGGCAGTCTGTGTGCCTCTCGGGCTGGTGATGATAACTTGCCCTGTCTCACGGAGTTCCAGGTTGATGTCGCACACACTGACCCCCACGTTAGGTCCTTGTCCAGTGAAGCGGCGGCAAAGGGGGCCCCTGGTTGGACCTGTCAAGTACAGGTATTGGTGGGTGAGATTCAAGGCGGTTAGGTTCCATGAGGCAACGTCCCCTGACCGGAACTGCTCCAGGGTGACGGCCACCGGAACCAGAGGTAGTCCTTGTCTCATATGGGTTGGAGCATGAGCACAGATCCAACAATCCCGAGTAGTGGTCTCCTTTGCCACCTTGCTGAGGAGTTGGATGAAAGAGTTCTGCTCCCAGGAGGAGAGGAGGTCCGGTTCTATGCCAGACCGGTTCAGTCCTAATTGTCGGGGAGCGGTGCCTATCGGGTGAAGGGGGTCAGTGGAATTAAGGAGGCTAACGTTGGAGGCAATGCCTCCACATCTCATAGGTCCTGTATGGTCCCAAGCAGGAGGATGGGAAGGGGCTACTGGGTGATGCCACCCTTCTAAGTACTCTCTCCCCTGCCAGTTTCCCGTAAGTCCAAGGTCCCAGAGGCAACAAAACCTCCGGAGACATACGCCTTGCAACTGGGATCTATGGGGTCCCGGAGCCATACGGAGGCATTGAAATCCAAAGAGGAGACTCTCAGAGGGTTGGTGGGTGTCCGTGTAGGCGTGTGAGGCTCCACCAAGCGCCACCTCAGTCCAGTTGGGAAGCCTGGTAACTTCCCCTCGTTCATAGAGGAGGTAGGACCCATTCACGCATTGCAAACGGTAATGCCCATGGTCCAAGGCGAGGACAGCGGCTCCAATGCGATGGAAGTATTGGGTACGGATAAAGAGTTCCCAATACTGAGAGTCAGAGAGTTGGGGTACTGCAGAGTGACGCAAGAGGGTCCGGGACTCAGGAACACAAAAGTCAAAGTCCCCCATTCGATCCTGGTTGTCCCTACCCCCTAGGTCAACAGCATGGAAGTCCAGGTAACGGTAGTCGGTGTGCAAGTGCACGCAGTAGTTGGCTGCGAAGGTGATAGTCGCAGCAGTTAGAACAAGGGATAGAGTCCGGGGAGAGCAGAGAAATTGGGGCGGCATGGTAGAAGTTGAAGGTGGAGCTGTCAGATAGCTGTCAGCTGTCAACGAGCTGTCAGAAGGCGAGGCGAAGCGAAGGACGAGCTGTCAGCGAGCTGTCAGAAGGCGAGGCGAGCTGTCAACAAGCTGTCAGAAGGCGAGGCGAAGCGAAGGACGAGCTGTCAGCGAGCTGTCAGAAGGCGAGGCGAGCTGTCAACGAGCTGTCAGAAGGCGAGGCGAGCTGTCAACAAGCTGTCAGAAGGCGAGGCGAAGCGAAGGACGAGCTGTCAGCGAGCTGTCAGAAGGCGAGGCGAGCTGTCAACGAGCTGTCAGAAGGCGGGGCGAAGCGAAGGACGAGCTGTCAGCGAGCTGTCAGAAGGCGAGGCGAGCTGTCAACGAGCTGTCAGAAGGCGAGGCGAAGCGAAGGACGAGCTGTCAGCGAGCTGTCAGAAGGCGAGGCGAAGCGAAGGACGAGCTGTCAGCGAGCTGTCAGAAGGCGAGGCGAGGCGAAGGACGAGCTGTCAGTCGCGTTTCAGGCGTAGTTTGATACCGGTGTTGCCGGGAACGATCTCGGAGGTCCAGATGGCGCCCGGTCCGGTCTGTTGGACCCGATCCTGGTCCCGATCCTGGTCCGGTGGCGAAGGCTGTTGGACCCGATCCTGGTCCCGATCCTGATCCTGTGGTGGGGCGATATGTTCTCCGTCCTCGTCGTCTATATAGGAGGCTGCAGTGGGAGGTGGGTTATCAAAAGTATAATCCTCCCCCCCGCTTTCCTGTGTCTCCTGTGGCGGTTGTGTGGCCTTGCACCTGGTATGGTGAAGCCAGGCATTTTTCTCCCCCACTTTTAGAGCTGTGAGTGAGACGAGGAGGACCTGATATGGACCCTCCCAGGCTGGCTGCAGTGGGAGTTTCTGATAGACCTTCACTAACACCCAGTCTCCTGGTTGGAATGAGTGAACGGGGGCATCTGCTGGCAGGTTCTGGCCTTCTATGGCCGCATATTTATGGAGGCTGCGCAGCTGTTTCTGCAGTTGTATCACATAGCTGGTAAGTTCAGTTTCCCCAATGTCCAATTCTGATAAGGGGAACTGGGTGTTATAGATAGGAGGGGGTCGTCCGAAGAGAAGTTCAAAGGGGGAGAGTTTTAGGGGTCCAGTGGGGGCGCTCCTGATGTTGTGAAGGACTATTGGCAGTGCATTGACCCACTTCAAACCAGTGGAGCTACAGATTTTCCCCAATTGGACCTTTATTTCCTGATTCATGCGTTCGACTTGCCCTGAGGAGGCAGGGTGGTAGGGGGTGTGCAGTTCCCACTTAATGCCAAGAGCAGATGCCACATGCTGGACCACAGCCGCTGTGAAGTGGCTCCCCCTGTCAGAGTCTAACTTGCGTGGGATTCCAAATCGTGGAATGATCTCATGGAGTAGGGCTCTGGCCACAACCGAGGCAGTAGCCCTTTTAGCAGGAAAGCCCTCAGTCCATGAGGAGAATTTGTCAATTATAACCAGAACATGATGGAAGCCCTGACACGGGGGAAGATCAATAAAGTCCAATTGTAAGTTTTCAAAGGGGACAAAAGCCCATGGTCTAGCCCCTGGTGGCCGCCTGGGCTCACGTTTAGGGTTATAATTTTGGCAAGTGACACAGTTCTTAGTAGCAGCGGCTGCTGCCGTGGCTGTCCCAGGGGCATACCAGGATCTTTGAACAAAGTCTATCAGCTTCCCTTTGCCCCAGTGGGTTTGTTGGTGGAGGACTCTGACAAACTTAGGGGTCCAAGCCCTGGGCATGACGACTCTCCCATCTGGAAGAGTCCATACGCCATTGACCTTTGTCGCACCAATGGTAGTCCACGTGGATTGCTCCTCTCCAGGGGCAGTCCTATACATTAGATCAAAGTCGAAGTCTGCAGGTATTTGAATGCATTGGAAGTCTGCCCCCTCCCGTGGGGTTTGCAAGGCTGCCATTTGGGCGGCGCGATCCGCCCTCCTATTGCCTTTTGAGACCGGGTCCCTCCCTTTGGTGTGGGCCTTACAGTGGACGACAGCGATGGAGGCCGGTAGGTGAATTGCAGACAGCAGTCTTTCCACTAGGGCGGCGTGGGAGATTTGCGATCCTGCAGCCGTTAGGAAGCCCCTTTGGAGCCATATCTGCCCCGTAGTGTGGACCAGACCGAAGCAATATTTGCTGTCGGTGTATATGGTGGTGCGCTTTCCTTCGCTAAGTTCACAGGCTCTGATGAGGGCTACTAGTTCGGCCGCCTGAGCACTGTACTGGGCATGTATGGGACCCGCTTCTAACACTTCGAAATCAGATGCTACCGCATATCCAGTCTTTCTCTCTCCATTCACTATCTTAGAGCTGCCATCTGTGTATAATATAAGATCTGGGTTCTCCAGGGGGAGGTGATCCAAGTCCTCTCTAGGTTTTTCAGTTTGTCTGACAATTTGAGCGCAATCGTGATGGGGGGTGCCATCTTCCGGCAGTGGAAGTAGGGTCGCCGGGTTCAAGGAGTTTACTCTCTTGATGACTACGTTTGAGGGAGCCAGTAGGAGGGCTTCGTAGCGGTTTAAACGCGGATTGGAAAAATGGTGGGTGCCTTTCATAGATAGGAGGGTGGAGACTGCATGGGGCACATGGATGGTAATTTCATGCCCCAGTACTGTCTCCTGCGCTTTCTGGAGGAGGATTGCTGCAGCGGCTATGGCCCTAAGGCAGCTTACGGCTCCTTTGGCGGTGTTATCGAGCTGCAGACTGTAGTAAGCCACTGGCCTCTGCCGGTCCCGAAAGGATTGAGTTAGGACTCCCGAGGCCACCCCCATCTGTTCGTGGACGTATAGATTGAATGGGATGCGGTAATCTGGGAGGCCTAAAGCGGGGGTGGAACGTAATTCCCTCTTCAGGCGCTCAAAGCAGGCAAAAGCCTCCTCGCTCCATATTAACTTATCGGGGTGGTCCTGGCGGGTCATGGCCGACAGGGGCTTCGTTATTTCGCTGTAGGCGGCGACCCATTCTCTACAGAACCCAGCCATCCCGAGCAGCCCACGCAATTGTCGTTTAGTCTGAGGTAGGGGTATTTTCGTGACTGCATCTATTCTGTCGGTTGCCAGGCTCCGGGTGCCCACCCCTAGGACGTGTCCAAGATATCTGACCTCCTGCTTGCAGAATTGTAGCTTTTTGGGGGAAACTTTGTGTCCTTTGTAGGCTAGGGCGACAAGGAGGTGTTTGGTGTCCAATTTGCATGCCTCCTCGCTATTAGAACAAATCAATATATCATCAACGTAAAGCAGATACTTGGATCCAGCAGGCAGTACTACATCCTGTAGATCTTGGTGTAAGATGGCAGAGAAGATGGCCGGCGACTCCACATACCCCTGGGGTAGCCTGGTCCAAGTGAGCTGGCCGGGTCCCCAGGTGAAGGCAAAGAGAAATTGACTTTCAGGGGCCAGGGGTATGCTGAAAAATGCAGAACATAAATCTGCAGCGCTGTACCAGGAGGTGCCCGGTGGTATTGCATTTAGTAGGGAGTTTGGGTTCCCCACCACCGGGTGGCGCGGCACCACGAATTGGTTAACTAATCTCAAGTCCTGTACAAAACGGTAACGGGTTGGGGCGCCCTCTGTAGCGGCCTTCTTAATGGGGAGGACTGGCGTGTTGCACGGGGAGGCGCAAGGTACTAAAATTCCCTGTTGTAGGAAATCCTCTATCATGGGTGTAAGTCCCTGTATTGCAGCCTGTGGCAGTGGGTACTGCTTAGTACAAGGGTATGGGAGATCTGCTCTATAGGTGATCTTGACAGGCACAGCGGATTTTAAAAGCCCTACAGAGGTGGATTCTGTCCCCCATAGCCAAGGGGGTAGTTCCAATTCAAGGTCCAAGGGGAGATCTGGGAACTGACGCTCCTGGACTGCTTCTTGTACAAGTCCCTGGAATGCAGGTACAGATTCCTCAGGCATGTGCAGATATATGCCGTCCTGTGAGCATTTAATAGTCGCTCTCAGCTTGCAAAGTAGGTCCCTCCCCAAGAGATTCACTGGGCTGCTGGTTAGCAAGAAGGTATGTTCCGCTAATAGGGGTCCCAGGGTGACCTTGGCTGGCTGTGAGAGCGGGCAGGTGCGGGGTATCCCATCCAGTCCCATGACCTTCTTGGTTTCCTGCCCAGGTTCTAGATGGCTGTTGGCCAAGGTGGAATAGGTCGCTCCGGTGTCGAGAAGGCACTCATAAGGGTGCCCATCGATCTCAATGGTGCAGATGGGATCTTCCGGAGAGAGCGCTAGGACTGGGCAAATGGAGTGGGTCTGGTTGGGATCCCCGGCTGATTGTCAATACTGATTTGCTCCATGCGGCTGGGGAGGTAGAGTGGCCGGTGGTGCTGCAGGATTCTGGACCCCACTCTGGTGAATCGGGGGGCGCATATTGGACTGGGATGCCTGCGATGGTCTGGAAGGTGGTTGGGGCCACTGTCCTTGAGTCGCTGGGGTTTGGTTCCCAAACCCTGGGGCAGCCTGTTGGTTAGGTAGGTAGGGCGCATAGCTCGTTCCTCTGTGGTGGGGAGGCCTGTTCTCTTGTGTCCAATTAGTTACTGGATTAAGATATGGACAAAATTTGCGTATGTGCCCTTCCTCCTGGCAATGGAAGCAGCCCCCTCCTGTATAGCCCCAGGGTCGGTTTGTGACTTGTGGCCCCCTTCCTCTTCCTCGTCCTCTTCCCCTGCTTTGATACTGAGCCGGTTCCATGCTGAGGGCGAGCACATGGTCGTCCTCTGGCCTTGGTTCTCTCCTTTTCTTCTCATCCCTAGTGTTGAAGATGGTTTTTGCGATGGAGAGGATTTCACTGAAACTCTTTCCATCGTATCCTATCTGGAGGCTTAAAGCCTTTCTTATGTCCGGGCTGGATTGATCCTTAAAGAATCCTTTCACTATCACTGAGTGCTGAGGATTGTCGGGGTCTATCCCGCCCCAGGTCTTTATCGCCGATACCAGCCTAGTATAATAATCTGAGGGGTGCTCATTAGGTCCTTGTAGAACCGACTGGACTTTAGTCCAATTCACGGTGCGCTGGCCAGCCGCTTTAATCCCATCTAGGATGGCTTTCTTGAAGATTTTTAGGCGCCACACGCCGCCAGGGGTGTTGTAGTCCCAAGCAGGCTCCGGCTCAATCCTAAGATTTTGGGCTGTCAGCGGTTCAATACCGTCGGGTTTGTTTTGCTGGTAGTTTTCAAGCTCTAGTGCTTCTCCCGCCTTGGCCAAGATATCTGCCTTCTCCGCCTCATTAAAGAGGGCATTAAGGAGAACATGCGTGTCAGCCCAAGTCGGATGGTGTGTGGAGAAGATAGCGCTTATTTGGCGATAACATTTATCAGGGCTATCTCTTAGAGACGGCATCTGGCTTGCCCAGGCCACCAGGTCCGCTGTATGAAACGGTTGGTGGGTGTAAATCATACGGGGTGGGCCATCTGGTTCCGCCGGTGGTATGGGCAGTGCTCTCAAGGGCATCTGTATCTCTGGCTCCCCACTAGGCTTAGATGTGCTGGGGCCCGCGCCTGATGATGGTGGCGGCTGTTTCCCAGATGTGCTGGGGCCCGCGCCTGATGATGGTGGCGCTTGCTTCCCTTTTGTTTTATTCCCGCTACGAAGGGCCATCCCCTCCTCCCCCTCCGACTCCTCATCCTCTGAACTTGTCCCGAGGTCTGAAACGGGTGCTGTTGCGCCCTGGTAGTAGAAGGGGATTAAGGTCCGATCTATGAGCTCTTCATTTGAACGTTCCTCGTAAGGGGGAGGGAGCGACTGGGCTGGTTTTTGGCGCCTCTTCTCGCTGGGCTGCCGATTAGGCTTGATGATGGGAAGTTGCAGCGATGGGGCAGTCTGCAGGGAGCACAGAACCTGCTGGACTGCCTCAAAGGCAGCCAGGTATTCTAGCTGGCGGGGTTTTTCTTCTAATAAGTACTTCTTCAGAGAATTGAGTCGGTCTTTATTGAAAGACCCGTCCGTTGGCCAGCGGAGCTCGGGTTTTAAGGTGGCAGTAGCATTTGGCCATAGATTCCTGCAGAGGTCTCCTAACTTCTGCTTGGATAGCAGTTCGTGCCCTGGTATTTGCTTCCAGTGGGCTAAGACGAACTCAAGAGGGGAGTCGGGGTCCAGCTGAGAAACGGAAGGCTTCCGTGAAGCTTTCCTCTCAGAGGGAGCCCGCTCATGCTTCGAAGCTTTAGTTCCCATCTCGCGACTTCGGGGTTCGGGTTCCTAAGAACGGGAAAAAAGGGGTAGGGGTTCGGGTTTCTTAATTGGATATCCTTAGTCCTCCCTTTCCTATTCCTAACACTTCAACTTCAACTCTGGCGCCCTTTTCTTACTCCGTCGGGGTTCCTTCCCCAGACCTCTTCCTTTCCAAACAACCAGGGGTTTCCTCACCACTCTGCCTTGTCTTGCCCCTCAGGCCAAGCTCTCCCTCCTGGCAACCTCCTACCTGACGTTACAACTTGAGAGAGAGGGCCCTACTGGACGCCCACTTAGCGTGGTGCCAGATCAGGTAGCCTCTGGATAGAGTTTTCGTTCCGGAATACCCCCCTTGCGTTTGGAAGCGGGTTCACACGCGACAAGCGCGTACACGTGTCCCGACCAGTGCGGCTAGGGTAACGATAGAAAGGAAGTCCCCCTGCCCCTCGGCTGGTAGGTCACCCGTTTGCGGGGAGGTGGTTGTTTAGGCCGTCCTCCCCGTCTTATTTCTCGGGTTCCACACCAATGAGGAAGACAGAGGTACGAAGAAGAACTCTGGCCCCTTGCGTTCGATAGGGTACCCACAGCGGAGAGGTGGTTGTTTAGGCCGTCCTCCCCGTCTTACGTTCGAGTCCCGTCTCGGTGCGGCTGACCAGAGGTTTAAGAGAAAGAAATAGAGCTCAGGACTCCCCTGTCGAGTTGAGCATGGGTCCACGCGTTGGACCAAGAGAAAGGCAAGAAATAACGATAGGTAAGAGGGCAGAGAATTGGTTGCCAGGAGTCACCACCCCTCTCCCACCGATGCACGGGGATTCAACCTATACTCACGTCTCTGGTCCTGTGATCCCGGGATCAAGAAGGTAGCCGGCGAGCTTTCCCTTTGCTCCCTGGTTGGTCCCTCGGAGACTTGCAATTACCGCCCGGAGGATGGCCGGAGGTCCGGAAAAACTTCCCAGGCAAAAGGGCCCGGTGCCGGCTGAAGGTTTTGGGGTCCCGCGGCCAGCCACACGGGAGCACCGCAAGACTCCCGGCTTTCGGCACCAACTGTTACAGAAAAAAATCCCAAGTGTGCTTGTCCACCTGGCCCTATGAGAGAAGCCCACGGGTTCTGCGGAGATCAAGGAGGAAGCCAGCCAGGAGCAAAGTAAAGCAAAGAAGCTTTATTGCGCAACAGGAGCAGCCAAGACTGTTCAACGGGGAAAGGGGTGACATGGACTTTTAAAACTTTACAAAACATCCCAGAATACATTTCAGGAACGTCATCATCACATGGGGAAAACGTCAGATGATTGACAGGAGGAAGGGGGGGTTTTCAGGATCTGCATATGGGGAAAACAAGTTTAGCATAACGATCAAGGTGGCAGGAACAGGTAAATGGTTTAAGGGTGGGTACAATACACATAGAGAGTTTCCACTGGGGAAGAACAATAGGGGATCTTTGGGAGGATGTCTGCTACTATGGTAACTGATGGATGGGGATTGAGTGGATTATTGGGAGGGGTGTATTTCCTGGATGAGGACGTGACTGCCTGCTGAAAGGATTATGAAGGTCACCGACACAAAGTCCAAAAATTATATATGTTCAAGAAAGTGTACTTCTGATGGTCGGAGGATGGCGGGAACCGAGGGGATGGAGAGTCCATCTCCTGAGGAGAAGATAGACACTTGAACTGAGCAGATTGGACACTGCGTTCAGGAGTTACGGATTTTACAATAATAAACATTTCGAGCTGTCAAAAACAGGCCACCCAGTCTTTAAATTGTCCATTTGATACATTGTTGCAAGTTATAATTAATAGTTTCCCCAACTGGATACATTTTGGTTTCGATTCTATTGTTCTCCCAGCAGGGAGCCTGTCAATACCCACTTAGCGTTCAGTCAAGCGTGAAGGTGATGATTGAATCATAGTATCTGAGCTGAACGTTCCATTTTGCAGGCTGAGCTGGATGCATGCTCCTGATTGGCGGGCCTGCCGCTCATTGAGAAAATGGTGTGTAGCGAAGCGCTTCTGACAGGCGAAGCGGTACGGGTTTTTAGGCTTTATGTACAGCCTTTTGAAGGGGGTTTTGGGGAAAATCAGTGTGCTGCTTGTGAGACCGTGTGGGGAAACATGTGGAGGGGTTTTCGGGGCCCAGGGGAAGTGTCCTAAAGGCGATCCGGTGAGTCCCGGCTGGCCGCCTTGTCAGCAGGCCTCCGGGAAGAGCGCTCCCCCTGCCGGTTTCCCTATCAGGCCACAGAAGACAGAATCAGAATTCAAAATGACCGTAACAGAATGGAGAACTGGGCTCAATGTAAAAAATGAATTTAAACAGGGACAAATGTCAGGTTCTGCACTTAGGCAGGAAGAACCAGATGCACAAATATAGGTTGGAAGGGGGGGGGGCAGGGGCACACCAGGCTTACTAGTAGTACATGTGAGAAGGATCTAGGGGTCTTGGTGGACCACAAGCTGAATATGAGTCCACAGGGTGATGCAGCAGCAAAACCCCTAATGCTATTCTAGGCTGCATCCACAGAAATCTAGTGTCCAGATCAAGGGAAGGAATAGTCCCTCTCTATTCTGCCTTGGTCAGACCCCCACCTAGGATCCTGTGTCCAATTCTGGGCACCACAATTTAAGGAGGAGGTTGACAAGCTGGAAGGTGTGCAGAGGGAGACCGAGATGATCCAGGGTCTGGAAACCGAGCCTTATGAGGAACGGTTGAAGGAGCTGGGGATGTTTAGTCTGGAAAAAGAGGAGACTGAGAGGAGATGGGAGAGCCGTCTTCAAATATCTCAAAAGGTTGTCACACATGGAAGAGGGAGCAAGCTTCTTTTCTCCTGCTCTGGAGGGCAGCAGGACTCAAACCAATAGATTCCAGTGACAAGGAAGGAGATCCCAGCTAAACATCAGGAATAATTTTCTGGCAGTAAGAGGCTGTGCAACATTGCAATGGACTCCCTCGGGAGGTGGTGTGCTCTCCTTCCTTGGAGGTTTTAAAGCAGAGGTTGGGCTAGATGACCCTTGGGATCCCTTCCAACTCTTCAATTCTTTGATTCTGTTAATTCATTCCACTCCTTCGCAATCTCCTTGAACACCAAACGCCACCCTAGGTGGTCTCCTGCTACAAAGTTGTGGCTTCCAGCAACTGGTATTCAGAATCATTGCTGCCTTGGACAGTAGAGGTGGAAGAGTCCTCAGAGTCAGCAACCATGGATAGTCCTGTGTCCCCTACGTAAAGGGGACGATAGCACCCCGATTCCACCCCCTTGGGGATTTATAGCGTGTTGGACTCCAGACTGCCCCTTCCCTGTCCTTCCTTGTCTCAAGAGATAACCATTTCCCTCTGGTTACAGCTGGAAGGGTCACAGCTCAGTGTGAGAGCACCTGTAGGCGGCCAGGGAGAGGCCCCTGCCAGCCAGTGAAGGCAATACTGATGAAGTGTAGGTGGGGGGCCCAAGTCAGCTCTCCGTGTCCCCTCCATTCCAGCCAGCCTTTCCCTGAAGGGTGATCTAGCTCTCTTCATCTTGTGCTGAACTAGTGATTTGTGATGTATTTTGTAGAGGTTTGATTAATTTTATTGATTTTATTCTGCGCTGTACTTTCTTAGTGTTCCGTCATGGGGGAAAACCAAATGGCCAAAGTATGTCGAGGATTGTGGGCAAGCCAGCCGTGCACTGAGCAGGTCGGCCAAGACAGCAGAAGCAGAGAAATGCTTCATAAGCACCGGAGGCCATTAGCTATGTTGTGTTGCTGGCATTGCAGTGCTAATAAACACCATTTAATTGATCTGACTGGCATCCGGGTGGAATGGCCGTCCCAGGCAACTGAACCGGGGTACCAATAATCATTCTGGTATTTCCCCTAACAATTGGCGGTATAGGTTTTTTTTTCTTTTGCAAAATACATATTCGTTCTGTGCAAGGACCCCCCCTCCACCCCAGATCCCATTTCTACATCTGGACCATGCCTGATCCATTTGATCACCGTCCCAACTCACACAGCAGTGGCAGGCTGGACACCCCCCAGAGCTGAGGCTGGGCCTACTAAGTTTCTCAGCCATTTGGTTCCCAACCCCCCCCCCCCCCAAGAGACCACTTGAAAATTGCCTTGGTGAGCCAGAGTTAATTTTTCTTGCAATGTGTTGTGCTAGGTGCTGTATGGTTTTTATTGTATTTTTGCAGACAGATCACAGACCACGCAGACGAAGCTCCTGGACCACTGCTTTGGGAGCCCCTCCTCTAAGAAACAAGTCAGGTGGGGAAAGACCAGCAGGAAGAGAGACCCTCTCTGTGATCTGCTTGAAGAAAACCTGCATGGAACTCAACCCAAGAATACCCAGAGGGGTGTGCATTGACACAAACGGCAAGTGTGTGTTGACTCTTAAAGTACCAGGGCAGCACAGCTGGTCTTCCCCTTGAAAGCAGCCCCCCCGCCCCCGGCTTCTGTTCCACTAACACAGAGACCGTCATCCCACTTCTCTAACTGGGTGCTTGTAAAATACTATGGTTGTAATTCAGCTTGAGACCCAAAGAAGAGTCCCTTTGAATTCCTGTAATCCAGTTTGACAGGCCTCACCTCATTCAGCTGGTGTACTTTTTGCCTACAAGAACTTCTTGCGTCTTGGCAAACCACTCGGCCTCCCAAGTTGGGACGGCCTTTTTACCTCCTAGCCACAGAGAAAATGGGTGGGGGTGGGGGTGGGGAGGTGGCCTTCGTGGTTCCTGTGCGCAGAAGCCCCTGCTCTGGGCTCTGAAGCAGGGTCAGCCTTTGCGGAGCTGTGGAGACGTGGCCAGAATCAAGACCACAGGTGGCACCTGGCACAGATTGGCCTCCCCAAGGGCTGCCCCTGCCCACTGAAGTTGGGAGAAGCACTCTTGGGTGGAAAGGCTAAGGAATGGTCATGAGGTGCCTGGATTGAACACTGGGGGAACCCAGCTGGCAGTGAGAGGAAGAACTGGACGCCCCTCGGGATTATCGGGAGGAGAGCTGGAAGTCACATTTATTCACCTCTCTCTCTCTCTCGCTTTATTCTGTTACTGTTCTTATTCCTTTGCTCTTATCTATCACTTTCATTTTTCTATTTCTTCCTGTTATTTCATTACTTCCTTTTAATACTCTCAATGTATTTTGGTAAGAATTGCATACAGGTGGAGATGATGGAAAGCTGGTGAGAGACCTCGTATGAGAGGCAGGGACGGGGGGGGGGAGGCTGGGGGAAGAAAGGGCTGCTCCCAGGTGAGAGCTGGGAGGACACACCCTTCCCTGTATGGGATAAAAGTGAGAGGGGACCTTATATTCTTCTAACTCCTTTTCTTCTTTCTCTTTTTCGCTATTTTCTGTTTAGAAATTGTTTTGTTTGTCTCATTGTATTGTGAAAAGCCTTAAGAAAACTTGGGATCTATAAGAAAGCAAAGCCTGTCTGCCCCAGCCGCAAGAGTAACCGCAAAAGGGATTGGCGTGAGGCCTGCAGACTCCGTGGCACAGAGGCAGCAGACAAGTTCTCGAACCACACAACTTTTATTTTAAATAAAACGCAACACAGATGCAGGCTTTGCACACCGGTGTCTGTGATCAAACAGGCAATGCAAAACGAGGAACAGGCCAAGGCAGAGTTTGTGTGGCAATCTTGTCAAAACAGCATGAACTAAAACCTTGGTGGGCCACGACTGGGGGGAGCGGGCAAAGGTCCGGCCCCCTCCCAATGGTGGGCGTCCCAAGGGCAAGAGGTGGAACTCAAACCAAAGCGATGTTTATGAGAAACAGATGGTTCTGGGGGTGGGTGGGTGGGGGGAGAGCTCCCGTCCACCCTTCTCTTCCCAACTGCAAGGCTGCCATGTTCCCGGGTCACCCCCCCCCCCCATGAAGCTCCCGGCAGAGGAAGGCCACCATCTCTGAAGTTCTCCTGCCCTCAACCCACTTGATATGTCAGACAGAGCAGCTGGGAAAGCCACATTCTCAGCAGCCTCATTAAAGGAACCCCAATAAATAAATACTCCAAGTCCAAGCCCTCCCCTCCCCCCCGAAAAATTAGCAAGCCTCCAGTGCTGGGCTTGGCCACCCCCCAGGCTCACACCCCCCCCCCAAACTCCCCTGAGCCAGGAGGGGAGGCCAGAGCTTGGCTCAGCACAAACACAACAGGCAAAGTGCAAGTGAAATCCAGTACGGAAAAATATACAAAGAATTTGTCTCTCAATATAATACAAGGGATCGGGAGCGCTCACACCCAAGACAACTGGAGAAAGAATAAAATTATTCAATAAATAAGGAAGGTGGGGTGGGGTGGGGGCGGGGAGGGCGGGGCCAGAGCCCGGGGCACCGGACCCAGCATTCTGCCCCACCGCAGGCCTATTTACAGCGCTGGTCTCCTCTCTCTAGTGACGTTTCTTTACCAGGTAGTCGTGGGCTTCCCACGGGATCTGCGGAACGCACAGAAAGCACCGCGGGCCTCTCGGGTCGGTAGAAACCTGTTATAATGTGTGACTGTGCAGGACGAGGCTGTACAATGCAAAACCGTAAATGTCCATGGCCTGTGAGGAGTGTGGGGCGGTCGGTCGGTCGGTCGGTCATGGTGGGGCAGCGAGCAAGCGCACAAGGGCGGGTGCAGCCCAGCTAGTATTCATCCTGGTCCTCCGGGTGCTGCTCGTCCAGCTCCTCGTCCTCCGGGGGGGCAAAGCCTTCCTGCAAGGACCGGGGAGAAAGAGTGAGACACACGCATGCATGGCCCGGTGGGCTGCTCCCGTGCCAGGGCTGGGGCAAGGGCAGCTGGCACTGACCTCCGTGGCATACAGGATGCCGATGATGCCAGAGATGATGGGGCTGTTCTCGCTCTCGTGCTCCTGGCAGATCAGCTCAATGTCCCGCAGTTTGCTGAAGTAGAAGTCGCGCTCCTTCTCCAGCCCGTCCACCGTCAGCTTCAGGTCCACCAACTGTCCCCACCCCGGGGAGAGAACGGGCAAGGTGAGCCAGGGCGGGCAAGGTGGCGCCAACCCCAGCAGCCCCTCCTGCCGCAGCCGAGCACAAGGCCGAGGGCAGGGAGCTGGGAAGACGCCCTTTGCTCTGGGGGTGCAGCAAGGGAAGAGAAAGGGCTGCTCTTCTTCCCCAGACTCACACAGGTGGGCTTCAAAAAGTTCCCACTTAATAATAATAAATATTCCCCAGCCACTCTGAAACCGAAAACTGAAAACATCAAGTGTTAAAAACCTCCCGATACAGGGCTGCCTTCAGATGAAATCTGAAAGTTGTGTCATTCTTTATCTCCTTGACATCTGAAGGGAGGGCGTTCCACAGGGGGGGCGCCACTGCCGAGAAGACCCTCTGCCTTCTGTCCCACAGGCTGGGCCTCAGCTAAGGGGGTGTCAACCCTGGTTGTGGGCTTCCCAGAAGAGGCACCTGGTTGGCCAAGGGGAAAAGAGGATGCTGAACTAGATGGGCCATTGGCCTGATCCAGCAGCCTCTGCTTAGGTTCTTCTCCCCCCCCCCCCGGTAGGTAGGTAAATAAAAATAAAATAAAAATAATGATGACAATGATGTTTTATTATTTATACCCTGCCCACCTGGCTGGCTTGCCCCAGCCACTCTGGGCGACTTCCAACACATAAAAACACAATAAAATATCAACCACTGAAAAACTTCCTGAAACAGGGCTGCCTTCAGATGTCTTCTAAAAGTTGTATAGTTATTTATCTCGATATCTGATGGGAGGGCGCCACTGCCAAGAAGACCCTCTGCCTGGTTCTTTCAGCCACCTCTCTTTGGGCCCTGAGGGATCCTGGCTCACTTGCATCTATCGCTGGCTCACAGCTGGGAGGATGCGCCTCCCTCCCGCCAGAGTCCCCAATTCTCCACTCCTCCTGCCTGGAGACTCTCTCCCTGCCTTAAAGCAGCACTGTGGAGGCGGCTTGCTTGGGCTTGCCCCCGGGCCCCCCCCAAGAGCCACGGGGCCAAACGGAGAGGACGGCTGCCTGGCCCCTTTGCCAGCGGCTGGAAGGAAGAAGCAGGCGCTCCCGAGTCCAGCTCAGGACTTACTTTACGGCTGCTTCAGGGCATCACAGGCCTGGCCCATGGGGCTGGACGTTCCCTTGACTTGCTCTTTGAAGTGGGGTGACTGGTGGGCAGTCACTGACCTGGTTTGGATTGACAGCAACAGTGCCTCCCCCTCCCCCACCCCCCAATATCCAAGTCAGGAAAAGGAGCCTCTGCAAAGCTCAACGTCCTTCTGCCCCATCCCTGCCCCATACCTGCTGGTTAAGCTCCAGGATCTGGGCATCTGCTTCGCTGCCCCCATTCCGGGCCAAGGGAGGGTTTTTCCGTACAATATTGCTGGGAGCGACGTTGAGCCGGGCCGGATTCTGCAAGTTCTTGGGGCCTGTGGGGGAGGTTCGCTGTGGGACTGTGCAAAGAAGCCAGAGAGAGAGAAAGAGAAATGGAAGTTACTCAGGAGTCTCCCAGCAATCTGCCCTGTCCGCTTCTGCCAGGGCGTGTGCCAGAGTGAGGCCTGCAAGAGGAGTGTGTGCAGCTGGAGCCCCAGAGGTGGAATGGACAGGGGGGGGGGAGAAGGAAGGAAGGAAGGAAGGAAGGAAGGAAGGAAGGAAGGAAGGAGCGATGGCCACTTTGGGGGCAGAGTGTGGGTGGAGGGACTGGGTGAAATCCAGATCCCATGGGTGCTCTGCACCACTGCAGAAAGAGACAGCTTGGCGGAGGGCCTGGCTCCGGGTCCCCCTTCCTCCTGCCTCCCTGGGAGTCAAGGACAAATAATTCCCCCCACCCCCAGAGCAGAGAGGCTTTTTCTCCCGCCATGCCCCCCATCCCAGGGCAGCAGCATCAAGCTACACACATGCAAGGAAGGGAGCCGTGCCCCCAGCCAGCCCCCCAGCCGTCCCAGAGGGTGTTGCTGCCACCGCAGAGCAAAGCAAGCGAGCCCCGCTAAGGAGAGCCATGCAGGGCGTCCCTGGGGACCCCCCCCCCTCTTTCTGGGCTCATCAGGTCAATGCTGGACCTCACCCTGTTCACCTGGGGCCTGCGATTCACCCTCTGGGGAACAAGCTGTACCTGGGGGGGGGGAGCTTCTGCCCCCTTCAAGCGGAAGCTCCAGCAGGAAGGAAGCTGGTTGCTGCAGCCAAGGTCAGGCCAACCCTCTGCCACCCTCTGGGCTCCACGGCCTGCTCACCCAGAGTTTCTGTGTGTGCGTTCCATATTGTGACTCAGGTATCCCTTCCCTGGCTCAGGGAGGGTGGCTGGGGAGCAGGGAGACCTCTTTTATCACCCCTCACCAGGGTCCCTTCTTCCGGAAAAGGCCAGGGGGAGACCAGGCCCTGGATAGGGGGGCATCTCCACTAACAGGCCTTGAAAGGTGGAGAGGAAGCAGGCTCCGGGTGCTGCCACCCAGGTTCCAATCCCCCCTAGAAAGCTGTGGGGTTCCCTGAGCAGCCTTGGGCACACAACCCTCTTCCCGCCTCCCTGGAAGCAGGGAAGGGAAACAAGGGACGGGCGAGGACTGAGGAGCCCCCGGACCCAGCCAGCTCAGAGCCCACGAGGGCAGGGCATCGAGTGCCAGAGCCCAGGGCATGGTGCGGCTTTGCAGCCGACACCACCCTCAACCCTGCCTCCTCTGTAAAATGGGCGTGCGTGGCTCACTCCAAAGGGAGAACAGGAAGGGCTGTGCTCTGCAAGCTTCCGAGGAGGGGAAAGAGCAGCTCTGAGCAGGCGCCACAACCCTCGCCCCCAAAGGCAAAGGCGGCTCTGAGCTTCTTCCGAGAAGAGCAGCCAGATTCCACAGACAGCCTTGAGCCTGTGTGAGACAATGCAGCCAGGCCCCATTTGCTTAAGCATAGCGGCAAAGTGAGGGGGGTCGTTTCCTCGGGAGGAGGCAGGCTGAGCCCTGCTGGCATGACCGGCCAACAGGGCAACGTGGCTCCCAGAGGCCAATGCAGTGTTAGGCTGTGCTAACAGAAGAGGAGAGCCCTGGCTACAGGAAGAGGCGAGGCCACGCTTCTGTGATGCTGCGTCCAGTTGGCAAACTGCAGCGCAGCCAGGACTGCTGAGAGACCCCGTCTTATGAGAAATGGTTGCAACTCACTCCCTTTAATAAGTCAGTGCACACTAGTTATGTTCATGTTGTGGACTTTTACGAGCAGAAGACCCCTTTGCCAGAACAGTCCCTGGTGGCTACATTTCACAGGCCTGAAGTGGTGACAAGTTTCTCGATCACGCTCTGTTCTAAGGTGAGGGAGGGGCCACCTGGAATCTGAGTTGGCTGGATCTTGTCTCTGCTGTCGGACCCTGCCTGCTGCTCTCCCTTGCTCCCCCTCCTTTCATACCCGCCTCTGCTTCAATCCTGGGCAGGGCTGGGGACGGGCTCCCTGCCTGGAGCCGGTGGGTCTGACTCGGGATAAGGCAGCTTCCTGGATCCCTCGGCTGCACAGCAGGATCCCGCCTCCCACGCCAAGGGAGGTGGGTTCTCCTTCTGCCCTCCCCCCGGTGCCCCAGGAGTTGCCAAGCTGGATGCCAGGGTGCCAAGGTCATGCTGGAGGCCGGATCCTGGGGTGACTGCTGGCTCTAGCGACATTACCTGCAGTGCCAATGGGTTTCTTGAGTTTGTTGAAGATGTGATCACCTGGGTTTGGAGAAGGCGCCACCTCCTGGCCTTGCCTCGCCAATAGCGGGTTGTACTCCTTCCCATCATAGTTAGCGTCAAAGAATTTCTTAAACCACTGAATGAACTCAAAGTTGTCCTGGAACTTCCCCTTCACCAACCTCTCCACTGAGATGATCTGCAACAAGTCCAGAAGAGAGGGAAGGAGGTCATTAAGAGATACCTGGTCACTCTTAATGACAACAAAGATTGTTGGTCAAACCCATGGTCTTTATTCATACGGACAAAAATCCCACATGCAAGCCGAGGGTGCCCAGCCTCTGGGAAACGGAGCCAGGGCTGCCGACTGGAGCCCAAGGCTTCCCGTAGACCCCTGCCTCTTTGCATCTGACTCCAGCCCTGACGCCCAGCTCCAGGGCCACACCAGTGGGAGCCCAAGGCAAGCCCCCTCCCACGCCCCCTGCCTCCAGAGACCCACCTTGTCCACGCCCATTTTCTTGAAGGCAGCCTGCAGCACCTTGAAGTTGTGGATATACTCGTGCTCCAGCTTGGCCTGAAACTTCACCTTCCTTAGGTGGATGCAGCCCGGGAACAGCATGTCCATGAACTGGCAATAGGCAGCCCCTGCCAAGGGAAAGGGACCAGAAATGGGCTTCCACGCAGCCTCACACCTCTGGACCCCAGCACAGCAGGCAAGGTCCCTTCTTCCTGCTACGCCCCAGCCAAGTGGCGGCTCAAGGCTACCCGCACTGCCAGGGCTGCCCCACCCCATCGCCCAGTACCTGAGCACAGCTGCTCGATCTTGGTGTAGTTGAGCTGCAGGGAGTCATTGACCCACGCGAGCATGTCATGGCGACTCAGGTTCTCGCTCGTCACAGAAGTGGAATATACATTGACGGCCATGCCCCAACTGCAGGAAGAAGGGAGGGAGGCGTTATTCGCCAGGGAGCTTACGGGAGAAAAGTGGTTCCAAGCCCTGCCTCAAAGGCGAGGCCTCGGGTGCCCAGGACTGAGCCCAAGACCTCAGCGCACCAAACAGCCCCTGTTGCGCTACAGCAAGGGGGGGCAAGCCTCGTTGGCCTGCCAGGCCAAATCTTCATCTCCACCCCCTGCAGAAACCATATTTGAAAGGTGGCCAGGCCCGCCTACATCCGTCACCTGATGTCATAATGATGTCAGGTGATTGCAGAGACGGGCGGGCGGAGGGACCAAGCGGGAATGAACTCCAGCCAGCCAGGTCTCTCCCTGCCCCACACCTGATGCCACAAGCAATGTCAGGTGTGGTTTGGGGAAAGTGCCACTGAAGGGGAAGGCTTGGTGGGCCAAATCTGGCCCAGAGGCAGGAGGTTCCCCCCACACACACCTTTGCAGAACAAATCACATAGAGGTTTTCGGACAAGCCTGACTAAAGCCCACCCCAAGGCGAAACGGGCAGGGTTCATTTCCATTCCACTCAAACAGCCTCATTCTTGCCCCACAGAAAATGGGGTGGAGGAGCAGAAAAAGAAACTAATTGAGGAGCATCAGCATAGCTGCTGCACCCCACAGCTCCCAGACAGGTGGGGTGGTGGGGTGGGGCATTACCAAAGCTCCTCCCCCACCCCAGCAATAAACTCCCTGGCCCCCACCTGCACGCAGCCCCTCCCCTCCCCTCCACGGTGGCTGAACCTGCACTTCACCCAGGCAAAGTCCAAAGGCTTCCCTTGACCAGGGCTGAGGAGTCAGATTTCAGTTTCCCCCAGCGGCATCTTTTCAAAGGGGCAGGGAGAAGATGCCAAAAAATTCGCAGCAATTGAGCACAACGGCACAAAAGCATGATGGAAGCGTGCAAAGGCAGCCGGTGTTGCCACTAAGTCCAGGGGCCCCAGAGCAAGCTGTGCATGTCAGACTCGGGCCCTTCCAGAGGGAGAGAGTCCTCTCTGGCTTTTGCAAAGGAAGCTGCTTCTGCAGAGCTGCAAATGGGAGGCCCCGCTCCGCTCTTCTGCCTGCAGGCATCCACCGCACCACCAGGGGGCATCACACTGGCCATTGCACATGGGGGGGGACAAGCAAGGAGAAGAGGAATGGGCGCAAGTGAGGGGTCACTGGACAAAGCCCCCCCCCTTTCACCTGGAGAGATGTCTGGGCCAGCGCCAGCACCAGCCCCACTGGCCACAAGGTTCAAGGAGGGCTGCCCACCCAGAAAGGGGGCTGGCAAACTCCCAGGCATGTCATAAAGCCCCACCTCCCGCCTCCTCAGCCAATCAGGAGGCAGGGCTGACACCACCTCTAGGCACACAGGGGAATCACAGGGAGAAAGTGGGCCTCCCCTCATCCCCACTGCCCAAAGCAGAGAGAGCACAGACAGAGCAGCCAGCCTCCGGGGCCAGGCAGGAAAGAGAGCTGGAGCCCCCCTCGTTCCCCCTCCAAGCCAGGAGGGCGCCTGGACAGGGTCCCCAAGCCCCCAGGATCCCTCCAAGGAGGAAGGAAGACTTCCTTGATCTGCTCAGGACCACCTGCCTCTGCCAGGAAAGGGAAGTGCGTTTCAGGAGACAGCTCTCCCGTGGACCTTCTGCCTCAGAGCGCTGCTTGGCCTCAGGGCTGTTTCCTTGAGGGGAGCTGGCAGAGACAATAATGCCTGTGGGGCAGATGAATGGACTGGGGAGAACCTCAGAAGAGCTGGGTGGCTGCGGGATCACCCCAAAGGCTCACCTAGTCCAGCCTCCCATTTCCCCGAAGGCACAAGGACAAAGGCCCCCATTGCCTGTCCAGGGAAGCCCCAGAGAGACATGTCCCCAAAAGGCTCCAGTGCCAAAATCTGGTGGGTCTGATGCCAAACTTCCATGGAAGGAGGACCCCCTCTGCTGCCTGAAGCTGCAAGGAAAGCAAGTGGAAGCGCGGAAGCACAGCTCACTGACCCCCACCCCCACCCCCCCAGGGCACCACCCCCAGAGAAGTCCCACTGGGCTGGAGAGAGGTGTCTTCTTCTGGGCAGAGGGCTCCGTGGGTCAGCTCAGCCCAGGTTCTCTTCTGACAGCCCAACTCCATTGCTTTGGCTCATGGAAGGAGCACCCCTGGATGGGGCCCCCAAGGCTGTTGCCTCCTCACCCAGGACTGGCACCAAACTGGCCTTTAGCAAGCACCCTCTTCATCGATTTGGTCAATAAGGGGAGGGAAAGGGCATGGTCCACCTGAACTGGTGCTTGGCCAGAGGAATTCTGCAGACCTCAGCCTTGCAAAGCACAGCAGGAAGGGGCTCCCTCATAACCTCCCCCCCCCACTTTCATTTAACAGCTGATAAGCCGCTTAAGGGCTGCTGGCTCCTCCCCTCCTAATCCCGCCCAAGAAAGCAGGCTTGGCATGGCGGAGGAAAGGCTGCCTTGATTCCTGGGGCTGCATCCCCTTTGCCAATTCCAGAGGCTCCTTGCATTCTGGGTCCCGATCCACAAATTCCACCCCAGAGTCAGAGGCTGTCAACAGAGCTACAGGACAGGTGGGTGCCCACCGGCTTGGTAAGCAAGAACATGGGCTTGACCGGTTGAGACGCTGCGCACGTCACAAAGTCGGGTCACGTTCTGAGACAGAGCCTGGTTTCCCAGGGAAGCAGCACTGCTTGGGCTCCCTTGCGTCGCCCAACGCCTTCTCCAAGCTTTTTATGTCTTAAAAGCTGCCCAGGTAAATTGGCTTATCCCTTGACCTCCCTGCAGGCCTGCTAAATCTGGGCATCAGGCCTTTGGGCGTGGGGAGCCTCGGACCAAATGGCACCACGCTGCCTCTGGGAGCGGCCGAATGCGGAGAAAAACACCTTCCTTTTGAGTCCAGGTATTTGAAGAAATAAGGGCCCTAGAAGGAACCACCTCGGCTGAGAAGATCCCTCCCTCTCCCCCCCCCCCTTGCCTGAACGTTTCTTTTACATTTTATTCTATTACACAGTGCTAGTCCTAATTGGGGAAGGGGGTAAAAGCGTGTTCGAAACTCCCACCGTTCTGGGCGCGTTTTGCAACAGGGAATTTCATTAATGTGAGCTGTTTCTGAGCTCTGGGCATAGTACTGCGCCTAAGATTTCAGATTCAAACTGCCACTGCTGGAAGTAAAGGAGGACATTTTTCTGCCTCCCCACTGGAGAAGGGACCCTCATCAGAATATTAAGGGGGGTGGGCAGGGGAAATATGGCTTTGTTTTTTGCAGTCTTCAGATGAGGACTACACCATGTGAAAAATGAACATAAGATTTTAGCTGCAGTTCCTTCATTTTCAGCTTTGTGTTCTTGTTATAAAAAAGCACACTTTTGTGGCGCCCATAACCTCGGTTTAAGGTGCCCTTTAGCTCCTAGCTTTCCGATCTCAGTTTCTAACACTGGGTAAAAGTGTTATGCAGAGCAGACTCCCCAGCCTCCTCCCTGTTCAAAACCCTCATTCTCTAAGTCCTAGGCAAAAATGGAAAGCAACCCCCCCTGCCCAACCAAAAGCAGGCAGAGCAACACACGCAAGGCAGGCTGAAGGGGCTGCATCACCTGCAATGGCCACGGCGATGGGATCTTCCCATCAACTCCCAATGAGGGAAAGGACCTCTGAAAACCCCCTGCAGGTTGTGACCTACCCACCATAAACCCTTTGCCCACCCAGGAGTACCAGGTCTAGGCTGATTCCAGAGGCCTCAGCACAGCAACATGTAGCTCAGCTGGGACGCTTAATCTCATGGTTGCGGGTTTGAGCCCCACATTGGGCAAAAGATTCCAGCATTGCAGGGGGTTGGACTAGATGACCCTCATGGTCCCTTCCAACTCAACAGTTCTGTGATTCTATGACTTTGTAACAGAAGCCCCAGGCCCATCATGCCGCTGGCTCTTGAAAGTCCGCCCCTCTGCACCCACCAAAGTCAGGAACTGGGGGGCAGCTTGGCTGAACAGATCAGATTAAGGGGCTAAATGTGCTTTCACTTTTGCCGGCAAGAGATTGAGTGCTTAATGCACGGCCAACAATGAAAGTGAGGATTAGGAGAGCCCGGGGGGGGGGGGGCATCTGTCAGGAACCTCCTGCAGCCGCCTCACTGAGCACAGTCTCCCCAGTGTTTTGGGGTGGAGCCATCCTGGCCTCCCCCTCTTCCCACAGAGCCCCACGGTGCAGACTCTTCTTCGGATCCTGGGACACACTGCCTCCTGGCCACAGGGCGGATGGACAAACTAGGCCATCAGCCAATCAGCTCCCTTGGGCATCTGCAAGGGATGCCGGCATACATATGGTGGGACTTTGGGTGCCATTTGCCAGATGGGAGGCCTCCTCACCCACCCGTCGCCTGGAGGGGGGATTAGAAAAGCAGATTGCGATGCAGGGCAAGGCAGGGAGAAGCTCTGTCTCCCCAGGACCACTTCTGAGTGGGGCCAGGAGAATGACCCTCGCTTGCCCAAGAAGCTTCTAGCAGGGCCAGCAAGAGGCAGGATCCGCCTCACGCCTCATGACCAAGTGGTGTGGGGACCCAAGCACTCACGCTCTGCAGCGCACATGCCCACACCAGGCCCCTCCCAAAACAGGGAAGCCATTCCACCCACCGGCCTATCACTCAAATAAGTGAGCCAAGCCACAGGCTCCCAGGAAAGCATTTAACACATTAGCCTGGATCACTAAACTGTTCGGCCTGGTGGTGGGAATTCCCTCGCCTGAGGGCGGGAATTAGGATGCAGTAGCCAATCCTCCAGTGGGGAAGCCCACCAAAGGAAATATCCCAAGGCACCTCATGACACTCTTTGGTCCCTGGTCCCCCCACAAGAGATCTGGAGCATTTGCAAGAGCAGGTCTGTGTCCGGGGGAAACTGGACACATAAAACCCCAATCAGATGACACCAGGGCTGGCCAAAGACTGATCCAGAGCTGTGAAGACCCTTGTCTGGATCCCTGTGATAAAGAGCATCTCCCTCTCTCACACCCACCAGCGAAAAACCACAGGACAAAAGGGGACAGAGCTGGTTAGAACATGGTGCTGATAGCGCCAAGGTTGCAGGTTCGATCCGCATATGGGACATTCTGCATCTTCCTACATTGCAGGGGGTTGGGCTAGATGACTCTCAGGGTCCCTTCCATCTCTACCACGCTGTGATTCTAAGTCACCTGCGGACGTCAAAGCTCCCCTGGGCAAGACTGACTGTATTGCTGCCAATGCTATGGAACTATTCATCATTGCTATAGACTTAACTTTTAAAAGTATGCCCCCCACCCAAACACCTTGCCACCATCCTTCCCATGTATGTAGCCCTTAAACTGCCCTGACTTGCACTTTCTTACAGTTTCCCCCCTAGTTTCAGTTCAGCTACTTTGAGATACTGAAAAAACTCCTGCGTTACTTATTCTGCAGCATGTAAAATTCTCACAGCACACCTTGTGACATGGCTTCCTCCAACACTCAGCTCAGTGCCCCAGGGGCCAGAGGTATTCCAATAATAATAATAATAATAATAATAATAATAATAATAATAAATTTATACCCCACCCACCTGCTGAGTTTCCCCAGCCACTCTGGGCAGCTCCAAGGAGGCCCTGTATCATTTGGTTGCTGTTGGGGGGTCCCCTTGTTTTATCTGCTGTGTAAGTCAAGAGACCTGGCCTTTCCACTGACTCTCCAGGGTGGACTTGAGCCATCTCCTGGTTGCACTTACAGAAAAGGCGAGCAACGGGCAACAGGATGACTTAAGTGCACAAAATGGTGCATGGCCTTTGAAGAAGCAAAGGCTGCTTGCCCCCCAGTTACCCAGGTAGGTAAACAGCAGGCATCCTGATGTTACAGGGATGGACAGCTCCCACCCCCTCTGGCCAAGCTGACTGGAGCTGATGGGAGTCCCACAGCAACTGGGGGAGATACAGATTTCCCAGTCCAGCTCTGCTTTCTTCACAAGGCAGGACACTCTGCTCCTCTCACCTAATTGCCCTTCCAGGTTCCCTGAAACGCCAGGTGACAGCTTTGTCTCTCCAGCCCAGAAGCGCGTCCTCTGCCTGCCAGCAGCTCTCCACAGCCTTTGGCAGAGAAGAGGCCTTTGCTAGCAACTGGGCCTTTCAACATGCAGAGCACACAAACCACCCCACAATGCACCGTGTCCTTTTGGGACAAGGAAAATGGCACGCCTTGTATCCCTTCAACTCTTGGGTGCTCAACTTCTGCATCATTCAAGAATGCCTCTTGTGGGGAAGGGCGGTTTAAAGAGAAGAAGTGGGAGGGTTTTTTCCTGCAGGGAGAAGGCCCCAACCCAGGTTGGCTTGAGGGCCACCAGGGAGGACTGGGGTCATGCTTTAAGAGCTGAGCCTGGAAAGCCCAGATGCAGCCAAGGTGGCAGCTGATGAGAGGGTGGAATTCCTCCAGGGGGCGCCTCCAGCTCCTAACATGGCTCTTAGCACAGGTGATCTTCCATGGAGCTGCCTAGCCTTGGCTATTGGGGGCAGGGGGAGAGGGGAGGGGGCAGCCACAGCACAGGCCATCGTGGGTGGGATGTGGCACAGGGGAAGGAGGTCAAACACCCAATGCCCAAGGTTGCTCTCCCTGGGCCACCGACCTGGGAAGGGGACAAGGAATGTGGGTGCCTCTCTGGAGCTCCAGTCGTTTGCCCCTGGGTGCCAGATGGGGAAGCGGGAGAGAAATCCCGCAGGCGGCTGACCAGAGGGGGGTCCGAGGAAGGCGCTCTCTGGGTTCAAGGGCTCAGCACTCGCTCTGCACACAAAAGGGTCTAGGGTGGCTCTCCAACAGCAGCTCCAGGTCCAGAGTCCAGCGCTTTGTCCCCAACAGTAGTGGCAAGGGTAATGGAGCCAAAAGGCAGAATCTAGCCATTTTCAAACCAAGTCCCAGGCAGCTCAGGTGCACGCTGGGGGTGGCTATGCCCCATTTGAAGTCAGCATTCGGGAAAGGTGTACTGCATCAAAAAGTGGAATGTAATTTTTATTCTTATTTATTTATGATTATTACTTTGTCAAAATTAAATAATAATAATTATTATTATTATTATTATTATTATGGAATGGAACAGAATGAGCCAAGAACACCTGCATGACTCTGCAACACAGGGGGAGACACAGAGACAGAGCACAGCCCCAGTCGCAGCCCCCCGACCACCACCAGCCAAGCCTGAAGCTCCCAGCCCAAGAGGGGGCCCTCCCCACCAAGCTCCTTCCTGGTGCCTCTGGCCCAAGCAGCCTCTGCAGCCGCCTCCTTCCAGGCACTAAGGCACCAGTGGGACCTTTCCTGGGAGATGGGAAAAAGGAAACCAGAGTCTATGGGAGCCCCAAAGGCAGGGAAGGAGGACCCAGACTGCTGACCCCCTAACTGGCCAACACTTCAGGACAGGAGACCCCATACTCAAAGGCAAGGCGAGCCAGAAGGCCCAAGGCAGGCAGTCCTCCCCACGCAGGCAAAGCCCAGCACAGATGGCAGGTTGAGGGGGGAAAGTCCAAGGAGGAGGAGCCACAGGGGGAGGGAGGAAGCGGAAGGGCATTGCCACATGCATGGTTGGACCTGAGGCATCTGCAACAACAACCACCCCAGACAGCTGCTGGTGGGTTTGAAGTGGTTTTCCCCCCTAGATGCAGGCACCCCCACCCACGAGGGAACGTGACTGCAAGTTCCAGCCACGCTTGTGGGGCAGGGAGACTGGAATAAAACTGGGCCTTGCACAAGCTTCTAGTGTCACTGCAATCCAGAAGTCTCGTGTTTTGCCCATGGATTGCACCATGAATTGCTGGTCTAATGGATCATTAACTGACTGCTCATAGTCACTGTCTCCTGCGTCTGACTGGAGAGAGCATCAGAGTTGCACACAGGGAAAAGGGCTTGTTAGTTATCTCCTTGTGGAACGCCACCACTTCAGAAGATGCTCAGATCAAGGAGGCACCAGGTGTACAACACAGGAATGAGTGATTTAAGTAGGGCACCAGTCAAGAGAGTGGGGGGGGGACGGCAGTGGAGGAAATTCCAGGGCAGGGGAAGAAAGCAGCAGAGGGGGGCCACTGCTCAACCAGGCAGGCATGGCTGCAGCAGCGCAAACTGCTCCCCAAGGGCCAGGTCCCAGCCTGCAACCTGCTTATTTCCAGAGAACTCAAAGTATGCAGCAAGCAGTTCACTATTTTAGTCCCACAGCCTGGTCAACAGTTGCTGCTTGGGTCAGCTGTGGCAATGGTTTATTACGCACATCACCACCAATGGCTAAGCCAACTGCACTCTTCCTGCTGGGCTTGCAAAGGAGAACTTCTCAGAGAATTTGCTCGGTCAATCTGTTCTGCGCCTCTCGCTCTGCAACCCCTTGGCAGCACCCAAAATCCACCACCTAACTGTGCCTCATCACCCTAGAAATACAGTAAACGGAAGGGCATTCTAAATCCATCAAACAACAATGCTTTCTTGAACCTACCAGCAGTTCTAAGAGGTTGCAAGTTTTTTTTTAGTCCCCCTGAACTGGCTCACTCCTGGCAACTAGTGAGGGCACAGAGGCACAAAGGTGTGCTCGGTTTCGCATGGGCCCAATACAACAACAACAACAACAACAACGGATTATTTATACCCCGCCCATCTGGCTGGGTTTCTCCTGCCACCCTGGGCGGCTTCCAACGAAAGATTAAAAATACATATATATAGATAGATAGACAGATAGATACCGGTAGATAGATACTTTATTGTCATTGTACATAGTACAACGAAATTGAATGCCATTCCACATTTACAGCCACATATACACACTTATACATTCACAGCCACACATACACATACATGCCATCCATCACATACAAAACATCAGTCATTAAAAACTTCCCTAAACAGGGCGGCCTTCATGGCGTCTCATGCTGGAAGCCCCCGACAGTGGGATGCTCACTACTGGAGACAGGATGGCACCTTCTCAGGTTGCATAAAGCAGCCTTTGCCACAGCTGCAGCTGGCAAGGCCATGCCGGCCTGGGGCTGGCTGGAGTCAAAAACATCTGGAAGGAACCAGGTCGGCAAAGGCTGGTGTAAGAGTTATATTCTGTTTCAAATCAATGTGTTTCTACGGTTGCAACAACAGGAATGCACTTTCATTTAGAAATTACCTCAACTACAAAGGGATTTTTTTTAAAATTTAAATCCATGATTTAGTGTTGTTCTTTTTACACCTGGTAATTTAAAATGCATAAATGAGCCCCCCCCCCCAACCTGCCCAGCAGTGCTGCTGAGGGATGCTTCACCCGGGGGGGGGCATGTACAGGAATGAGCTGCAGGCAGGGGCTGGTGCTTGTTTGTACTGGGCGGCTGCAGCTGGGATCCCATCCTTGCATTTGCTAGGGTTGGAGCTCTGCCTGCAATATTCGCAGCTGGTGGCTGGTGTAACTTATGCCCGGTCTCTCTCTCCCTCTGCCACTAGCCCACGAGAGGCAAATGTCCACCCAGTTGCTATACCCACTTAACAGGCTCTAATTTTTACTCAGTGAGATCAGAAAAGAAGGTTTCCAAGTGAAATGGCGCAGAAGTAGGGGAACAGCAGACACTCCTGGATGACTGTCAAGTGAATGTTACCAAGGTCACTTGTGCTGCTTCTGCCCAGGACAGAGCGGAAGGGCTGTGCTGTCCCAAAACCACAGCTTGGGACTTTATCAGTAGCCCAAGATGCCCCTAGAGGAGCAGCCTTCGGTCCCTGCCTGCCTTCGCTCCAGTGGCTGTGCCCCATTCACACGGAAGTCCTCGCCTGGTGGAAGCCAAATGGGCCACCCCTGCAAGTCCCAGGAGGCGACTGATGCCCCTGCCTGGCATGCCAGGGAGAGAGACATTCCACGCACCTTCCTTGCTGATGTGGCTCAAAAGAAGCCCAGCAGCCCCAGGTTCCTCCTCCTCCTCCCTCTCGCTTCTCCTGAACTCACAATGGCACCTCCAGAAGCAGCTCTAAATAAGGCACCTAAATCCCAGCAAAGTTTAGACAGTCACCAAATCTCATTTTAAGATGGGATTAGAGCCCCAAAAGGCCCTGGCGAGGGGAACGCAGGTCACGCGAGTGGCAGTCCTGCAGGGACACAGCCCTCGCCCACAGCCCTCGCCAGCCCCCTCCCTCAACATGCAAGCTGAACTCTGGCTCCACAGGCGGCCTAGGAGGGCACAGAAGGCAAGCTGTGCCAGGCAACATAGAGGCAACTGGGGCGGAGCAGGGATAGACAAAGGACTGACTCCATGGGCAACTGCTGGGAACTTTTTGCCATCTTAGCAAGATGGATGATGAAAGACAGGCAGCTTGGCTTGTCAAGCACACTGAGGCCCAAGATGCTCCTAGACCAGTGTTTTTCAACCTTTTTTGGGCAAAGGCACACTTGTTTCATGAAAAAAATCACGAGGCACACCACCATTAGAAAATGTTAAAAAATTTAACTCTGTGCCTATATTGACTATATATAAAGTAATTCTCTTGAATTTTTCAATTTTTCCCACGGCGCACCAGGCAACATCTCGCGGCACACTAGTGTGCCGCGGAACAGTGGTTGAAAAACACTGTCCTAGACTCCTTGTGTTGCTTTCGCTTCAAGAGCCGAGCACGGCTGCTTTCCTGCCGGAAGATTTTGCTTAGCCATGATGCCAGCTTTGGGAGCGCTGGCTCTGGGAGACGGCCTAATCTCCCTGTTTAATCCCATCCCAACCTGCGCAGCACCATTGCACCCGCCTACCGCCAACTCAGCAGAGGCCTCCCAGCTAGAAAGTTCCAGGCTCACCCCCCCCCCAGTCATCCCATTGTGTGCCTAGTCCTGCTTATTTGAGTCCCAAGGCAGAGGCATTCAGAGGGGGGCTTTCGGGAGCCATCTGCATGCAAAGAGCAAATGTGTTCTAACAGGGGAAACCAAGCAGAAGTAGGCAGCGTGCCAAGCGCCCGGGACGGACCCAGCTCCAACACTGGGCAGGAGCAGAAGTAAGGGGAAACGGGGCACAGCAGCAGCTCTGGGTCACAGAGAGGGGCCTCACTGCCACCGCCACAAGTTCTTCTCAGCGGCCTCCTGGCTTGGGTGGTCCAGAGACTGACTGCCAGTTCCAGCCTCTTCCCGGCTGCCTTCAATGGACTGGCATTGCACCCAGGGAGGTGACCTCTGCGGATCCCCAGAACCCTGAGCAGAACAGCCAGGATCAAATAAGAAGCTCTGCTCTGAAGCAGCCAACTGACCGCTTGCTTAGTGCTATGATAATACTACCTCTGTGCATAAGGAGGCAGGCAGAGCCCCAACCACCGCACATTCCGTGCCATATTTGAAACTGCTATGAGTTTAAGGGTGGAACCCAGCAACGGGACTTGCCCTTCTCTTCTTCCCAGGCAGGTGCCCCCCCAATACCCCACCCCCAAATTAACTCAAGAAGTTCTCCAACTCTCCAGAGCAGATTGGGGTGGGCAGGCAGGGTTGCAGGGGGGGGGGAGGAGATGAAAGGAAATCTGCTTCCACTCGTGTCCAGGCATGGATGGATAGAGTCCTGGACCTGCACTTGAAGCTAACAGCTCACACTCCACTCCTTGCTTCTCCTCAAGGCTAGCAAACACAGACATATGCAAACCAGGGGGGGGGGGGGGGAAACAGGCACATTGTCAGGGTGGATTTGATTTAAATCACTAGTCAGTAAGGCTTGATTTAAATCTTTTTTTTTTACAAAAAGACTCGTTCTTGCTGCTATCATCTTAATATTTACAACTAGAGGAAGGTTTCGTTTTTGGAATAATAAATTTTCAGAGTAGTTTTTAAAGTTAAACCAAAAATTACTGATTTGGTTATACTATTAGAAATACATAGACTGATAATTATGAAATTATTGTGAGGTTTAATAAGTTAACTTTATATTTGGACAACTTTTCTACTGTATTGGAAGGAGAAAAATAATCATTTCCTTAATAACAATTTATTTACTAAAATAATAACATTATAGCATATGTATCTATGTTTGTTAACTGATGTGGTAAAACAATTTAAAAAAAAACTTAGGCTGAGTTTTAGCACACATGGAAAACTTAAAATAAATCCTTATTTCCTGATGAATAGTATTTGGACTATAATGTAACTTAAATAGAAAACTATCTTTAGAAAGATTTTTCCTCCAAAAGCATTTTATTTTAAAAATCCAATTTCAATTTTAAAAAATCTGGTTCTATTTTTTTAAACAATCATTGATTTTTTTATCCACCCTGCACATTGCTGCAGTCATACAAGGCAATGCACATTGTCCTGACCTCCTCAAAGGTCCCTGGAGGTGTTGGGCTTTGCTTGGACACAGATCTCCCACCAACTGGAGTCTCAAACCCCTGAGCCTCCTTCCAGAGACCCACAACCTGCTCATGTGAGGGGCTCCAAGAAAACCGCAAGCTGCCCTTTGACCAGATCAAACCATTGGTCCATCTAGAACAGGAGTGCCCATGCTGACCGGCAGCGTCTCTCCCAGGAAGATTCCCAATCCTGCCTGGAGATACCAAGGATTAAACTGGACATTTCTGCATGCAAAGCAGATGCTCTCCCACTGCCGAACAAGCTGGCCTTTGTTGGGGAGGTCACAAGCTCCTTTGCTTGTCTACAAATGGAACAAATCTTGTGCATCAAGCCAGAGAATTCCTAGCCTCCCTGTCCTGAAGATTCACTGTGGAAGAAATGCAAATACACTAACAGAAACGCAGTTAGGCTGCTTTAAGTAGCTCTCCCACCCCACCCCCCATCTCAGCTGGTGAAAGTAGGGCCAGGTAAACAGAATTTAGCCAGCTCCCAGAAGGTGAGTCTACAGGAGCCAGGGATGCGCCAGCTGCAGCGCCAGCCATTACTCCCTGCACTGCTAGGATGTGCGGTCTCCCACGGGTGATAACAGGAAATTTATTTATTTGGATTATTCTTTAAATCTGCCTTCTACCTTTCTGCCAAATGGTGCTTACAGCAGGAGTGCAATAGGACAGAAAGGGTGAGGTGGTCTTTGGAGGATGCTGGGATCCCGATTTGCCAGCCAGTGCCAGCTCTTGGAAACCATTCTCCCAAAACTTGAGGAAGGCCGTGCAGATGCTGGCCTTCCCAGAAGCTGTGATGTGCAGAAGATGCAGCCAGAGAAAGTGGGCCTCTCTGAACCAATGGCTCAGCTCTAGCCGTAGACACAGGCAAAGAGGCACTAGACTCCAAGCCAACCGAGAAAGGTATTTCACATCCCTTGGCAGAGCATCGCATTTCTAAGCCCCGGGGATTCCCCCCAGAGCTTCACTCGGATACTGCAAAGGCAAACTAAGGAACAGAAACCAGATCGCAGGCTGAACCTGACCCAGAACAGCAAACCAGGCAGGGAAGAGCTTGTGCTCAGGTGTGGGGTCCCTGCATGGATGAAAAGCTGGAACAGTCTGGAACAAAAGTCCTGTCTGATGTCAACTCAGGCTCCAGAATCATGGAGAAAATACTCTCTATTCACCACTTTCTCCATGCCATGCATAATCTGACAGACCTCTATTATGTCCCGTCCCATCCCCGCCCACTGCACCCACCTCCCCCCCCCAACTAAAAATTCCCAAGCATTGCCACCTCTCCTCATCCAGCCCCCTGAACAGTTCGATATAGCCCTTTCCTGCACCTTTTACCAGCTCTACAATGTCTTTTTCGAAGTGTTGCGGCCACAACCAGGGACAGTATTTCAAGAGTGTTCACACTACAGATTTCATAGAATCATAGAGTTGGAAGGGATCCCGAGGATCATCTAGTCCCACCCCCTGCAATAGGCAGCAACTGTCCCTTGTATAAACAAAGGTTCCACCTCATTCTAGCGGCAACTGGGAACGGTGTTTGAAACTCCCATTGTTCTAGGCGCATTTTGCAACAGGGAATTTCATAAGCGCGAGCAGTTTCTGAGCTCTGGGAGCAGTACTGCGCCTAAGATTTCAGATTAGAACTGCAGAGTGGAAGGAAAGGAGGACCTTTTTCTGCCTCCCCACTTCCAGCTACTCTCTGAAGATTGGAGAGAAGACCCTCCTAAGAATATTGGGGGAGTGGGGAGGGGAAGGACTAGAGCCAGGGGTCTGCAACCTTTAAGACGAAAAGAGCCACTTGGACCCGTTTCCAAAGGAAAAAAAAAACTGGGAGCCGCAAAGCCATTGCGACATTTAAAACAAATATAACGCTGCATATATTGTTTCTTACCTTAATGCAATAATAATAAATAACGTATAGGAGCCAATGCAAAGTATAATTAGTAAAAACAACAAGAATAAGTTCTTACTTTTTTGCATTGACTCAGGGGCGTACCCAGGATCAAAACTGGTTTTCCTCCTCTAAAAGGCAGGGAGGGGTGCGCTGGAGGGGGAGCCCTTCACAGCGGCTCATCCCCGCTTGCTTTAAAGGGACATGGGGACGAGGGGAGAACACTCCGTTTCTCCCCTCCTACCCATGTCCCTTTAAAGCATGCGGGGATGAGCCTGCTTTTGGCATTGGCGCGGGGTGGTGGAGAAAGCAGCAGCATCCCCGCTGTTTTCTCCACCACCCCGCACCTTTGGGATCGGAGGGCAGCGCGTGGGGTGGTGGAGGAAATCCTCCACCAACCTCCCTGCCGCCCACCGATCCCAAAAGCAGGCATCGCAGCTGCCTCCCCGCACCTCCCGCCGAACGCGGTGGGGGATGGGGAGAAGCAGCAGGAAGCGACGGGGATGTTGCTGGATCGTGTCAGCACCTCCGTTTGCCGAAAGAAGCTTCTTTCGGCGAACAGAGGTGCTGACATGATCCAGCAACATCCCCGTCGCTTCCTGCCCGCCTCCCCCCATCCCCCGCCGCGTTCAGGGGGGTGGGCACAGGCGGGGCAGCAGTGCAGGCGGGGCAGCAGCGCAGGCGGGGCAGCAGCGCGGCAAGTGGGTGGGCGCAGGCGGGCCAGCAGCGCGGCGCGGCGCCTCCTACATTTCGGCGCTAAGCGCCGGCCCTGCCCGGAGCCGCAGCAAACCTGTCAAAGAGCCGCATGCGGCTCCGGAGCCGCGGGTTGCTGACCCCCGGACTAGACCATGTGAAAAATGAACATAAGACTTTTTAGCTGCAGCTCATTCATTTCCAGCTTTGTATTCTTGTTATAAAAAAGCATGCCTAGACAGTCCGCTGTTGTGCCCATAACCTAGGCCTAAGGTGTCCTTTAGCTCCTAGCTTCCATAGCTCAGTTTCTAACACTGACTGTGAACTCTGGAGTGCTGCTGACTCCAGAGCCTGGCCTCCCTTCTGTTATGAGCCAGACCTCTGGCTCTTGGTGAGAGAAGTCCCCAAACTCTGGAGAAACACCATCCTGCGCCATTCCCCTCCTTGCCAACGGCATCCCACCTGGAGCATTAACATGAATGCCTCTCTCCACCAGCCTGGCACACCCAGACAACACCACTCTCCTTCATGCCTGGCACACCCAGACAACACCAAGGGAGAGAAGGAGGAGCTGAGAAAGCCCCAACAACAAAGCGCCGCCGGGACGTGTGTTGGACTCCACTCAAGGGGTGGGTTGCCCTAACCAAAGACTTCACTACCGGTAACAGTAGAGCGATCAGGAAGGCAGACAACTATATCTGCTTCAAGACTCCAGAGAACTCTTGTTGCCTGTTGATCGTTAATGTTTTGGAGCTGCTGAAAGCACCCCCCCCCAAATGCTGGGAATTCATGAAAGTAAAAACACCACTTGCACCCACTAGTCAGAAAGCTTGCAGCAGAGGGGGGGAGAGGGCAGTCAAGCCCAGGTTCCCTTCCCATACTCTGACCAAATGCCCACCCTGATCCATCAGACAGGGCTGTGGGGAAGGGGCACACAAAGGCCAAATAGGAGACTATATAAATAACTATCTCTGGAGTAACCATGGAGAGCAGGAATTCCACCCAAGCCACGCAGCTGTCTTTGGGGCCTCTGAGCAAGACCGCAGAACTCCAAGGTAAGCAACAACTGTGGGCATTTCTCAGCTTGCTTGCATACATCCTCCCTTCAAGGAGAACAAGTGCCACCCATCCTCCCAACACTCCCAGACTTTGGCATCTGCATTTCTCTGCCACCCAAAGCCCCATGTGGAAGCACCGCTGAAGATCAGCACCAGAGACGTGGACTGTGTGGCACAGGGTGACCGAGAGGAGGAAAGAGCCTGCCACAAACAGAGGAAAAGCAAACAGGAGGAGTGGTGGGTGGGCCCCGTTTGCAAGAAAGTGGCAAGCCCTTTTCAAATAAAGCAGAATTAAACAAGGCCGCTGCAGCAGGCAAGCAGGCGGGCGTCTCCACTACGAGGCAAAACAGTCCCTGCTCTTGCCAAAGCGCCGTTAGAAGCCACACTCACCACCTTTTCACTTTCTATCATCCCGGCAATTAGCAAGGGACCCTACCTGGGCGATAACTCGTGGAAAATATGCGCAGGCAAGGCCAGCAGACTTCCAGGAGCAGAAGTCAGCTGTGGCAGTTGTGTATAGGAGGGCCCTGAGCAGGAAGATTCCCTTTACATGAGTGGAGGTGGGGGTCAGCTTTCCATCAGCACCAGGGCAGGCCCACCACTCCCCCTGCAGCTCAGGCTCCCTCTCCTTTTGGCTTTCCTGAGCCTGCACCTCTTTCTCCAGACCCTTTGCAGCTGCCTGTCCCAAATTAAGTTCCATATACGCGGACCCACCACAACCCCACCTGCCAAGGCTCCTGCCGCAGCCAGAACTGGGAAAATCCTTAGATCAGCGTGGCTGATGTGGCTCCCAGGCAAGAGAAACCAGGAGGTCTTCCCTGCAATCCCCAGATATAGCCATTTAGCAGCACTTTTGTGGGGGGGGGGGAGGGGGACAAGAATGGTGATAAAGAACTAGCTGGGGCCAGCTTCAAATTTCAAGGGTGGCTGGGCAAGAGGTTGTTGCGGGGCCCTTGCAGCTGAGGCTTGACAGAGCAGACTGTGCTGACACAGCTCCAGCAAAATTAACAGAGGGCCTGACCCACTTATCCAAGCACCACCTCTGCCCCAGGCCTGGGCACAGTGAGCAGCAGTGACACAGCATGTCAAGACGGCAGCTCATCCACCACCAGCTCCCCTCTCAGCTCACTCACTTAACCAGAGCCTTCTAACTCCCAGCCCATAATAAAGCAGTAGGCCCTGGGGGGGTCTCTGCCCATCCTCTTCAGATATGCCAGTTATTTCAAGTATTTAAAAGCATTTTCAAATGAAGAGAGGGATATGAGGACCAGAGGCAAGGATCCGCAGAAGCAGCTGTCTGGGAAGCTCATGGAATTTCTTCCCTTGGAAATTTCCAAGGCATCCATCGGCAGCTGTTTGTCAGATCTGCAAAAATCCCAGGCTGCCCAGAAATCTGAAGTTTTGCTTCAGAAATCTGTGCAAGGAGGGAAGACCACAAATCTTACACTCCCCCCCAGTGAAAGAGGCTGGAGTCAAGAGCAGCAGCCACGGTTTCCCAGGCTGCCCCTTGGGTTCCTGTCTCCTCCTCCCTCCAGCTCCTCCTGCATTCCCTAGGAATCTTCTCTCTTGGCCAATCCTCTCCAGAAGCCCCTGCTCTGCTGATTCTCTCCTTTCTCTCAAGATGTTGGCAAGGTCAGTGTGAATGCAGAACATGCTTTTTGTTGCATCTGTAGCAACAACCCCCCGTCCTGCACACTTCATCTCAATTTCCTTGTTACCTGCTATGAGACTACACTGGGCTAAGTCAAGAGGAAGGGGCACAGCACTAGATCCATCAGAAGAGTAGCTGGTCATCCCTGCACATTCCCAGCCACCCTGAATGACGCGCCTGCCGAGTGAAGCCTGCAGACTCCTTGAGAGAAAAGCCGTCTCAGGCACAAACAGCAGATATTCTGTCTGACAGGTTCATAAATATGAGCGATCAAGGTGAAGTTTGAGGCTGGCTGTGCAGAACACTCAGAGCATCTTTCCAGCAAGGACTTGAGGCTGCCTTTCTCTCATGGGAACACAAGAAGAGGCGGCTGGAAGAGGCCAACGGGGCCCATCCAGGCCAGAAGCCTCTTCTCACAGCAGCAAACCACCAAGTCAAGGGACAGCCGGAAATCAGGAAAGCTAAGCAAGGAGCCTCCACAAAAAGAGCTCTCAGCTTTTCAGCAATTGCCTGTCCACACTTCTCAGACACGAAGCTGTGTATGGCATCTTGACACTCCACCCCTAAAAGAATGCCGTTCAAATGGCATCTGCAAGGTGGCTCAGAGACCCACAGGGTCTCCCTCCCGCCCCGTTTGGTGCCTTCCACACTTTGCTGACTCCAGCTCCCTTCATCTCTTAGACGGGGGGGGGGGGGTTGCTGGGCAAAGTATCTGAAGGGCCCCAGGGCTGGGTGGGGTGTGCGCAGACTCCATCGGCTCCTTGTGGAAGGAAGCACCTGGATCATGGCACAATAGGAGCAGATGGCAGAAAGGGCAAGGATGAGCCGTCGACACTTGAGAAGAGAACACCAACAGCACAACTGCTGACGGCCAAGGCAGCCGGATGGGAGGGAAGAGCAATGGGGTCAGGAGGGGGTGCAGCATTTGCTGGCCGACCCAGGAGGCCCCAGGGGCCACCCCAAAGGGTTTCGATAGCCGAGCGCAGCCACGCCTTGCCTTGCCCTCTGCCGCAGGGGCAGAGCATTCAAAGGAGGCATGCTGGGCCCCAAGGCAGGGCTCATTCATAAGCAGCAGCAGTCTGGTCTAAGGAGTCTCACCAGCTGAAAAAAGAACGCAGCAACACTGCCAGGCTGCCCAGTGCCTTGCCGGCTACCGCAAAGGGACAAGCAGGAGCCAATGCCCACAAGCGGCTCAGAGCTAAAATGGTCCTCCAGCCACACCCTCTCCAGCTATGCCACAGAGTGTGCGGAGGCCTCTCTGCTGGCATCCCATCGGTCAACAAATCAGCAGCGATGGGCAAGGATGTTTTGCAAAGAGCAAACCAACCGTGAACCGCCCTGGCCATGGGGTCAGGATCTGCCCACTTACTTCAGCACAGGCTGACAGGATCACCGGGAAGATTCTGGTATGCCCCAGTCCTAGGATGAAAGCATGCAGCTCCTTCTTTTGCACTTTGCTAACTCTTAAGAGCTTTTTGGCAAGTGCCCACCATCACTTTTTGCCCTAAGAGAGAGCAGGATGGGGACAAGGGATGCGTGTGGAGCTGGCTTGTGTTAGAGCGGAATCCGTGGAGGCCGAGAGCTGGAGAGGGAATCCGGACGGGAGAGAGCGGAACCTGCTTTTCGGATCGAATCCTGCTTGCTGGTTTCCCGGCCAGCAACTCTTGGGCCACCGCCAGACCTCGATGCTGGGCTGGAGGCGTCCTGGGCCGGGTCCAGCCAGGCCCTCCTTGTGCGGCCTCTGGATCTTCTCCCCGCAGGAAAGCCTTCACGCGTGGAGGGGAAAGGGGTTCCCGGGCGGTGGGGTGCTTGCTGCCTCGAGCCCAGCAGCCCCATGGGGGGGGGGGGGGGGCGGCAGGTGCGCAGCAGGGGCCCGTCCTCCATCCCTGCGGGGAGACTCCGGCGGAGGAGGGAAAAGGGGGCTCCTTCGCCCTCCTCCCCCTCCGTCGAGGCAGGAGCCATTTTGCGGCAGCGGCGGCACGCGCGCTCACACGTGTCCCCAGGCGAGAGACCCGGAGGGAAGGAGGGACACCGACGACGACACCGACGCGCGGAGAGACGCACCGGCGCGACAACCCCCCCCCCGGCAAGCCCCGTCCCCTGTCAGGAGGCCCACGAGGGGCAGGGAGGGAGGGGGCGAGGATACGGGGGTCCCCATCCCAGCCCCCCGACGGGACACCCTCCTCCTCCCGGGAAGGGGGCGCCGAGGGCAGACACGACCCCCCCCCGCCCTCCACGAGGCAGGGACAGGGCGGGATCCCTACGCGGCGGCGGGGGGGGGTCGCCTCCAGAGGAGCCCCGTCGGACTGCCGAGTCACGGTGGCCCGCGGCGCGCAGACAGAGGCACCTGGCGGGCCAGGCCCCTCCCCGGACCCCCCTCCGGAGCCACGCCGCCCCCCCCGCTCTCCCCCCGGGGCCGACGAGGTGGGGGGACCCCTTTCTCGTGGCTCCGCATCTTGTGAGAGGAGGGGGGGTCCCGGCGCCCGCTGCCTTCACCCTTCCCGCCCCCCCCCCTCGCCCCCGACTCACGGCGGTGCCGGCGCGGCAACGGCGGCTGGCTGGCTCCGTCCTCCGCCGCCTCCTCACGGACCGGGCCGGCTCTGCTGGGGGGCCGGGAGGAGTGTCCCGCGCATGCGCCGCCCCCGAGCAGGGGCCGGCCGACGGCGCTCGCGACCGTGGCTCCGCCCTCCGCGTTGCCATGGCAACCGCAGAGGGAGGGCGGGGTGAGAGAGAGAGAGAGAGAGAGGAGCTTCTCCCGCCTCTTCTCCGGGAAGGCGCGGCCTCGCAAGCCCCGCCCACACGCCCCTCTGCGCACGCGCGAGAGCATCCCTGGGTATCCGCGGGCGAAAGCAGCTGAGCGCCTCCCGTCTCTCTGGGGAGCAGCCTTGGTCCCTCCCTCGGAGGAAGAGTCTCCCCGAGCATGTGCAGAGGCCCACAGCCCTCGCCTCTGCGGGGAAACCAATCTACGGCAAAGATGAGGAAAGCAAGAAGAGGTGACAGGATCAGGCCCAGGTGGCAGGATCAAGCCCGAGGGGACCCGCCTGGCTCGGCAGCGCCTCCTCCGACAGTGGCCGGCCAGGTGCCCTGAAGGGGAAACAGGAGCCACCCTCTGACTTCTTCACGCAGCACATGGTTAAACTGTGGAACTCACGGCCCCAGGATGTTGGGCGCTGGTTTCCAAAAGGCAATTCTTCCCTCGGCTGCCTAGCACCAGAGGCTGGTTACACATCGACAGGCAAAGTAGCCTTGCATTCCCCCACAAGCCCTTAGGAGGGAGGGGGCTGGGCGTGAAGCCGGAGGGGGGTCCCCACTAGGAGGCCCAGCTAGGCTGACCTCTGGCCTTGGCCCACATTGGCAGCCTAGGGATGCACTGGGATCCCTAGTGCAATTCAGGGAGCAGGACAGCAGTCACCAAGACCCACAAGGAGAGCACATTCCATAACAGCCCAAGCCAAGTTCCAGCAGGACTGCCTTGCAGGGGGATGGACCAGATGACCCTCAGGTTCCCCACCACCACCACCACTCTACAATTCTAGGATTCTAAGCAGGTGCAGGCTGCCTGTTTCTGGCTTGATCTTTGGGATTTGTGCTACATTCATCCTGCAAGGAAAGGCAGACGAGTTAAGCGCCAACCTTGCCTCTTCCACCCCAGCCTCCAAAACCTGACCCCAAAGGGCCTTTAGGGGTGCCAGCAAAGCAGCAGCGCATGACCCAAGAGGGGAGGGTGCTGGCATGTGCAAGAGGCAGCTGGCATGCCCAGGGCGGCTGGTTGCGGGGCAGAAGGTCTGCATGTGGCTTCTCAGCTGGAGGAGGCCTGAGCTCTTAAAAAGCCTTTTCCTCAAAGCACGTAAACTAAAAGGAGCAAGTCAGAAGCCGTATAAATCCATCTCATCCTTCAAGGTCCAGGTGTGGATTGCAAAGACCTTGTGCAGGCCAGAGCAGGCCAGGCAGGTGAGAGCGCAAGCTCCAGGGCACAAAAGGCGGCAATAAACAAAGAGCAAGGCTGTCTGGATCCGTCAGCTGGTGAGGGATTGAAAACATGATTAGCACACCCAATTAGCTGTGCAAGACGGGATGGAAGAGATGAAGCCAGGTTAACTTAGAATCATAGAATCATAGAATCCTAGAGTTGGAAGAGACCCCAAGGGCCATCCAGTCCAACCCCCCGCCAAGCAGGAAACACCATCAAAGCATTCCTGACAGATGGCTGTCAAGCCTCCGCTTAAAGACCTCCAAAGAAGGAGACTCCACCACACTCCTTGGCAGCAAATCCCACTGTCCAACAGCTCTTACTGTCAGGAAGTTCTTCCTAATGTTTAGGTGGAATCTTCTTTTTTGTAGTTTGAATCCATTGTCCCGTGTCCGCTTCTCTGGAGCAGCAGAAAACAACCTTTCTCCCTCCTCTATATGACATCCTTTGATATATTTGAACATGGCTATCATATCCCCCCTTAACCTTCTCTTCTTGTGACTAAGGGTAGCAGCGTGGAGGGCATGTGTTTTTATCTTGTGAACCACACATATCTTTTGATGAAGGGGGGGGGTATATAAGTCAAATAAATTTTAAAAAGAAAGAAAGTAGCATTGGCAGACTTCTGAATTTGCTAAACCGCAGAATTTGCTAAACCCACGGGAGGCAGCCACCAACCTTCGATGGCTTTCGAATAGGGTGAGACAAATTCATGGAGGAGGAGAGGGCTGTCGATGGCTCCTGGCCAGGATGGCTCTGCTCAGCCTCCACAGAGGGAGCAAGGCTTCTGAATACTAGAAAACCCAAGAGGGGAGACAATTATTGTGTTTGAATCCTGCTTGCAGGTTTCCCACAGGCATCTGGTTCGCCGCTGTGAGAACAGGAGGCTGGGCTAGATGGGCGCCCTTTGGCCGGATCCAGCAGGGCTACTTTTATCTTCTTCTGTATGTCCCAGGCTGAGCAGCAGAGCCGGCCTTGGGCATTTGGCCACCCCAAGCTGACTCTCGGGGAGTCACACTCCAGCTGTAGCGCACAGGGCTCCTCGTAGCCTCTGCCCCATTGCAAGGGGTCCAGGAACACAACCAGAGCCCTGCAGCAGCTGGATTTAGGCCAAAGGGGTCCCATTGCATCCAGCATCTTGTTCTCACAGCAGCTGACCCGATGGGAAGCCCCTAGGGAGGGCCTGAGGGCACAGGCAGCTGCTCCCCCCCCCCCTGGATTCCCAGCAGCCCCCTTCACGCTGCAAGAGAGAGCACAGGCATCATGGCCAGCAGCCCTCCAGGGCCTTTGGGTCCACATTAATTTGTCTGCATGATTCAATGCATCCTAGTTGGTGCCCATCACAGCCACCCATCCTGTATTTTATGTGCTGCATGAAGAAGAGGTGAAATGATGAAGAGAGCGGGAGAAGCCCTTTCCTTGTCTTGAATTCAGCGTCACTTGGGTCCCCTTGTGCTGGATTCAAGTCAGTGCTGCCTCCCTCTGGGCAGAACTGGGGCTCAGAGCAGCGAGCCTGAGGTAGCCATGCCTAACCCCTTGGTAGTCCAGCAGATATCCCATCAGAGAAGTCACCCAGCCCCCCAGTCCTGCCTCTTTGACCTGCCGCTGTCCCCGTCCCCCCTCCTCCCCCAGGCACTGCTGGGCAGGGGCAAGAGGTGGCCAGGAGGGGTCAAAGGCAGAGGCGGGGGTGTGCTGCCTTCTCCTCCAGCTCTCAAAAGTGTGCAAAGTGGGCACTGGAAACCCCTGACAAACACCCCCTCCCAGCCACCATAAAATAAAATCTGCAAAGCAGAACAACATGCAATGGAATGCTAGTTATTATTATTATTATTATTATTATTATTATTATTATTATTATTTATTATTATTTTCCCTACCCATTTGGTTGGGTTGCTGCAGCCACTCTTTCCCCCAAAAAATGACTCACCAGCATTAACTACTGTATTTAGTTTACATCCTGCACTTCCTCCGGAGGAGAGGGGGGACATTTGGAGAGGAGAAGTGGTGGTGGTGGGAGTGGAGGGGGCTACTGAAGCCCCTCCTCAAGCCTTTGGGACAGCTCAGTTGGTAGAGCAACGTGGGTTCGAGCCCCACGTTGGGCGGGGGGTTGGGCTAGATGACCCTCAGGGCTCCTTCCAGCTCTACCATTCTATGATCCGCCCCCCAGTCCCCTGCTTTAGATCATCCCCTTCCCAAGAGGCCTTCCCTGGAGGTTTGGCCTTGTGGGGGCTGCCAGGAGGCCCAAGGCTGGGCACCATCCCTCCAGGGCCTCCCACAGAGGGTGAGAGAGAGGCTGCTTCCTCTCGAGAAGAAGCCCTCCTGCCTCTTCCCCAGGAGGTGAGCTCATCCCACCCCGCTCGCCAGCTGGCTCCCCACAACTTACCTTGAGGGCAAGTCTCCTTCCACAGCCATCGCAATGTGGCAACCCCAGCTGGCAGCTTGGCTACTTTCTGAAGAGGAGGGAGGACCACGGGGTTGCCAAGCAACCAGGGAACCCCATTGCCCAGCCTGGAGTGTGGTGGTTGCTAGGCAACATGGGGATGCTTTCCAATCCCAGCTGCACACAGGGAGCCGCTTCCTTGCAGAGTCAGGCCCCTGGACCATCTCGCTCCATATTGTCCAAACTAGAAAGAATGGACTAACATCAAGATGGATGAAGGGGAGGTTAAAGAAGGATGAAGTTGCTACGTCAGGAAGTAATGGACATATGTTTGCAACAAGAGTGAGAAACCTTTTGTTTTGTTTTGTAAGAAATTGTATTTAATTTAAATAATTTGGGCTGATTTGTAATAATTTGGAAAACCAATAAAATAAAAAGTATATATATAAAAAGAAAGGACATTCTTTACGAAGAACTTTCTGAAGGCAAGAGCTGTTCAACAATGGGACAGACTCCCTCACAACATGGCGGACTCTCCTTCCTTGGTGGGTTGGTTTTTTTAGCAGAGGTTGGGTGGCCTTCTGTCATGGATGCCTTAGTGTAGATTCCTGCACTGCAGGGGGCTGGACTAGATGACCCTGGGGTCCCTTCCCGTTCTTCTATTCTGTGATTCTATGGGCCAGAGAGTGGCGCTTGCCCCGGCAGCTCAAGCTTGAGCATGACAAGCGTGGTGCTGAGGCCATTGCTAGGCCTGGACGGTTGAGGCTTCAGCCAGCAATAGGGAATTAGTGTGCAGCAGCTCATAGCATGCCCCATATATCAGTTAATAATTGGCATTATGCACTGGTGCCTATTATGGAATATTTGCAAACAGTATAATCTTATTGTCTACCTCCTCTTGGGAAGTAAACAACAAAAGTAACCCTGCTCTAAACTCCCTTGATTTCTGGCTACACGTGACTCAATCATGCTTGCTTTTCAACCAAAATGGCATTGAAATCTGTGCAGACAACTCTCACAGGAAGCATTAAGAGGCTGGTTGGAGGTCTGCCCTAGACATATTCATGCCATTTTCACCAAAGCAAATAAGCTGAAAATAAAAAGGCTTATAGAAAAATAGTGCCACGGAGAACAGGTCTGCTTTGTTTGTCCTGAAACAACAGCTGCCTCTATATTGGAGCTTTTCATGCTGTTGCGGCATTTGTTTTTCCATAATGAGTTGGAAGCAGAATGAGAACCAAAGTTTGTGCACAGCACTGTGCATAGCAGAATAGAACCCGGCCATGTCCTCCCCCCGTGGCCAAGGCCCTTCTGTAATGTCTACACTCAATTAAGTCACACTCACCAGAAGTGATTGTTTTTCACTGTTAATTTAAAATGCCGCCTCTTGATCAGGGTCAAGGGGTTAGTATGAATTGCCCCTTGCACTGCTGCTGTTGTTTAGTCATGTCCGACTCTTTGTGACCCCATGGACCAGAGCACACCAGGCACTCCTGTCTTCCATTCCCTCTCGCAGTTTGGCCAAACTCATGCCAGTCGCTTTGAGAACACTGTCCAACCATCTCATCCTCTGTCGTCCCCTTCTCCTTGTGCCCTCCATCTTTCCCAACATCAGGGTCTTTTCTAGGGAGTCTTCTCTTCTCATGAGGTGGCCAAAGTACTGGAGCCTCAACTTCAGGATCTGTCCTTCCAGTGAGCACTCAGGGCTGATTTCTTTAAGGATGGATAAGTTTGATCTTCTTGCAGTCCATGGGACTCTCAAGAGTTTCCTCCAGCACCAGAATTCAAAAGCATCAATTCTTCGGCGATCAGCCTTCTTTATGGTCCAGCTCTCACTTCCATACATTACTACTGGGAAAACCATAGCTTTAACTATACGGACCTTTGTTGGCAAGGTGATGTCTCTGCTTTGTAAGATGCTGTCTAGGTTTGTCATTGCTTTCCTCCCAAGAAGCAGACGTCTTTTAATATCGTGACTGCTGTCACCGTCTGCAGTGATCATGGAGCCCAAGAAAGTAAAATCTCTCACTGCCTCCATTTCTTCCCCTTCTATTTGCCAGGAGGTGAGGGGACCAGTGGCCATGATCTTAGTTTTTTTGATGTTGAGCTTCAGACCATATTTTTGCCCTTTGCATGCCCTCTCTTAATTCCTCTAAGGTCTATTTCTCATCCAGCGAGATGCCTTTCATTAATGGCTTCTTCTCATCTTTGCAACAAAATACAGTAGTGATACTTTGCTATACGGAAAAAATAATGAAGAATGCAAGTAATTAAAACCTCCCTTCTTCACCCCAGAACAGAAAGTGTGGGGTCATGGAGGGTTCTGCCTGTCTCACAAGCACTTTAAAATCTTAATGAAACTGCTGAGTGAAGTCATTCAGAGATTGGGAGCAAAGGGTTCCCATTTCTCCAGGTTCCCATTTCTATTTTTCATCAATGGGGGTGCTGAATTGGTGCCTGGGGTCATGATGGACAGGAGAAGGGGAAAATAAGGGAAAGTGGAATACGGGGAAGAGAGTTTTTGTTGGCAGGAAGGTGGTGCTCAGCACTGTATGTTTGTGAAACGCAGACCGCTTATACTGTAAATGCCAATAAACTCCATCTCCAACTCCTAGAAAGATTCCATCAATGGTGTCTCTGAAAAATTTCACACATCACTTGGGAAGACAGGCAAACTAATATCAGTATACTGGAAGAAGCACATAGGCAGGAGCTATCAAAAGGGCAATACCGGCTAGCCCAGGGTTGAACAGAGGAGAAAAGGTGTCAATCTTTACATGAAGGGGGAGGGGTGTCTGAGCAATAGTCCAATGAATAAAACTGGGCTAAGACTGTCAAAAGGAAATGTAAGGTAAGTACTTACCAGGCAAAGGGCCTTCTCGGTGGTGGCACCCGCCCTGTGGAACACCCTCCCATCAGAAGTCAAGGAAATAAACAACTATCTGATTTTTAGAAGACATCTGAAGGCAGCCCTGTTTAGGGAAGCTTTTTAATATTTGATGCTTTATTCTGTTTTCAATCTGTTGGAAGCCGCCCAGAGTGGCTGGAGAAACCCAGCCGGATGGGCGGGGTATAAATAATAAGTTGTTGTTGTTGTTGTTTGTGAGGCAGCCAAGGCCTTGCTATTTAGGTAATATTGACGGTCAGTTTGTAAATCATGTATTCAAATTTCTGATAGGCAATGCCTCTTTCTGTGACGTGTCTCTTATGCTTTTGGGCGAGTTTCTCTGCTAAGGGGTGAGACAAGTGACTGAACTTTTAAAAGACGTTGCACATGATGTTCAGGGTTCCTCTCTTCTTCCCGTTTTTGGATGTAGGCACCCTGTTGCTACAGACTAAAGACTTGCTGCCTTGCTTTTGTGTAACCCGGGTGTAGTCTTCACCCTCCCCCTTTACTCTGATCAAAGAACAAGTCGCCCAAGTAAGGCTGAGCCACAAAGGCAAACCCAGATTCTTTTAACAGCTCTTGGCAACCACAAAGGGACGTTTGGTTCACCTGTTTGGGGGGAGCTGGAGACCCCGACAATCTGGCACACACCAGGCTCTTTTGTTGGGGCATTTTCAGCCTCTTTTATCTTCCCCTTGATGGAAGTAAGCAGAGTGTCCCTAGTGGAGCCAAACCAGGGAAAGAAACACTCAGTCTGGCTGGAGTAAAGATCCCAGGATCATCTTCTGACAAGGGGGAATACAGAGGGAAGGTGCACTGTTGTCGTGTGGGCAGTGAGTCTTTGAGGCCTGGCAACCAAAAATCTCTCCTTCCTATTGCCTTTACCTTGTCCCAGCCGCACCCGTCCCATTCATGAAATGCCCATGAGATAGAAAAAGGGTCCTGCCCGCTGTTGTTTTCATGTTTCGACTCAGCCGCACCAGCACCATTCAAAAACCGGGCATCCGAAAGCAAGGGAATCAACAAGTATCTGAAAGCAAGGAGGCTCACATTTCCCCTTTTCATATTCTCTGTCCTATCTATGGACCCAACTGCACTGGTACCATTAATGAAACGGACATCCGAAAGCAAGGGGGTCATTTCCGTAGCAGTTGTGAAGGGGGGGTTGCCAGGGAAACTTGCACATAAAGGGACTAGATAAGGGACCTGAGCGAAAGGCCACCAGTCAACTTAGGAGGTCCCCAAAAGATGGGCACCACAGAGCCAAGTTAGAGAACGGGGGGGGGGCAGGATCTGATCAGAAAATGGGTGCAAACACTTCAAAGCAGACCAGGAAGTCTCTCGCAGGTAAGAAGGCTCTGACGTTTTCTCTGCCTTTGCCAGCCGATGAGGTCTTGGACCCGCTCCAGTTCGTTCTAGCAAATGGGATCAAACTGAGGGGTCCAAGAGTAAAATTGAGAACCAGTGTAAGGAACTGTGGGTGACCTGTACTTTGTTTGCAGTACGATGGTTACCTGAAGGATCTTTTAACTCGAGTAGGCTGACCACCTTGAAGGGGATCCTTGAAGATCAGAGACACAGACAACTAGGGGCTTCCGATTCCAGTCTGCCTTAATGGAGGCAGCTCCCATGACAGCGGGAGATTGTTGGTGAAGAAAAAACAAGGATAATTGAGGATAATTATCCTTGCAAGTTCCCCCCAGGGACAGGGGGAACGGGCTTCACTCGTAGATCACCTCAGTACCCAGCTCTCACTCCGGCATGGATTGTAGGGAGCAGGGAGGCGCTGAGTGCAAAAGCCCTTTGCCTGCCGAAAACCCTCCTTCGTCGCCATCAAGAAGCAGAGGTTCTCCTATTAAGAGTTGAATTTTGACTAATCTACAGGTGCGTGCTAGAAGAGATGTGCTCATTAACTGCGGAATTGAAGCAGCTGCAAGGTCGTTAAGGTTTAACTTGAAAGAAGACTTCACTTGGTGTAAAAGATGGGGGGAGCCTATGGCTTCTTGATATAGTTTTCTTTTGTACATTTATGATTCGGCAACCCTCCCTTGAAGTGCTTTGTTCAAATTGTATATGTACAGGGAAGTGGGATGAAACTGGATTACAGATATGGAATATAACATCAAATGGAACTGTGTGTAAAATAAATAAATGAAAAGGGTAGGGAAGCTCTATTTTGCAAAAGGTTTACGATGGGAATTTAGAGCTGACTCTTCCCTATCCTTTATTATCTACGGATTGAACTGAATAATGCTAAAAGGACTTGGAATTTAATTAAACTGGAAGTATAACTGCTTATCTTCAGCTGAATGGAAGGATGAACGGAATCTGCCAGCTTGCCAAGGAGTTGATAAGGATAAGGTTCATTACTGAGTGATTTGCAGATCACTCTTCTACCCAGGTTGAGAGGGAAAAATGGCAAAAACTGTTTTTTTATTGGGACAGCTTGGGATTTCTGCAGCTGCTGCTGAAGTTGCAAAACAATGAAGCGCAGGACGGAGCATTGGAGAACAACAACGGGGTATTAGCTCCATCCAAGGAATGATGGAGAACAGCAACAACCAGGAAAAGATAGACAGAATATTTTACAAGGACAGGAAGAAACATCACAGATAGAATCATTGCCACAGGAAGAACAAGGATATAGTTTGAGTGCCTCACTTGTACTTCTAGAAATCATTTAATGTGTCAACATGAATGAAAGTTGTGAATATATCACTTGTATAAGGGATTGCTATTTTGACTGGAGTGTGATTGAAATTAATAGGATTTTGGAACGCAGAAATAATCAAATCATCCATTTTAGCATGCAGGGGGGTGGGGCACCTAAATTACATTATTTGGCACCTGAATGATTGGTATTAATAATTGTATTATAATTTGGCATTGTTATAATGAGGCTATTATTGGGTTATTGTAATGGAAAACTAATAAAAATTATTATCAGTAGAGACACCGACAACTAGGTAATTTAGCAATGTTCGAAGAAGCAAGAGATCTCTTCAAAGGAAAGAGAAAGAAGCCCCCCATGAATTGCCACTAGTGGATCAACTTGGAACCTTCCAAGGGACCCTGGCGGGGTGTGTGTGTGTGTGTTTTACAGGGCAAAGCAGGCAGGAATCCCAAGCCTCAGCCCCCGGGGGGGGGCAGGAGGAAATGCACTTCTGTGCCCCCCCCACGAGGCTGCCCTTTGCTGCCACCTGATGCACGTAGCTCTGCACATTGTTTACGCCCACATCCCGCTTAGCACGGCAGATTTAATTATCCGATCAAAGCAGATACAATCGCCACGTGTGGACCGTTGGTGCCTGATGGACGGTTGGTTTGAGCCATCCTTGAGAGAGCGCTTGTCGAGGCCCCCGGCCCATCTCAATGCTCCCCCCCCCACGCCGGAAGCACAGACGCAGGAGCCTCGTACCATGAGAACACTCTTTAATGAGGAAACAGAAACGCACAGGGCAGCAGGTGCTATCACAGCCATTACAAGACTATCCCAACGGAGGGGCGGGCGGGGGGGCTGGTCGCACTCAGGAGGCCGGGACTCCTCCTCCGCCGTGGTCCTGGGGCAAAGGAGTCCTCTGTCGTGCCCCCCACCAGCCTCGCACACCTACGGGGACCAACTAGTGGGGGGGGGAGAAGGTGCACAAGTAACGGTTCACACTTCACACTACTCCAGTGGGAGACCAGGTGGGTGGGTGGGTGGGCAGAGGGGTGGTGGAGGGGGGCTCTGTGGCCCCAACAGTCAGCCAGGGCAGGGGGGAGGGGGGTTAGCACCATCGTGTTAAAAGAGGGGTGGGGGAATGGGGGGGTTGAGTATGCTGGCGCTTCTCAAGACATCCCTTCCCACCCCTGGCATCTCTCAGGTTAAACAGGTGCTCTCCACCATTGGCTGAGACCCCAACTGGCTTTTCCCCCACAAGCTCTTCACAGTGGGTCACAGAGGACAATGCACCTCTGCAGAGCGGCAAGGAGAGGCCCCAAGGCTTTGAGGAGCAGCCAGCCTCTCTGGTCCCCTCACCCCACTACCCATTCTCCACGGAGGGGGGGGCACTCCCTACCCAAGGATCAGAAAGGGATTCCTGCCTACCATCGGTCTTCAAAAGGTGCAGATACGAAAGCTCCATATCCCATGCTGGAATGTGCGGAGAGAGGGGGGTTTATGGTGCCCCTTCCCCCTTGCTCTAACCACTGCACTGCACTCTCCAGGGGGAGCCCAGGGGTCCTGGCCCTCCTCTTGCACCCTTGGCTCGGGGCCCTCCCTGGCAATTCCTGCCTGGTGGGCTCACGGAAGGGCGGGGTGGGTGGGAGTTCTCCCCCCTCGCAAGAGAAGGCACTGAGGAGCTCAGTGGGGCATACAGAGAAGGCCAGGGAAAGGGGGGGGGCAGGCAGCAGAGGACCCCCCCCATCCACCTCATGGCATCATCACCCCTCCCCGGGGAAGAGAGCAAAAGGGGGGGTCCCCACTACTGCTAAGCAATGTTGGGATGAACCTCCCTGCACAGCAAGTGCTGCTTGGAAAAGGGGGGGGGGCTCCACCCTAGAGACCTGCCTAGCCCCCCCACCTGCCTCCCCCTTTCTATCCTACTGCTAGTCACACAAAGCACCTTTTATTTCAGGATTATTCTTTTTTTTCCACGTGATGCACAAACAAGTCAAAATGTCACTTATCCAAAAAACCCAACGTGCAAAACAGAAAGGAACTGGGGCCCAGGTGGTTCCCCCTTGGCCCTGCCCCCTCCCTAATTCGGCCCCCACCCCCACCGCCCGTGGCACTTGGGGGAGCTGCCACCCTCCACTAGGAAGAAAGAGACAGAAGCAGCCCAGCATCTCTCCCCCCCCCCCGGTGCCTCAGCCTGTGTTTCCATGCAGCCGTGGAGTGAGGGGGGGTGCCTCTGGCCCTCGGCAGCCTCATTCCGGGGACGGGTCTTGGTGGGGGGGTCACCACGGCATCAGGTGTGAGGTGCTGGTCCGGTGAAAGGTGTGTCTGCCTCGAGCCCGCAGGGCGTGGGGGGGGCAGCCGGGCGAGTGGAGGGGGGGCGGCGACGGCGTCCTTAGTCGGGGGACAAGTCGGGGGAGCAGCTACCAAATGCCGCTAGACCTGCCTCCGGGGGGAGCGAGAATCCGGGCCGAAGCTCGCTTTGGAACATGGTCATCGATCTGAGAACCTGGAGGCAGAGAAGAGCGGGGCGGTCAGAAGCACACGGGCAACCGGGGGGGGGGGGGGCGCACATCCTGTCCCAACCAGGCCAAAAGCGGGGAGCCCATAAGGACCAGCCGGGGAGGAGAAAAGCTGCGGCGAGGACCCCCATATACAGCTCCACCAGCTCCCCACCCTAGAAAAAACTCTTTTGTGCGTTTGCAATTTGGGGCAAGCAAAGGGGGAGCAGGGGCCCCAACTGAAGAGAGCGGAAGGCCCCTCAATATTTGTGGGGAGGGGCTGAGCACCCCCAATATTGAGGGGTCATTACCCCCTGCTGCAAGCACCTGCACACTGGGCCATGTGATGCCAGGTCCCCTCCATGTGGGGGGCAAGTCAGCGCCCCTGGAGGAGAGACAGAAGCAGGAGAGAGGGGGGACCCACCTCATACATCAGGGCTTGCAATCCCCCTTCCCTGCCCCCCCCCACTGCTGAGCAGTTCAAGGAAGAGGAAGAGACCCCCATAGTGGCTACAATCCCCATTTCCAGAGCCTGCCAGGGGTTGAGCTTCAGGAGGAGGAGTTGCTCCTGTCCATTTCCGGGGCGGGGGGGGGGGCAGGCAACTGAGATGCTGGCCGAGAGGGACCTGCCAGGTCCAATTCTGCACCAAAAGCACCTCCAAAAATTCCCAAGCAGGACTTGGGAGGCCAGGATGAAGCCTCTCACTTTTGACACCTGGCCTTAAGTTTGAGTGCCAGACTTTGTGCGTCTTGCTCTGCCAGCCTCAAGTTAGAGGCATGCCCCCCCCCTGCAATTTGAAGGGACAAAGAGGCCGAAAGAGACAGGCTGGCAGCCTCCCCCCCCACTTTGCTCCAGGAAACAGATTCCCCATTGCCAACCACGGCTGCTGCACATAGCAGAACCCTCTTCGCAGAGGTCAATACAAAGAGATTCACACAAAAAAACACATCGCTGGTGCAGCCTGCCCTCTCACCTACTCATCACCACATGAAAGCCTGCTCTTAAATGACTGACCATGCAACCTCCAGCAGAAGAGATGCCACCTGAACCCCCTCTGGAGAAGAAACAGCACCTCACATGGTCTGCAGACCCCAGGCACTCTCAGGTCCAAACCAGATGCAAATAATGGGATTGGAGCGGGGGAGAGAAGTTTCTCTCTCATGCCCTGCTCTGGTACCAAGAAAGACCTCCTTTTTGGAAGCTGCTATTTGCGTTTCAACTCCCTCGAAATGCAAATAGCAACTTTGGAGTGGGTATTTCTTCTCTGGACTATGGCAGAGAATGCCAAAGAAAGACGAGGTTTTTCCCTGCCAGATATGAGATCATACTATGAGGCATCTTGTCTCTATTGGCTGAAGGAATGGATGACATTAGAGAATTCACAAATTCTAGATCTAGAAGGTCATGATAATATTTTTGGTTAGCACGCTTATTTATGGTATGAAAAGGTGAAAGTTCATAAAGGATTTACAAATCATATAATTAGGGGGGAAAGTATAGAGTATGGCATAAATCTAAGAATTATTAGAGGTAAAAACACCACTTTGGCTCTCACCGTTGGAAGCCATAGCAGTAAAGGAAAATACCAGTCATATGATAGAAAGATGGACAACTTAAGAGAAATTTATTAAAACAAGATGGAGAAGAGTACAAATTAAAAGAATTTAAGGAATTATCAGGAAAATTAACAACATGGATATAATATCATCATTTGAATGAAGTATTTAAGAAAGATAGGATATGAGGGTTTGGGGAACAAATATCACAACTGGAGAGAGACGTGTTGGAATGTAATGTAAAAGTGCTGTCTAAAATATTATTGGAATGGGAGACAAAGGATGAGCAAGTAAAATCCTCAATGATACACTGGGCAATAGATATTGGTCATAATATTCACATGGAAGCACAGGAACAATTGTGGAATATGGATATAAAATTTACAGCATGTTATGGTCTAAGAGAAAATGATATGAAAATGATATGTCGATGGTATCTAACACTGAGCAAGTTGGCAAAAATGTATAAATCTAAATCAAATAAGTGTTGGAAATGTAAAGAGAAAGGAGGTTATTTTTATCATATGTGGTGGGGTCTTGTAGTAAGGTTAAAGTTTACTGGGAAATGATATATAATGAATTGAAAAGAATGTTTAAAATAACCTTTGTAAAAAAAACCAAAAGCTTTCTTTTTTTTTTACCGGTAATTATAAGGACAGAACTACCTAAAATGTATAGAAACTTATTCATGTATGCGACTACAGCGGCAATAATGTTATTTGCCCCAAAATGGAAAAAAGCGTAAGTCCCAGCAAAGGAAGAATTGATACAAAAACTTATGGAATATGTAGAAATGGCAAAACTTACTGGAAGAATAAGAAATCAAGATAACAAATTTTTATTTTAAAAAATGGAAATGGTTTATTGAATATTTACAGATAAATTATAAACAGATAAAATCATCGGCAGGATTATTGTAACAATCTGCAGTTTTATAAGAGTATATATTTAAAGTAGATGAATAAATGAGCAAATTAAGTTAATTTGGATATGCAAAAGGTATTAAAAACTAATTTAAGGAACTGCAGAAAGAAGGAGAAGGAAGTTTTGATATGTCAAAATGATTGTAAAATTAGTGAAATGTATAAAATCAGTGAAATGTATGAATTTGAAAAGTATAAATAAATCAATGTGAATAAAGGACTGTGGCAGAGAAGGAAGGAAAGGGACCCCCTGCCCCTTCTCCAACTGCCATTGGAGGCAAGAGTCAGAGCCCTGCACTCCGACCCCTAAGCCCCACATGCCTCCTTGCCTGGCCCTACTGCTCCCTCTTGGCCACGGCTGGCAGTGCTGGCAGGAGACTCCTCTGCAATGAGCGACACCCCTTCTGTGTAGCCTCAAGGAGGGTGGGGGAGAAGGGGCTGAACGGGGTGTTATGCTGATCCAGCCAAAATACCCAATGGTGTGGAACCAACTCCCTCCGAAAGTGGTGGCCTCTCCTTCCTTGGAGGTGTTCAAACCTGTCAGGGATTCTTCCGCTGTGATTCCTGCACTGCAGGGGGCTGGACTGGAGGACCCTTGGGAGCCCCTTCCAGGATGCTATGCCCACTTGGTCTGACTCCTGCCTGCATCCCACTCTGGCGGCTTCCTCCCCTCGGTCTCCCTTCTCTTCATTCCCAGGTCAATAACCAAGATCACAGGGAGACTGGGAGCAGGCACTGCAGGAATTGGGGGCGGGGGGCACTGCTGGGTGGTGGGGCAGGGGAGGTGGGAAGCCAGACCCTAGCCCTCACAGGGCAGCTGACTATGCTGGGCAGGGGGTGCAGAACGGGGGGCAAGGCGGGAGGCGGGAGGGGGGCAGCCGGGGCAGGGAAGATGCAGCCTGGGGGTGCAAGGAGCTCTCCCGCCTCCCCCACAGAAGGCCCCGCGCTCCAGCCCCGCTCTTACCGGAAAGGCTGAAGCCGGACTCGTGGAGATCCCGCATGCCCCCGTGTCTCGTGGCCGGCCGGGTGGGCGTGTCTGCCAGGGGCGTCCCCGTCTCTTTTTTCCCAGGGTGCGCAACCACGGCCACGTCCCCCAGGTAGGGGGTGCGGTCCACGCCCTTAAGCTTTAAACTCTGAGCAGAGCAAAACAACAAGAGGCACACGCAAAGACAGGTCAACGGAAACGGCGGCCTCTGGAGACCCCAACGCCCGCCAGGAGCTGCGACCCCAAGCAAGGGGGGGGAGGGGGAGCCTGCCTCTTGGGGGGCTCGGGATGGGTGGGCAGGTGAAATGCAGGCTGGGGCGGGGGCTTGGGCTGGGAGGGAGCAGCTGTCTCTGGGGGCTGGGAACGGGGGCTCCTCTCATTTCCCCCTGTGCCCCCCTCGACCAGCAAGTACTGGGCCCTTGGTGCCATGTCTGCCAGCCTCCAGTCCGCTGCCAGGGACCCCCTACAGATGCCACTCTCTGCTACCCTCCTCCCCCCACTCCACTCTCCTCGCCCCAGACTACCACTGGTGAAACACCGATGCATGATGGGAGTTCATGCAAGATCTGGAGGACCCATGGGGGGGGGGCTCCCCAGCCCACTCCAAGGCTCACGGAGAATGCCTCCCCTCTTTTTGCAGCAAGGACTGCGAGGGGAAGTGGGGCGAAGAGGCGGGTGCCGGTTGCTTGGCTCCCCCCCTCTTCAGCCCCCACCCCTTGGGAAGATTCCCTCGGCTCCCCCTACCTTCCCTCGTCTCTGGGTGCAGAGCTTGGCTGCCCCCCATCCCAGGAAGGACTAAACGGCCGTCAGCGTCCTTGTGCCAACTCTACCATTCCAGGATTTGGGGGGGGGGAGGGCTGGGGTGCCATGACCTCCCTAAGCCCTCTCCTTTGGCTCTCTCGGTCGCTCCTCTGCTCTCCTGCCAGCCTCTCCTGGGACCAACATCCTCCCCTCCCAGTCAAGCCTCTTCCTCTTCATCCCTACGTTCCCCCTCTGCTCAAGTGGTAGCCATTTCAGTCCCCACCCCCCCCACCCCAGCCAAGTCTCGCTAAGCATGCCAGGCCTGGTCAAGCCCCAACTCTTCTCAATGCAGGGAAAAGATGAGACATTTCCTTCCTCTTTTTAAAAAACCCAAACACCTGAATGCCGATTTCTGCACTTGGACGCCCAGATCACAAGCACCCCTGGGGTGCCCAGTCCTGCTCTCCGCCTTCTGTGCCTCCCTCTGCCCTGCTATCGTCCTCCCGCACACCCCCAACTCCCGCCGCTTGGGCTTCCCGCAGCCACACTCCTGCCCTAAAAGGAGGAACTGGGGGGGGGGGCCTCCGGCCTTTCCCCCTGCCCCCCCTGGCATTTGCCACAAGCAAAGGCCTCTGGGCGAGCCCCTCCTCCTCTTCTTCCTCTTTGCAGAGCCCCCCCCCCCAATCCATGGTGTTCTTGACTCTGCTGCTAAATGCAGCGGCAAGGCTGCCTTGCGATGGGTGTCTCTGCCTGCAGTGCCCTGCCCTCCCTCCCTCCCTCCCTCCCACTCCCCTCTGCCCCATACCTTTTCCCGTTGCACCAGCTTCTTGTAGACGGAGTCTGGGAAGGAGCGGAGGGGGCAGAACTTGCCGGTGCCCTCGGCGCACATGAAGACGCCGTTCTCGTAGACCACGCGCCCGCGGCTGATGGTGACCAGGGGCACCCCGTGGCAGCGCATGTTCTCAAAGAGGTTCACGTCCCCGCCCTGGACCTGTGTGCTGGCCGAGATAGTCCTGGGGAGGAGGAGGGAGCGGGGAGGTGAGGGAGGGGGCCGGCGGGCTGCTTGCAGGGCTTGGGCCGGCAGCTGCTCCAACTCCCTCTTGGGCCGGGGACGGGCTGGCTGTCTCCCAGCCCCCTCCCTGCTCCTTTGGAAGCCCCACCAGAAAGAGACTTCTGGGAGGATGTCAACATTGTACTGTGTGCATTTATAGATTTTTCTTATTTAACCTTCTCTGTTGTAATGTGGGAAAGGGGGGGATATAGATAAATATGGAAATAAGAGCATGCAATGTCAAAGTGAGGCAGGATGAGGCCTCCAAGCCAAGAGCAGGGACCTCACCCCAGGCGTGTCTTTGAAATGTGCCCTTTGCCCAATTCACTTTGCAGGTTCCCCTCCTGGCTTTTCATCTCAGAAATGCATCATGTCCACACCACCTGGGGGTGGGCAGTTACTTCAAAGAGGAAAAAACTAGAAAGGGCGATGGAGGAGCCCCAGCAAGAGGGACGGCTCAGAAGGCTTGGGGAGAGGCTTCTCACAAGGCTGCAAAAGTAGGGCAAAAAAGCCGTTCTGCTTCTTGCTGGAGGTGGCAGAGGGGGAATCCGATTTAAATCGGATTTTTTCAAATAAAATGCTTTTTGGTGAAAATATATTACCATCCAAAGGTTATTCAATCATGAAATAAAGATTAGTTTTTTAATTATGTAGAATAAGGCTGTATATGTTTAATTTTTTTGGTAAATAAATTCCATTAATCCATTCACAATGTCATTTATGCTCTTCCAGAGGTTTTCGTAAGATTATTGGGCAGTTTCTCTGCCTACAAGATATTATCACAGATGCTTGGTTTACTTTTGCAGTTCTCAAAACTGAATTTGACTCAGCAGAGATCACATGCCTCTTCTTCACAGCAAAAATGTTATAACATGAACAGAGTTGAGAAAAAGACCTTAATCCTATTGTTCTACAAACCTATGAATACAGAATCAACCCCTTCAGTGTTAAGTTTCAAGAAGTTCAGTGAACAGAATGGAAACAATATTTTTCTGATTGTTTGGAGTGGAATGGATCTAAGAAATCTATTTAAATTGTTATTATTAAGGTAATGATTATTTTTTTCCTTCCTAAGTACAACAGAAAAATATGAATGATTAACCTATTAAACTGGGGATTAAAAAAACTAATATGAAAAGTTGTTATTCTAAAAATCTTCATCTACTTGCATATTAAAGAATTAGTCTTTATGTAGAAAACTGAGATTTAAATCAAGCCTTACTGACTAGTGATTTAAATCGTGATTTAAATCAGTTTGATTTAAATCAAATCCACCCTGGAACGGGGTATCCCGAGAGACAGCATGGCTGGCTCCCTGGCTCCCTGACCAGGAGGACTCCACGCTGCAATGTTTAGCTGCAGCTCAGGGTGTCTCCTTCCCCTGACGGAAGCGGGACACAGTGGTGTGTTTGCGCCATCTGCTGCGTGCTGTGAAAGAAGCAGGATCAGAGCACAGGGAAGTGTATTGCAATCATCCGTTGGGCAAGGAGGACAGTAGTTTGCCCCTGTGCAGCTGAGAAGGAAGAAGAGAGACCTTTGCGCGGGCCCCAGAAGCAAGTGGCTCCTTCTCTGCCAATGCACTAAAGTGACTTAAGGGAGAGCCCAGGGGTCTGGCGAAATTGGAGCCCTTCTTCTGGCACTGAAACTGACTTGTTTACTGGGAGTTTCAGCTCATTTCTGAACTGATGGCAGCCTTCTCCAACCTGATGCCCTCCAGCTGTTTTCGACTGCCCCTCCCTTGAGCTCCAGCCAATACGGGTTGCAGCTTCAGAGGAAGGGCAGAGCACGTGCCTGGCATGCAGAAGGCCACAGGCTCAGTCCCCAATGGAGGCACCTCCGAGAAGCGCTGGGGAAAAGGCTCCTGCCTGAAACCCTGGAGAGCTGCTGTTGCTGCTGCCGGTCAGTGCAGACGACATAGTGCTAGATGGACTGAGGGTCTGGCCTGGAACAAGGCAACTCCTATGTTGTGGTGCCTCTGCGGCAGAAAGGCAAGCCTGGTTGGGGAGGGGGCAGGGGTGAGGTGGAAGCCTTCCCTCATTACCTATTTAACTGACTTATGAATGGCTTCCCACAGAAACGCCTTGAAGCGATCGACAATTTAAAGAAACCCCCAGCAACAAGAACCACTGAAAATCCAAAGCGTGCTGGAAACATTCTTGTCTGGACAAGCCTATCCAGAAGTTGAGAAAGCTGGTGGAGGTTTCGTTCTGTTTTTAGTCTGCTGTTATTCTGTCTTCCTGAAAGTCTTAAATTATTGCTGCTATTGATCGTGTTATCTTTCTATCTTTTTTGTAAGCCACTTGGAGGTTTATTTGTGTGTTTTTTTGCAAACCATCAGGAAGCATATAAATTGTACGAAATAATGTATCAATCCATCAAATAAACTAATGCAGCAAGCGTTGGACACACAGCCATGATGCTGGGAAGAACCTCTTATCTCTGTGAGCATCCTTCTCCCCCCCCCTTCCCTGGGGAGGCAGCCAGCAGGAGGGGAGGGGAGCCTGGCTTCTGAAGCTGCATCAAGCCAAAGCGAGGCGCCCCCCCCCCGCAACTCCCCTCTTCTCACAGCCCATAAGCCCCAGGCCGCCACTCCCAACATGGCCCCACTGACACACAGCCCCCTCCCCGTTCCTCGTGGCCCCTTTGTCCCCCCCCCACCTACTTGGTGGCCTCTGGGTCCCACACGACCACGTCTGCGTCGGCCCCGGGGATGATGCGGCCCTTGCGGGGGTACATGTTGTAGATCTTGGCAGCGTTGGAGCTGGTGATGGCGACAAAGCGGTTCTCGTCCATCTTGCCCCCCACCTGAGGGGAGAGAGAGGGGGGGGGAGCTGATGGGAAACACTCTGGGAGAGCCCCAACCACCACCAGGGGACCACTCTCTGGTCTGGATTGCTGCCTTTGAAATGGCCTTGCCAAGCCCCCTCCACAGGGCTGCCATGGGACTCCCCCCCCCTTGCAGATCTCCATTTGCAGGGTGCCTCCAGACTGTGTTGAAAGGGAACCTGGGTGTGTGTGTGCTGGGATGGATCCCAGAGCATTTCTCCCCCCCCCATGTTAGTTTGTGTGCCCCCTGGCTGCTGGAGGACAAGCGGTGCTGGTGGCCGGGAAGGAGGCAGGGGGAGCTCTGCCGCAGGCTCAGCGCAGAGTGTTGCTGCAAGGCTGGGTGGGGGGCACCCTGCCCTGAGCCCCTTTCTTTCACATGCGGGCAGCCAGCCAGAGGGGCCCAGGAGGGCTTCCTCCAAGTCTCTCCTGCTAGCCGTTGTCCCTCTGCACCGAGCAAAGGGACTGGGTGGAGCCACAGGGAACGATGGCTGCATTCCGGGGAGAAGGGGCGTTGGAGACTGACTTGGGGAAAGGGTTCGGTGATCGGGGGTCAGAAGCAGAAGTGGAGAGTGAAGAACAGCAGCAGAGGAGGGAGACGGCTCAGACAGGTGGAGAGTCAAGGGCTTCCACACGGCCGTCTCCTGCCCCCACCTCTCCTGCCTGGCAGGACCAGGAGAGGATGCAAGAGAGAGAAGCAGGGGCAGGTCACACGCAGGCACAGTCTCCTCCTGCTTATGGGCAGCTCAGTTGGAGAAGAGACATAAGCGGAGGTCTCTGTTGTGGCCACAGCCTCGCCAGGTGCACACCTGGGAGGAGCTGAGAGACGTGGGGCTGCAGGACATGCCTTTCCCCAACTTGCAAGCGTACCTTCGACAACGAAGAGTTAATTCCTTGCCTGACACCTTGCGGGATGGGGGCAACAGGGGGGAATCTCCCGTTTCCCTTGGGGTGCCTCCACCTACCACTCCCCGTTCCCAGATGACGGCCATGCGGTCCTGCACTCCACTGACTCCGTGGGGGATCTTGGTGAAGTCCTCCTTGCCCATGGCTTTCTGCTTGGTGGTGAAGGGTCGGTGGTCCGAGGCCACCACGTTCAGGGTGTCACTGCGGGGAGAGCTGGTCTTAGCAACCCCTCACCACGCAAAGCCACCCCTTCCCTCCCTCCCTCCCTCCCTCCCTGTCTGCCTTCGTTCTGGGACCCCCTTCCTCCTCCTCCTCCTCCTCCTCCTCTCTCCTCATCCTCTAGGGCTAGATCACCCCCCAGCTCAGGCCCCCTTACTTGGCAAGCAGGCTCATGAGGTAGGTGGAGGTGTTGGTGTCCAGCCGCAAGGGCGGGACGGTGACATAAGCCGCTGCGTGGGACCAGTCCTGGTGGTAGTAGTGCAAGCCCGTCAGCGCAGTGTGGGCCGTGGTGGTCTCTGCGTACACCACCTTCCCTGCGGGGAAGCAAGGGGAGGGACCTCAGGCCTGGCTGGGGGGCAGGTGGTTTCCTCGAGAGCCCCACTCGCGGGGCACATCGTTGAGCTGTGCGCTCTCTCTCTCGAGGGGGGTGTCAGAGACACTTTGTGTTTATTTATTACTTTTATTTATTGGATTTATATACCGCCTTTCATCCTAAGGTCTCAGGGCGGTTCACAGAATAATAAAACACAGGATAAAAACATGAGAGACAAAACAAAACACCAAAACAATAACCCCAACCTTCCCCCAGACACAGTTAAAAGGTTGCAGAATATTAATCAGCCAAAGGCCTGGTTAAAAAGGAACGTTTTCACCTGGCACCTAAAGATCTGTAAGGAAGGCACCAGGTGAGCCTCCCTGGGAGAGCATTCCACAAATGGGGAGCCACCACAGAGAAGGCCCGTTCTCGTGTTGCCACCCTCTGGAGAAATCATAGAGGAGGCACACAAAGAAGGGCCCCAGAGGGTGGTCTCAGGGTCTGGGAGGGTTAACTGCAGAGTTAGGAGGGGCCCAAAGGTCACCCCTAAACAGGCACCCCAGCCGATTGGGGAGAAAAGACCCACTCCTTGCAACGGCTAGCAAGGAGGGGCATGATGGTTCCAGGGGCCGGGACATGCCAAGGGCAGGTTGCCACCTCTCCTTGCAGTTGCCGTGTGGGCACATTCTGCCCTGAGGAGACACCTCCTGCTTCAGGTCCAGAGAACACCACTCACCTTGCATCTTGGCGGTGGCAATGACGTCCCCGGCTGACATGCTGGAAACGTTGACCAGGTAGACGGGGCAGTGAGTCTGCCGAGGGAGGAGGACAAAAAGAAGACGAAAGGCGTCAGGGGGCTTGTGGCAATGAGAGAGACCTGGGGACTGAGCCCAAGGGACCCCCACCCAGTTGGGCAAGAAGACACAGCCTCAGTCCTCTGCAGCAGAGAGAGGGGGCGGTTAAGGCTGCTCACCCGGTTAGCGATGGTGATGACCCGATGCGTAGCTTCAGCTTCCAACTGCGATGCAGAGAGAGAGAGAGAGAGAGAGAGAGAGAGAGAGAGAGAGGGAGAGAGAGGGGTGAGGCAGGCAGCGGCCCGGCCAACCAGACCCCAACACTTCGTCCTCATCCCAGCAGTTACCAACTGCTCTAGCTCATGTGGTGGGGCACAAACTGGGCAAGAGTCTGCCCCAGTGAAGCCAGTGGGCATGGATGGGTGACCTCACTTCTTTTCGCCTGCAGGTGGTGGGTCCTGGAGCTCAGCTGGGCACAGGTGTCCCTCCCCTCCACCCGCCACCAACGGCCATGATAATCCCCCCACTCATGAGCAGCACCCACAAGCTCAGCCAGCTGCCCCCAACCTCACATGTGCAGCAAAGTCCCTTCCTCCCGGTCGTCCTTCCTGGCTGGGTGGAAGAACTGCCCTCTGGAAACAGTCGCCAGTCAACTTTGCAGCCTCGGCAAGGAGAGACTCTGCAAGTTCCCAAACTGCCCCGTGCTCTCTTGGGCCTTGGGGGGGGGGGGAGTGAGATTCCTAGCAGGGCAGGTGTGTTCATTCGTGAGTGTGTCTCCTTCCTTCCTTGATGGACACCCTTACCTCCTCCGGCCGGCTGATCTCGATCCCTTCCGGGCCAGTGATGCCCAGCTCCAGGGCTTCCCTGGCCCCCTGCAGGGAAAGGCAGAAGAGGGGGTCAGTCGGGGGGGGACAGGGGTCACCTTCTTCCTGCCCCCTTGCTGGTCCCTGCCTCTTTCTCTCCTCTCCCAGGGGAGGACAGCATATGTATCGGCCGATGGGATCAGCCCCTTCCACTGCCACCCCCTGGCTGCAGCCCTGCCGCGTCCCCCCTGCCCCCCAAGCAGCTCACCTCGGCCACCAGCTCTCCATTCTCGGCATGGACGCGGGCGATGGCGCCAATGTCCTTGCAGGCGTGGAAGACCTGGTAGAGCTCGCTGTCCCGCAGCATGTACAAGTCCTTGTAGGTCATGAACATCTGGAAAGAGTTGATGCCCTTCTCCCGCACCAGGGTCTCCATCTCCGCCTTCACCTGAGACAGAAGGGGCAGGACGGCATTTGCCCAAAGGTCTCACCTGCCCACCGACACCCCGGCAGCCGTGGAAATGCTGCGAGCCAAACGAACGCAGAGGGCCAAAGCCACAGGCCTTGAGATACTGAGATCATCTAATGTGCCCAAATCTAAGGCCCTGATGAACATAGGAAGATGAGCTAGGAGTCTCATATGGAAGTTGGTGCAAATCCTGAAAATTTCCAGACCTTCCTGTTTACAGTGGTATGTTTTTTTTTTTTTTTTTTTTTTTTTTTTTTTTTTATAAATCTTTATTGCTCTTTAAAAATATTCTTACATATCTCACATGTGTGAATGAGTATATACAAAGAAGGAAAAACAAACACAATCAAAACTTACATGCATCTACATTCAATATCTAAAAAAGAGAAGAGAAAAGAAAAGGAAAAAAGGGAAAGAAAAGGAAAAAGAAAAGAGGGAAAGGGAAGAAAAGAAAAGAAAAAAAAATGAGAAAGAAGAAAAAGAGAGAAAGGAGACCAAAGGCATAGTAAGGAGTCTCCAGTTGACATTACATGATTAAACTTCAAAAGATGTACTTCCACTGCATTAACAACGCTTCATTTTAAGTAAATTACCTTGTTATAGCTGTCATTTATACATATTCCACAATTTTTACAGATCTTCCAATCATCGCTTTATTAACTTTAATTCCTTTCCTTATTCTAAGCACAACCAGTATCTTCTGTTCGTATCTTGCTTCCCCAAATATTCATTTATATATTTCCATTGGTTTTTAATTGTTTCTTTTGAGGTACCTCTGATGTAATTCGTCAGCTTCGCAAGCTCCAGATACTCTACTATTTTACTGAGCCATTCGTCTTTTGATGGTAACTGATCTCCTTTCCAATATTTAGCCACCAGCGTTCTTGCGGCGGTTGTTACATATAAAAAAATATTTATTCTGTCTCTTGGTACTTCGTTAGTGATTATTCCCAATAGATATAGCTCTGGTTTTTTGCAATACGATGTTTTGATCAGCTTTTGCACCTCTTCGTGGATCAAATTCCAAAATTCTTTAATTTTGGGACAGGTCCACCAGATATGGAACAACGTCCCAGTCTGGTTTCTACATCTCCAACACTTGTTGTTATTGGATTTACTTATCTTGGCTGTTCTTTCTGGTGTTAAATACCATCTATGGTGTACCTTCATAAGGTTTTCTTTTATTTGATAAGAGGCGGTGAATTTGATATTTTTTGTCCAAAATTGGTTCCATTTGTCACTCTCTATTTCATGCCCGATATCTTTTTCCCATTTTATCATATTACTATTTTTTATATCTGAAGTCCTCTGTTCGCCTTTTAGTAATCTATATATTTTGGATAATATTTTTTGTTTACAAACAATTATTTCATCTATTCTTGTTTCTTTTTCCCCGAAACCTCTATTTTTTACATCTTTTTGGAATGTTGCTCTCAATTGAAGATATTCTAGCCAACTTATGTTTAAGAATCTTAAATCTGTATAATTTTTTAATTTCGGGTTTTCTTTCTGTTCTTCCACCAATTCCTTGTATATAGGCCATCTCCTTTTAGTCGTATTCTTGAAAGTTGAGGTGGCCTCCACCGGTGAGATACACCAGGGTGTTTTTTGCATTATTTTGATTTTAATTCTTTCCCAGACTTCAATCAGGGCTTTTCTTACCAGATGGTTATTGAACCTTCTATGCATTTTTAGTTTCTCGTAAAAAAGGTACCCGTGCCAGCCGTAGAGCTTGTCCCAGCCTTCCAATTCTAATGTTTCTTTGTTTTCTAATATAATCCAGTCCTTAATCCAGATCCACCCTGCAGCATCATAGTAAGTTAATAGATCCGGAACCCCGAAGCCGCCTACTTCCTGTTCACTTAACATAATTTCTTGTTTTATTCTCGCTTTTTTTCCCTGCCAAATAAAGTCTGCCAGATCTTTTTGGCAATTCTTTAGATACTTCGTCCCAATGATCACCGGTGCTATCTGAAAGAGGAATAGGATTTTTGGGAGTATCATCATTTTTATCATTGATACCCGTCCTAATAAAGATAACTTTAATTTCTGCCATTTTTTAAGTGATTCTTTGACATCTTTCCAAAGTCTGACGTAATTATTCTTAAATAAATTTGTATTATTGTTGGATATCCACAAACCTAAATATTTGGCTTTAGTTTCGATTTTTAATCCCGTTACTTCTTCTAATCTTTTTTTCTCCATTTCCCCCATATTTTTTGTTAATAATTTGGATTTTTCTTTGTTTAGCTTGAAGCCTGAATTCTTCCCAAATTCGTTAATTTTCTCTAATGCTTCTTGCAAACTTTCTGTCGGGGATTCCACTGTAATAATTACGTCATCTGCGTATGCTTTCACTTTATAATTATAATTTCCCACTTTTATTCCTTCAATTTTCTTGTCTTCTCTTAATGTATTTAGGAGAATTTCTAGTGTTATAATAAATAACAGTGGGGAGAGGGGGCAGCCTTGCCTAACGCCTCTCTCGATTTCAAAACCTTCCGACAGCTCATTGTTTATGATTAATCTTGCATGTTGTTTGTTATAAATACTCTTAATTCCATTCAAGAATTTCTCTCCAACTTTCCACTTCTCCAAATTTTTCACCATAAATTTCCAGGAAATGCTGTCGAAGGCTTTTTCGGCGTCCACCAGCAACATTGCAATTTTTTTGCTAGGGTTTAGTTCTGCATATTCCCATAAATTGATTATTGTTCTGGTGTTGTCTTTAATTTGTCTCTCGGGGAGGAAACCCGCTTGGTCTTTACCTATCACTCTTTTTAATAATCTCTTTAATCTATTTGCCAGCACCCCGGTAAAGATTTTATAGTCTATATTTAATAGCGATATCGGTCTGAAATTTTTTGTTAATTTCAGATCCGCACCTTGTTTAGGGATCAAAGTTATCAAGGCATCTTGCCAAGAATTAGGGATTCTCTTTTTTTGCAGAATCTCATCTAATATAACCTTTAGCTTTGGTGTTACTATCTCTTTGAATCTTTTGTAGTATATTACTGGAATTCCATCCGGGCCAGGGGATTTTCCTGTTTCCATTTTATTTATTACATCCTCAATCTCTTCTGTTCTAATTTCGGCATTTAACATACTATATTCCTCATCTTTAATTTCTGGCAATTCTTTCCCATTTAGGTAATCTTGCATTTCCCTTTCTTCCTCCCCCTTATCTTGATATAAATTTTTATAGTATCTCCAGAATTTTGCCTTAATTTGTTCCGGGTCTGTTAACTCCGCCTCTCCATCCATTATTTTATTTATCACCCTGTTAGCTTGTCTTTCTTTGGCTAGCCATGATAACATTCTCCCTGGTTTATTTGCCTGTTCAAAATATCTTTGTTTTGTCCAGAGAATCCTCCTTTCTACCTCTTTATTTATCATGTCCGAAAGATGAGATTGTAGATTCCTGATACTCGTTCTTAATTCTTCACTCTTCGGGTTTTTAACCAACTCCAATTCCTTATCTCTTATTTGCTTATTCATTCCTATAAAATTATTGTTCTTCTCCTTCCTAATTTCCTTCATCTGTTGAATCCCAAATCCCCTCATATACGCTTTACTGGTGTCCCAGATTACCATATTATCCGTTGTTTGATTTTCATTTAGTACAAAAAATTCCTTTAGTGTCTCTTTTGCTTTATTTACTCTTGCCTCATCCCTCCAAAGTTCTTCATTCATCCTCCATCTCCCACTTGTGCATTTCCTGAATTTCATCTCTATCGACACTGGATTATGATCGGAGATGGATTTATTTAAGATTTCCGTTTTTTCCACATTCAACATTAATTTTTTTGAAACCCAAATAGCGTCAATCCTCCCTCCAGATTTGTGTACTTCAGAATAGTGGGTGATGTCTTTAACATTTGGATTCTTAGTTCTCCAGGCATCGTATAAATTTAGATTGGTGACCAAATTGAAGAAAGATAAGGGGAGTTTACCGGAGTTGGATATTTTTTCCCTATCCGTTCTATCCAGGTCGATTGAGATAACACCATTCTGATCTCCCATAAATATCATATCTTCCCCTACAAAATCCCAAAGTTTTTCCTCTAAGTTCCTGTAGAACTCCTCTTTCCTGTTATTGGGAGCATAAAAACCAACCAAAACAATTTTTCCAACTTCTGAATGTATCTCTACAATTAATATTCTCCCTTCTTCATCTTTAAATAATAACTGAGGCTGTAACCCTGGATTGATGTACATTACTACACCTCTTTTTTTCTCTTCCCCCGCCGTTATAAATTCCTTTCCCAGTCTTGCGTTCTTTAAGACCCTTGTATGAATTTGAGAAATATGCGTTTCTTGTAGGCATATGATATCCCATTTTCTTTTTTTCAATATACATTCTACCCTATTCCTCTTTAGCTTGCTGTTTAAACCGTTTACATTCCATGAGACACATTTCAACATCGTAACTGTAATTCTATCTTTATTCACCGTTTATGTACTTAATGAGGAAAGCTCTAAAGAGGAAGAAAAGGAGGGAGAGAGAGGGAGGGAAATGTTAAAAGAAAGGGACAAAGAAAAAAGAGGGCGCAGAGAGAGAAAAGAGAGAAGAAGAAAAAAAAACAAAAAAAAAAAAACAAAAAACAAAGTCCACGACTTTGTTTGGAAGCAGGCAGCAATGGACATTGATGTAATTACTGCTCTGCTGCTTCAAGGAGGCCATGCTCCCTCTTGTCTAGCTGCCCCCCCCCACCTCAAGAGGCTCCCAATCATCTCCCTGGAGTTCTCCCCACATCATAATGTCTCCTGACTTTGGTTGCTTCCAGCTTTCCTCTGCAGACTGGTTCACTCACTCGAGTCACCTGGAACATGCTGCTCTGTGCCTGGATCTGTGAGGAGCCGGTCCTGCCTTTGGCCCTGCCAGCCGTGCAGGGAGGGAGCATAGGTTTGGAGCATCTTGCTCCAAACTGAACCTCCACCAATGGGAGGGGATAGGCTCTGGGGAGGGTCCTCTGGAGCAGAGAAGGGAAGGGGGGTCCTCTTCCAGAACTCTGCTCTTCATTCAGGCATGCCTTGTTCAAGAGGCATGTTTTGTTTCTGTATTCTGTGCAGGTTGTTGGCCTATGTTTGGTAATCTTAATAATACTTTTTTATTATATGCCACCCATCTGACTGGCTTGCCCCAGCCACTCTGGGCAGCTCCCAACAAAATATTAAAAACACAATAAAACATCAAACATTAACAACTTCCCTATACAGGGCTAAAAGTCAAATAGTTCTTTAATTCCTTGACATCTGATGGGATGGTGTTCCACAGGGCAGGTGCCACTACAGAAGAGAGAGGCTGCATCTGGGTGCCCCGAGCTGTGATGAAATGGTCCTGTGCAGGTAAGACCCAGGTGAGGGGGGTGGGTCTTCTCCCAGTGCCAGAAGCCAGGCAAGGCAGCCCCAAAGCCCACCAAAGAGGGGAATCTGGAGGGGGAGGAAGTGGCCAACCGCGGAGGGAAAGGAAAGGCCGTTACAGCTGTCAGGGGGCCGGGAGGAGGAAGGAGCTGAGCCACAAACACCCAAACAAGAGGCTAAGGAGGTCAAGCCACCCAGCTGGGTCTAATCCAGAATGACCAGCCGGCAGATGCTCCACGGCCCTCGAAGCAGCTTGAGGCCATGTGATGGACGGCAGGCACGCTTGAGACCCCTGGCCTTGGCCTTGAGATCCTGCTACGGCCCGGCAGTTGGCCTGAGGAAAATCTCCGCAGGCTGGAGCAGGTGGGGAGGGTGGTAGCTGGATGGCTGCAGAAGCACAGGCAGGAGGAGGCACAGCCGAGGGGCCATGGAGGTGGCACCTCTGGGGAAGGGGCGCTGCTCAGTGGCAAAGCCCCAGGCATCCTCCCCAAGGATGGCCTCTCCCGCCGGGGCTGCAGTGAGGGCACCAGAAAGGTCAGGCAGATGGACCCCCCCCCAGGAAGAAAGTTTGCAGTGTTGGGGCCTTTTTAGGTTAAAGGGGAGTTAAGAGGCAAAATTATGGCAGTTTATAAAAATACGGAATATGCAGAAATGGCAAAACATACCGGAAAAATAAGAAATCAAGAAAACAAACTTTTTATAAAGGAATAGAAATGGTTTATTGAAAATTTAATTGTAAACAGAAAAAGAACATTGGCAGGATTATTGTAATAACCTGTGGTTTCATAAGAGTATATATTTAGATGAATAAATGAACAAATTAAGTTAATTTGGATATGCAGAAGATATTAAAAATAAATTTAAGGAACCGCAGAAAGAGGGGGAAAGAAGTCAAGTTTTGAAATGTTAAAATGACTGCAAAGTTAGTGAAATGTATAAACCTGGAAATCATAAATAAAATTTATTTATTTTTAAAAAACGCATGGCACAGAGAAAAGGGAAGGGTTTTTCTCTTCTCCTGGCACCAGAATTTGTGGCATCAAATGAGGCCGAAAGTGGGAAGATTTGGGGTGGACAAAAGGAAGGACTTCTTAATGCAGTGCAAAGTTAATCTATGGAACTCCCTCTCACAGGAGGCCAGGATGGCCACCCACTTGGATAGCTTTGAAAGAGGATGAGACAAATTCATGGAGGAGGAGAGGGCTATCGATGGCTCCCGGCCAGGATGGCTCTGCCTCCACAGCTGGAGGCAGCAACGGATCTGAATGCCAGTTGCTGGAAACCACGGGAGAGGGAGGGGCTCTTGGGCTCAGGTCCTGCTTGCGGGTTTCCCATCCTGGGCATCTGGTTGGTCACTGTGAGAAGAGGATGCAGAATGTGATGGGCTTTTGGCCTGATCCAGCAGGCACTCCTTCCACTTTCGGAACCCTAAAGACCCGCTGCTGCCAGTCAAGGCAAAAGACCTCCTCATCCTGAGTCAGGGTGACCAACAAGCCCCTCCCCCCGTGCGCCCCTTCCCCTCTTACCTTTGGTGCCCACCAGGTGATGCCCATGTGCAGGGCGTAGTCGCAGCACACCTTGGGGTCAGCCAGGCTGCGGCACTTTTCGTAGGCGTCCAGGAGGGAGATGTCCTTGTCCGGAAGCACGTGCCCAATCACCATCGTGGTTCCCCCCACCAGGGCAGCCTGGGCACAGAGGCAAAGGGAGGCTGGTGAGAGTTGCCCCGGTGGAAACCCCAAAAGAGCTTCCAGAGCTGTGAACCACCAACACCCAACCCAGAGTTTGCAACCCCTGCAGCCTTTCTGGCGTGGAGGCCCTGGGACAGGAGCCAGCAGGGAGCATTTCTTGCTAATGCAAAGGGAAGGCGGTGTCCTCAGTTGACACCTGTGGGACACCAGCTAAGCCCCAAAGCTGCTTTTTTTGAGGGGGGCGGGAGGAGAGGGAGAAGCTGGCTGCCTTGCCTACATTCCCTCAAGGACCCTGCATGATGGTTCTGGGTTCCAAGGCCTTCACAATTTCAAGAGGAATCCAAGGCCGAGACCTCATGGGGGGCGGGGAGGTGGTTGGTGAGCAGAAGCAAAAGACCCCTTTCTTTTGCCCTGGTTGTGTTTGCCACAGGGCACTCAGGACTAAACACGCTTCCTCCCTGGGGTGCCCAAGCTGCCCCAACAGTTCTCCTGGGATGTCAGGAAAATGAAGAGGGGGAGAGAGAAACAACAGGCTGTGGGGGGGGGGCAGAAAAGAGACTTTTGCTCACAGCCTAAATTTAGGAGAATGGGCTCAGTGCTCAGAAACTGTTTTGAGCGCCAGGGCTTGAACCACGGCAAGCATGATGGGAGCCTGTGCAGAGTGCATTCCTACAACAGCAAGCCATCAACCCTTGCCCTCACAGGCACCCTGGTCTGCAGCACAGCGGCCACAGGAGGCTTGACCAAGACCCTCCAACTCTGCAGGTGGGGAAGATCTGAAGCTCCCCCCCCCCGCAAGGGCTGCTGGACTCCCCACACCCACCAACTGCAGCCAGGACAGCCAATGGCCAGGGATGGTGGGAGTTGCAGCTAAGCAACACAGATGTCTCCCCTGCCCCACATTCTCTTCTTGGGGGGGGGCACAGGTGGAGAGCACAGCTGCAACCCTAGACACACAGGAAGGAAGGAAGGAAGGAAGGAAGGAAGGAAGGAAGGAGCAAGTGCCTCACAGGATGATGAAGCATTTCTCCAGAGCATTATTTGAGAAGCCAGCACCTTCTTGTAAGTATTCAGAACACTGTTCATGGCAGAGGAGACAGTGGCGTCATGACTGGCTGTTTTTTGTATGCAGCTGTGACATAAACAGGTTGTTTTCAACATGGGGCATTCCATTAGTCAGAGGATTTCTCCTTGCATGATGGAATATTCTTCCCATCTCCAAACTGCCTAAATCTGTTCTCGAAGTTCCACCAACCCAAATGAGATTTGGGGGTGGTGCACGGCTGGAGAGGGGAGGAACCCCCTTGCACAAGAACTACCCTCGCACAAGCAGAAAAACTTAGTTGAACACCAGCCCACGTTTTTATTAGATCGTCAATCACTCCAGGGTGGCCCGCAGGAAGAAATTAAATAAACAAATATTGCATATCTTCCTGTTATTTCAATCCTGTTCCCTCTACCATAGCTCTGTTGGAACATGCTTTAAAAAAAAGAGCATTAGCAGGTTGCATCTTTTGGAAAGCCACTTTGGGTTTGCTTAGTAAAGAAAAAAAACAAAGAAACAAAGGGGGGAGTAGAAATTCTAAAAATAATTTCTTTAAAAATATGAGTAATCTGAGTCCAATTCCACCACCTTTTGGCTTGGTATTTTTTCAAAATGGGGGAAAAAAACCCTGCTCTTCTGTGGACTCTGATGCTTTTGCCTTGTGTCGAGCAAAGGAGCTAAGCACTTTCAGCACCAAAGGCCTGGACAGCTCCCACCAGTCCCCAAGATGACCGGCAGGCAGGCAGGCGGATGGGCAGGGATACAGCCCAGTCCGAGCAGGTGGGTGGCTGGGCAGCCGGATTCCCCCCCCTCCCCAGCAACTGGGACTTTTGACAGGGCTCCTCTTGAGCAAGGCGGAAGAAGATGACGCTGCTGCCTGGCCCGGGATGCCATGAGGAGCAGAATGGGGCCATGATGCAAGGGAGACCAGCCCCTGCCATGGGGTGACCTGACTCCTTCCCACACCTGCCCTGCAAATGGTACACCAGCAGCTGCCACCTGCTCAGCCAAGCTACCCCACTAAGAGGCCCCAACAGCTGCCAGGGAGGCTCCTGTCACTTCACATGCTCCCCACTGGTCAACATTTACAGTATATCCTTTCCCCTAGTTCTGCTGCACACTCGGGAAGGGAAAGGCCTCACTGCCCCCCACCCCTGGAAAAGGAATCATCGAGGGAGGGCAGCCGTCTACACACTCCTCTGCCCAGCGCAGACGGGACTCTGGAATCACATGGTTGTTGCTGACTAGGAATGCTCTGACTCTGCTTACAACATTTAGGCCTCACCCAAAGCAGGCCTGCCCCCTTGCCAAAGGGACAGGCCAGCATTGTCTTGGGGGGGGGGGAAGGGGCGAAGAAAGGGGACAGAAGCCAGATCTCACTAAGCACATGGCAAGGCCAGAGTTAGTCCTGGGTCAGAGGGAGATCTGGACTCCACAGAAGTGCATGTCTTGCACTGATGGATGCTGACACGCAAAATATCTGGAGGGCGCCAGGTTGGCAAAGGCTGCCCTTGGAGGCCTGAGAGGCTTGTATCTATTCACTCCTGCCCTGCGCAGAGCCAGGTGGCATGAAGCGGCATTGCAGCACCCCTGGTGACATTTGGATCGGCAATAACGGAGGTGCCTGTGGAAATAAATGCAGGGGGATGCTGGCTGCCAGAAATGTTCACAGCTGGCTTCCCAACTCCTGGGGCAGAGCTCACTGCTCATTTAAAGCAGAATCCCAGGAACTGTAGTTTGTCAAGGATGCAGGGAACTGTACGTCTGTGGGGGGGGAGGAACTACAGTTCCCAGGATATTGGGTGTGTGCGTGTCATGTGCTTTAAACGTGTGTTGGGTTTGCTTTAAATGGATGATGTGCAGAGGCGGAGGAAGGCTCCACATTACCCGAGGCGGCAAAACGAGGCACCCCTGGGGGCGGGGTGTCGTGACATCACATTGTGACGTCACGACGGAGTGCGCCTGTGCGAAAGGCTGCGCTGGTGCACTGCATCGGCGGGCCGCTGCTACTTCCGCAGCCCCCGCTTGCTCCGTCACCCCGGGAACAGCAGCGCTGCACAGACAGGGTGCCGGTCAGCGGGGCTCCCCTTGGGGAGTGGCCGCCGCTTGTCACCCCCCCTCCCCTGGTACCCGGGCCATACGGCCCCACCGCCCCACCTAGCGACGCCCCTGATGATGTAGACCTGCCTCATGTCTCATCCATTCCGCAGATCTCAAGTTTCCCCAGAAATTGTCTTACTCTAAGAGAACACACACACACAGGTCAACTGTGGGACACCCCATCAATGTCCAAGACCAGACCTCCCACTGGGCACCCCCCCCCCACCACACAACCAAGAGAGGAGGAGGAGGACTACCTTGGTGCCATGGTAGAAGTCATCCACGCAGGTGGCGTTCATGAAGGTCTGGTGGAAGTGGGTGCTGGTATCGATGCCCCCCGGGATCACCAGCTTGCCGGTGGCATCGATGACCTTGGCTCCGCCGGGGATCATGAGCTCACGGCCCACCTGCTGGATGATGCCGTTCTCAATGTAGACGTCAGCCTCCAGGGTGCAGTCGTCGTTCACCACCTTCCCCCCCTTGATGAGGATCCGCATCGTGGCAGCGTTGGCGAGCATGGCTCTGGCAAAGGAGGACAGGGCAAAGGAAGTCAGGAGCCGCGGACGCCTGGGCCATGGCTGCTCCCTCCACAGATCCCAGGCCAGCCATTTAACAGGCTCATGCCATACACAGGCATCAGTGAACTAAAATGGACAGGAATGGGCGAATTCAGTTCGGATGACTATCATATCTACTACTGTGGGCAGGAATCCCGTAAAAGAAATGGAGTGGCCCTCATAGTCAACAAAAGAGTGGCGAAAGCTGTACTGGGATGCAACTTCAAAAATGATAGAATGATCTCGATACGAATCCAAGGCAGTCCTTTTAACATCACAGTAATCCAAGTTTATGCACCAACTACCAGTGCTGAAGAAACCGAAATTGATCAATTCTATGAAGACTTACAACACCTTATAGAAATGACACCAAAGAAGGATGTTCTTCTCATTATAGGGGATTGGAATGCTAAAGTAGGGAGTCAAGAGATAAAAGGAACAACTGGCAAGTTTGGCCTTGGAGTTCAAAATGAAGCAGGGCAAAGGCTAATAGAGTTCTGTCAAGAGAACAAGCTGGTCATCACAAACACTCTTTTCCAACAACACAAGAGACGACTCTACACATGGACATCACCAGATGGGCAACATCGAAATCAGATTGATTATATTCTCTGCAGCCAAAGATGGAGAAGCTCTATACACTCAGCAAAAACAAGACCTGGAGCTGACTGTGGCTCAGATCATCAGCTTCTTATAGCAAAATTCCAGCTTAAACTGAAGAAAGTAGGAAAAACCACTGGGCCAGTAAGATTCAATCTAAATCAAATTCCTTATGAATACACAGTTGAAGTGAAAAACAGGTTCAAGGATTTAGATTTGGTGGATAGAGTACCTGAAGAACTGTGGATGGAGGCTCATAACATTATACAGGAGACAGCAACGAAAACCATCCCAATGAAAAAGAAATGCAAGAAAGCAAAGTGGCTGACCAATGAGGCCTTACAAATAGCGGGGGAGAGAAGACAAGCAAAATGCGAAGGAGATCGTGAAAGATACAGGAAATTGAATGCAGATTTCCAAAGAATAGCAAGGAGAGACAAGAGGGCCTTTCTAAACGAGCAATGCAAAGAAATAGAGGAAAATAACAGAATGGGAAAAACCAGAGATTTATTCAATAAAATTGGAGATATGAAAGGAACATTTCGTACAAAGATTACCACAATTAAGGACAAAAGTGGAAAGGACCTAACAGAAGCAGAAGACATCAAGAAGAGGTGGCAAGAATACACAGAGGAATTATACCAGAAAGATATGGAGGTCTCATACACCCCAGGAAATGTGGTTGCTGACCTTGAGCCAGACATCCTGGAGAGTGAAGTCAAATGGGCCTTAGAAAGCCTTGCTAACAACAAGGCCAGTGGAAGTGATGATATTCCAGCTGAACTATTTAAAATTTTAAAAGAGGATGCTGTTAAGGTGCTGCACTCAATATGCCAGCAAGTTTGGAAAACTCAGCAGTGGCCAGAGGATTGGAGAAGATCAGTCTACATCCCAATCCCAAAGAAGGGCAGTGCCAAAGAATGCTCCAACTACCGCACAATTGCACTCATTTCACACGCTAGCAAGGTTATGCTTAAAATTCTACAAGGCAGGCTTAAGCAGTATGTGGACCGAGAACTCCCAGAAGTGCAAGCTGGATTTCGAAGGGGCAGAGGAACCAGAGACCAAATTGCAAACATGCGCTGGATTATGGAGAAAGCCAGAGAGTTCCAGAAAAACATCTACTTCTGCTTCATTGATTATGCAAAAGCATTTGACTGTGTCGACCACAGCAAACTATGGCAAGTTCTTAAAGAAATGGGAGTGCCGGATCACCTCATTTGCCTCCTGAGAAATCTCTATGTGGGACAAGAAGCTACAGTTAGAACTGGATATGGAACAACTGATTGGTTCAAAATTGGGAAAGGAGTACGACAAGGCTGTATATTGTCTCCCTGCTTATTTAACTTATATGCAGAATACATCATGCGAAAGGCTGGACTGGATGAATCCCCAACCGGAATTAAGATTGCCGGAAAAAATATCAACAACCTCAGATATGCTGATGATACTACCTTGATGGCAGAAAGTGAGGAAGAATTGAAGAACCTTTTAATGAGGGTGAAAGAAGAGAGCGCAAAATATGGTCTGAAGCTCAACATCAAAAAAACTAAGATCATGGCCACTGGTCCCATCACCTCCTGGCAAATAGAAGGGGAAGAAATGGAGGCAGTGAGAGATTTCACTTTCTTGGGTTCCATGATCACTGCAGATGGTGACAGCAGTCACGAAATCAGAAGACGCCTGCTTCTTGGGAGAAAAGCAATGACAAACCTAGACAGCATCTTAAAAAGCAAAGACATCACCTTGCCGACAAAGGTCCGTATAGTTAAAGCTATGGTTTTCCCAGTAGTAATGTACGGAAGTGAGAGCTGGACCATAAAGAAGGCTGATCGCCGTAGAATTGATGCTTTTGAATTATGGTGCTGGAGGAGACTCTTGAGAGTCCCGTGGACTGCAAGAAGATCAAACCTATCCATTCTCAAAGAAATCAGCCCTGAGTACTCACTAGAAGGACAGATCCTGAAGTTGAGGCTCCAGTACTTTGGCCACCTCATGAGAAGAGAAGAATCCCTAGAAAAGACCCTGATGTTGGGAAAGATGGAGGGCACAAGGAGAAGGGGACGACAAAGGACGAGATGGTTGGACAGTGTTCTTGAAGCTACTAACATGAGTTTGGCCAAACTGCGAGAGGCAGTGAAGGATAGGCGTGCCTGGCGTACTCTGGTCCATGGGGTCACGAAGAGTCGGACACGACTGAACGACTGAACAACAACAACAACAGCCATACATAGCCCTCTCCTCATCCATGAATCTGCCTAATCCTCTTTTGAGGCCATCTAGGTTGGTGGCCATCATTGCTTCCTGTGGGAGGGAGTTCCACAGTTTAACTTATGCCCAGAAGCCACACTGCCCAGAGATCGCATCCAAGGAGACACCTGAGGGTCAGAGACACTGCAATTCAGAAAAGGTGGCCAGGTAAGACACAGCACAGGCTGCTCCAGACCAGCTCCTCAGGCTCAGAGAACACCCCAGCTGGAGGACATGGAGCCAGATCCACCCAGTTTGTTGCACTGGTTGACGCAAGTGCAAGGAGTCCTGCTAGTACAGTGTGACCTCCTCTCCCGAAATCTGCTTGGGGGGGGGGCAGGAGAACCCCCAGAGCTGGAGGTAAGAGAGGTCGTTCTGTCTGGTGGAAAGCAGAAGTGCTTTTGCTGACGGAACAACTGCCTTCGCACTTCATGGAATTCCACCCATCGTCCGGGACGAGGGTATCTCCGCACCTTCTCTGAGAATGTGGCTCAGCCTCCGAGGCCTTTCTTGTGGCCCACCTACCCTGCAGCCAGTCCTACCAGGAGGGAAAGTGAGGCAATAGCCTCTGGCAGCTGCTTTTAAGTGCCCCCAAAAGGCAGCCTATTGTTACTTCCGATTATCGCCAGGGAGGGAGGGAGGGAGGCATACGTGGGCACCAAAATAATTTGGCTGCAGACTATGAGTGCCTTGACCAGGAGAGGGATGGGGGCAGCAGGTGCTACTCTGCCTCAGGCAGCGAAACGTCTTGGGCTGGCCCTGCAAATCTGGTGCACGGCTTGCAGGTGGATCAGCGTTCGAGATTCACCAGGTTCCAGGGGCTTTTTGCCCCCGGCTATCGACCACTTGCAACCAAGTGAAGATGCCCGCATGCCAGGGTGGCGCCTGATGTCTCCCCCATCTGGAGGTGCCTGTTTGGGGATCCTTGGCCCATGCCTGTTTTCACACACGAGAAACACATCCTGTAGAATTCCATCCATTATATTTGAATTTCAGGAACCAAAAAGTCGTATTGAAAAAACTTTCAAGCCTGCTGGCCCCCAAGTGGCAACCAGGCATTCTGTTTTGGTGAGCCATTTGGTTTAAGGAGCCATTTGGAGCCTTGCTTATATATTTGAGCTTCTAACACTGGGAAGGATGGTTCCTAGGTGGAGGACAAGTCTCTCAAGGGCTACTTGCCCCAACAGCTGTGCTCTCCCTCCACTGTCTGAGGCAGCCATTGCCTCTGAACACCAGTTGATGGCAATGATGGGGGGGGGGGGCGGGACTGCTGCTGCACTCAGGTCCTGCTTATGGGCATTGTGTCAGTCCCTGTGGGAAGAGGAGCTGGACTAGATGGTCCCCCTTTGGCCTGATCCTGCTGCTGCTGCTGCTGGGCTCTTCTCTTGGCCCAGATACCATCTGAGCTGCCATGGAGGTTCAGGGAGAATCTGGTTGTTTGCTGTCAGAAGAGGAGGCTGCACTTGGCAAGGCCTTTGCTCTGCAGAGCCCTTCTTGACTGCCAGAGCCTCTGCCTCCTTCTCGGCTGCTCCTGGCAGCTCTGCCATCCTACCGACAATATGCCCTTAAGATCCTGCAGCTGCCTGATCCTCTCCCCACCCCCACATATCTGCAAACATCCTCCATTCCTCTTTGGCAGCTGGAAGAAATATATATTTAAAAAAAACAACAGCAGCAAGACTGGCACAGCAAAGGGGGTCTCTGCTCCACTCCCCTGGAAAGCCCTTCCTTTTGCAGCAATTCAGCAACCTCCTCCGCCTCCCTGGCATCCCGTTGCATAAAAGAGGCCCCCTGCACACGGCCTCCCTTGGCGGCAAACGCAGCCCCTCCATCCAGCATCAGAAGCTTCCATTTGCCATGAAATCTGCGCAGTCAGACCTGCCAGCTGCCAGCTCAGAGGCTCCCAGACAGACCACCAGCTCCTATTGTGTGAGAGAGGCGGATCGAAAGAAAAGGGGGAGGGAGGGGTCTCCGGGAATCAAACAAAACCTGCATTCCCACAAGCTGGAGCTGGACCCAAAACCTGGAGGAGAGGGAGGCAAGTTCCCTTTTGATGGCTGCATGGTTGCAAATAGGGTCTACTCTGAAGCTGCAATTGCAGGCGAGCAGAGGCCGAGGTCCTTGGGAGAGCAAGCCTTGCCTGGTGCTTGCAGGAGAGGGAAGCTTGTTGCACCAGGATCCCCCACAGCTTGGAACTGGCAGGCTAGGTATAGGGCCCAAGGCACAGTCAACTGGGGACCAGTCCGTGGGCTGACACTACCTGCCCCACCAGCCAGCCCTCAGGTCTGCAGCTGCTCACACCTTTATCCAAGCCTTGATAGGGAATGAGGAAACCAGCCGGGTCTGTAGGGTCTGTAGGACTGAGGCCTCGGTACTGGGTACTCAGGTGCAGTATCAGAGCAGACCTGAAGCTTGGGGAGGGAGAGTTTGTGGGATGTAAACACAGAGCAGCCAAACCCAACACTGCTAGAGTGGACATGAAGGTAACTCAGTCCTCCAGGCTTAACTTCCTGTTTACCTGGACTGAGTTACAGGAACCAGAAGTAGGTGTGGTCTTACCTGGGAACAAGATCCCAAAGATCACTCTCCATTTTGCCTCGTCTTTTGAACAAGCAGGATGCAGGAGAGGTGAAGCCTTTTCCCCTATGGAAGCAGCTTCACCACATGTAAATAGATTTATCTAAGCTTATGTGCCTCTTTGAGCCTGCACTGTATCTCATAGACGATGACTGTAAGTAAACTTTTATATCTTATAATCAGTACTGTATTGTGTCTTTACTTTTAAGAGGGAAGAAGGGGAATATACCAGGAATATCTATTTCTTATAGAGGCTTTAGCAAGCCTATGCAACTGTTTTCTGCTGTGTTTTAAAAGGGAATGGAACTCTGCTAAGTTTGGAGCTTGCTCACACAAGCTGGGATGATATATATAAAATAATATATACTCATCCACACTCCTAAACATTCCCACAGAGTTGCTGTGGCCCATAGATACCCCATCTCACTCATGTAGCTATGCAATGTGGCCTCCTCTCTCTTAGCAGGTGGGAGGGGAAACGGAAGCCTTGAACATCAGGGCAGGGCATTGGCAGGGTGTTGGACTAGATGATCCTTGGGGGTCCCTCCCAACTCTTGCGCAGTGTGGGGAGAGCACCAGGCAGACCCAGAATACTCTACAGGAACACTCAGAATGGGGCAGGCACCACACAAGGCCAGCAGTCCTGCCCACCACAATCTTTATGCAGGATGAGGTGTGTTGTAGAATTCAGCCAGCATCTGGTTTTCAAAGATTTAGGAAGCTCAAAGGCACCCACAGATTATTCACGCAGTTGTCAAAGCAGAATTGGAGACAACTCAGAAGCTAACAGGCCCATGCCTCCCTTCCTCAGCTAGAGGGGTAGGACTGCCTTCCACCAGCGACACCCTCTGCCAATCATCCAGACCAGTGCGGACACAAGCAGGAAAGGGGCCTGCAGAGCATCAAAGCCACAGTCTCCAAGTGAGACCACCTGTCTCATAGTGGATTCTGCAGCTCGACTTTCCCACGCCACTCGCTAAGATGAGGCCCAGCAGCTCACAGAAGGGGCTTGCTGGTTTTACTCATTTACTTAACAAACTGTATAGATCGCTTGATGGATGTAAATCCTCTAAGCGCCTAAAAGCCAAAGAACCCTGCCCTGCCCACCCAGGAAGGGGCTTACGTGGGCCAGGGCAATTTGGTGCTGCCACACATCTGGAATTTCCCGGATATACCCGGAACACTGCAGTCGGAAGCTGCGTCCCGGCAGAAATTGGCAAAATATCCAGGAAAATCTGGACGTATGGCAGCCAATGTCGATAGTGTTGTTTTTGCCAATTTTCCTTAAAAAAATAAGCGCAAAATTGTTAGCAACTTTTGTGTCTGGATTTTCACTATTTGAAAAATGGCCACCCGACCATAGGAGGAGAGATGGAGAAAACAAGTAATTGTGGCCCAGAACAACTGCAGCCAGCAGCTGTGGACCTGACTGCGCCCCCCCCCCGACCTGAGGCCAGCCCCCTCTCCCCCCTTGCAGCAGCTGAGCATGCCGCAGTGCCAGTCAGCAGGGAGAGGGCAGAGCACCCTCTGCACAGAGTCCATTGAGCTCCAACTTGTAAGAAACACCCCCCAGCTAAGGCCTGAGGCAGCAGAGCAGGATGCCACCTTGTTGAGCAGCACAGCTTCCCTGGCCAGGCCCTGCAGCCTCTCAGACCCAAGAGGCCACCAAATGTACATTCGCCACACCCTTATGGCCAGCCTTCCCTTTGAAGGATGACCCCTTCTCTTCCTGGGGCCCTGGCAGCCAGCCTAATAAATGATAATAGCAGCAGCAACAACAACCAACCTTCACCCCAAGGTCCCAGGGCAGGTGACAACAATTACACCACACTGAGAACAACAACTGAATGTTTAAAAAAAATAATCTGGCATGCCACATAAGCCAGCTTCTAGGTTCCTTTAAAAAAAAAGACATTGAAATCAGAAGATTCTCAAGGCCCCACATTCCTGGGAACCAAATGCAAGGTGCTGTGGGGACCCACAGATCCGAAAACGGCTTGGCTGCTTCCTCCTCCTCTTCATGCCTTTCCTGTCCTTCCGTCCCCCAGCCCCACTGCACAACTCCGCAGCACCCTCCACCTGCACACTCCTTCCCCTCACTGTCAGGAGTTTGCAGGGGAGTCCTTTTAAACACACAAGCCCAGGGCTCAGCGTCCCTTCAGCACCCAGGTGACACAGAACACCACCCACCATTTGCTGGGATCGGTAAATGCTGGCCATTGTCCACCCCAGGAAAGAGAAACAACTGGGAGAGAGAGGGGGGGGGAGAGAGAAGCCTTTGTGTCTTGGGAGGGTATAACAGTCACTGGCTTTGTCCCATCCCCATTGTTCAAGCCCCCTCCCCATGACCCGCTGCATCCACCCTGCAAGGGACACACTCTCAAGCAGCACCTTTAGGGGCTCCAGGAGGAAGGACGGAATGGGGAGGAGACTTTGCAAAGTCACGGAGGGTGCTGAGCACAATGTTCAGAGGGCGGGCAAAGCAGACCCAGACCCACTCCCTCAGACTGTGCAGTGCTGAGGCTCAAAGCAGCAGAAGAGGGCAGCTCTTTGCATCCGTCCCAAAGTCAGCTGCAGCCGCTGCCCCCACCATAACTGGCAAGGGCAGGAGTCTCTTCTCAACAAGGCTCCCCAACTCCTCCTTAGGACACAGTGGGGGGAACAGAGGCTCCCCCCTGTGTATTGCCTCAAAAGGCCACAAAGGATCCAGGACTGTGCAGCTGCCTACAGCAGCCCAGAGAGAGGAGGGAAAGCAAGATCAGACCCAGAGCACCCTGGGGCCACATGCAGACCCTCCTGTGGAGAGCCTGGGACCCCTTCCACTTGCCAAGACCCCCCAACTCTTTCCCAAGGCTGCCTGATACACTGCTGCAGCACAGATGAAAGCAGGTCCCTTTTAACAAGGAACGCCGGGGGAAAGCTTAATGAGCAAACGGGGCTGGTGCAGATGCCATGCAATGACACATCGGAGGAGTGCCTGAGACACCCCCCCCCTCCGTTCTTTGTTTTGAAGTCCTTGCAGGGAGCGCTGACAGCTTGCTGAAGATGAGAGTCATTTCAGGGAGACATCTGAGGATCCAGAGGCAGGCAAGCAAGCGCCTTGCATGGCACAACACAGCAACAGCAGAAGGAGCAGCGGCTGCTTTAGAGATTGGCAATTTCTAGCAGTAATTGTGGAACACGGAGAACCTGAGAGGAGCCTGTCTGCCTGCTGGATCAGGCCAAAGGCCCCCCTCCTCACAGTGGCCAACCAGACACCCCCAAGCAGGACTCAAGTGCAAGAGCAACACTCCCCCCTCCTGTGGTTTCCAGCAGCTGGCAGTCAGAAGCATGACCCCCCCCCCAGGGACCCAGCTGACCCTGGAACAGAGAGTAGCCCCAAGAGCTGCCTCTGCTCAACTCCTCCCCTCAAAAATTTGCCTAGGCTGCTGAGTCACATGACTCAGACCATGGAACATGGGAGTTTTCTTTCCAAAAACGCTTCCCCTCCTTTCTGTTGCTGCCCGAGGCTTTGGGGTAGAGATACGAAGCCCCCGGGAAAACACTGGGATAATGCAACCATGACCCCAACTTTTCTGCTTTTTTCTTTCACGTTTCTACTTTGGGGAGAGGCTTCCCAGCCACTGACCAGCCAGTTATAAAAACTCGAGGCAACTCATAGATGGGCAACGGCCCCCATTTAGGCAAAGCCGGTTTAATCGTGAAGGTTGAAGGGCAGCAGTCCCCACACTGGAAGCAAGGGCAAGAGGGAAGCGCAAGGAATAATCAGGCATGGAGGATCAGTGGAATGGTGGGTGCTGATTCTGGGTCTCAATAAGCAGGAGGTTCATGCCCACTTGAGGAAGCCTGAGACGAGCGTCTCCTTCTGCAGCTGTGAGTCACTCGGGCCAGAGGCTGATGAGGAAGTCCATCAGCGTCTCCATGCCCAGAACGCTCTCACTGCGCCACAGCCGGTCCAGCTTCTTCAGCCACACCTTGGCTGACACAGTGGCGCAGCAGGAGGAGGCCGCTGACGAGAAAGGGGGTGGCTAGTCAAGTCCCCCAGGCAGGGAGGAGAGGCTGTGATGAAGATGCTGAGGAAGCCCCAGCAGCCTGGATCAGCTCACAGCCGGCGACTCGGAGCTGCGCCTGGGTGCTCCGGGCCTCTCCCACTCTTGTCTACTAGCAAGTCTCTAATTTTGCTTGCCTAGTTGGCGGCAAAATTTCATCAGCTGAGACTCCAGAGCAGCGCATCTTTCTTTCCAGTTTAGAGTTCCCTCTGGACCACGGACTCCTGGCCCAAAACCAACAAGGCCAAATGCACCAGAGACAAATGTGAAGCCCTGCATTTAGGTTCAAAGCCAAATCAAATCCAAGGGAGAGACCTGACTTGGCAGCACCTTGTGTGCGGGGCGGGGGGGGGGGGTTGAGCAGATCTTAAGCTGGATTGGGGCCACCAGTGTGATTCAGTTGCAAAGAAAAGCTAATGCAGCTTCTCAAGTGTCCTTAACAGGAGCGCAATGTCCAGATCACAGGCAGCAACAGTCCCACTCTCTCCTGGACAGGCCTGTGACAATTCTGGGTGCCACATTTTAAGGAAGACCTGGACAAACTGGAAAAACGTGTCCAGAAAAATACAATGAAGACGACAAGCGGCCTGGAGCCCTAGTCCTGTGTTTTCCTTGGAGGAGAAAAGCTTAAGGGGAGGCATGATAATATCCCACCAAACATCACAACTTCTTCAGCGTCAAAAAGGTAGGAGGCGACCCAAGCCGGCTGAATCACCAGAGGCAAAGATGGTCCTGCCTTGGAGGAGAAGACACCAGCCCCTTGCAAGGGGTAATAATACCCTCCCCAAAGATACCCAAAGAATCCCTCCCCTCCAGGAAAAGATTTGCTTTAGCCGCATCTCCCTGCTGCCCTTCTGGCTAAAGGCCTTTGCAGCAGCAGCAGCAGCAGCAGCCCCTCTCGTGCAACAAAGGAAGACTGTTCAGGGAGCCAGGCCAGCGCAGCCGAGTGTCTGCTCTGCATCACAGGAGCACTTGGAGAGATTCCCTGCCTGAAATCCTGAACAGCCTCTGCCGGTCAGTGCTGCCTACATCTCATCAGTGTCTGTGCCAGCTTAGGTGCCCTGCCCAGGGTGTGGCACCCTCAATGGGAAAAGTGACAGGCTGACAGCACAGATCCCTCCTGCTGGGAATCCCAAGACCAACCTCCAAGGGGCTGCTGCTCCGGGCATAGGGACCTGGGACGTCCCCCACCCACCAGACTGGGCTACAGACCGAAGTGTCTTGGTTGGAAAAGGGAGTGGAATCAGCCCCTCAACACCACCACTCTCACCCCAACTGTGACCCACTTGACAAGAGTTGGCACTGACTGGAGGCCTCTTGCTTGCACTGTGTTCCCAGTGAGCAAGGGAAACTGTCCCTTTCCCCTTCAGAAACCAGCTTCAGTCACCTGGAATTGTGTTGAAGTCAACCAGGTTTCCTCCCAATTCCCGCCAGCCCCAGCAAGCACGGCCATTATGGGAGTTCTTGTCCAAAGTGCCCAGAGGGCACGTGGTGGGCAAAGGTCAGCCTGAACATGGAAAGCTATTGAGGGAGACAGGAGCCCCACTCGTCCATCTGAAGGGCAGGCAGAAGATCGCCTTGCCCTGGTACCTCTGGAGAGGAAGAAAGGCAGGAGCAGGAGGAAACCCCCTGCAGCGGGCAATTCTTCTGATTTCATGAGATGCTTCTCAGAAGAAAGCAATAAAGCTGAACAGAATGATGGCCTGGAGTTCATATGATCTTATTGTTTCAATAAATTAAAGGCAGCCTTTGACTGAGAGGCTGGATAGACAGAGTCTATGCCCTGCCTGCCTGCCTCCCACCCACCTTCCCCGCAGTGCTGTGGCACCTTGAAAACTAGAAAATTTACGGTGGCATCAGTCCACAAAAGCTGATGCCATAATTAATCTGTTGGTCTTTAAGCTCCCGCAGTGTTATTTGTGGCTTTAATAAAAAGTGGGAATTTGTATTTCCAATGATTGACTGGTATTTCCCACACAGTATGGTTTGCCACTTCAGATTATAACTTGGAGCTACTACTCAGAGTCCAGAATCCCAACCCTGAGCTGAAGCAAGACTTGCAGGTCCCTGGATTTGTTTTGTCAATGAGGCAAAGGCCTTGCCAGAGAAGGCCAGGGCATTAAGAGAGGGGCCGCAGCGGCTGAGCACTTGACACAGAATGTCCTGGGCACAATCCCCAGTTGCTTCCCTGCCCCAGACTCCAGAGAGCTGGGAAGCAGGATGGGGGTGCAGTTTCTCAAGGAGAACTGGGCGGTTTGAGCACCAGCAGATCCGTGTGCAGGAATGGTTTGTTTGGACTGGAGGGAAGGTGGCTTTTGGGACCAGAATCCAGACCACCCACACTTGGTATTCTAGTTGCACCACCTCGCTTGGGGCTAAAGGGAGGGGGGCATGGCCTCAAAAAGAGGGGCTGTGGAGGCCAAAGAGCCTCCAGCCCCCACCAGTCACCCTGACCTCCACTTGAGCCAAATATGGAGGACCAACAGTCCACTGGGCAGGTCCTCCAGGCCCAAGCTTCACCCAAGAGTCACCTGGCACTTAGGAAACTACAGACATCAGAGGCTGAAGTTCAAGCTCCTGGGCTGGGGCAAGAGCCCCTGACTGCCAACATGCTGCCCAAAGAGCTTCTTCACGGAATCATAGAATTGTAGAGTTGAAGGGGCCCCCAAAGGGTCATCTAGTCTAACCCCCTGAAATGCAGGAATCACAGAACCCCTGAGAGATGGCCACCCTGCCTTTGTTTCAAAACCTTCAAGGAAGGAGAGTCCACCACCTTCTGATGTTATCCGCTCCATTGTCAGAAAGTTCTTCCTAATGTTTACTCAGAATCTCCTTTCTTTTCATTTGGATCCATTGCTTTGGGTTACATGCTGCGGAGCAGGAAACAAGCTATGGTGTCACTTGGCACCTCATTCCCTAGTATGGAAGGAGGCCGCAGTCCAAGGGGAATCTGGGCCAAAGAACCACGACAATGAGCCTCTCCCTCCGTGGCTCCAACAGGGAGCCCCAGAAGACCCTGACACTGCACAGGAGGCAGCTGGACCCATGAACCATCAGTGCATCTGGAGGTCAGTAGTATCAAAGCCTCAGGAGCTTCAACAGGCTCCAAGTGCCCCAAAGAGGACCCAGCCCCATCCTTGCACCAAGGTAGCAGCTCTCATGCTTAAGGAAAGCTCCAAGGGCATCAGGCTCAAGGGAGAAGAGGGATCAGCCCACCTTTCCCAGCCTCTCTGGCCAATTCCAACCTCTAAGCCTAAATGCTACGCTCCCAGCCAAGAGTTCAGACCTTCCAGTGTGCACAGCTGTCAACTTTCCCTTTTTTTTGCAATGGGAAATAGTGCTGGAATAAGGGAATTTCCCGCAAAAAAGGGAAAGTTGACAGCTATGCAGTGTAGCACATGCACACACCCTGCAGAGGCTCAAGAAAGTGGAAGAAGTCAGAAACGAAATTAAAAAAAATCCTTCCAGTAGCACCTTAAGAGACCAACTAAGTTTGGTATTGGTATGAGCCTTCGTGTGCATGCACACTTCTTCAGATACCACGAAAGCTCATACCAATAACAAACTTAGTTGGGTCTCTAAGGTGCTACTGGAAGGAATTTTTTTTTCTACTATGGCAGACCAACACGGCTACCTACCTGTAACTGGAAGAAATCACACACCCTTCTCAACCCCAAGTGCTCACAAGCAATGCACCAGATTACAACAAAACAGAAATTCTCAAAGATGCCACACTTTTCATTTGCCTCCCACGCTGATCCAGGGAGATGGCTGATCCAGGTTTTTTCAACCCTCTGTATTTCATGATGCTTTGAAAATTGAAGAACTGTAGAGGAATAGAATGATCAAAGGAGCATGTTACACTCCCGAGCAGATAAACAGTCTGAAAACCAACCCCTGGCAGCTCTCTATTTTTATACTGAGAAAAGCAGCAAAAACAAGATAAATAAAGACCATCCGATATGCTGATGAAGGTCTTTGCCAACCTGGCAACCTCTCAATAAAATCACAGAATAGTGGAGTTGGAAGGGACTCTCAGGGTCATTTAGTCCAACCCCTGCAGTGCAGGACTCTCCACTAAAGCATCCATGACAGATGGCCAGCCGACCTCTGCTTAAAAACCTCCAAGGAAGGAGAGTCCACCACCTCCCAAAGGAATCCATTCCACTGTCGAACAGTTCTTCCTGGTGTTTAGTCAGAATCTCCTTTCTTGTTACTTGAATCCATTGGTTCAGGTTCTACCCTCCAGAGCAGGAGAAAACAAGATTGTTCCCTCTTCCATGTGACAGCCTTTTGAGATATTTGAAGATGGCTTTCATATCTTCTCTCAGTCTTTTTTTCAGGCTCCTTCAATCGTTCCTCATAAGGCTTGATCTTCTTGGTCACCCTCCTCTGCATACATTCCAGCTTGTCAACAACTATTTTAAATTACAGCACCCAGAACTGGACACAGTATTCCAGGTGTGGCCTGACCAGAGCGGAATACAGTGGTACTATTACTTCCCTTGATCTAGATGCTATACTCCTATTGATGCAGCCCAGAATTGCATTGGCTTTTCCTCTTTTTTTGCTGAAGGAGTATTTCCACCCCCATTGTTCAGCCTGGACACTGAAGTCCAGCACCCAGGACCTTCTTGTGGTTCCCTCATTGCAAGAACACCCACCCTGCAGAACACCCTCCTGGCAAATGTCAACGAATTGAACAGCTATATCATTTTTTGCAAAGTCTGAAGGCAGTTCTGTTTTGGGAAGCTTTTAATGTTTGGTCTCCCCCCCCCCCACAGTATTTTTGTTGGAAGCTGCCCAGAGTGGCTGGGGCAACACAGTCAGGTGGGCAGGGTATAAGAAATATAAGGCGGTATATAAATTCAATAAATAATAATCATCATCATCATCACACTCTCGGCTTGTGTTAAGCTTGGGATCTACTAAGACCCCAGGATCCTTTTCAGGTGTACTGTACTACTAATAAGCCAAGTGTCCCCCACCAGTGCAGCTGGTTCTTCCTGCCCAAGTGCAGAGAACCTGACATTTGTCCCTGTTTAAATTCATTTTCTTAGTTTGGGCCCAGTTCTCCTATCTGATAAGGTCATTTTTGAATTCTGATTCTGCTTTCTGCAGCATTAGCTACCCCTCCCAATTTGGTGTCATCTGCAAATTGGATGAGTATCCCCTCAATTCCTTCATCCAAGACGTTGAACAACAACGGGCCCAGGACAGAACCCTGCGGCACCCCAATTGTCACTTTTTCCCAGGATGAGGAGGAACCAGATGCTTGGACTCCAACTCCCATCAGCCCCAGGGAGCAGCAGCACAAATCATCTGGAAGGCACAGGTTAGCAACGGCAGAGCTAAACTAAGTCAATGGGAAAGGCATTCTCAGCCCCCCTTAGCCGGCATCTGCCTAGTATTCCCAGGAACACTGAAGAGAAATCAGAAGGCAGAAGTGCAGGCAAAAGCAAGCAGAAGTTGACACCAGTCTGGTTGCGAAGAGGCAGGGCACAGAAGTCTAGGACACTGGCTCACGGCAGCCTCCCCTCTACCATACAACCAGGCCGCTGACTGTCATGGACAGCCTTTGCCTTAGAGGCCACAGAATGCCCAGAATTGCTTGTTAGAAACAATAAGCAATACTTGGGTGGATTCAAGATCCCTGGGAGAGAGGCTGGGCTCTCGAGTCGCAGCAGGAAGTGAATGTTCATTACATCCCCATCCATCAGGGAGGGCAGGCTCAGAGCCCCAGTCTTGCTCCCCACCATCCCAGCCCATCCTCTTCCTCCTTCTCCATCCCTCTCGATGGGAGTGGCCCATCGTCATCTTCCAACCAGGGTTGGAAACACAGCTATATAAGCTAAGCGCCAAATGGCACCGTAAATCTACATTACGGTTGCCACAACAGAGTGTCTATTTGCTATGGGGTTGGACTAGATGACCCGTGGGGTCCATTCCTGCGCTACAATTCTACGATTCTATGACCTCAACTACATTGCTTGACTCCAGCTTGTTCTTACAACAATGCACTTGTCTCAGTTTGCAAGAAGGAGAAACACACACACAGTGGAAATGGAAATAACTATGGACTAAGGCAGAGGTTTTTAAACTGTGGTCGCCAACCTGATGCCCAGAAATCTCCACTTAGTCGCAACTGGACCCACGTCAGTAGCAAAACGCGGCTGGCAAATATCGAGCACTGCTTCCCACCAGAAAAAGGCTTCTCCACACCCCTCCTGTCTTCAGCCTTTCGCACTGCTACTGGGGGGGGGGGGCTCCCTGTCCTGCGTTTATTTTGCAGGGGACCTTCCACACAGAGAAGCATTGTACTTTCCCCAGAGTGTGGAAGCTGGCGGCCAAACAGCCATTGTTTGCTGCTCCGCACCCCTCCCCCAGCACAGGCCAACCTGACTCAAGGTTTTGTTTGCTTCTGACAGGCAGCTAGTGTCCCAGTCCCATCGCCAAGCAACACGGAGGGAGGGCCAGGACCCCCGGCAGAGCCCTGGGCTGGAATGCCAACAGGGACACCGCTCCCCAGCCGACCTTCTGACCTTCTTCAGACCCTTAGGATTGGGTGGTCCTTTGGCCAGCCCTACAGGAGGGAAAGCTGGGCAGAGGATGGCACTTTCACCTATAGCTTGGCAGGGAAAAATGTTTCCAATTCCTGAGCATCATTTGCAAGCTTCAAAGCATGGGGGGGAAATAGACACACTGATTTTTTTCTGACAAAAGCCACGTGGCATTTAGCATTAGCTGAAAAATTAACTCATAAATTATGTGCTGCCAAAGGCTCAGAGGACCCACATTTGGTGCTGTTGGATGGGATTTTATCTTATAGCTCAACAAATGTAGACAGCCAGGACTCCCCCTCCACAGCACTACCTGAAATTTGGCTTTCCTAATGGTCTTCAAGTACTTTACCAACCTAATTTTAAGTCTCTCCTGTATTTACCGTGAAGCTTTTTGTACTTCTATTATTTCCATTGCATTCATTTGCTTGCTTTACTTCAATCAAATCTCTAACTACTAAGAAATAAGAATAATAATAATAATAAACCAGAACAAAAAACGGCAGGATCTGCCTACAGCTTTTTCTTCAATGAAGCAGCCAGAGGTTAAGACAAGGTGTCAGAACTATGAGCCATCTCTCTCCTGCTTTGCAGCCCACTGCATGCATGCTCCCTATAGGCTCCCTTGCACAGAGGGAAACTGAGGAGGGCACTAGGAAGGATACACTGGGGCATCTCCCCCCACCCCCATGGCACACATGGATGCCAGCATCAGACCTCACAGCATCCAGTGGAATTGCAAGGAAATAAATCCCACTGAATTTCGTTGTTCCTACTTCTGCAGCTGCCAATATCCTCCTTCTCAGGCCGGACAGAAGCTACTTGCAGTTTGCAGGAATATAGGCAACAGCTCATAGCCGTCAAGGAGATGGGGGAGCAAGATGCACGCATGCACACGCCCCTCTGCCACAGGGGCAGGCTCAACCTTTGCAAGCCTTGGGTGCCTTCTGGACGCGAACCAATCCAACACAAAACAAAGCTGTGCCAACCACAAAGTGCGGAAGTGCCCTCCAGCTCTTTAATTGCCCGAGGCAGGAGAGAAGCCTGTGGTCCAGAAAAAGCAAAGCAAAGGAAGAGGGTGGTCCCTTCTGTTGAGACACCAACATCTTCAGAGTAATCAATATCAAACCACCCCCAACACGCAGGCCTCTCCCCCCCCCCAATGGAGCGGCAGCCAGAATCTGATTGTTCCTCCCCGTTAAAAGGAGGCAGGTATGAAGCAGTAGTAGTGGCGGCGGCGGCGGCAGCTGTGCGTGCGATTGATCCCCCTTCTGTGGGGTAGGGTGGGTTTGGGCGGGCAGATTTAGTGTCTGGGTGGGGACCAGGCGGATGGGGTGAACTGGCGTGACTCCTCCATCGAGTCAATAATCCTTGCTCCTAGGAGATTACTCCTGACTAGGCTCTGGTGGGGATGCTGGGGGGGGGGGGGTCCATCAGGGGCCTACCAGGGTGGGCGAGGCAAATGGGTCAGCCTTTTGGGCCACCGTGGGGCAAGGCGGTAGGGCAGTTGGGGGAAGCCTCCGAGGGGGGCAGGGGGTGCCTCTGCTGCCCTCCGCTTGCTGCTCCTCCATCTCCGAGTCAAAGATGCTTGTCGGCCCCAGGTGGCCCCCAGAATCTGACACCCCCCAGCCCCATGCTTTCGAGGGGGGGGGGGCTCTAAGGGCCCTGCCCAGGTCCTGCGCCTCCCCGCCCAGGAGGGCCGCCGCCTGCAGGGAGAGAGCAATGCCAATGCCGCCGCCGCCACCACCAGGGCGCCCCCTCCCTCCGCCCTTGCCGTGCCTCAGTTTCCCCGGCGCTAAGCCCGGCCGCAGAAGCACAAAGCGCAGCCCTGCGCCAAGCCCCGGCCATTGTCAGCTGCGTCGCAGGCATCCCCCTCCCGCCCCACCGAAGGGCCGGAGCCCGCCCCTCCCTCCCTCCCCTCCCGTCCCCCGGGAAAGGGCAGCGCCCACCCCAGACAAAGGCCCCGCCGCCCCCCGGAGGAGCACAAAGGCCGGCGCCGCGAGGGGCCCCAGGTGGGCGAGGCCGCTCCCCCGACGGGGTGGGGCTGCAGACAAAGCGGGCGGGAGGCGCCCCGACGGGAGCCGGCCGGGGGGGGGGGCAGGCGGGGACGGAGACCCCCGGCAGGTGCAGCCGGCTCCCGGGGCTGGCCTCCTTCCTCCCCCCGCCCCGGTCCTCTCCCGGCCCCCGCTCACCGGCTGTCCCCGTCGTCCCCCTCCCCGTCCGTCGTCGTCGTCGCCCGGCGGCCGCCCTCCGCGTTGCCTCCTCACCTGCTTCCCTCGGAGCGCGCGCGCCAGGCAGGGGCGGGGCCAGCTCGCGCTCGCCCGCCGCCGCCGCCGCCGCCCGGGCCAATCGCCGCGCCGCCGGCGCCACGAGGGGGCGGTTCCCCCGCGCGGGGCGGGACTACGATTCCCGAGAGGCGCAGCGCCGCCCCGAGGGCGTGGCCGCAGGACCAGGGCGCGGCCTGCTCCATCCTCGCGTTGCCATGGCGACGAGGCCTGCTCGCTCCGGGAAAGCCCCGAGGGCCCCGGCGACCGGGAGAAACGAAGCGGCTTCGTGGGCTTCGCCCTCCCGAGCCAAAGCCGGGTCCCGACAACGGGAACGCCTCGCAGGCCGCTTTGTTTCGGGGTGGGCCTCGAGGCCAGGCCGTTGGGATAACAGCCAGGGTGGCTCTGCCCACCGGGGCGGGCCCGCCTGTCATCCATCTCCCGCAGCATCCCGTCCTCACCGTCACCAAATGCCCTGCGCAACCTGCGCCTGCAGATAGACTGCCTCTGGACCTGGAGGTTCCATCAAGGCAGCCCAGCTGCTGGATCAGGCCCAACCAGATGCCCCCAAGGGAAAGTCCACAGGAGGATTCAAGGACAAGGCCACTTGCACTTGTCAACACTGTCTCCATTCCCTTGATCATTTCGGTGGCCCTTTTCTGGATTTTGTCCAGCTCTAAAATATCCTCTTTGAGGTGAGGCGACCAGAACTGCACACAATATTCCAAATGCAGTAGCACCATAGATGTCTATAATGGCATGATGTTGGCAGTTTACTTTTCAATTCCTTTCTGAACGATCCCTAGCCTGGGATTTGCTTTTCCATGACTGCCACACACTGGGCTCCAGGTTCCCCCAGGACTACCCTGCTGTCCTACTCTCTGGCTTCCTCACAGAACCTGTGGCAGCAACGCGCCCATACCCCAAATTAGGGGATTTCTCTGTTCCTTGCGGAACTTCCCCGCCCCCTGGGTCTCCCCACACTTTTCTCTTGACCACTAATAGCTGCTTATTTATAACTGAAATTAGATACAATCTATACTAATAAAGTGCAAGTGTCTCTGCGTCCAGTCCCTGTGTCCATGGGATTGCGCTACTGCGCATGTGCCCCACAGACAGCCGTTGGGACTTGGAGCGCAGAGACTTCGGGCGGCCGGGCGAAACTGTTGAAGCGGCGGGTGTGCGTGGGCACATGGCGGGTGCGCACTTGTGTGGACGTACTTATAAGCGGCAGCGGCCGTTACAAGTGGCGGCGGGCGAGCAGTCTGTTTTTTTAAATGTTTCACCACATGTTCTAGCGCCCGTTAATTTAACGGGTTTAAAGCACTTGTAATGCATAATCATTATAAGCACAGCTTCGGCTCTCTGTATTTGGAGCTTTGCGAGCAGAAATTTGCAAGTGAGCAGCACCTCTTGCCTTGAGCGTGGGCAGCTGAGGTTGGATTCTGCTAGGCTGAAAGCTGCCTTCTGCCTCTGGAGTCCTCTTCTGCCACTGTGATTTGCGAAAGAACTTTTGAGAAAACATGCCTCCCTCCATCCTGGAGCTCTAGCTGGTTTGCACATATATCAGTTGCAGCAGCCCTTGCCCAAGAGATGCTGTGATTGACAGCAGAGCCAGACCAGAGTCGGGGATGCAGTTCCTCTGGAATGCCACCAGGGGGCTGGAGCCTCTATCTGATTGGCTCCCCAGCCAGTCAGAGAGGGGCGGAGCCAGCACTTTGGGCGGGAAAATAAAGGGAGCAGTTTCTGAGGGAGTTTCGCACAGGCCCACCAGAAGTCATCCATGGCCACAGCCAACAAGTTTGTCACTTCCACTTCAGTGGTCTCAACCTCAAGGTCAAGAAGAAGAAGAGAGGAAGAGTTTGGATTTGATATCCCGCTTTATCACTACCCGAAGGAGTCTCAAAGCGGCTCACATTCTCCTTTCCCTTCTTCCTCCCCCACAACAAACACTCTGTGAGGTGAGTGGGGCTGAGAGACTTCAGAGAAGTGTGACTAGCCCAAGGTCACCCAGCAGCTGCATGCGGAAGAGAGGGGAAGCGAACCCGGTTCACCAGATTACGAGTCCACCGCTCTTAACCACTACACCACACTTCTTCTTCCAGATAGCCTGCAGAGCTGCCACTGAGCACAAAGCAGAAAAGTCTATACCAACATGGCCGTGAGTCTCATTAGCTACCTGTCCAAGATCAACATCATCATATCTTCAGTAGCATCAGGAATGTCATTGTTCACCTCCCTGTCAAAGTGACCACATTGCTGGAGTACTGGGTCAATGCTGTTGGATCTGTCGCTTGCAGCCATTACAATTCCATGCGCTTGTTGCTTCAGGCTGGTAGATTCTGAACTTAAAAATGGAAAGCGTAATGCTGGTGGTCAGCAAAAGAGGTTTAAAGAAAGTCTCAAGGCAATTTTTTTTAAAATGTAGTATAAACACCGATAACTTGGAAACACTGGCCTGCGAGCGCTCCAGTTGGAGAACAGCCTTTACCAGAGGTGTCATGGGCTTTGAAGACGCTCGAACTTAGGACGCAAGGGAGAAACGTGCTAAGAGGAAGGCACGCTTGGCAAATCCACAAAATGTTCTGCCCGGAAACCAATGTCCCCATTGTGAAAGGACATGTGGATCCAGAATTGGTCTCCACAGTCACTTACGGACTTATTGTTAAAACCGTGTTTATGGAAGACAATCTTACTTGGCTACGAGGGATCGCCAGAGAAGAAGAAGATCTGTAAGTGTCAGCAACACAATGCGCTGTTCTACTTCTCTGGGTGTCTCCTCTCTTTTTGGAGCAATGGCATCCAGCTCATCAATGTTGTCACACGTGTGCGACACCATACAGAGCACCGGCGCTCTGGGCTTATTGGCACAATCATGCCACAGATCCAGCCCTCCAGCACAACGCTGTTGATGAGCACAATGTGCCTTCTCCTCTGGACAGAAAGGTGTTCTGCGCTCGTCAGCAGGGCTGCACCGAAGGGCTGCATCTCTGGCACGGCACAACGCTGCTGATAAGTCCAGAGTGTCTTTCTGTCCGAAGGGAAGGCACACTGCTCATCTGCAGGGTTGTACTGGAGGGCTGAAACTCAGGCAGTCTGGCACGACCTGGCTGATGAGTGCCGGTGCTCCGTAAGGTGTCACAGGCATGTGATGTCATGCACGTGACATCATGCAACACGTGATAGGCCCCCCCTCAATGTTGGGTGTAACTTGGCGCCTCTGCCCTCGTCAGTCATACATTGTGGCAACATCTGTCTCACATTGGCAGAAGCAAGTAACTACGTGCCCTTTTGTCGTTACAACTTGGTTAACACCATTTATTTGTTCTCATTAATTTGGTCTCATTCCCCTCTGGGGATGGGCTTTCCATTTGGGTATTGTGATTCTGGTAACCCCTTAGTCTGGTCCCTTTGCCAGGACTGGTAACTTCCGGTTTGGCAATTGGGATGAGTATCCAAAGTATGTGAGGGCTCATTTTGAGGGTTATGGCTTCCCTGTTCCATTCATGCCTTGAGTCAGGTCCCCTCCCCTCCATCCCTGGATCACAATTTTATTACCTTTTGGAACGAAATAAAACCATTTATTTGGCTTTTTTTGGGTGAATTTCTTTGTTTCAGAAAATGGGGTTTCTTTGCCTTATTATGATGCTGGGAGCCTAGTATAGCTTGTCTAATGGACGTGGTTGCAGTGGTGCCAAGAGGTGGCTCTATCTGCTCTCTGCTCACTGGTTCCCCCCCCTCACAGAATCATAATTTAATTTTGATGATAGCTTCCATAGCAATGTTGACAGCGGTCTTGAACTATTTTTAAGGCAGGCAGGCAGGCTAACAATCTGTTGAAATAAATAATAATTTATGCAGCAGGCCACAGAGCGGAGGTGGTTGTCGCAGGTTCCGTGTGCGGTATCATGAGTGTGCTAGGAGGATAACCGTAGCCCCATGATGCCGTTGAGGAGCTGGAGGTGTGCCATAGGAATGCCCGAGACGAGGAAGGTGCAGGGGCCAGTGAGAGGAATGATAATCAGAATTTAAGCTTAAGGAATAAAAAGGAAATAACCGCTTGGGGCATTTGGGTATCATATTGATTGGGCTGGGCAGCTGGTGCCAGAGATGAGCGTATGGGGCAGGGAACAGGGTTGGGGAATGCAGCCTCCAGAGAAGAAAAGGGTGAGGCTTAGGAAGATGTCTCAAAGATAGCATGGCAGCACTGAAATGTTAGGCATCAATTCTGATGCCAGGGCACCACCTCCTGGGTCATAGACCACATTGCAGTTCCATTTTAAATTAATGCCCCCGGGATTAACAGAGAAACTATGGCTAGAGGGGATGTTCTAGTCTCCCAGCCAGTCCTTTTTTTCCTTTCTTGCCACCCACATGGCACCCAAGTCCCTCACTGTTGTTGGAAGACCAAGATGTTTCGGGCCGTGCAGTCAGATACCATTCCTTCTGGGCAGTGAGGTGGCCAGACTGCCCAACGTTTGATGACTTAGAGGAAGGTGCAGATGGAGTTCAGGGGCTGGTGTGGTTTATCCACATTAGAGCTTTCTGGACTGGGCAATGCCAGTGTGGGCCCAGCGGCTGAGCTCATGGCATGTTCGCCTTGCCTTGCTGTCGTCTGAGAGTCAGGGAACACTTCACATTCCTCGCCACCCAGGAGAAGCTGGCAGCTCATACACACAAGAGTTTTGAATGTGGGCTCTGCAAATCTTTGTCAACCAGTCAGCGATGGGCTAGAGAGTCAGCAAGAATAATCTCAGGGATTCAGTTGCTAATACCAATCCTGTTTGTCGTGATGTCTTTTGAAGAAGCCTTGACTTTTGTAGTCCGTATCCCAGTCCCAACACTCCCTCAGTAGAAATTAGCATGTATGCAAACCAGCGCAGGCCGACACCCAGCCTACCCAGATGCCTAGCAAGTTCAGCTAATTTTAATCGGTTTCAAGTATTTTAGAACCAAGTGGTGAATACAGCGAGAGCGACGGAGGGAGTGCCATGGGAGAGCCTGAAGCTCCGCACTGGATTACTTGCTCGCTTTGCACAGAATATTTTTTTCTCCTGGCTGGTACCTTGGACAGCGAATGGCTTGGCTGCTTTTCAGGCCTGGGCAGCCTGTGGAAAGGCCTGCCTGGTGAGCCCCAAGTTGGATTACTCAGGGGTGCTCCTCTTCCAGCTGCACCAGCAGAGGATTAAAAGGAAGCTGACCCATCCCTGGGCAACCTGCCTCAAGGGTCAGCCTCCCAGCTGGAAGAGGGGCCTGGATTGCAATGGAGATTTGCCCCTTCGGGCCCTGAATGCTCTCCTCCCTCTTTCTGGGGACTACCCAGGCCAACAGCAACAGCATTCAGTCTGACCCCAGGACTCTCAGTGTGCGACGACCCAGCTTAGAATCATGGAATTGTAGAGTTGGAAAGGACCCCAAGGGTCATCTAGTCCAACCTCCTGCACTGCAGGAATCTCAACTGAAGCATCCAAGACAGATGGCTATCCAACCTCTGCTTAAAGACCTCCAAGGAGGGAGAGTCCACCATCTCTGAGGGCCTCTGTTCCACTGTTGAGCAGCTCTTACTGTCATAAAGTTCTACTTGGAATCTTCTTTTTGAAGCCATGGGTTCGAGTCTGCTTCATCTGGTGCAGACTGTGCCTTGTGAAGTTGTAAATAATTGATGCCCAGCAGACCTCAAGGTCTGCCTCCAGTACAAAGGTGTTTGCGTGCCCCGTAGAGACCATAGGTGTTTTAGGTGGTTGTCCCCCAGCTATGGAGCTTTCTAGTCTTGAAAACCTGCCCTCCATCCAGCTACCTGTTGCCTTGGAGCTCTGCTTGTGAGCCTCATGATGGGGTGAGGATGCTGGGCTTGACGGGGCCCTCTTTGGTCTCGTCTGGCAGGGCACCCAGAATCCTAGAACTGTGTTTTAGATGCTGGCTGGCAAGCCCTCTTCTGCAGTTGTTCTTGGGTGTCCCACTCCCTTTAAGCCTCTCCCCATCACAGTACCTAGAACCCAGCCCAGTGAAAGCAGGGAGGGGCCTCCCCTCTTCCTTTTCCCAACAGCTCCGCTCCTGAGGCTGTGCCAGCCTCCCCCTGCCCACCCGCAGTGTATCTGCCAGGCCCAACCCAATGGCTGTTGAAGAGAGACCTCGTATTCCTCAGTGGCACATTGAGTCGTAGCATGGTGGTTGCTGCTTATATATTTTTGCTTTTTCTTAGTCACTCTGCCCCCCTCCCCCTTTTTAGCAGAAAGTTCAGGTGTCTCCCCTCTTACGTGCATTTGACTTGCACACAACCACATATATGCACAGCACCAGGAAACAATAAATTGATTTAAACTGCGGAAAGGGCAGAAACTGCCCCAAATGAGCAGGAAACACTTGCCTTCACTTGCCTAAGGAAGTGAGGGCAAGCCCATTCAGAGGCTGTGCAAATGACTCGGCCTCATCTTATTCCAATCCTACCTTGCGCCTTGTTGGTGCCTCAGAAGTCCTGGGCTGAGAAGTCTGGTCCCCTGGGGAAGGGCAAGAGGACGAGCATTTGGGGGTCGGAGCCTGACGTTGGGTGCCCAAGGTGTGTGAAAGATACAAGCCAAGAAAGTCCTCATCTCTCTCAAACATCTTGTTTCCATGCACCTTCCACCTTTTCTAGACAACTTTTTGCTGGGGACTGAAAGCCCACCTAGCAGTTCGAAAGCACGTCAAAGTGCAAGTAGATAAATAGGTACCACTCCGGCGAGAAGGTAAACGGCATTTCCGTGCAATGCTCCGATTTGCCAGAAGCGGCTTAGTCATGTTGGCCACATGACCCAGAAGCTGTACGCCGGCTCCCTCGGCCAATAAAGCGAAATGAGCGCCGCAACCCGAGAGTCGTCCGCAACTGGATCTAATGGTCAGGGGTCCCTTTACCTTTTACTGAAAACCACCCAGCTGCTCCTCCCAGGCTGTGAAAGCTGGCGGGGTGTCCTAGTTTGCAGAGGACAGTCCTCTGCTTGAAGCTCTATGGGGCACAAATCCTGGGCAGCAGATCAAAGTGTGTGTAAAGCTGGCATGAGGCAGCATCTCGCTGCCACCAAACCGTGTTTTGGGGCTCCAAGGCATGACTCTGGCTACCGTCACTGTAATCTTGGTCGATGTTGTGTAAGCCACCCTGGGAAGATATGGAAGGGCTGGATACCACCTTCCTCAATCTGTGCTAGGGGAAACAGAGGCAGGGCCCTGGGGTGCCTACAATGGAGCGGGGGGGGGGGCAGCAGCGAGGCACCAGGGGAATAAGACCTTCCTTGTTCTCCCAAAACCATTAAACCCTTAAAGTGCTTCTCACATCATATCGACTAATTTCCCAGTTGAGATTGAATCCTCTCTGGGTTTCTTTTTTTGGCAGGGGGGTGGGGAGAGACAGTTGTGTGGTTTATATGGGATTTTGATTTCTAAGTGACAATCAAATCAAATGGCTTCCAGGTGCCTTTCTAGGGAGCCAAAGCAGCATTTGAAACATCTTTCTCACCCTTCCTTCTCCCTCCCCACCCCCATCTGTGGTGCAATTTGAACCCGTGCTTTTTGCCCAGTGCCACACGCAAACCTAGTGGTCCTTCACAGGACCTCTGACCTTGTCTCAAGAGTGCTAGGCTCGGGGGGGGGGCTGTCTTAAAGAAAAATTAGTAACTAAGAGCAATCAGTGAAATAAATTGCAGCTGTAATAAATAGATGCGGGTACTGTCTTGCGGCTACACCCAGATTTAGCCATTGGAGTTGGCACTACATCCAGGCCTGGCAAGATTACGCCTGAAAAGCAGGCACAAATCTCTCGTTAAAAGACACATTCCCAAACACAACCTGTATTTGAATTATAGTGGTTGCCTGGCACTTTGTCTTCTGCTTAAATAGTAAACATTAAGCATGGAATCAGAGAGCTGGAAGGAAGCTCAAGGGCAGCATTAAAAACTCAAGAGATATATGACTGAGGCGCCAAATGGCTCAAGCCGGGCTAACAGTCGCCAAAACGGGATGCCTAGTTGCCTTTTGGAGGGGAGTTGGCCCTACACTTGTATTTCTCAGTACGACTTTTTGGTTCCTGAAATTCGTTCCGATTGTGCAGATAAAATATCGCGGTTAGATGTGTTGCTAGTGTGTGGAAAACAGGCAAGATCCAAGGATCCCCAGGCATGCACCTCCAGATGGAGACATCAGGTGCCACTCTGGCACCTGGGCACCTTCACTTGGTCGCAACTGGCTGACAGCCAGGTGCATCATGTGCCTGGTGAATTTCGAACGCTGCCCAAGGATCCTGCAGGAATCTCAACTACGTATATGTAACTAAATGACACAGAACTCAGTAGTGGCCAGTTCCCATAAAAAGGGCGAGTTGCCTTCTTCTGGGTGTGCAGAAGGCAGCAAGCGAAGGGCGTGGATTCCCAGGCTCCACAGCCATGCGAAGCATGTGGCCCCGTTGACCCCTCCGCCCCCTTTTGCGAGAGTGGACTTCTCTGCTAGGAGAGACCCCGGGGAGGCCTGCCGGTGCCCCGGTCTCCCAGCAAGCGCCACCCTGCCGCTCCCACAGACGCTCGGAGCACGAGGGCCACAAAAAGCACATGACGGCAGACAGGCTCCGGGGCTTTGTCGCTTTTCCTTTTTGCACAAAACAGAACATTTATTCAAGTGTTCTCCAGCACAAGTACATCAGCAAAGGAGCCTTTCCTTCTCCGAGTGTCCTGGGCACAGATGAAAAAGGAAAAAGAAAACCCCCCGCAAAGGATGGGATGGAGGCGGAACGGACAGACTTTCTAACATCTGCAGCACCATGGACCTTTTAATTATTTTTATAAAACAGCTATGTCACGAGCAATACTTACACAGAGATACAACAGCCTGCCTGGCGGGGGTGGAGAGCTGGGCCTCCCACCCCCCCACACACTTTCCACCCCTGGCATAGCAGAACCATACTCTGAAATGTACATTATTTATTTGTCAATAAATATAGAAGCAACCCTAAAAAAAAGAGGGGGGGGAGAAGCGGCAGAAAGGATGGCGCATCCCAAAATCATCCCAGCAAAGAAAAGAAAAGTGAGGGGAGGGGAGGGTGTTGCTGGGTGCAGGGGGGGGGAGAGAGGCGGTCAGCGGCATGGAATGTCGGCGGGAAGGCGGGAGCGACGGCTGGAGAGCAGGGAACGTGGCCGAGCTCTTCCCAGGATCTTGACAAGATTTATTTCTTCAGCATGAATACATGATTTCCCACAAACAGTAAAAGCGTCTCAGCTACTTCAATGCCTAGGCTAAAACACATGAAATCTTTCCTTAAAGGTTTCAAGTACAAAGTTAAAATGCCTTTTTTTCTTTTTTTAATAATAATATATAAGAGTAAAATAATAGAGCTCTTTTAAAACTCCACTACAAGAAAACAAAAAAAACAGTCATTGTCCAGACAGCAGACTTAAGTTAACAATAGATTTGTGATAAAAGAGGGATATTTTTTAGCACCTTGGTTGCCCCCATATCCTTCTGCGGTTGACAAAGGAATTCAGGCAAGTGGGGGGGGGGCAGTCCGGTTGCTCTGCTTTTCAGTCTAGGGCTGTGCAACCTGGCCAGGGGGGGGGGCTCTTTATCGCAAGAGGAGACCACCCCCCATCCTCCCCCGGTCTTCCTCTCGACCCCCCCAGGGGAAGCAGGTGGATTCTGTAGCAGACAGCAAAACAGATCCAAGACAAATACAGGGGGGGGGGGAATTGGGGGGCTGAAAAGACAAAACAGACAGGAGGTTTTCCCGAGGGGCCACTTCCAGTTTGGGGAGGGGCCTGGAGCGGATTGGGTGGGGGGAGTTCCATGAAGCTGGGCTGTTCAGAAAGAGGGTCTGCCAGGCAGACCTAAGGGAGGGGGCAGCAATTGGGGAATCCAGCTATTAGCTGCTGAATTTGGGAATGGCGTGGCCAGCCCACCCCACCCCCCCACCCTGAGCCAACAGTCGCTGAAAGGAAGGCTCTGTGGGGAGGGGCTGCTGCCCCCACCCCACCTTCGATTCTCCGCCAAGATAGCTTCCCTGGTCAGGGGCTGGGAGCGCTCAGCAGGCTCCCTTTGGCCCGGGTGGGAAGCCCCCCCAAAGGGACAGGCCATTGCCGGGAGGGGGCCCCAGGCGTCCCACATAGCACCAAAGAAGTTAGACTTCAAAGAAGCCCAAAGGCGGCCCCCTCCTTCCTTCCCACCCCCCTTGTGGCCAATGGGTGGGGGCTGTCAGGGGCCCCCCTGAAGTGTCACCCACCCGGGGAGGCTGGAGAGAGGGAGATGCCCTCCTGCCTGGGACACGTCCTGCCAGACAGCCCCCTCCAGTGTCCCCCCCCTGGCTTCCCCACCAGATCCTGAGCGAGACCCCAGCACCTTTCACAGTTTGAGGGGAAGGGAGAGGAGGCCCCCGCCCGCCTGCTCCCCGGTTAGCACCGAGACCAGATAGCACCCCTGCCAGCTGCAACTGCTTCACCCGCTGGGGGAAGAAGTGGGGGGGAAAGGAGGGAGGGAGGGGGGCCGGCAGTCTCCCGCAGACCTGGCCCCCCCCTACTCCTGAGCTTTGCCTCAGCACCAAGCCACTGCCTCCGAGAGCACCATGAACGCAGGGAAGACGGCAGGAGAGGGGGGAGGCTGTCCCCTGGGGAGGCAGAGACAACCCGGCTCCCCGTTAGCACCAAGGGCTCCGGGCCCTGCTGGGAGCCATCCCCACAAGCGGAAGGGAGAAGCAGCCTCCCAGGCCATGCCCCGAGGAGGGGTGTCCGGGGGGGGGGTCGAAGGTCGCCGCTCTCTGCACCCCATTGCCCCAAAGGACTAAAGTGCACACAATTGCCGAGGGAGGCAGAGCCCAGGAACCCCACCGCCCTCTGCGCAAGGACCCTGGGAGGAGCTGCCCCTCAACCCTGTATTTGTGGGGTGGGGGGCCTTGCAAAGGGTGGTTTTTTTGGGGGCGGGGACGGGTAGCACAGCCGGAGCCTGTTCAAGCAAAACAGGAGCCCTGCCGCTTACATCAGCCGCGGGTGGAAGGAGGCAGCAGCGGCACGGACTCCCCCAAACGCCCCTTGCGCTTGCGGAGGAATGGGGAGGGGCGGATGCCAAAAGGCACCCCCTTTTTATCTACCTCCTTTCCCTCACAGACCCCCCGCAGCTGAGCCTGCAGTTCCAGGGGCAGAAATGGAGGAAAGACAGACCTCGGCTGAGGCAGCCCTGCCAAGCACACCCAGAGGGGCCCCCCCTTGTGGGAAAGCACCAGTTTACATGGGGGTGTCTATTTGGGACACTGCGGAGGGTGGGTCGGTCGGGCCCCTGGCCTGAGGGAGGGTCGCCTTTTGCAGGGGGGGAGCATTATTGCATGACACCCAGGGCAGAGAGCGGCCCCCGCTCCTGCTAGCCCGCCTGCCCTCCCTTTCTGAGAAGCCCCCCCCCAAGGGCCAGCACACGGAGCCCCCCCTTAAGCTGCCACGGGTGCCCCCTTTCCGTTGATGTAGAAGCACCATTTTGAAAGTCAGTTGTACAGCAGTAACAGTACCTTTTTTATATATATAGACATTTCTCTCACGTAACTCTCACATATATATAAACTGTAAACAAGAGGTAAGAGCGGCTGTAGGAGCTGGACTGGTCAAGGTCTCCGGCCTGGTAGGCACCCAAATACTGTGGGGGAAGGGGGGGCAGGGCGGGAGGGGGCAGGGAGGGAGGGGCGGGCAGCTTCCGGGCCTGTGCTCCCACCCTCCACCGCAGGAATGGCGCTGGTAGACGCAAGGAGGCCCCCCCCAGCACCTCCCTTTGTGCTCCTCGACTGAGCAGGGGCGAAGCTGTCGCCCCAAGGCCAGCTCAGCTCTGGGCTCTCCTCCGTTGTGGCCGCCGCGGTGGCGGAGGCTGGCAGGGGGGCACACGCCTGTGGGCGCCCGGACGGCCGGGCTCCGCGCCCGTGGCTCAGCCGAGGAGAGGCGGAAACCCAATGGACGAGACGAAGCCGCCCAGAAAGAGCAGGAAATTTAAGGGTCACCAACAGAAAAGGGGGGCCGGTCGGTTGGACTGGGGTGGTTTGAACCGGGGAGAGGATGGGCGGGTGGAGACCCTCCCGTGGGGGGAGGGCCCGTCCTCTCCCTCCCTCTTGCCCACCAGCCACCACCTCCTCCTCTTCCTCCTCTCTGGTGCCCCTTCTCTTTTGTTCGGGGTGGGGGGTGTTGTGTTTGAGACGCCTCCTCCTCCTCCTCTGCTTTGCCAGTTCCGAGGGCGGGTGTCTCTTTAGACGCAGGCAAAGTACTCCTTCAGGGGGGCAAAGAGGTGGCGGATCACTGGCACGCTCCAGGAGCGACCCAGGAGTCTCTGCCTCGCCAGGCGGCTCATGTTGGAGACGTCGGTGTAGTGGACCGGAAAGCCAAAGACCCTGCGGGGACAGAAGAGGGGAGGGGGGCAGTCAGCCCCCAGCAGCGTGGCAGCAGGCTCCGGGGGGGGGGGGGGGCCCGTGTGCAGGGAGCCAGGCCCCCAGCACAGAATAGTAGAGTGGGAAGGGAGCCCCCAGGACCATCCAGCCCACCCCCTTCGCAAGGAAGGCAAGAGCACCCACCTCTCCATCTCGGTGCACCACAGAATGTCTTCCTTCTCGTTCATGAAGACGGGGAAATGCTGGTCTTTGCCTTGCTTGATGGAGTTGGAGCGAGTGGTGATGGTTCGCACTTTGCTGAACTGGGCAGGAGCACAGAGGGTGGAGGCAGGGTCAGCCGGGGGTGGGGGTGGCGACTGCGGGACGTCCACCCTGTCCCCCTTCTCCTCCGCAGTCCCGGCCCATGATGAAGCCAGGGCCTCGCCTCTCCCAGCTCCCCCTTCTTTGCCTGACCCCTCTGCCCTGGCTCCCAAGGGGACTCCCGCTGCCCCCAACTCTGGCTGGCAAATGCAGGGGGCACTGGAAGCTTCCAGCAGAAGCGGATGCCCTTGGCTTATTCTCATCAGGATATAAGGAGAAGCTGCTGGATCAGGCCCATGGCCCTTCATATTCAGGGGCCAAGCAGGTGCTCCAGAGGGAAACCCACAAACGGGAACTGAACAAATCTCCCTTCCAACTGGGATGCAGGCGCATGGCTGCCTTGCGCTGTGGAGACATTGAGTCTCTCATAGCCCTCCTCCTCCTCCATGAACTGGTCTGCTTCTCTCTGGAAGCCATCCAGGTGGGTGGCCTTGCCTGCCTGGGAGGTCCGGCCACTTGGTGACTCCTCCTTCCTTCCTTCCTTCCTTCCCTAGAGGCCCTTTCCCCTCCTGCCCACGACCCCCCCCCCCCCGGCCCCAGTTCCCCGCACTCACCTTGGCTATCCTGCCATGCTCCAGACACTCCTGCAATTCCAACTTATCATTCACAGTTGAAGCCAACGGCCTGCAGGGGAAACAGACAACTGATCAGTCCAGAACAGGGACCCCAGGAGCCTCAACGCCCCTCCCTGCAAGACTCCCATCTCCTGGGCCACAGCCTCACACCTTCGCCCCCTCCCCAAGCCCCCTCCTCACAGATGTGTGCCAGAGGAGCTGGCAAGCGGGCTCAAGTTTTAATCCATTATTATTATTATTATTATTATTATTATTATTATTAATCATTATTATTATTATTATTTCATTTCCTCTCTGTCCCAACGCAGGCAAAGTGAGGGTTCTGGCAGGACCTCACCGCTTCCTTGTCAGTGGCGGGTTTCTGGGTGTCGGCGCCAGACCTCTGACCAACCTGTTCATGCCGGGCAGGTTCCCCCAGAAGTAGCGGGCTCTGTGTGCTGCTGAGACCTCTTTGGCATCGATCATCACCGGGTTGGACTGCAGCCGAGAGAGAAAGGGGGGGGGAGGAGGCAGGGCGTCACGTGGCGGGCAGGGCGTTGTGGGGGACGGGCTGCCCTCAGGCCGTCCCAGTGCCTTTTGGGGAAGGGGCAGAGCTCAGTGGCCCAGCGCCCGCCTTGTCTGCAGAACAGGCACCTCCAGGGCAGGCTGAGCCCTGCCTCAAGCTCTGGAAAGCCACTGGTGCCCGTCAGTGCAGTAGAAGGCAGCTTCCTATGCCCCTGTGCCAGCCCTGCCCTGCCCACCGGAGTGCCTCATTGAGCGGAAGGTGCCCTGCAGTTCAACCTAGAACTGAATGAGATTCCTGCCTCACAGGGGGTTGTACTAGACGACCCTTGGGGCCCCTTCCCTCTCCCTAGATTCCCCTAGATTCCCTCCTAGATTCCATCCTTTGCTCTCTTTCCAATCGACCTCCCCTTGAGCAAATCTCTATCTTGCTGGCTGGCAATAATGTATTTATTACTGCACAGGTTGCAAAATTTGCCTTGGCTGCAAGAAAGTTGAGAGCTAGGCACCAAGGCAAGTATACTAAGGGGGTGTGTGAGAAGTGGAGTGCTGAACTTACGCAGGTGTGATTTTCGCATTTTTGTATGTTTGCTTTGCTGCTGCTGCTGCTGTTGTTGTCGTCCAGTTTTAAATCAATTATTTGTATTCTATGCATTGTGACGGCTTATAGCTTTTAGCAATAAAGATTTCATTCATTCAATACCCTGACCATGGGTAGGCAAACTAAGGCCCAGAGGCCGGATTCGGCCCAATCGCCTTCTAAATCTGGCCCCTGGACAGCCTGGGAATCAGTGTTTTTTTACATGAGTAGAATGTGTGTTTATTTAAAATGCATCTCTGGATTATTAGTGGGACATACAAATTTGTTCTCTTTTTTGTGGAAAATATAGTCCGCCCCCCCCCAAGGTCTGAGGCACAGTGGACTGGCCCCTGCTGAAAACGTTTGCTGACCCCTGGCCCTGTTTGACAACCCTCACCTCACCCTGATTGACTCCTGGAACAGAGCATTCAGCTTCTCAGACGGAAACTCTTAAACCACCTCATTTCTGACCTGGCTGTCTTGTTCTCCCCTGGGGTGCTAACAGTCTGGATTCACTTAGAACAGAGAGAGGCTGCCAGATGTTGCCCCCTCCCTCAGATGCTGCCACCTTCCCAAAACCCAGACAGCCAGCAGGAACAATAGAAAAGGATCCAGAGAGACACAGAAGTGATTGTCACATTGATACCCCAATTTCCCTTCAAGGAGGCCTGCATGGTTCTGCCCCTCCTCATTTAATCCCCAACAACCCTGCGAGGTAGGGTAGGCAGAGAGCCACCTGCTGAGCGTTTCCTGGAAGAGTGGGGGATTTGAACCTGGTGCTCTGCCACTCTAACCGCTAGGCAAGGCTGCTTTTCAAGCACCGGCATGTGCAAGGTGAGCCCTGGAAACACTCAGGTGCCCTCTGGTGGCAGGAGGGACTCCCTGCGCCTGAGATACAGCAGAGAGGCGGGCAGGTTGTGCCTTTGGAGATGCTGCCGTTCCTGTTCTGGCTGCTTTGGCTCAGATCCGGCACGTTGCCCCAGGAGGTTGCTCCTCACTCTCCCACCCAGGGACATTCGGAGGGCAGGCAAGGAAGGAAGGAAGGAAGGAAGGAAGGAAGGAAGAAAGAAAGAAAGAAAGAAAGAAAGAAAGAAAGAGAGCTGCCAAGCCACCCGCTGCCCACCCTCTCACCTCCAGGAAGCGAGAGATGTCTCTTTTGTCGCTGACGCCCATTGCCACCACATTCTCAAAGAGCCAGAAAAAGGGCCGCTCGTCTCCCTCCTTGGGCCGGGCCTCGTGCAGCAGCCGGTAGAACTCAAAGAAGAGTCGGCCCGTGCCCTCTGGGGTGGGAGGGGAGGAAGACCGCAGTGAACGGGGGCTCAAACCCAATACCAGACCACGAGACGCAAAAGCTCCCTTTGCAAAGCCCCTCCAACCCCCCTTCTGTGCTCACACTCCAGGGGGTGCGAAGGAATCCCCTTCTCCAGCCCCCTAGGCAAGGGAAGGGAAGGGAAAGGACCCCTGGTCGGTTAAGTCCAGTCAAAGGCGACTTTGGGGTGCAGCGCTCGTCTTGCTTTTTAGGCCAAGGGGGCCGGTGTTTGACCGCAGACAGCTTTCCGGGTCATGCGGCCAGCAGAACAACGGGACATTGCGATGGAAGCCAGAGCGCATGGAAACGCCGTTTACCTTCCCGCCGCAGCGGTGCCTATTTATCTACTTGCACTGGTGTGCTTTTGAACTGCTAGGTTGGCAGGAGCTGGGACAGAGCAGCGGGAGCTCAGTCATGGGGATTCGAACTCAAGAGGCTCAGTGGTTTAGACCACAGCGCCACCCACGTTCCTAGGCAAGGCAAGACCCTAACCCTGGGCTCACAGCTATCAGTGACACAGATGATTTAAACGGCTTGGAGGTAGTTCGGAATGTTTAGCCTGGAGAAGAGAGGGCTGAGAGGAGATAGGAGAGCCATCTTCAAATATGTCAAGGGCTGTCAAATGGAAGAGTGAATCCTGGAGGGTAGGATTTGACCCAATGGCTTCAAGAAACAATAAAGGAGATTACAACTAAACATCAGGAAGAACTTTCTGACAGTGAGAGCCGTTCGATTGCTGAACCGACTCCCTCGGGAGGTTGTGGCCTCTCCTTCCTTGGAGCTGAGATTCCTGCATTGCAGGGGGTTGGACTGTATCAGGCCTTCCCAAACTTGGGTCTCCAGCTGTTTTTGGACCACAACTCCCATCATCCCTAGCGAGCGGGACCAAGGATCAGGGAGGACGGGAACAGCTGGAGACCCACGTTTCGGAAAGCCTGGACCAGATGACCCAACCCGACGATTCTTCGGCTGCGAGAGCCCCGGCAGGGACCGGGAGGGGGGCACCTACCGTAAAGGCCTTTCCTGGCGGGGTTGACGATGGAGAGGTCATTGCAGGGGCTTCCTCCAATCACCAGGTCGAAGGGCCCCCACTCCTGTATCTGCAGTGCGGAAGGAGGCAGGAGCGTCAGAGGCGGGAAGGGCACCCCCTGGGGCTGGGGTCCTGGGCCAGCCTCAGCGACACCGAGGGAGGGGAAGCCCCCCCCCCCAGAGCTCCACGTACGTGTTTCTGGGTGACATTGCGGACGTCCCCAACATACATGATCTTGCCCTGGTGCCGCACCATCCCAACCGTGATGGAGTCCTCACACACCTCCGAGGCGATGTAGCGGTCCACCTGGATGCCCAGGTCCTTCAGCACCAGGAGACCTGGAAGGGGGGGGGAGAGTCACAGCTGCGCAAGGGGGGGGCCCGCACCCCAGCATGGCCCTCGCATCCGGGAGAGGGGTGGGGCTCACCTGTGGCAATGCCGTCAAAGAGCGAGAGCACCCGGATGGGCTTCCTCTTCTCGGCGGGGACCGGGGGGTAAACCTTTGGTGGGTCCTGCCAAGATGCAAAGAGAGGGGATGTTGGGGTTGGGGTGGGCAAGAGAGGAAGGCAGGGGACTTGGGGGGGGGTGTAGTAGAAATTACAGGACAGCAGGCCTGAAACTCAGGCGGGGGTGTGTGTCCCGGGGATTTGCATGTGCAGGGAAATTTGTTCAAAGTCAAGACCCCTGGAATTCCCCCAGGGGAGGGAAGGTCGTGCGAGGCTTCTGGGAGATCTCATGGGGCCAACGGAGATCTTGCAAGCCAACCAATGTCTCTACATAGCTCCATGCTTCTTTTGGCCATCAGGGTATATCAATATACAGTGATGCCTTGGTTCTCAAACGCCTTGGTACTCAAACAACTTGGAACCCAAACACCGCAAACCCAGAAGTCAGTGTTTTTCCGGATGTCGAACGTGCTCCCTTTTGAGTGTTATGCTTCCGTTTTGAGTGTTACGCTGAGGTCTGTCTGTTTTTGCTATTTATTTTGCGTTTTTGTGGCTTTTCTGTTTTGTTTTTGTGACTGTGTGGAACCCAGTTCAGCTACTGATTGATGGTGTGACTGCAGTACATTATTGCTTTCATTTTATGGATCAATGGTCTCGTTAGATAGTAAAATTCAAGTTAAATTGCTGTTTTAGGGGTTGTTTTTAACAGTCTGGAACGGATTAATCCATTTTGCATTAATTCCTATGGGAAAGCGGACCTTGGTTTTGGAACGCTTTGGTTTGGAACAGACTTCCAGAACGGATTAAGTTTGAGAACCAAGGTGCCACTGTACTGCCATGTTTAGCTGGTGATACATTGCAATGCTGAAAACCAAATCTCGGCCAGCCCAAATTCAGGAATATCTGTGCAGGCGAAAGTCATCTTTGCGTGAGTCTGGTGGAGGGCAGGCCCCTTGTTCTCCTCTCTCTCCTGTCCGTTCCCAGAGAATGCGACTGGATTTCTACGCATGTATAAAGCCAAGGCGATGGAACGCCATTCTACAAGCATTTAACTGCCTTGAGACCTCCGGGTATAGGGCGGTATATCAAATCAACCAATCAATCAAAATAGCCCGTGCAATTTATAGGCCTGGAGCCCCCCTTGTGTGGCTTCCCTCCTGGCCGCTGCTGTGCTACGTTGCCTTGAGCATCGCAACGGAATAAATCCACTCTTGCGCTCAGGAGCAGGGCCACTGGCCGGGCAGGACAAGCAGCTTCCCAGAGGCCTCGGCAGGGCGCAAGGGCCGGGGTGTCTCCTGCCGCCTCCTGAACCATCCTGGCAAAAGGCCACCCCAAGACCCCCCCCCCCTGCGCACGCGCTGCCCTGAACTTACAAACTCTTGGTCGTGGTTGTTGGCGAAAAACATCTGGAGGCGCGAGGGCCAGTCTTCCCGCCGCCGGAGCAGGCCGTAGATGCCCTTGTGCCCACACATGTAGCAGTTCCAGGGGTCTTCCTTGATCGCCGCCTGGGCAGCGCCAGGGCCCACCAGCAAGTCCACGCACTCAACGCAAAAGCACCTGCGGGCAGAGTCCAGCCGTCAGTGCTCCGGCCCAGCAGGCACGGGGCGAGGGAGGGATTCCTGACTCTGGAAGTCTGAAGAAGCTCCGGTTCACTCCACTGCCTGTGGGATCACCCTGGCACTGACTGGCAGGGGTTCCTCCCAGGCCTAGCCCAACCCAGACCCAACTGCTGGGCAAATCTTTCCTTATCCCTAGCCTGAATGTTGGAAGATTTGGGGCAGATAAGAGAAAGCCCTAGTTAAACTGTGGAACTCCCTCCCACATGAGGCAGCGATGGACTCCGGCTTGGATGGATTTCAAAGAGGATGGGGCAAATTCACGGAGGAGGAGGAGGAGGAGGAGAGGGCTATCGATGGCTCCTAGCCAGGATGGCTCTGCCCTGCCTCCATAGTCAGAATGAATGATGTTTCTGAATCCCAGTTGCTGGAAACCGCAGGAGGGAGAGTTGCTCTTCTGCTCACATCCTGCTTGTGGGTTTCCCTTTGGGGAGTCTGCCTGGGCCATGGGGCTGGTCCAGCAAGCTTTTCTTGTGGTCTGGTTCCCAGCCTGCTTCTGCGCGATGCACGGCTTCCCCTTGGCAGGCGTCTCCCATGCAGGAGTCAGAGGGAAAGCCGACCCAGCTCCCTCCTCCCGGCAGGCTCCTTCCTCCACAAGCAGGAAGAGGGACACAAATGCTTCTCTCTCTTTAATAATAATAATAATAATAATAATAATAATAATAATACCCTTGCCCATCTGGCTGGGTTTCCCCAGCCACTCTGGGCAGCTTCCAACAGAGCATTAAAAACAGAATAAAACATCAAACCTTAAAAACTTCCCTAAACTGGGCTGCCTTCAGATGTCTTCTAAAAGTCAGATAGTTGTTTATTTCCTTGACATTCCTTGATGGGAGGGCGTTCCACAGGGCGGGCGCCACCACCGAGAAGGCCCTCTGCCCGGTTCCCTGTAACCTGGCTTCTCGCAGGGAGGGAACCGCCAGAAGGCCCTCGGAGCTGGACCTCAGGGTGCAATAGTAGCAATGGCTAGGGCAAGGGGAGGTGTCTCCTAGTGGGTCCCCTGGCCTTACGGAGGGCCACCAGCTGGGGGGGGGGGCAGGCAGGTGTGGAACCCTCCCTCTTAGCCCCCCCCACCCTTTGGCTCACCTGCAGCAGTTGTTGTTGCCACACATGAGGACTTCCCGGCCGCCACAACAGATGGTGCAGTAGGACTGGTAGCCATCATCGTCATACTGGTAGGCGCATTCCAAAAAGCAATTCTGGTTGTGGGGAGGGGGGGCAAGAGGAGAGAGGAATGAGGGGGCCTTCTTGGCGCCGACGGTCAGCTGCGATTGTTGCCTCGCAGCGGGTTGGGCTAGATGGCCCTCGGGGTCCCACCAAACTCCACAATGCTACGGCTCCATTCCAAAGCCCTTTGCAACACACTAACGGGAAAGGCGCTGGCTGCCCCCTTACAGGTGGGGCACAGGCAGAGAACAGAAGTCTCCCTCTCCCCTGCGGGCTCCTGCCACCCCCCAGCAACCCACTCGCTGCCTCCTCCCTGCAGGCGATGACAAGATTCCCATTATTTCCACGGCTTGTATTTGCATTCTGGCACCTCAACGCCTACCTTGCAGTTTTGGCACATGCCTCCGTTGAAGAGAGGGTGCTCCAGGGTGACATTGAGGCTCCCGCAGGAGATGCAGATATCTGGAGGGGGGGGGGCGCAAGGGAAGAAGGGTTAGGGCGGGCGAGGGGAGGGAGATGGGAGCTGCCCCCTGCGCCCCCCACTTGCAATTACTACCACCCACCCCCTTTGTACATATCTGTTCCCCCTCTTCCAAAGGCACACCCAGCAACCTCTGGACCGGACCCGTAACATTACGGCCCTTCCTGATGGACCGGATGGAGCTGGCAGCTGCAAGGGGGGGGCACAAAAGACCCTCCGGACTGAGTGACTGCCACTTATGAGGCGGGGGGAGGATGCACGGACTCTCCTCGCCCCCCCAGGACCCTGCGGCTTCCGGGGCCAGGAGGAGGGCAGCATCTCTTGAAGGGAAGCGCTGAAAGCGGACATGGAAAATTGACCCCCCCCAAAATGCATGGGGAAACCCCCCCCCCCCGCTTCTGTGTAGCCGAGGCAGCAAGGGCTGAGGCTCACCTTCAATGTTCCTGCACTTCTGCCGGACGTCGAAAACAAGACGCTCTGCGGAGGCAAAGGGGGGGGGGAATCAGTGAGCAGAGGGCTCCGTTTCCGTTATTTATAAAAATATTTATATACCGCTGCTTCCCAGAAATCTATCACAGCGGTTTGCAACAACAGGAAAGTGCAAAACAATACATAAAAGTAATATTTATCTTTTTTTTTTTTCAAAATATTTATTACACCACTGTACCATAGAAATCTATCACAGCGATTTACATCAATATCAAACATACAGGAAAAGACTTAAAAATTTAAAAAGTTTTTATGAAGATGGGATATTGACAGGCTGGAAGGTGTGCAGAGGAGGGAGACCAAGATGATCAGGGACTGGGAAACTGAGCCTTATGAGGAATGGTTGAAGGATCTGGGTATGTTTAGCCTGGAAAAGAGGAGACTGAGGGGAGGCAGGAGAGCCATCTTCAGATATCTCAAGGGCTGTCACATAGAAAAGGGAACAATCTTCTTGTCTCCTGATTTAGAGGGTAGGACTCGAACCCATGGCTTCAAGTTGCAACAAAGGAGATTTCGACTAGACATACGGAAAAACTTTCTGGCAGGAAGAGCTGTTGGACAGCGGAACGTTCTCCCTCTGAGCTCTGGGCAAAGGCTTTGCCCCTTTCCTGCAGAGTCCTCCATGACACCTCGGGGGGGGGGGCACAGCCTCCCCGCCCCCTAACAGCCTATTTCAGGGTACCGGGCTGCCCAAAGGAACAGCTGGCAGGGTCTCTCAACCCCACTCCCCCAGCACAGCACCGGCCTCTTTGGGACAAGGACTCTGTGCCAGAGTTGCCAGGAGGGGCGGAAGAGGAGGCCAAGGGGCAGGGGGGGCAGGAAGGTTGCCCAGGGGCTGCAAGTGACAAAGCACAGAGGCAAGAAGGGCCCCCCCACGCCCTGCATCCCAGAAGGGGGGAGGCAGGGATGGAGCCAAGCCCAGCGCTTGGCTGCACAGGGAGAGAGGACACACTTATGGGGAAACCTCTGCTCTAACCACTGCTCCACACAGCCTCTCAGAACACCTCAACACCCTAGTTCTATGCGGGTCTTTCTCTGCACAGGAGGAAACTGGGGCAGCTACTCCAGCAAGCAGAGGAGGAGGGGACACCCCCAGATGGAGTGGGGTACAGAGGACCAGGAACACTGGTCGGGGGGGGGGGGCGCACGCACAGCAGGCCAGCTGCTGCCCTACAATGCCTCCCCCCTGCCCCTGCCCCCAGAAACAGCTGGGCCAGAAAAGTCCTTCATGCGGCACAGAGTTCAACTTTGGAACTCCCTGCCACAGGAGGCAGCCAGGGCAGCCAAGCAAGGCGGCTTTGAAAGGCAAATGAACGGAGGAGGAGAGCGCCGCTCTTGTGCTCAGATCCTGCCTGCAGGTTCCCCACAGGCTCCTGGAGAGCTGCGTTGGTGAGAGCATGGTTGCAGGTTCGATCCCCAAATGGGAGAGCTGCCTCTTCCTGCATTGCGGAGGGGGAGGAGAGGACCAGGTGACCCCCTTGGGCCTGATCCAGCAGATCCTTCTGGTGGCGCTACATCAGAGAAAGCGGGGAACCTCTCAGACAAAGCAGGCCCCCCCCCCCGGTCCCCAGCTGACCTCTGGTGCGCTCGTCAATGATCTCCTTGACCTTGGGCTTCTCCGCTGTGCTTTTCCTTGGTCTTTTGGCGGGGGGAGGGGGGGCGTAGGCAGCAGTTTCCGGCTCCACCCACATCTCTGTGTAAACTTCTTTGTAGGGGTTGCGCTCCTCTGCAAGGAAAGAACGGGGATCGGCAGGGCGTTATGTGCTGGCGAGGGGGGCAAGCCCCGAGTGCGAATCTAGCTCCGCGGTCCCTTGTGCGAGGATGCTCCTCTCCTTGCTCTCACCAGGCTTCGGGGACAGGAACCCCCAGGGTCTGCCTGCCCCCCCCCCCGAGACACCCCCCAGCCCCTGCCCCACTTCCTTACCTTCTGGCGGCTCCAGGCCCTTGGGGCCAGAGGGCTGGAAGCCCCCCAGGGCCCACTCAATCATCTGCTTGTTCTGGATCTCCACCACTTTGGACGTGTCGGTTTCGTCATTCTCCGGGCAGGAGGGGAAGATCTTGCCTGACCGGCTACTGGCCACCTGCGGGGGCAGAAGGGACAGTTCGCTCAGTGGGTAGAGCACCTGTGTGCATGCAGAAGGGTCCACGGTGCAAACCCCAACGGCAGCATCTCCCTGTCTTAAATCCTGGAGAGCGGCTGCTGCCAGTCCGAGCGGACAATACTGAGCTCGGTGGGCTCAAGGGTCAGCGCAGGCTGCTTCCTATGCTCCTGTGGCAGCTGATTCAGGGTGGGGGTTTGGCTGGCAAAGATGCCCCCGCTGGACCCTCTGCAGGGGAGCCTGGGCTTCCTCCCACCTACTTGTGGGTGCATATGCATCTGCCCCCCGGCCAGGCTGGCTGTGGGTCCTGCGGGAGGGGGGGGGGGAGGTTCCCCACACATTGGTTTAGCCTGTTTGGCTTTCCTGCACAAGCAGGTTGGACTAGGTAGGAGACCCTTCCAATCTCAATATGTTGCTTTTCCAAGGAAACGCGTTTTCTTCCTCTGTGCTTCTGGCACAGATGGGTGTGGGGCAGGTGAGGTAGGCTGTGGAGTGGGGGGCCAGGTCCCTTCCCAGCCCGAGCTGGTCTGTGGGGTGGCGTGAACGCAGGGCTGTCTTCAGCATATGTGGTGCTGGGGTGCAAAGATCCGCCCGGCGCGCCCCCCCCTTCCGGCTGCCTAGTCCCAGGTGCGCAGGAGGGCGGAGCCAGCCGGCCACCTCAGCATCTCGCTGACCTGGCCGCCCCCAATTTGTGGCGCAGAGCCACCCGCAGAAGAGCCCGTCGCGGCGCTCCAACCGACGAGCGGGCTCTTCCCCAGACTCAGCTCTCGGGCCCCGAACCCTCAGCCTGGCACCCCTGGGAGTCCCGCACCCCTAGCACCTATGGGTAAGACGGCCCTGCCTGGGGGGGGGGGGGCGCTTGTCCTTTTAGAGGCTTCCTACCTGCCTGCAAATAGGGATCAGGAACGCTGGCCAGGTGGGAGATGAGAACGGGGTGTGTGGGTGTGTGTGTCCAGAGTCAGGCCTTACCTGCAGCACCTCGTAGATGGCTTTGCGGTACATGGGCTGCTTGCTGTACGTGGCCTGGTGGAAGGCGTTGGAGAAGGAGCTGAGCGGGAGCAGCTTCTCCACGCACACCTGCCGTAAAGAGGGGGGGGCATGGGTGAAGATGCGGAGCCCTCCCCACAAATCCCACGGGCGGCCCAGGCAGCTGGGGAGGCCGCTTTCACCCCCTTTTGGAAAACAAATGTTGGAATGAGGGCGGGGTGGAGTTTGTTAGGGTTGGAAAGCAGAGTGGAACTGCGGAACTCCCTGCCACAGCAGGCAGAGGTGGCCCCCAACTTGGAGGGCTTCCAAAGAGGACGGGACAAGATCACGGAGGAGGAGAGGACTCTGGGTGGCTGTTAGGCAGGATGGAGGCAGCCGTGCTTCTGAATTCTAGATGCTGGAGATTGCAGGAGGGGAGACTGGGGCTCTTGTGTTTGGGGCCCTCTTGCGGGTTTCCCTTTGGGGCACCTGCTTGTCCCCTGTGGCAAGAGATGCTGGAGCAAATGGTCCCCTGGCCTGATCCTGCAGCCTCTTCTTTCACGCAGAGGACCCTGCCGGCCTCCAGGGGCTCAGGCCAGAGCAAGCAAGCTTGGCTCCCCCCCCCCAGCCCGCCTGCGTCCCCCCCGGCCACTCACCACAGAGAACTTCCCGTCGCCAAACCACATCACCCAGCGCGTTCCCTCTGCGGCTCGGCTCCTGCCCGTCATCCACCAGGAGACGATGCGTCCCGGCCACCAGGAGAAGCCCCGCAGCTTCCCCCAGACCAGCTCCCCGATGCCGAAACCCCGGCCGTCCTGCCGTGGGGAGGAAAAAGAAGAGACCAAGAGGCCGTCAGGCTAAGGACGCCCGGCTCTGTTGCAGGTGTGTGTGTGTTTCAATGGACGGAAGAAAAAAGCAAAAGATTAACAGCTGCCAGGATGCTGCTTGCCCAGAGCTGGAAAGACGAGAAGGTCCCCCGTCCCCCCCCGACCAGAGCGGAATGGCAGACCAGGTTGCTGGGCTATGCAGAGATGGCAAAAAGGATCGCGAAAATCAGAAAACAGGAGGATCAAAACTCCAACAAAGAAGGGGGGGAATTTAGACTATACTTGAAAGACCACTGTAAACATCTGGACTCTTTAGCAGGTCTTAAATGACTCTTGTAACGGTACGTTGGCTTTGGATACAATGGAGAACTGGAAAATTAAAGAGTGACTTATAATAAGATAATATGCAGGTGAAAAGGTTAACTAAAGAACCAATGGAGGGGAGTCTAGGGATGAGGGAGAATCTTGTGTCATTTTTACTATTTGTGATTTTGAATGTCAATAAATCTGTAAAATCAAGTAATAACTATTTTTAAAGAGCAAAAAAAGCAAAGATTGAGAGTCATTTGGGGGGGGAGAGTGTGTGCATGGACCTAATATATTATTTTAGAAGTTCTAAATGCCTCGTTGGTGATTTGTTCATCCCCTAACACAGGCACCCCCAAACTCGGCCCTCCAGATGTTTTGGGACTACAATTCCCATCATCCCTGACCACTGGTCCTGTTAGCTAGGGATGGTGGGAGTTGTAGTCCCAAAACATCTGGAGGGCCAAGTTTGGGGGTGCCTGCCCTAACGTGACTTGTGCTGAACTTGCCACGTTTAGCTTATTTTTAAGTGGCTGGTTTGCAAATAGTGCTATATGGATGGTGTCTGGATGGCTTGCTAATCCTTTTCTGTGACTTCTGCGGTATTTGTTCTGTTGTCACTTATCTTCCGCAAGCCGCTCTGGGATTCGTTGGAGGGGAAAGTGGAGCTGAAATTCAGCCGATCCCTCAATCCCCCAGCAGAGGCTGCCCGGGGGTCTCGGAGTGGGGCTGCCTGTGACACGGAGGAACTCAGGCAGTGAGGTGGGGAAGGAGCCTGGAAGTGCTGCGGAGAGGAGACCCCAGAAGGCCTTCTCAAGCTTCTAGTCCTCATTCCACCCTCTCCAGTCCAGTCTCCCTTCTGGCTCCCTCCAACCAGCCCCTTCCCATGCTCTCTTCCCCCACTCCGTGCCTCCCATCTTGCATTGCAGGGGGCTGGACTAGATGTCCCTGTGGGACCCTCCCGACTCCACAATTCCAGTCCTACGCTGCTCCCAGGATCTTTGCCTCCCCTTCCCTGGGGATTTAAGCCTCCTTCCCCTCTTCTCTTCTCTCCTCCGGCTAAGAGCAAACACTCTCCTGGGCGCTCCCTCTCTCTCAGCCCGTTCGTTCTGCCCTGCCAACTCATCTACCCAATGCAAGGTGGGGGGCACCCCATAAGTGCAGTCTTCAGTACACGGCTGCATGGGGGGCAGCAGCGGTTGCCGGCCACACCAGCTTCTCCCGGAGGTGCCCTTGCCTGCAGCCTCTGCCCTGCACGGCTCAAGCCAGCCCCGCCGGGGGGCAGTGTTCAGTGTGGGAAGAAGCCACCCACGGATGTGGCAGCCCGCTAGGGGGCCGGGAGCTCCAGGGGGAAAGACCCCCGTCCCCTGCGGACTCACGGAAGGGCACTGCTCACCTCGTATTCCGGCTCGTCGTCGGCCGACTTGGACATGCCTTTGTCCACGGCCTCGGGCCCCACGGGCTCCGGGGTGGTGGCCACCGTGGGCGAGGCGGGGTCCGTGGGCTGCTGCGAGGCCGGGGGGCTGGCCTCCTCCTCCTTCTGGGGCTCGCTGGGGGGCATCTCCTCCACCGCATTCATCCCGGCAATGACCTTGGCCTTCTTCTCAGCCTGCGGGAGACGGCAGACAAGGTTGGGGTGGCAGACAAGGGAAGGGGCTTCTCTCCCCCCCCTTCCGTGGTGCCCACCCTGACACAGTCACTACCGGGCAAAGCCCTGCCAGCTTGGGGGGGGGGGGCTCCTTGCGAGGACAACAGACGCAGAGAGACATTTCGCCAGGAAGGAAGCTCCACCGGAAGCAGCTGGCAAGCAGGGCAATGCCCTTTCAGGGGGCAAAACTTAGTTTTTGCACATTTCTTCAGTGAGAAAAATATATGTTTTTGGGTGCAAGGAATTCAAATTTACTATTATTTTTGCAACTGGACCACATTTAGCTTGGCAAGTCTACGTTTGACGAAGAAGCACATGAACTGCTTTCGGAAAAGCAAATCATTTAACTGCAAGCCCTTGGCAATAATTTTTTAATGATTTATACACCACTTTATACACATTTTACTTACCAAGCAATACTATATTATATTATATTAATTGGAGCCAAATATTTTTTGAATTCCCACGCTTCAACTTTTTAGCACCCCTTGTTTTGAGAATTTGAGAGTTACAAAATTCAGTATGACCTCGTGGGGTGAGGAGGGCCCTTTCAGCCGGGGGGCCTTGCTCTGTGAACGCAGCAGCGTCAAGGGGGTGGGGTTGTTCCCTGCCTGTCTTGGGGCAAGGAAGGGACCTGGTTGAGACCACCAGAAGCGGCCTCCCACCCCATGCCCAAGGGGGACTTCTTGGGGGTCTCCTCCTGCCCCACAGGCTCTGCCAGCCATGCTGAGCTCACCAATTCCGGTCTGCAGGCGGCCAGAGAGCTCACTGCCAAACAGTCTCAGCGGAACGGAAACCGCCAGAAGCTTTTGGTTAGGGCAGGATGGAAATCCGCTCTGGAGGTTTCTGACCCGCTAAGTCGTTTCTCATCTCTCTCTGTGTTTCCCATCACAACCACCCTGCAGGGCGGGCCATGCAGGAATCCACTGGACAGGTGAGGACGGAACAGAGAGCTGACTTGCCCAAGATCTCGCAGGGAATCCACCGTGTGGGAGGCAGGATCCAAACCACTGACTCCCAGGCAGGAACAAGTATACCCCCACATTCTGGTCCCAAAGACCAATTTTTAGGAGCGAAAAGGAGCGTTTGAGTATTTCGGACAAAATATTTTTAGCAAGTGTCCCCACGTTGCAGGTTTAGGCCTCAAGTAACGGCTCTCTCCCAACCATGAAGCAACAGGCCTATGGGGGTAAAGGAAGTGGGAGGGGGGGTCTCTCTTTGCAGGACCCACCACTGCCTCTCTGGAAGGACCAGGGGCTTTGCAGGAGGCCAGCCACTCGGCAGCCAAAGGGGAGGGAGGGCCCCGAGTTCGAGACACAGGCTGAGGATGCGTGTCTGAGATTTGGGGGCTCAGATGTGTGTTGGCAGCAGCTGCTAAGCACCTCAAGGACAGCACAGAGCAAGCCCCCCAGGATGCCCCCACCTTAAGGCAACGAGAACCGCTCCTTCCAGTCCCACCAGTCTGCTTCTGGCTACAGAATTGAGATGGACGTAAGCAGAGATTCCCAGATTTCGCCTTTTCCCGTAGGAGTACAAAACGCTCCAGGAAGGAGACAGAAGATGAAATCGCCAAAGGCACGGGGGGGGGGGGAGGGAGAGACTGCTTCTCACACCCCAAAGCTGACTAGCATCACAGGCCAGCATCTCCACGAAGTCACCATGAGAGAGGAAAGACCCCCCCCCCAAGTTGGGACAGGCAAGTTGCCCAACTGATGCCGCATTCGGCCTCCCACCCCCAAGCACCCTCTCCTTGGGCAGAATGAAGATAAACAGTGTCCCCAAGGAGGTGGCGCAGGAGAACCTGCGGGTGGATCGTGGCCCCAGGCAACACAGGCTGACCGGAGCTGTGCTCCTAAACATCTGCATGGCAGCAAGTTGGCAAAGGCTGGCCTGGATTGGAGCCCTAGCCCCAGCACAGGGACTCAGCGCCATTGGCGTGGCCCCGACTCCCACCTAAGTCTGGATCACGACGGAAGGAGCCCAGAAGTGGAACCACAGGCCCCCCACCTCTTATTTCTTTCTGTTTGTAACTTCTTGCTTGGCGTTATGTCTTTATACTGCTGCAAACCACCGGGATGTGTTTTTTTATGATGCTGTGGTATTTATACATAAGTTATAAATAAACATCTCCCCACGAGGTCCTCCAAGTGGGATCTTCCCCTGACCTCCTTGTCTGGATCTCGCTTTGCACAAATCCACCTGCTCAAGAATTCCCTGGAAACTAAAGGCGTTTTTTGGATGGGGGGGGGAGCACTCTGGCTCACACACACCCCTTGCCCACCCCAGACAATTGGCCAACATCTGAGACTCTCCCTCTCTTGAAGAACAACAAGCAAGACACCTCTCCACCCCTTTCCAACGGCTCGGGGGCATTTCCGACGCATTTCGTTTCTGCACACGCTAAAAGCAACCAGACCGAAGGAGCGGCGCCCATCCCAAACCTGTAGTTCCCGGAGGAAGGATCTGGCCCAAGAGCCACGCTAAGAAAAGGGCAGCGAGGAAAGTGCAGAAATCTGGAGAGCAGCCCTCAAGTGAGATCTGGCAGAGATGGAAGCGCCCGTTGTGCCCAGGGCTTGGGTGAGAGCCTGCATCCCGTCGCCAGCACAGCCCCACTCTTTGCATGTCCCCAAAGGCAGGTGCAAGGAGGGGGCTCTCTCTGTGCGGCTGCCCCAGATTCCTCAGGCCCCCACCTCCTGGAAACGCTCCCCAGCAAGGACTGTGGCAGCCTCCCCCCCCCCCCCCGAGGCTCCAGGAAAGACCCGGGCAGCCTCTTCCGCTGCCCCTCCAAGCCTCCTGTTGCTGCCCAGAGGGCGGCCAGATCCGCTCCCTTGCGCCAGCAGGAAGCCTCACGAGGAGGACCCAGGGTGGAGGAGCACCTGCAGTCGAAGGGTGGAAGTTGGGAGAGAGAAAAGGAAGGCGCAGAGCTCAAGCTGCAGAACCAGCTCCCACATGAGGCAGGCATGGCGGCCGACTTGGATGGCTTTAGGAAAGGCCGGATTCACGGAAGAGGCCCCCCAGGGTGTGGGATGTAACCTAAGCAGTCAAATGCAGCATTTCCTGTTTGCCTAGAGTGGACACCGACCGGGAGGGGGGGGTGTTGGTCCAGCCAGTTGAACTTCCTATCACACCTGGTCTGGAGCATCCTTCCTTTGCACGTGGACCAGGTGGGCCGACATGTGACCCTGGCAGACCCCACAAAAGGTCCAGTCCCCCAGCCACCTTCCTTTTCTTCTCCTGGACTGCACTGCTGGCTCTCAGCCGGCAGCATGGGGGATCAGTTCCTATATGGGATGAACTCAAACCTTCTTCTGTAACCACATTGCTAAACTTCTTATTACTTTTAAAAGAAACTTCTTGGGCCTTTATTCTTATAGGGGGGATCAAAGGGGTCTGACCAGGAGTAACAGAACTTAAGAGATTCCAATGAATCTGCAACTAGCTTCCTGCTATGTAAAGAGGGGAATTTACTCAGCCGTGGGTAGGCAAACTAAGGCCCGGGGGCCGGACCCGGCCCAATCGCCTTCTCAATCCAGCCCGCGGACGGTCCCGTAATCAGCGTGTTTTTACATGTGTAGAATGTGTGCTTTTATTTAAAATGCACTCTGGGTTTATTATGGGGCATACGAATTCATTCATCCCCCCCAAAAAAATATAGTCCGGCCCCCCACAAGGTCTTGAGGGAAAGTGGACCGGCCCCCTGCTGAAAAAGTTTGCTGACCCGTTAGCTCTGCTGTATGAATAACCCAAGTTGTGCGAGTTAGGGGGGATAATATTTAATCAATATATCCTCTCCTGCTCCCCACAACATTCCCACAGAGGGCTCCTTGCCTCCTCTCCCAGGGAAGGAGAGAATGGGGATGGGGGGCATTGTTCAATGAACAAGCTCCCTTCCCAGGGAATTGCAGAATGGTAGGGTTGGAGGGCACCCCCGGGGTCATCCAGCCCAACCCCCTGCAATGGAGAGGCGGCCAGGGAGATCCACCGCGTGCCCCCTCGACACCAGGTGTCCCTTCCCTGGGCGTCTTTTCTTCCGGTGGCTCCATCCCTCCCCTGGTCACTGTGTTCGGACTCTGCCAGCCAAATGTTTTGATGCTGCTCTTTGCGCTGCAGCCGGCCTGACCCTCCTCCTGCCGCTGATGCTGCAGTTTTATCCTTGCATCGATCGATGGCTGACCTCTTGCATTTTAATACGTTGCTCTTCACTCTGGGGGCCCCACAAAACTTAATAAAGCCTCGTAGAATTAATTGTCGGTGTTGCTATCTGTCAAGCAGCCTCGAGAGCTATCGGCATAATGGAAGTGTGCAACCCCCCCCCCGTTGTTTTTCTTTGGGGGGGGGTGTTATTAGGATGTTTCTGTTTTTATTGCGTCTCTTGTGCTTTTGAGACCTGTGGGCATAGGGCGCTACACAAATTACAATTATGATTATTTCAGGAATAAGGGATGGGGTCCCCTGCAGGAAAAAAGGCCCTTTTCTCAGAGGGGGCTCCCTGCTGCTCCGACCCCAACCTTCCTCTCGCCCCTGTCTGCCTCCAAACTAAACAGCGCCCCCCACAAACTTTCCCCCACTAAACTCTTTTTTAAAAAAATAGTATTTTCTAATTAGATTTTCAAATTTTACAAAGGCTTTTAAAATACAATGAGAACCAAACTCTCCTGTCCGCAGACTCCCCCCCCCATCCTGCTATGGTGCTCTTTTATTCCCTTATAAAGCTGACATTTTATCCATTAAACACGCCGATTCTAAATGGCTAAACTACAAATTCTCCTCCGTTGCTCTACCTGACAACCGTTCTTATATCACAGTGACATTTTTTCCCCAAATATTCCACAAAATTCCAAGAATTCTCCCCCCACACACACTTTGTTCTCGAATTCTCAGAGTCCACCCCCTGCTGAACTCTCTCTTGGTGGCGCAGGAGCAGCACCCTGAACAGCATGGGGCAACGTGGGGGGGTGGGGTGGGCGCCGCCTTGGTCCTGTGGCCCAAAAGCCTTCATTTCCTCTTCCTGTCCCCTTGCAGGTTGTGGGTTTTTGAGATGGCAAGTCTGCGGGAAGAGGCTGTCTTCATTTGACTGCCTGTCAGGCCCTCAGGGAGCCTTTTGAGCTGAAAATTGGGGCAGAAAGCCTGCAACTAAATCAATGGCCGGGGACGGGAGGGGAGAGACCTGCTCAAGGGGGGAGAAGGCTTCTAGAAACGTTCCCATGACAAACCAGGACCCCAAATTTTAGAGGAGGGGATTCTTGACTGCCCCACATCTCCAGATCAAGACGGGTCCCCCCCCACCAGGGGACACTCCATGACCAAACACAATTCAGTAGACAGGGAAGGGTTATTGGGGGGGGCACTCGCATATTTCCCCTCCTAGTCAAATGGGGTGTCCAACCCACTGGGGAATTCTGAAGTTGCCTTGCTGGCTTTCAAGCAGACACCCGGGAAGCCTCCCTATCAAACAATCGGAGAGCTGCAGTATTGGACGGGACCCCCGGGGGTCATCTAATCCGGCCCCCTGCAATGCCAGAATCCAAGCTAGAGAACTCATCCCACAGCTCCTTTCCATAGATATGCTCCTGAACATGCACTGGCATCCGTGTGTCTCAGGGGTGCCTTTGGGGGGTCAAGAGACGGTTGCAGCACCTGCGAAGCATCACCACGGCAGATGGTGGCAGTCATGGTGGCCTGCAAGGCCATGTGGCAGTGGCTAAAGCGCCAACCGCCTGCAAGGCCTTGCCATGGCGCTGGCAGCGGCCTGCGAGGCCTCGCGGTGGCGCAGGAGACGTCAGCAGAAGCAGATCTGGCCTGCAAAGCCTGGCTGCCACACCTTCTGCCACTAGCGCCAGGAAGCCTCACAGGCCACCACCACGACTGCTGCCACCTGCCACCACCGCCACGAAGCCTTGTGGGGTTCCGTTACTGCTGCCACTGCCTGTCGCTGCCGTGAGGCTTCGCAAGTCGCCACTGCTTCTTCCGCCAGCGCCAGGCCTTGCAGGTTGTCGCTGCCGCCGCCGACACATATCGCGGCCATGGCAGTCCCAGATTATTTGTATTCCCTACGACTCATCGCCATGCTTTGGATTGTCCTGAATGCCACCATTGGGTAGCCAAGCCCAAAACTTAAAGTCCTGTTGGGGTGCATTTTGTCTTGCCTGCCGGTGAAACGGACTGTGTGGCGATTGATAACATTGTCATTTATCCGTTTTAGACCCCTTAAGTGGTAGCAGTTTCCAGGACACTGTCCTGTTCGCCTCTGTATAGCTCCATCCTTATTTCAGACATTGTGCCAGATTGCAAGATTTAGCTGTTGATACCAATGCAACGCTTAGCTGGTGATATATTGCAATATTGAAAAGCAGTTATCGCCCGGCCCTTACACACATTGTGATTAGCAATATATTGCCGGCTCAAATATTACAAAACAATTACAACGGTGTGAACTTCAAAGCAGTTTTGGACGATATATCCATAGATCGCCCAGCCCTGGTCTGCAGGGTAGTGCCAAAGCAAAAGTTGTGTCTTTGCTTCTGCCCTGCCCCGCCAAACAGCTGATTCACCCGGTAGCGCAGTAGCTAAAGGTGCACCTGAAACACCTCCAGACCCCCTGAATCACCACGCGGCATATTTTTTTTAAAAAAGTGTTTTGTTTTGTTTTTTAAAAAAGAAATCTTCTGCTGCCACGCTGCTGGGTGAATCAGGTGTTTGGCAGGATAGAGTGGTAGCAAAAGACATGTCTCTTGCTGCCAGGCTACCCTGCAGACACCCGATTTACTGGGCAGCAATTTTTATATTTTTATTTGCTGCCTGTTCTGCCTAGACGTTTTGTTTAGGTGCCCACAACCGAGGTCCCAGGAGCCACATGGCTCCTCCTCGCATTCCTACCCCAGTTTCTAACACTGAGCAGACCCCCACCCCAAAAGCAAGTAGCACCCCATAAAATCAACCATCCCCTGACTAAAGGGGAAGACTTGGTCACCTGCGTAGCCCATAAAGGGGGCAGGAGCTGCATGCTCCCCCCCCCACAATGCTCCCATCTGCTGGCCATTTGCACAAGGGAAAGCAATTGCCCAGTGTGTGTGTGTGTGTGTGTGTGAGAGAGAGAGAGAGAGAGAGAGAGAGAGAGAGAGACTCCTGTCCTCATCCCAGAAATGGTCTCTGCATGCCAAGGACCCAAGAATGCCCTTGGCCAGGAGGATTCAATGGGGGGGGGGAGTGTGATGCTCAGAGCACAGCCAATGATTTTTCTGGGCGCCAGGAGGAGCTAGGGACTGTGGGGATTTGCCCGTGGGTGGCTCCCCCCCCATGTCAGTGGCCCCTCGGACGTTTTAAGCATCACCAGGCATCTCCCTAGCTCTTTGCTTACGATGTCCCTCATCCACCTTGCCCTGGCTAATCCACAGGAAGGTGATGTGGGCTCTGTGTGGCATGGGGGGGGGGCTCAGAATCTGGGGTGGGGTGGGGTGGCTCTGAGTTCTGGGATTCACCTGCAGGCTGAACTTACTGCTTCCTTCCAAAGGCTCTGCATCTCTTCCTAAAAGCAGAGACCAAACTAAGACCCAGAGACCCACTATGGCCCACCCAACTAGCAAGGGCGAAGGGGTCCAGGATGGGGGGCGGGGCGGGAAGGAAACACACAGCTCTGCTTTCCAGGGAAACTGCCCAGTGAAGATCTCATGAGAAGATCTCTGCAGGATCAGGCCAGTGGCCCATCCAATCAGCATTCTGCTCAAATAGTACTGCTCAATAATGTTTAGCGATTGTTGTATTTGTTTAAAAGCCAATAAAATTGTGTATATTATATATATATATATATATATATATATATATATATATATATATAGGATACCGCAATGGGACACCTGCCACTCTCCAGCAACCGGCATTCAGAAGCATCTCTGCCTCCAAGGCAGAGCAAAGCCATTCTGGCAAACCTGCACCCAGAGCCCTCTCCTCCTCCTCCTCCTCCTCCATGAATTTCTCCAATCCTCTTTTGAAGTTATCCAAGTTGGGGGCCACCACAACTTGAGCCTCGTAGGGAAAGCTGGTGGGTCACAGAGTATGGGGCGGGGGGGGGGGAGGAGGATCTGGAAGCCAAAGGAGCCCAGATCGGGTGCCGTTTATTCATTGCAATGTGGGATTTATCCTGCTCTTGTCTGGATTTATTTATACGTTTAGCAACAAAACATGCCGTTTAACAAACATCCGTGTCTCTCTGCTGCGAGCTGCTTTGGGCTCTGAGGAAAAGTGGGATTGGATAAACTAAACTTTAAAAAGTGTTCAGGAGCCTCTGGGGGGGGGGCGCAGTTGCAGCACAGGTGGTGGGCAATGGAAAGGGGGCTTAAGGAGGGAGAAGAGGAAGCCCCCCAGCCGGACGGAGCAGGAGGAGGAAGGAGGCCGTGATGTCTGGCAAACTCTTGGAAAGCAAAACCCAGCCAGGAGGAACAAAATGGCTTTCTCAGTTAAACAGAATCGGAGTCTGAACCAGAGGAGGAGGAGAGGGCAACCTTCCTGGACAAATTCCTCCTGGCGCTAAAGATTTAAAGGGGCAGAATGGGGAAAGCGGCTCTGGATTCGAATTCTGATCCAGACTTTGCCAAGTTCTGCTCACTTTTCTCTCCTAGGCACCAGCTGAACAGAGTCCAGCTTCTTCTCCCCCCCCCCAACAAGGGGCCTGTCTCTGAGCCAGCTGCATGCTGCCCCCAGCCCCGTCTTCCTTTGGGGGGCTGTTGAGAGAGGGGTGCTTTGTTCTCTCTCTCCCCCCTACAATCTTCGAGGTCTCTCTCCGTTCAGGCCTACTCAATCCGCCCGCCTGCGCCTTCCACCTCCGCCTGCAGCCCCTCCCAGCTTCCTTCCTCTTCTACCCCCCCCCCAAAAAAAACTTCTGCTTCGGGACAAAAATCTTGGAGGCAGTAGGATGCTCAGAGGTTGCTTGCTTGGGAGATGGAGTGTGTGTGTGTGTGTGGGGGGGTCCACTTGCTCTCTCCTCCTCCTCCCCACCCCCAGCAGGGACCAGGCCAGGCACGGGATTTTTTTGGGGGGTGGGTGAAGTCTGGAGAAGTGCCGGGGTGGACAGGGGTAAAAGGGAGGGCTGACAGCTGCAGCGGGGAAGGGTCCATCCTGCGCCCCCCCACCCTTAATGGGGGCCCGAGGGAGCTTGGGGGGCAGCCCGCCGCACGGCCCCCTCCCCAGCTCCCCAAAACTTCTACTGAGAGCACAGCAAACGGGAGGGGGCGAGAGATGATCCCCCCTCGCCCCCAAACAAGAGCAAAACTTTTAACGCGAGAGCCTCTCGCCCCCCCCCCCCAACCCCGCCGTCCCGCCAAGCAGCCTCTCTGGCGAATTGGGGAGGGGGACCCACCTTCGCAAAACGACAAGTTACTCTTCTTCTCCCTTTCCCCTAGTCTCCCCCCGCCCTGTCCCTTCTCTTTGCAAATCGATCCCGGGGGGCTCCCTCGCCGCCGCCTGCACACACAGACACCCCCGCAAAGCCCCCGCACATAGTGGAGGGGGGGAAACAGACAACCCCGCGCGCGCGTGCACTCCGCGCAAATTTGCTTGGGGGGATCTGGGGGTGCAAAGCGGGCGACTCCCCCCCCCCCCGGGCTCCCCTCCGTACCTGCCCGCATGTCCCGCCGCTGCAGCATCCGCGGTGCCGCCGAGGGGGCGGGGGAGGGAGGGCAGGCGGGGGAGGGGCGCGCGGGGGAGGGGAGGGGGCACAGGGGAGGGGAGGGGGCCGCGCCGCCAATGTTCTTTGTCTGGGAAACTCCGGGACACGTGACGCAAGGCGCCGCTCCTGGTTGGCCGCGAGCGATGGAAACGGGGGGGGGGAGAAAGCGAGAGAAAGGTGCGGGGGGGGGGTTGTCGGGGAGAGGAGAGCGGCTTTGCGAGGCTGGTCTGGCGGGGGAGGCGCCTCTGCAATTGCCCCCCTCCGCACGACTGCAGAGAACAGATGCGGGGGGGGGGTCCCCAAAGTTGCAAAGAGACCTCCGAGATTTTTTTTAATTTTTATTTTTGCGCGGGGGGGGGGAGGTCTTGCCAGACGAGCGGAGCCGCCGAGCACCGCTTTCCCGCTTCGGATTCCGGCCCGGGCACGTTCACACGCCCGACTTCGGATCGCGCGGGGCTTCCTAAAACCTCGGGGAGGGGGGGGGGTGTTCGTCTGCTCCTACTGAAAATGCAACGAGGCGCTATCCCCCCCGCAAAAGAAAAAGCGCGCACGTACAGGACCAACGCAGTGTCTCCAACGTCACCCGGAGATTGGAGCCGCCCCCGAACCTATTGGCGCGCAGAGAGCGGGGCGCAGGGGCAGCGATCCTGGCTTATTGCGCGCCTCCAGAAGACAGGGAGGGGCACGCACCATTTGCGCGGGGTTTAAATTAGAAATAAATGGGGGTTTCTCTTATTTTTTTTCAGCCGGGGCACTAGAACCCCCAGTTCCTCGGAAAGGGGCGTCACGAAACCCCGTCTGCGCCCTTGCGCTTCTGCGCTGCTTGGCTCTCGATCCGACCCTTCCGGGTACTCGGGGGAAACCACAAACCTTAACTTTATTCCTGAGAAGCTGCCCTGTAACACGTGTTGGAAAAGACGCTCTCCAAGGGATGCCGGTCGGAACATGTGTCAACTCGCGGGCAGGAGCCCAAGCCTGGAGACCCCCAGCCCACTCCCTTCCCTGCGAGCGAGTTCAGTGCCTGGGAGGGGCCGAATCGCAGTTTTCAGGGGAGTTGCTCCGAGGGGGCCATTTCCTCTACCCAGAAGCTGCAGATCCGGCCGGCATAGAGGGAGGGGCTCCCACGACAGCCCGGCTGGGAAGGACCCGCCGGAGTCCAAACCGACACAACGACGGAGCCACAACTCTGCAACCATCATGAACGCGCACAGAGGCCTCTCTTCCCTCGCGCTTGATGGCACTCGGAATCAGACCCAGTTGATTCCACTGACAAAGTGCCCGGGGTTGGACTAGATGACCCTTGGAACCCCTGCCAACCCTACAATCCTGTGACCATAGGGGCTCTCTAGATCAGGCCCATGGAATGGGAAGGCCCTGCCCACTGGTGGCAGGCGTATCTGGCTCCCTAAAGCACGCTTTCTCCCATCCCAAAAAAGCCAACATGCTGTTCTCACCACCCTGGACCCCTGCACACCCACCTGCGTGTATAGCCCCCCCCCCCGTCTGCACCCACATTCACAGGGCAGCATTTGATGGCCTCTCACTACCCATCTGAAGAAGTGTGCATGCACACGAAAGCTCATACCAAGAACAAACTCAGTTGGTCTCTAAGGTGCTACTGGAAAGAATTTTCTATTTTGTTACCCATCTCCTGTTGCTCCCTCCCTAATTTTTTTACAGTGTCTCAAAAAACTCAAGTGGTGTACAGCCAAAAATAGACTACTACTACTACTACTATTATTAAAAACAACAACAACAATAACAACAACAACATATACAAAGGATGCAATCGAAAACAGAACGTGCAGAACTGGCAGCTACAGGATACATTATTAAAAACAACCCAAGGTTAAGACTATCTGCAAAACTTGACAAATTATCCAAATGACTCACACCCAGCAGACCCAAGTTTGCCATGCCCATCGACTTCAATGGGTCGACTGAGCAGGACGGAGCTGGACTCGGTCCATGAGTATCAAGGAAGGGCATTAAGGAAAGGGGAGCAACCCAGGACAGAGAGGTTTGCTCACCTGACCCTAAAATGCAACTGGCACACTCCAAAAACCATGTCAGCAATAAGGAAAGTGAATCTGGGGTGGGGGCCAGTTTACAAAGTCTCCCCCCCCAACACAGACACATTCTAGGCAAATCCAGCAGTTCTGTTGGCTATGAAACGCCACCCTGACCTTCGTCCAGGAACCGGGGACCAGGAAGTGGCTCCTAACCATCACCGTATCTTAGCCTGAGATTCCCTTGGCAACCCAACCTGGTGCCCCCCCACCAGATGTTTCGGACCACAACACAGCTGTGGTGTCTAAGTTGTCGCAGAATCTGGAGGGCATCAGTTTAGGAGAGGCGCTGCTGGATGGCAGGACCCCAAGAGTGGGGCAGGGTTTGGCCACGGAAGTGACCCCACTGAAACAGAGGCAGGGGGGAGCAGCCAATGGCCAAGGCTACTGAGCAAGACTGGCCAAAGGAGCCGGGAGCGAGCAGGGGGCCCCTTGGCCCCAGAGTCTGGGGGTCCCCCTGGCCTGCACACTCTGCACATTGATTCCCAATGCAGCTGACCAGGAACGTAAGAGGCGCCTGGATCAGGCCCAAAGGAGCCTGTCTGGTCCAGCGCCCAGTGGCCAGACAGTGGAAAACTGGCAAGCAGGACCTGAGCCCCAGATCCCTCTCCCCTCCTGCCTTTTCCAGGGGTCCGTGTGTCTGGCTGGTCTCAAGCCCACCCAGGGACAGCTGCGGGAAGCATTCCTGCCTTGCAGGGGGCTGGACTGGATGACCCTCCCAACCTACAGTTCTGTAGCCCCCTCCTGCAGGAATCTGCCCCCTTGCACCCAAGGCCAGCCCAGTCGCCTCTGCCTCTGGAAAACCTCTGTCACCCAGTGGCTGCACGGAGAGCCAGCTCTTGTCTGAAGGCGGCAAGTGGAGGCAAGCAAGATGCAGCCCCAGAACCGCCCCCCCACCATACGTCTCTGTCCCCAGGGTGCTCCCCCCCCCCGCAACACCCCACAAAGGGAGTCTGCAAAGCGCTCTCTCTCTCTCTCTCTGCTTCTCCCTTCAGGGCAGATTCTGTTGCAGCTTGCCCACCTCATTCCATGGGGAGAGGGGGAGAGCCAAGAGGGATCCTGTTGGGGGGGGGAGCAGGGACAGTGCGCTGGGGAGGGGCTAAACACTTGACCCAGGTCCCATCCCCAAGGGGGTCTCCAGGTAGGGCTGGGACTGCCCCCTTCCCAAAATCCTGATCAGCCACTGCTGCCTCTACAGAGGCCTCCCGTCCACCTGAGAAACACTGCAACAAGTCCTGGGCTGTGCTGTCCCTTCCTGCATCGCCCCCCCCCCCAAAAAAGAACTGTGATTTAAAACTGCAGCTGCCTTCCTCAGCACTTTGAATAGTGGATAGTTTTAGCATACTCGGGAATCCAAAGTTTTGTGTCTCTTTCGAAGGAAGGGATACTTCTGCCATTCCCATTCCAGTGCATTCTGTGCCCCCCCCCAATATCATGTGGCAGGAGACTTGTTGCAGGGCAAGACCCCCAAATCCCCTGACCCTCCAGAGACGTCACTGGCCGCTCCTCAAGCCCAGAGAGACCAACACAGAATGCTAACCTGCCTCCCACTTCCTGCTCCATCCATGCCCTCGGTTATTTTACAAAAACATCCAGCAACATGCAAGAGCCGCTTCATGTGCAGGAGAAACAGCACATGCCGTGACTTCCCTTTGTCCTCTGCCACTTCAGAAGGAGCTGCTGTGGGTTCAAATGCTCCTCCATCTCATATCTCCCTGCACACTGAAATCTAGCAAGTCAGGCAAAGGCCGCTTTAGTCACACATGCCAGCTCTCTACGTGCCAGGAAGTTCCGTGTGGGTAAGTAGCAAAGCACCTGTGGCCTGCAGACCAAAGCAGAGTGACACCCCCCCCCAGTCACCAATACAGACCTTCCTGACCTCTGCAGATTAACTCCTTGCTATCCCTGCCACTGTCCAATCTGTGCTGCTCTCGGTTGAACAGAGCCTCCTTTGAATGCTGAGGGCTGTGTGCCCACACACAATGGTGGGGGTGGGGGAGATCAGAAGGGCCATACATCCCAGTGGTTAGAGCACCTGCAGAAGACCCCAGAAGACTCTCCAGTGGAAAGGGACCCCCTGCCAGACAGAAGAGACACCTGGGCAAGGTGGATAAAGAACCAGGCCTGGCCAAGGAGCAAACCCTCTTTAGCTGCAATTCCTGTGTGACAGGGGGTCAGACTAGATGACCCTGGGTGTCCCTTCCAACTCTGCCATTCTGTCCTGCTTGCCTGTCTTTTTCACCGGCAGAGGAGCAACCGTGCAGGGGAGTGCCTGTCGCCCCCCTGCATGCTCCTCCTTTCTCCCCCCCACTGCCTGCTCCCTGCCCTCCCTTGCCCCTAGAGCCCTGCCTCTGATGCTGGGTGAGACTAAGGAAGCCCGGGGACCCTTCTCCGCCCCTTGGGCACCCCTGCCTCATGAGAGGATGCGCCTGAGCCCCGCAGGCCCCCGTGTTCTCCTCTGGATGCGGGAGGTGGCTGCCTCTCTGGCTCCTGCTTCCTGCCGCCATGCCAGCAGCGAGGGCTGCCAGGCTATAAATAGACCGGGGCCGAGCAGGAGGGGACCTGTTGCTAGGGAGACCCAGCGGTGAGGCAGCGCAAAGAGCAGGGACACGGAGATTGGGAGGGAGGAGGAGGGCAGGGCAGCGGCTGCTGGGTGCGAGTGCATGCCCGTGGGCACGGGGGTGGTGGTGGCAGCGAGGGCACCGTGGGGGCTCTGCTGAAGGGCTGCCATGGGGAGGGGGTCTCCAGCTCCGCCATTTTGCTGCAGCAGCGTGCGGGCGCAGGCTCCCCTCGCAAGCTGACCCCTCGGATCCTTTGCAGAGGCGAAGAAAGCAGAACACAGGAGGGGGTGCTTGCAGCTGAGGCTCCCCCCCCTTTTGCACTGTACTTCAGGAAGGGGGGGGCAGGAAGGGCCGCAGAGGAGGGGCTTGCATGCAGAAGTCCCAGGTGCTGAGCGCAGGCAGGGCTGGGAGGCATCCAGCCTGATTTCCCTGGAGAGCAGCTGCCGGCCAGTGCCGGCAAGGCTGAGCTCAGTGGAAAGAGAAGGTGCCCTGCCTGCCTTGACTTGGTTGTTCTGGCACAGCTGCCCTGCCGGCCGCTGGCTTGAAGCGCAAGGGCTGCCTCTGTCCAGCCTGGCCTGGCCTTTGCCTGCAGTGTCCGGGGGGGGGGGGCGAGAGAGAGGTCACCTTCTTCCATTCAAACTGGCAGCAGCAGGCCTCAGCGCCCTTTCAAGGATCCTGAGCCCCACAATTGCCAGGCCCAGTGATTCCTTGGGGTGGGAAGGGGCAAAAGGAGCTGCCATTGATTCAGCTGATTTGAGCTGTGATTCCCGCATTGCAGGAGGGCTCTGCCCCCAAGTCACCTGTTCCAGCCTGCAGCTCTGGCAGGCAGCTAACAGGAGGGAAATGAGGCAGCTTCTAGCCCTGGAAGTTCGCCAGGTGGCATTCGTGGAATCGAGTGGGCAGGGCCTGGTAAGTTCACGGAACAGTAGATCCAATCGCTGGATAAGATTTCCAGCTACAGCCTTACACTTGGAGGACGGGTCCACCGAGCTGAGATTCCTGCGTTGCAGGGGGTTGGACTAGATGACCCTCGGGGGTCCCACCCAACCCTACAATACCAGGATTTTAGGATTCGGCACTGTCCCCACTGACTGGGCAGAGGGTTCCAGGCAAGAAAACACTCCACCTGCAGATGCTGCCACTGGGGCCCGAATCTGGGTGCCAGGCAGATGCTCTGCCCACTAGGCCTCCCCTCAGTGCCCTCTCAGCTCCTGGCAGGATTTGCATTCCTTCCAGACCCCTGTTTCCTTCTTCCAGAGTTCCCCCGCAATAGAAAGGCGACTGCTGGGTCTTGCCCTGGGCCCGATAAAGCGACTCACAGATTAAACAAATAATAAATTTTACAAAGCACCTGAGGGTGGCTTGCGTGGCGGGTGGGGTGGGTGGGGTGCCTGCAATCAGGCCAAAGGTGGGCAATGGTGACATAGCTCTGGGGCAAAAGAGGTTCTGGGCGTGCGAGGAGGAGAGAGGGGAGATTGTGAGGGGGTGTTTAGGGGCCAGCAGCAAAAGGGTGCCCCCACCCTGCACCCCTCTTTCCAAAACCATGCCCTGCAGGAGGAGCAAAGTGGGTGCCTGTGCGTGAGGAGGGAGGGGCACTCCCTGGCAGCGGGCAGACGCAGGGGGAGGGCGTGGGCACATCCACAGCCCCCCCCGGCAACCCACAAGCCCCGGCACGGGGTCCGCATGAGACAAGCTGCCGCCCCCCTCCCCGCAAAACCCCAAAGGTGCGCCACGAACCTTGTCGAGCTGAGCTGCCGCAGGGTTATCAGTCTGTGGGAGAAAGGTAAAGGAGAGGAGGGCGTTAGCACACACACACAGAGCCACAGCAAGAGCACGCTGACTGCCGCCTGCCCGGGCACAGGGGGGCACACTGGGGGGGGGGCTCAGGGGAGGAGGGGGGGCGCAGCTCGGCAGGAGCCGGTTCACCTAAGGCAGGAGGAAAGCCTGAGGTCCAGAGCACCTCGCCCTTTTGCCCCAGGCCAGCCTGAAATCATCTGCAGGAGCGCCGTGGGTTTTTCCCCGAGTTGGCGAGGCTCCTTCCACAACAGCGAGAAGCCAAGCCTGTAGTCCTGTGGAACTCCCTGCCACTGGAGACGCAGCAAGCGCCTTCTGCGCCCGCTTTTACACACTTTTCGGTTCCCCCTGACTTACGCAGGGAACTCAGAGCGCCACCCTTGCCCAATGGCTACTTGACATCTGTTTCCAGCTTTCCGCGCCTGTATATTTTTATTGCTATGAACCATAATAAATGCCGGGGGGGAGGGGATTGGTATACAAATATTCAGCATTGCAGCACCTTCTTCTCCAGACGCCTCCATCCCATAATGCAAAGGGGGAAAAGCAAAGAGGAAAAGCCCCATTTTTATGGGGTTCAACTCACATTTCTGCAGCTTCTAAAGGAAATGGGGCCTTTTCTACAGTTTCCAGACAGATAATCTAATCAGCCAGTCCCATGTCACTGGGGAAACAAACAACCTCCCTCTGCAGCACATTCAACAATGAAGGACGGGGCTGAAAGGGAGCTGGGGACTCTTATCTCTCTCCCGATCTCTTGCTGAGCAGCTGCTGAGCGGGGTCCTTTCAACACCCCCTTTTCCTCTTTGTAAAATAAAAAGCACGATCCTCTTTTGGCCCCTGGGCAATTCAGCTCCAGAGACCACCATTCGCCCCATAAGACGCACAGATATTTCCCCTTACTTTTTAGGAGGAACAAAGTGCGTCTTATGGAGCGAAAAATACGGTGCCTCTGCCCAACAGCAATGCATATCTGCAAGCATGCAGCCTCATATCTTATGAACCCGTGCCCACGATGGACGTGTGCCCTTCCTGAACGCCAGACCATCTGATGGGCTGCATGTGCGCGCACCCAGGAGCATGCAAAGTCATGGGGCGAGGGAAGGAAACCCCAAGGGGGCTCTGTTCATGGCAGACACACAGGCAGCCGGACCCGAACATGTGGAAGGCTGTGGAGAGGCAGAAGACGGAGGGGTGATGCCAACGAGGGGGACCAGGAAGGAAGGGTGGTCCGGGTGCATTTCCCCAAGCATGTGGCTAGACGGTGGAACTTGCTGCCACTGGAGGCCATGACGGCTCAACCCAAATCGCCCGGATCTCTCAGGCCCAAGATCCCCATAGAAGATTGAGCGTAGTTTGGGGTGGGGCTGGGGGTTGTGAGACACTGCGATGCCTGGCTGAGCGCAGGGATCTGCTAAGCGGCTGCCTCAGAAACCAGACGGGTGAAGGGGGGTGTGTGTGAAATATTAAGTAAGGAAACGATATAAATAAGTAGAGAACCACACATTAAAAAAAAAGATATGTGTGCCAAGCAAAACCGAATCCTGCAAGCTATGTAAAAGTATGAAAACTTACATATGATTGCTTACTTTGCATAATTATACCCTGCTAATTATAGGGAGGGCTCTGACCCCCCCCCCACCTGGTCAACCGAGAAGCTGCTCCGTCCCCAAGAAGGCCTGAGACTTCTCTACACTTTCAAGCCGCTCTTGACTCTCTTGAGGACTAGAAACTTGCCTCTTTAAACAGCGGAAGCTGAGCTAGCCAGGATGCCAAGTTCCTCCCCCCAGGGACGCGACCAGCCACCCTCTTGCCGTAGACACACAGCCTTGCCTGGCGCAGAGAAGGCGGAGGCAGAGCCCAGACCCTCAAATTCTCCCAACCGGCCCTCCAGTCACTCCCTGGGGCCGCAAAAGACCCTCAATGGTGAGAAGAAGGCAGAAAAGGGATTTGGGGAGCCAAGAGATACTGTACTGCGTTGGTCATTTCTCATTGGAATGAGAACACAAGGGAAAGGGGGCGGGGGGGGGGTCCCTCCCCACAGCAAAGCGACATTGCAGGGGGTTAGACTAGAGGACCTTTGGGGTGCCTTCCAACTCTAGAATCCTGTGCAATGGGACAGAGATGGAAGACATTCTGGGCTAGGAGAGGAAGGGGATACCCAGCAACGCCCCTGGGGCAGCCTAGGCTGGCATTCTTGACCCCCCCCCCGTCCACTGCACACACGGAACCCCCCTCTCAGTGACACCCACCAAGCACCCAGCAGCACTGCCACCCCACGACAGCCACCCTTCCCCGCTGCCACCCCAAAGCAGCCGCTCCGACCACTACTCCTGCCTTGCATGGCCTCCAATGCACCACCGCCTTGGCCCGGGGCAGGACCAAGAGGCAGAGCCCCGCCGAGGCCCCAACCTTCTCTCGGGCAGGCGCATCGTGGCTTCTCTCCCCCTCCCACAAACACAATTGGATCAGAGAATCGTAGAGTCGGAAAGGGCCCCGAGGGTCATCTAGTCCAAGCCCTGAAATGGATCGGGTTGGACTAGATGACCCTCGGAGCCCCTTCCACCCCTACAGTTACGAGAACTGCAATTTGGGGGTGGAACAAAAATGGCTCCCCCGTGGACCCCTAGAATTCCGCTGTGCAGGCAAGAGGAGTGGTTTGCTCTGGCAGAGTCTTCCTCTCCCATCTCTGGGGCAGAAAGCGCTATAGGGAAGAGCTGTGGTTCAGTGGCAGAAAACAGCAAGGAAAATCCCCACTGGCAGCATCTCCAGGCAGGGCTGGGAGAGAACTCCTGGAGAGCCAATGACCTGAATGAGGCAGCTTCCGATGCCGCCCCCCTTGCAGACAGAACCCCCCATATTCTCTGCGAAGGGGGGCTGACAGAGAAAGCATCACACACCCAGACATACACACACACACACACCCCATAGCATCTCTGCAGCGCGGAGACTGGTGCCTTTCTTGGAAAACCCCAGAAACAGCCCAAAGCAGCCCAGGAGCCCCATATCGAGACCCCTGAGAAATGTTGGGAGTGGGGGGGAGACCTGGTCCACCTTCTTTGTGACCCATATTGCAATTGTGCCTCCACACTGGGAGGTGGAAGCAGCAGAATTCATGCTGACCCTCCTGGAGGAGCCAAGAGGGAGCCCCAGGGAGAGCTGAGGACCCGTGGGGAGGGGGGCCCCTCCCAGGAAGCCTCCACCCTGGGACCCGGGTGCGCCCAGCCTCACCTCCCGCTTCCAGCGCGCCAGCCACTCGTCCCGCTTCCTCTTGCTGATGTAGTAGGGGTCTCCCGCCTGGAAGGTCAGGCGCGGCATCGGCCGGGGGCGAAGGCTCGACTCGCAGCCCAGGCCTCCTCCTCGCAGGCGGCCGCGAGATCCCTGCGCGGGGAGAGGAGGAGAGTCAGAAGGGATCGCTGGATCGGGCCACATTCCCATGTCAGCCGATGCCCCAAAGCAGGACCCGAGTGCGAGACCCGCACTGCCCTCCTGCCATTTCCAAAAAGGGGCATTCAGAAAAGCATTGCTTTTAATTTGGGGGGGACGAGGCCATTTTCATTCTGTCTCCTCTTTAATAATAATAATAATAATAATAATAATAATAATAATAATAATAATAATAATTCATTATTTATACCCCGCCCACTCTGGTCGGCTTCCAACAAAATATTAAAATACAATAGTCAAACATTAAAAGCCTCCCTAAACAGGGCTGCCTTCAAAGGCCTTCTAAGAGGTTTTCTCTTTCACATCCACAGGGTGGGTTTCACATGGTTCAGCACCGAGATATATCTCGGTTTACACTGGACCCCGATACTTGCAACAATTACATTAAATCTAAAAGTAAAACAACAAGACTCAGACAAACATTTCTGAATACATTGCAAAAGTTGTGTTGAAAAGTATATACAAAAAAGTAATAACAATTATTAATGGTGATAAAATTACGTATAGTAAAGTGCATTGCTTAGACTGGTAAAATTTTGAATTTATAGGGCTCTATCGGAAGAGGGGAAATAGAAATATGTCCTTCATGAACCGTTCCCCCCGCCAGTCAAGATCAGAGCTGCAGCTTTAAGAACGGGAGCCGGAGCCTGCTGTTTTCCTCTGCCCTCCTCACCCCGTTTTTCCTTGTGTGTCACATCTTTCAGACTGGAACTGTTTTATTCCTGGTCTTTCTATGAGCCGTTTTCGGCTAAAGACTATATGCTCTCCATCAGGAGGGGGGGGGGGGAGAGTTGGGCAGCCCCCATAGTCCCCACCCACTGGCTCTGCTGATGGGAGCTTTAATCCAAGAGTCCTGGGAGAGCACAGCAGGACCCCCCCCCCCACTCTAAGCAAGCAATGCTCCAGCGTGTGGGCCCTGGAAGCTGCTTCCCCACCCCCCACCCCAAAAAAGAGCCCAGCTGTGCGGAAAATACTTGCCTCCATTTTCAGGGAGTTGTAGTGGTTCTCCTCCTTTTCTTCTTTGCCTGGAAACAGAGAGAGAACAGACTGAGTGCCAGGATCCCAGAAGGGCCGGGGGGGGGGGGAGAAGTCTGGGCCATGCGGGTCCTTCAGTGGGGGGAGTCAAAGAGCCCCCCCCCCCGCTCTGGCAAGTGCCCACACGCAAAGGAGGGCGTTGTGCCTGCGCTGGGTCTGGTAGCGCCACCCCTCGTGGCCAGGGCCCTCCTCTCTCGTTTTTCATATTTAAATTGTTCCTGGGTTTAAAAACTTAACACAAAATCCAGTTTCTACACTTCTCTTAACAATTCGACTTCCCACCCTAACATTCGCGATGTGTCCCGTCCCCCCCCCCAACAATTTCCTGCTGCCTTGCATTCAATAATTATTCTAAGATACATTTCTTTATTTACTTTCTTCTTCCTATCCTTTCATTGCTTATACTTCAAGACCTGCTCAAGATTTCATTTGGCTGGAGCACTTTTTAAAAAAATAGTCCGATAGGAATTTCCATTCTTCCATCTACTTTCCTTCACTCTGGTCCCTTATTTCTGCCGCCGATCTCGCCATTCACCTCAAAACCCACCCCTCGCCTCCTTTCCATTTCTGTGCATACAGATCACAGGCTGTTTTAGTCGCCTACGGAAACATTTTGGGTCCCTCTCTCATGCCCACCCAGCCTTCCCCCCAGCCTAACTGATGGGAGTTGTAGTCCAAAACACCAGGTTGGGGGGGGGGAAGAGGCAGTGAGTGGTGCCAACTTCCTGGGGCCCTGGGTGCCCGACCACCCACAAAACTGCCCACGAAGGGCCCAGGCACCCACAGGGTCATGCACACTGCTTGGCACCCACGGCTCCGGGCACCTACGGTCACAGGACCAAGCTGGCACTCCTGGGAAGAGGGGTAAGTGCCAGGCTCATTCCGCTTGGCAAAGGCAACTCCTTTAAGGTTCTGCCTGGTTTCTTGTCTCCTGGGTGTGTGTCCCCTCTGAACAATATTGCTTTACATCTTATATGCCTACCGACCGCTTCAATCCGCAGAACTGGCACTGCATAATACTCATTCCACATTTGTAAGAAAGTGATATTTTAGTGTGGCAGCAGTTACCCTTTGGAACTCCCTGCCTGTTGAGATCAAGCTGGCGTCTTTGCCACACTCTTTCTGGCACCTGCTAAAGAAGTTCTTGCTTAGACGAGCCTACCCAGGTGTTTAAAACTGGCATCAACTTTCCAATCTGCTTTTGGTTTATTACCGATTTTATCTTCTGGATGTTTAAAGAGTTTCTTTTACTGATAACTTTTGTATTCTCTTTGTAAAGTGCCTTGAGGGTTGTTGTTGTCGATCAAGGGGTGTATGAATCTTATGAAATAAATACGTCAATTGCCCTCTGAATGGCCTCTCTGAATTGCTCCCGTGTCAGTTTCTGTTCCTTGGGGGTGTGGGAGGGCTAATAAGCGAGCATCAGGTATGAAAAATGAAAATGAAAGCCTTGCAGGAACAGAAACTGACAGTGGAACAATTCAGAGAGGTGATTCAAGCCCTCTCTCAGCACAGGTAATAATAATAATAATAATAATAATAATAATAATACCACAGAATTGTAGAAGGGACCCTGAGAGTCATCTAGTCCACCCCCCTGCAATGCAGGAATACAATTTTTTAAAAAATAAAAAAAAACTATTTGCACCCTGCCCATCTGACTGGGTTGCCGCAGCCTCTCTGTGCACACAGCCGGATATTCCCCTCTCTTTTTCCCCTGGAGAAGTTCCCTCTCCTTCCACCCATTGGTCCATTCTCCCCTGGGCGGAGCGGGCGTTTTATTTCTATCTTCTATGAAATGCATGCACACCCCACCAGCAATTGCTTTCAGGGCGGCTAACAAAAATTAAACCTCTCAAAACATCATCATCATCATCATTATTTAAATACACAGGAAAATGTGGAGCTGCAGACGAGGGAAACCAGGAATTAAAATGAAATGCATTCGACATTTTTGAAAAACAAGGTGAGTGGGGAGAAAGGTCCTTAGCAAGGCGAGTTTCCCTGGACAGAGAGGGGCCACAACCGAAAGGGACCTGTCTCTCTCTCTCTCTCTCTCTCTCTCTCTCTCTCGTCTCTTCAGCTGCCGCCCACCTGGGCAAGGCCTGGCACGGGTGGCAGTGAAGCAGCCCTTCCAGGCTTCCTCCCTCGCCCCCGCTTCATCCGCACCCAAGCCAGGGTGGACCTTGGATCGGTAGCTGCTGAAGTCACTTCTAGCGCAACATCCTAATTTGCTGGGGGGCAGTGGCCCCACGGATCAGGCACGACAGCCATCTGATCAACTGTGGAACTCCCTGCCACAGGACTGCCAATAACCTCAATGGCTTTAAGCGAGGATGGGACTAATTTGTGGAGGAGGAGGAGGAGCAGAGGGCGACCCAGGGGGCTCCTAGCCAGGATGCCTCTGCTTTCGGAGGCAGTAAATGTTTCTGAAACCAATATTCCGGGGGGGGGGGGGAATGCTCAGGTCCTGCTTGCAGTTTTCCCATAGGCAGCCAGTTGGGCAGGATGGGCCCCAATCCGGCAGGCTCTTCTAAGTCCTTATGGTAGCCAGAACATGGGCGACTGGGAGATGATATACAATGAAATGAAAAAAATGTTTAAAATAACATTTTATTTAGGAAACCAGGAGCTTTTCTATTAGGAATTACAGGTCCCAACAGACCAAAGGAGCAGAAAAGACCATTTATGTATGGAAAAACAGCTGCCTGGACGTTACTAACCCCGAGTGGGAAGGAAGACAAAGTCCTGACCAGAGAAGAATGGCAAACGGAGCTGATGGACTGGAAAACTCAGAAACCAAGAGGATAAAAACTTTATAAAAGAATGGGGGGGGGGGACTTATAAGTTACCCAGGAGACCACGGTAAGCAGATGGAAACAGGAGCAGGATTTTGATTCACTTGGATTGTTAAGGAATATTATAAATAAATAAATAAATAAATAAATAAATAAATAAATAAATTTTATTTATACCCCGCCCTTCCCAGCCAAAAAACCGGGCTCAGGGCGGCTAACACCAATTAAAATCACAGCAAAAAACAAACACAATTTAAAATAACAGACTAAAATACAAATTTAAAAATTCAATATTAAAACTGCAGTCTCATATTCAAATAACCCACCAATAAAAGAATGAAGCCTAAATATTAAACAGAAACCAACCCAAAGGCCAGGTGGAACAGCTCTGTCTTGCAGGTGGCAAATATGGTTTGATATAATAATAATCGGAGTATGAATATGCAGTTGCAGATTCTTAAAAAAAAGACCCCACGGAGGGAATTGGGGGGGGGGGTGTCTCGAGATTCAGAGAATCTCTTTATACAGATGCGTTTTTACTAATTTGTGTTTATTTGTATTTTGTGTTTGTAAGACCAATTCAGTAAAAACGATTTACCAAAAAGGAGAAGAACAACAAGGGCAATTGCAGCCAGGTGCGTCCACCTCCCTGTCCCTCCTAAGCTGGTCTGGGTGACTGCCCTCCAGGTCACCCAGCAAGCCGTTGGCAGGAACCTCACCTCCCTCTACCTGCCAAGGGTGCAGGTGAGGAGAAGCCCCAGAGAAGCGGGGGGGGGGAGATAATGAGGAGAAGCCCCCCGGGAAGCCATGGGGTGGCGGGTGGCGTGCCTGACATCTGCATGGGACAGGATATGCCAAACAGGAACTGAAGGGGGGGCAGAGGGAGGGAACCGCTGTCCCGTCAAGAGTTGGCTCAGCCTTTGCACTCCCCCCCCCCACGAGAGCCGCCAGCTTCCTGTGTCACTTTCTCGCAGGTAACAGAGGCCACAGCTCAGCTTAAAAATAGCACCCGGCCTGAAATTTGGGTGTGGGGTGGGGGCAGCGGAAGAGAGCACCTCTGCAAGGCTTCTGAGAGGGAGGCGGGGGGGTGGGGGGGCGTGCCAGGAAGGACAAACGCACAGGCTGCCTGAATGTGCCGTGTGGGAACAGGTGGGGGTGGAGAGACGGCAGCGATGAGAACCTAAGTTCATAAAAACCGCCCCGGTGAATCAGGGCAACAGCCCAGCTAGTCCGGCATCCTGTTCTCACAGAGGCAACATGCCCCCCAGGGACTTAGGAATCCAGATAGACTGCCTCTGGGTCTGGAGGCTCCATTAGAAGCTGCTGAATCACGAACAAAATTATCCCCTCCTGCGGTTTCCAGGAACTAGGATCCACAAGTGTTGCTGCCTCGACAGCCCTCTCCTCTTCCTCCATGAGTTTTTCCAAACCTCTTTGAAATCCATACAAGTTGGTGGCCCCTCACAGCCTCTTGTGGGAGGGAGTTCCACCGTCTACCTATGCACTGGGTGAATAAGGACTTTCTTTTATCCATCCCAAATTTCCCAGTACTGTATTCAGCTTTGTCGGCTGACCACACATTGTGGCGTCGGGGATTGTCTGAGGACATGAGCCAATGCGCTCCGTGTGTCACCTTGCCCCACGCACACGGCGCATTGAGCAAATGTGCAAGCGTGTGGGATTCTGCCCACAACGCACAGGAGAAAATTCAGAGCAGCTGCCGCCGCCCGACTCCTTGGCACTCTGCACAGATGTTCTCCTGCGAAAGGCTCAAGCTAGAGGACATCCTGGTGGATTGGGCCCCATGGGAGGGCCGGATCCAGCTGGGCTCTCTTCCGCTGCTCCACTTGCTGGGAAAAGAGCCTCTCCTGGGCTCAGCACTCACAGCCCCCCCAACCCTCAAGGGGTGACTACCTAGGGAACCAACTCTTAGCCTGACCTACCGCACAGGGCTGTTGTGAGGATGAAACGAAAAACTATGTGTGCCGACCTTGACTTCCATGGGGGGAAAGGTGGGGTATAAATGAGAGCAACCCCCCTTTTTTGCACCAGGAAGGCAACAATCAGAGCCCAGAGCTATGGGGTGGGGAGGCCCCAAGGCAGCCAATGGGGGCAGCCGAATAAATGGGCAAAACTTATTTCATAGGATTTCAGGGTCCTTCATTCCTGGCTTCCCTGCATCTAAGCTGTTCACCCTCGTTGCGGCTCATTAAAATTTGGGTCTTATGATATCTACGTGTCTTATCTGTTGTGCAACACACACGATTCCTTTCCCCCTTTTGGGTCCCTCCGAAGATCTGGAAAATGTTGGCATTTTGCCACTCCGCAAACAGCCCCCTCCTCCTCGATGGAAGCCGCCTCCCCGTCCCCAGCCAGTATCTTCTGGACCTGGGATGCCCAGGCAGGACGCTCTGGGGTCCCAAAGTCTGGAGGGGGGGGAGCCTTTCCACTCCTGCCCACCCCAAATAAATCCCCGGCTAGCTCAGCAACAACTCCGGGGTTGCTGGCGGCCGCCTCTTTCCTCCGAGGGTCCCTGGCTTCCAGAATTTCCATCTGGCCAAGCCTTGTCCGGGAGGAGGCCCCCTCCTAAAGGAACAATCCTGGCACAGTGGCAGAGGAAGGAGAAGACCCCTCCCCTCGCAGGCTCCCCGCCAGCAGGAAACCTAAGCTCCCTGGGAATGTGGAACGACTCTGCCATTCTCCTCCTCTGCGGCTGCCCTGGAAAAAGCCCCCTGGATTTCTGGGGCAGGAGGAAATCCTCAGGCAGGAGCCGCTGGGGCAGGGGGGGGCAGGCAGGAGGGAGCGTAGACCCTCCTGGGAAGGATCCTGCTGCTCACGTCACTGTGCTTTTGCCCCTTCCTCAGGACACAACGTTGGGCACCCCGAAAGGCTGCCAGGCAAGGAGGGAGATGGGCAGATTTCACCCATAGGGCACAAGCCCCACACTGAGGGGGGCAGGGGGCTCCCATGTATTTCAGGGACCTTCCTGGGAGGGAGGGGGCAGGTGGAAAATAATAATAATAATAATAATAATAATAATAATAATAATAATAATAATAATAATATTATTTATATGCCATTCATCTGGCAGGTTGCCCCAGCCACTCTGGGCAGCTTCCAACGAATTATAAAACCACAGTAAAATATTGCACATGGAAAACTTCCCCACTCTCCAGCCTGTGCTTGCGCAAGAGAGCACCCCGCTGGGCCCCCAGAAAATTTCCAATGAAGAGGCTGGGCCCCTCAAAGTTCCATGGCAGCTGTGCATGCAAGCCGTGGGGCGGGCGGGTGCACATCATGCACACAAGCCGCAGGGCGTCCGTGCAACATGTCCCCAAGTGACGCCAGCATGCTGTGGTGCATGGGCGCACGGCACGAGCCCATCGCAGGGCCTCCTCAATCGGGAGGGCAAGGCGGTGCGCATGGAAACATCAGAAGAGACTGGCTCCTGGATCAGGCCAATGACCCCCCCCCCTCCGATCCGGGCATAAGAGCATCACTCCCCCCCCCCCATCCAAGTGGGATTCAGAAGCATGGCTGCCTCCGACTGTGGATCCAGAACAACAGCTCATCCTGGGCAGTAGCCCTCGATGGATGGCCGCCTTGTTTCTTTCCCTCTCTCATTTCACTGCCTCCAACACCTTGTCCTCCCTCCCTCCCTCCCTCCCTCCCTCCCTCTCTCTCTCTCTCTCCCCCCCCCCTCTCACACACACAAATTGTCACAACACCTCTGAAGGGATCTCTTCTGGCCGGCAACCCAAACCACAGCCCCACTTGGCCTCCGGCTTTGAGGGCTTCTGAGCCGGTCTCTGCCCTGGCAGCTGCTCCCCTTCGCCCAAGCCAAAGGGCACAGCCACCCAGCAACCTGGCTGGCCCTGGCACCTGCAGGCCGGATCATGGAGCCTCCCAAGTTGGGGGGCTGGCCGCCTATGGATGTGGGCAGTTTAGTGGACTGCACAGAGAGCTTTTTTTTGGGGGGGGGTGCTGGGAAATGCTAGAGACACTTGTGGGGAGCAACCCAAGAGCTTAGGAAGTGTGTGTTATGAGAGTCCATTCTCTTTATTTATTGGCATGCAGGTTCCACATTCCCCCCCCCCCCGGGAGCTCAAGAGCCTTAGTTCTTCCTCTTCTCACTGAATCCTCACAACAACCCTGTGAGGTAGGTCCGGCTGAGAGGCAGGGACTGGCTCAGAGCCACACCCAGTGAGCTCATGAAGGCCGAGTGGGGATTCGAACCCTGGTGTCTCCCAGGTCCTAGTCAGACACGCTAACCATTACACCACACTGTCTCTGCACAATAGCCCTTCCCACTGCAGGAGTCCAGAAGGAAGAGCATCAGCTCAGCAGCCTCCCAGGGGACCCTTAGTCCACCACCCACATAGCTGGCATAACCAGGCACACATCGTACAATCGTAGAATTGCAGAGTTGGAAGGGGCCCTGAGGGACATCTAGTCCAACCCCCCGCAAGGCAGGAATAAAGGAGGCAGGGTGAGGCAGGCACTTGGTTTCCCCTCAAACACCTCCCACACCTGTGGTTGTGCAGGCAGAAATCCAACTGGAGCACATCAAAGTGTGGCCAGAGGTGCTCTCTGGCGCACACCTGGTCCCCAGGGCATCCCTTGACACCTGCCTGGGCCAGGAATGCTCTCCCCTTGGTGATGTTGCCGCAGGTACGGCAGCAAGAGAAATTGCAGTGTGGGCCTCACCCAGCCACTCTGTGCCCACTGCAAGGGAGGCAAACCAAGCTGGCCAGATCTGTAAGGCCCCACAGAGACCGCAGCTGTGATCTCTAAAATAACCTTTGCCAACCTTGTGCCCTCCAGATCTTTTGGTCTGTAGTCTCGCTACACGGCCAAGCTGGCAGGGGCCAACAGGGCACCAGGTTGGTGAAGGCAGAGCTACATGAACTCCCAAGTCAGAATTCCTGCATTGCAGGGGGTTGGGCTAGATGACCCTTGGGGTCCCCTTCCAATTCCATGATTCTAGGTCTCCCTCCTTGCTCTGAGCAGCTGAGAAGCAAAGCGGGCACAGCCTTCAAGGGACTCCCAAAAGGGGCAGCAGAGCAAACCCAGCTTCTGCATACGAGAAACAGATGCACACTCCAGTTAATCGAATGCCACCTGCAGCATCAGGCCTGGCCCTCTCGGGTGCCTCATCGTTATAAAGGTGATTTCTTAAAGCACATGCATGTTCATTCTGTGCCTTACAGTAAAGGATGCTGGGGGAGGGGGGCTATACAGCACCGTATTTTTCGCTCCATAGGACGCACTGGACCATAGGGCGCACCTCATTTTTAGAGGAGGAAACAAGGAGAAAATATTTTTCTGGTTTTCCTCCTCTAAAAGCCCTGTTTTTTTGAGGATCAGCTAAAAGTTTTGCAGCTTTTTTGCAAAGGGAAAAGCCCTGGTTTTTTTTAGGATCTGCTAAAAGTTTTGCAGCTTTTTTGCAAACGGAAAAGCCTTGTTTTTTTGAGGATCAGCTAAATGTTTTGCAGCTTTTTTATGGGATTCAACTCACATTTCAGAAAAATCTTAAGGAAAGGGAGCAGTTTCTACTGTTTCCAGACAGATAATCTAATCAGCCAGTCACATGTCCTGGGGAAACAAACAACCTCCCTCTGCAGCACATTCAACAAAGGAGGGCGGGGCTGAAAGGGAGCCGGGACTCTTATCTCTCTCCCGATCCCTTGCTGATCTCTTCCTTTCAACACCCTCTTTTCTCTTTGTAAAATAAAAAGCACAATCTGCTTTTGGCCCCTGGGCAATTTAGCTCCAGGGACCACCATTCCCCCCATAAGACGCACAGATATTTCCCCTTACTTTTTAGGAGGAAAAAAGTGCATCTTATGGAGCAAAAAATATGGGTAATTGCAAAACTGCTCCAGGAGCTGAGGGATATTGGAGATGTCACCGGTGCTAGCCAATCAGCCCTGCCCACAGACGGATTCGTTTGCAAGGTTGCAGCACTGTTTCCTTCGAGAAGAAATGTAATGTTTGGACTGAATGTGGAAAGGGGGCTTCCCGGCTGGCCCTAAGAACTGGGAGGTTCCTTAAAGCTAAGGGACCCCTTGGCTGAGCCTCATTTCCGCCTCCCCACCACACTGACTGGTCCCCCTCTGCCCCTCGCTTGCAGAGTGGCGAGTGCCCCCCCAACCCAAGACCCTTCCTATGTCCCCAGCTCACCTTCGCTGGCAGGCGGGTCGGGGCTGTCCTTTGGGGTGCAGCGGCCGTTCTCCAAGGCCCGCCCCCCCACCTCCCCATCCGGGAGGCTGCTGGCCTCGTCCTCGCTGGGCTGCCGGCCCTTCAGGTCTGTGGCGGTGCTGCTGTTCTCGGGGCTCCCCATCCCGACATCTCCATTGGGCACTTGCTCCACGGGGCTGGTGTTGTGGGCAGGCGGGGGGCACTTGGGTGCTGAGGCTGTGTCTTTGGGGGCTTCTGCGCTCTCCACCTGGAAGACAAAAGCGGGGAGAGGGCGTGAGACTCTTCGCACCCTCCGGATCGCGGGAGGGGTCTTGGGGCAGGGAGGGGCATCATCCAGGAAGCCACAAGCAAAGCAATGACCCTTGACTGACAGCTGGGAGGGAGGGAGGGAGGGAAGGAGGGGGAGCCAACTTCAGGCAAACTGGGACCAGAGAAGTTGCAAGTCGGTGTAGGTGAGAATTCTCAAAGAAGACACATTTCATTTTTTAAAAAAAAAAAATGCACTTCAGGTGTATGATGTTTTCATACACACAAATACACACACACACAATTTTTTGTTAATTTTTCTGTTTTACAATTTAAAATACTCATTTAAACATTCTTAAAATATGACTTCCCTTCTTCTCTTTCCATGGTTCATTTTGCATATCATTACTCCCTGCATCTTTTACAAAAACTAAACCATTCAGTATTTCATTATTGCACCCATCAAAACTTATTTACACTGTTGAATTTATCTTAATGCTGCCCACGTTTTCAGGTGTGCACAATTCCCCCCCCCCATATATTCCGTAAACGTTTTCCAATCTTCTTTAAACATTTATGATGTTTTCTGCCTAACCCTAAAACAAATGCAGCCCAGAGATTTCCGGGAGAGACAAGGGCTATTCGGCTGAGCCATCACTGCGCATGGGGGAATGGGGGCATTTGCAGGGATCAGCTGCAGAATCAGAGAATTACAGGGTAGACCCCCCCCCCCCGGGCCATTGAGTCCAACCCCCTGCAAGGCAGGAACCGCAACTAAAGAATCCCCATCTGGTTAAAAAACTCAAATGAAGGTGAGTCCGGCACCTTCCGAAGTGGCTGAGGCCGCTGGTCAAAGATGTTTGGGGAGCATTTGTACACACAGACACAAAATAATAATAATAATAATAATAATAATAATAATAATAATAATAATAATAATTTATACCCCGCCCATCTGGCTGGGTTTCCCCAGCCACTCTGGGCAGCTTCCAGCAGAATATTAAAATGCAATAATCTATTAAACATTAAAAGCTTCCCTAAACAGGGCTGCCTTCAGATGTCTTCTGAAAGTCTGGTAGATGTTTTTCTCTTTGACACCTGGTATGAGGGCTTTCCACAGGGCGGGCGCCACCACCGAGAAGGCCCTCTGCCTGGTTCCCTGTAACTTGGCTTCTCGCAGTGAGGGAACTGCCAGAAGGCCCTCAGCACTGGACCTCAGTGTCCGGGCAGAACGATGGGGGGTGGAGACGCTCCTTCAGGTATACTGGACCGAGGCCAGTTTCCCACAAGCACCTGCAGGGAAGAGGACGCTCGAGAAGATGTCCTTAACCCACCCCACCCCCCAGTGTGGTGTGGCCATCACAAGGGTGGGCCAGGGCCTGGGAGAGCAGGGTTCAAATCCCGACTCCGCCAGGAAGCTCACCGGACGATCTGGGGCCAGTCCCCGTTTCTCATCCGCCCAACTCCCTCACAGGTCTGTTGTGAGAAGAGGATGGAGAGGGAGAGGAGATCTCTTTGGGTTCGGGACAGAAGCCCACAGCAAGCAGCTCTCAAGGAGTCCTCTCCTCCGAAGAGCACACTTGCCGCTTGTCCCAAACCTATATGTTTTCAGGTAAGAAGAATCTCCCCCCTCCTCTTTCCTGCCTCCTTTTCTCCCTCTCCCCCAGTTTGCACCCCCTTGAAGAAACGGATCGGGATTTACAGGCCTTGCCTCACTGGTTCCATTGCAAGTGCAGAGATGCTGACGGGGAGCAGAGAAAAGGATGGGGCGCCCCTTTGGCTGGCCCACAGCGCCCCCCCCCACTAGCACCCAAGTGAGACAGGAAAGGAACATGTTAACAGGCAATGTTCTTGGGGGGGGGCCCTTTGACACCTTTTCATCCATGGCCATTTGCCTCCTGCTCTTAAATTCACTTCCCTTTGATTCCAAGTGGGCTGACCTTACGAGGCAATAAGCCATTTGGTCCGGCCAAAGCCTCTGCCCCAACCCCCAGCGCCAAATGGGCTTCTGCACTGGGGCAGAGGGTGCTTCAAAGGGCCTTCCGGGAGGGACCCAAAGACGGGCAAGGCTGGTCTGAGTGGCACAGCCGGACATCCCAAGGGGAGTCTGCTGTTTTCAGGCCAGGGGCGGCCCACCTGGCCCAGCATCCTGTTCTCGCAGGGGCCAACCAGGTGCCCATTTGGGGAAACCTGCAAGCAGGATTCGAGCACAAGAGCAAAACTCTGCTCTCCTGTGGCCAGGGCCGTCTTAGAGGGATCGGCCGCCGTGGCACGGCGATCCCACGGCGCCCCCGGCGTGCCGCCTCTCCGCCCACCTCCCTCCTGCGCTGGCTGCCCCTTGGGAGGGGGGTGGGTGGGTGAGCGGGGGGTGAGGGTCGTGGCGCTAGAGCGGCACAGGGTTTTGCGCGCCCTTCCAGCGCTCCAGCTGGGGCTCCGGGAGGTGAGGGCAGCCGGCTTGGAACCCGCTTGGCCGCTCGTGGGGGCAGGGGCGGGTTGGGGAGGGGGCGGCCGGTATGCCGGCGGGCTCGCGGGGGTGCCCCTGGGGGGCACGGCGCCCTGGCGCACCGCACCACCAGCCCCTATGGACGAGACGGCCCTGTCTGTGGCTTCCAGAAACTACTGGGATTTTGATCACGCATGCAGGGCAACGCCATTGTGGCTTTTTGGGAAGGGCTCCTCAGGCAGACACACAACTCTGGGTACCAGGTTTTTTTTATTCCAGGTACTAGTTTCTCTCTCTCTCCCCCCCCCCCATTCAAGCCATTCAGGGGCCACACCATGAAGGAGTGGGCCACAAGGCAACACCACTGCGGGCAAACAAAAGAGGGAGACGAAGGGATGCCTGTTGCCAAGGCAACAAGGTTGGCAGCTCCCAGCTTCCTGTTGCTGCACTGGAGGCTCCATTGGCCACCAGGAAGGAAAGGCAAGGACCATGAGCATCACCCCCCCATCCTCATCAGCCTGGTTGCCTTGGCAACAGAGGGAGGCATTCCCTCCTCCCCTGTGAGCATCCTGCCTCCCCAGCCAAAAGGCAGCTTTCCAGGGCAAAAAGCAGGGGGCGGGGGGGGGGGGGAAGGAATCCTGCCCTCTGCATTTGGCTGAAAGTAGTCGTTTGAGGGAACAGGGCACCCCAAAAGTGGAATTGCCTGGCAACAGCAACTCAAGATTGTCATTGCATCATTGCATACACAGAGCATTACACACACACACACACACACACACACACACACACACACACGGGGTCAGGTTAATCCAGAGGTACAAAACAGCAGTCTCTCTCTCTCTCTTTCTTCCCACTCTCCTAGGGCGACACGAGGCAAGCAGAAGGTGAGTATCATAGCAGACTTTTTTTATTGGGGGGCAGCATCAACAGCGGCGCCACCTCCGAGCCTTGTCCTCAATCTTGCTCACTGGACGAGCCGGATCCAGCCACAACAGAACAGGCTTCCCAGCAGAACTAGGGGGCACTGACAGTTGCTACAACAACAGACCCAGTTACTAGCCCCCGCAACGTGAATTTTGCCACCTCTGTGAGGCACCAGCCAACAAGCTACTATTGAGGGTGGTGAACTTTCCTTCATTGGAATTTTTTTAACACGGTCATCTGTCAGGGGTGCATGGCAGGGGGTTGGACTAGATGACCCTCGGGGTCCCTTCCAACTCTACAATTCTAGGAGCAGCCCATCTTAAGACCCAGCAAACCGAAAGCAGGCTTTCAATGAGTTGGCTGTCCCAACTATCCAAGAACTAAGGCAGGCCCTTCACCCAAATGCCAACCACAGAATCAACGGGGCACAAGCAGCTGAGCTGGGAACCCCAAACCCCACAACCAGCCCTGCGCAATACAGAGAACACTGGCCTACCTTGCAAAGTCGTCGTAAGGGTCAGAGAGAGAGCCATTCAGAAATGGCAAGTTTTAAAAATGGCAACCGCCAGGAATAATGCAGTGAGGAAGGGGTGAGAAGCATCTGGTTGGAGCAGGTGGGCCTCTGTGGTGACCCAGCCCCACAGAAGCAGTCTGCCCGCCCCACGGAGCCGCAGAGGGAGGGACTGGGCCAGGGGGCAGCGACACGAGGCGGCAGCCGGGAACAAGGGCTTCCTCCTGCTTCCTGGAGGCCTCAGGCACCCTGGCCTACGTCTTCCTCCTCCTCCTCCTCCTCGCAAAGAACCGGCTCTCCCAAAATAGCACCCTCGACCCACCCACACAGAGCGGCATGCAAAGTGGGGCCGGCTCTTCCGCAAGGGACAGAGCAGGGAGAAATCCAAGCCGACACAAGGGACCCACAACTCTCCCATATCGTGATGGTGAACAGTCACAACCCTCCGCAGCTGTAAATCACGTCCTTGTGGCCCACAACTCGTCCTTCCTTCCCCTTTCGGCTCTGCCCAGGAACTGACCCCACAGAGCTGCCTCCTTGCTTTGCGCAGGCTGAGCACCAGGAGGGATGTGACCCATGCGCAGGACCTTCTGCAAATTCAGCGCACGCAAAGCAGAGCAGGCGGCAGCAGCGGCTGCGCAACTTCGTATTGCTGTGGCAAGGAAGCACGGAGGAGGCAGGCGCCATTTCGGAAAGTGCTCTCCGCATGGGGGAGCACCAGGGGGGTTTCCCCCTCCTCTCACGAGAAGCAGAAGCAGAAATGGAGGGGGGACCCACACTTGGGTGAGGCAGGGGGCAGAGTTTGCTGGTCTGGTTTGTGCTGCAAAAAGCCTGCCGGAGACTACCGCCCCCAACACAGTTGAGGAAGCTCCTCCCTGTTCCCATTTCACAGGTGGGGAAGTGAAGGGAGACAGGGGTGTCACGCAGGGAGACCACAGCAGAGCAGGATCCCATCTGGGCCCCCCACCCCCAGCAGCCACTGGAAGCAAACACAGCCCAATCTAAGGGGCAGTTTAACATACATCACATCCTCCTTCTTATTCTTTGGCGACCACTCACTAGCTGAGGAAGACTGTCCTCCATAAACACGGTCTTAAGAGGGAGTCCGTAAGTGACTGCGGAGGCCAATTCTGGATCCACACACCCTTCCACAGTGGGGACATTGGTATCCGGGCGGGAGTTGATCCCAGTGAGGGTTTGCCAAGCGTGCCTTCCTCTTAGCACGTTTCTCCCTTGCGCCCTGAGTTCGAGTTTCTTCAAAGCCCAGGATAATAATAAACAATAATAAACCTTTATTGTCCCTACACCACCTGTGTGCAGTGAAATTAAAGGAGCCCCCCCCCCAATACACTCAGTCTTGTCCGCACTCTGTGTGCTTGTCGGAAGTCAATTGGACCACTATTTTATTTCCATTCAGCAGCCCAACAGCCCACAGATAAAAACTGTTCTTTAACCTGTTGGTGCGACTGACTATAATTCTGTATCTCCTGCCCAAAGGTAGGAGATTGAAGAGGTGCTGGCCGGGGTGTGTCTCGTCCCTGAGAATTTCCCTCGCTCCCCTGCGATGTCATCTAGTGACCTCAGGGGACAGCCCATGATATCATGTGCTGTGTCCACCACCCTCCGTAGGGACTTCCTGTCCGTGGCTGTCAAACCAGCGCAACACACTGGGATACAGTATGGAAGGACGCCTTTGGTCAAGGCTGTTCTCCAACTGGAGCGCTCGCAGGCCAGTGTTTCCCAGTTGTCGGTGTTTATACTACATTTTTTAAAATTTCCCTTGAGAATGTTTAAGAATAAGATAAGAATAATGGATGAGGATTTAGGATGAGGTATGATCATATGGGGGTAATACCAAGAAGACTAGTTTAAGATGAATAGTAGATCATGTTAAGTAAGATGATTTTTGCATTTTATATATAAAAGTATGTTTAATTTTTAAAAGAAGGGGTTAAGAAAAATAGATTGGATGTAAAACCAATGGTGAAAAGGCAGGGGAAGTCGTGTCAAGATATGGAAATAGAAATTTTTTTTTTTTCTGAGAAGAAGCTTAAGGAAGAAGGAGAAAACTTGGCAATGTTTGTGTTTGTTTTAGTGAGTAAGTGATTTGTATTTTCTTTTTTAATGTTGGTGTGGGTGTGGGTTTTTGTTGTAATAAGAAAAATGTCAATAAATTCTTATAAAAAAAAAAAAAAATTCCCTTGAGAAAGTCTTTAAAGCTCTTTTGTTGACCACCAGCGTTATGCTTTCCATTTTCAAATAGCTGCTTCAGAAGACGATAATCCTCACAACATGACCAGCCCAACGAAGTTGATGTTGAAGAATCCTTGCTTCGACACTCGTGATCTTTGCTTCTTCCGGTACACTGGCATTAGTTTGCCTGTCTTCCCAGGTGATGTGTAATTTTTTGTCGGAGACCACCCGAAATTTGATAATTCAAAGAGGGGTTTCTGGGTTCTTGTGGGGGTTTAGTCCCTGGGAGAGACCAGGGTCGAAGTGCCCTCTGTGCAGCTCACGGGCTGTGACCTTGGGCCAGCCGCTGCTTGAAGGCCTACCTCACAGGCAGGTTGTTGCACGGAGAGTAAATGAGGAAGGGGGAACCACCTTGAGCTCCTTGGCATTTATAAAGGCTGTAAAATAAAATTCCACACGCACAAAGCCACAAGCACACGCCCCAACCTCGGGCTGCGTCTGGCTGTTTTATACAAGAATGTGGGGCAAGGCAGGCCAACTCCACAGAGGGGGCTGAGCATGCACACCCCACTCCTGGCCTCCCCCCCCCATCACCCGCAGCAGGGAGCGCTGGCCCTTTAACTCCACAAGGATTTTGGGGAGGCAGCCGAGCAGCTGCAACCATTCTGTTGCTGGGCCCCGACTTTGGCAGCAGGGAGACAACAGCCTGGCCACCACCCAACAGCCCTCCAAGCAACCTGGCCGGCCTGCCTGCCTGCCTCCTGCCCCGGGCAGACCCCTCGCCCTGCCTGGCCCGATCCAATTTCAGGAAGCAGGCAGCAGCGCTGGGGGAACGGCCCTTCCCAGGCGTGTGGCCAGGGGCCAACCCTGCTCCTCGCTTGCCCTGGCATCAGACGCAGCCAAGAATCAGGTTGCAGCTCCACAAGGCAAGGGGGCAGAGCTGAAGGGGGGGGCAAGGAAGGAGCCCCACAGCCAGGAGGAGGAAGAGGTGTTCCCATGCCACCCCCACAGTGCTCAGGTGGATCAGGGGCTCCCAGAACAAGGAGATCCCGCCCCGAGGGGCAGGACGAGCGGCTGGGCACCCCACCTGTTCTGGGTGCTTAACCAGGGCCTAGGCCTCCCCCACCCCCCAAGAAAGGTCTAGAACAGGCACCCCCAAACTCGGCCCTCCAGATGTTTTGGGACTACAACTCCCATCATCTCTAGCTAACAGGACCAGTGGTCAGGGATGATGGGAATTGTAGTCCCAAAATTTCTGGAGGGCCGAGTTTGGAGATGCCTGGTCTAGGGTGTTTCGCAGGACCCAAAGCAGAGACCCCACAAGGGAGAAACAGCGAAGGATCTCCCATAGGCAGCACAAGAGAAAGGGAACCAGAGAACTGCAGAGCTGAGAGGGACACCCCAGGGTCATCCAGTCCAACCCCCTGAGATGCAGGAATCTCAGCTGGAGCACCCAGGACAGATGGCCACCCAACCTCTGCTTAGAAACCTCCAAGGAAGGAGAGTCCCCCCCCCCCCCGGAGGGAGACCCTTCCTCTGTCCAAAGGCTCATCCTGTTTGACAGCCTCTTTCCGTCCACTAAGGGAAGAATCCACCCATATACTGTACAGGTATTGAGGGAGGATTGGAATAAAGAACTAGAGATCTCAGTTTCGACCACACGGTGGGGAACTGTTTTAACTGCTATCACAAGGGCGTCTCCGGACCTTAAATTATGCAACAAAAAATAATATTTAGAATATACTGGACCCCATTACGTTTGTTTTTTAAGAAGGCTTTTATGGTATCTAACTGTTGGAGATGCAATAGAGATAATCCTTCTCTAAAACGTATGTTTTTTCATTGTCCCATATTGAAAGGTTTTTGGCAGAAGGTAACTGAAACTACGCACAGAGAACCATACGGAACAACCTTACATTTACAGAGCAAAACATCCTCTTGAATTACTGTATATAGGCAACACATGACACCTTACAAAAGGACAATGTGAGTGGTCTCTCTGTGCCTTTACCACAGCAAAAAGACTGATGCTGATGAACTGGGAAAATAAAAAGGCGGTGGGCGACCCCCTTCTCCGACTGGGTGGAAGACTTCTACAAACTCGCCACATATGAACAACTTGCAAATAAACGCAGGTTTGCCATGGACAAATTCAATGATATTTGGAATCCATTCTTACAAATACTGTAATAGCTTAAGATCCGGTGAAGTACAATAACAACTCTGTAAATTATACAGTTTTGAGTTTTTCTCCCTCCCGGCTTTATTTCCCCTTCTTTCTACACGGGTTCTGCTTCTCTTTCTTCTTCTCTCTTTTATTTATTCTCACCATGTTTAGTGCACATATAATTATGTACTTGTTGAATTTTCAATAAAGATGTTTTTTAAAAAAGAAAGAAATAAAATGTTTGTTTAAACAGGAAAAAAATCCCATCCTTAGCATATCCATCCTTTCCCCATTTAGCCAGGTAGGTTTTTTTTTAAAAAACCAGGTCACACATTTCCAAAACAGTTCCAACAAGTGAGCAAAAGCAAATGATGAAGAAACCAGCCGACCTGGGGAGGGACAAGAACTCACAGCGTCTACTGTCCCCCCCCCCACGACGCTATTAACCCATTCAAACTGAAGGCCAATGCTCTGTAGTGGGGACAAATGTGACTGACCCAGTGCCACGCTTCTCCCCTCTCCTTCAATGGCCCCTGGCCCAAGTCAACCAACTCCTTGCAATTTGGAAAGCAACATACAGAGACTAAAACACAGGCGTGGTTTCACACACACACACACACACACACACAAAATCAATATGGGAAATCAAACAATGAACGGCAGGCAGGCGACAACACAAGCTATCAAGAACCGCAATGAAACCGAGAAGGAGCAGTCAACGTCAAGCGCATTTCAGTTAAAAGCACATGCAAAGCAAACGCCGATTTAATGCAGGACGCCGAGCTGGATAGATTTGGCCCCAGGGAACACTCTGCTGCAAACAGATGAGACACCGAGAAGCACAGCGTTCGAAGGGGCCCCCAAGAGTCGCCTAGTCCAGCCCTCTGCAAGGCAGGAACCACAACTGAAGAATCCCTGTCCCATCTGGCCAAAGAAATTCCTGCACAGAAGAAATCCCCAGGGCCATTTCCACAGCCAGGGGAGCCAGCACTGAGAAGGCTCCGTCCTGCGGAGATGCCAGCCTAACTTCCGAAAGAGATCTCAGCACTTGGGACTTCTTCGTGGGGCAGAAGGGGGTCTTCCAGCCATTCCTCTTACAAAGGGAATTCCCCTGGGGAGACTGTGGGGGTCAAAAGGGGCGTTTCTAACCTTGCCCGACGAGGAAACCATGGGGCAACAGCGGAATCCCATGCGCCTGGCGGTGTCTACGGGAAAGCGTCTCGCAGACGGCGCCTCTCCTGAACTCCAGTTTACGAGGCCAAGAACGTGAAGCTCCTTCGCTAGAAGCAGGCGAGGCGCCCAAAACCGCTCCTTCCACATCCCCTGGAGGAGCGGATTCACTGGAGCATTTGTGCGCTTTGCCAGAGGTGACGGGCATGTCTGCGCACGACCCACGCTTCCAGAGAGGGCTGTCGCCGGGAGGGGTGTGCTTTGCAGCAGGAGAGGGCAGGGCAGGAGAGGGTGCGCTTTGTGGGCGCACACGTGGATCTGCAGCTCTCGGAGACGCGCAGGAATGCGGGACTTTCTCAACGTGGTGCTTCCTTCCTTCCTTCCGTGGCCTGGTTTCCGCACCAGCCGAGACCACGGGTCTACTCTGAGGAGCCCTGATCCTCCGCTGCCCTCAGAACCAGGAGACAAAGTGCCAGGCGCCCAGCTCCCCTGCTGTGTAACTCGGCCAATGCCACCTCCTGGTCCCGTGCCCAGCAAACACTGGCAGGATCCTTCCCCAAAAGGAGCCACACAAAACCTGCTCCACAGAGGCTTCCGCCTTCTGCCAGCCCCGGGAACCATGCCTGGAACCCACAAGCGCAAGAGGTCTGTCTATGCCCAGTCACCCGGTCACCTTAGCCCCCAAACCACTGCTGGGCCCCCCAGGGGCATAGCAGGGGGGCGGGGGCCCCACCCCGGGTTCCATAATGGAGGGGGTGACAAATTATCCAGGAACAATTTTTTTTGAAATTTGTTTTTGAAAATGCCTGCTCCGAAGGTGTTATCTTACTATACTAGCGATTACATAGCTATATATGAAATTTCATGCATGTCGGTTAATATCTTGACCCTCCTCCACCAAAATAGCTGTTCACTTGGCTGTTTTCCTATGTCGTGAAGGCTGAAATTTCAGTTCAGTGGAGCACTTGCTGTTCCCAACCCTAACCCTGTGGAAAGCCATCTAATTAGACTTTAATTTGATTTTGAGATGTTTTTAGGATTTTATACCAATGTTATGTATCTGATGTTAGTCACCCTGAGCCCGACTTTGTCCGGGGAGGGCGGGATATAAATAACAGTTTATTATTATTATTATTACTTGTTATTATTCCTTTGTAAGAAAATATGAAATAACGTAAAACCATTTTTGTGATAGGGGGGATCAATGGGGGCTTGGCAAGAAATTTTCCGCACTGGGTACCACCTGACCTTCCCATGCCTGGGGGAGGGGGGGTGACAAAAAATTTTTTGCCCTCGGGTACCAATTTTCCTTGCTACGCCCCTGGCGCCCCCCCCCCACTCACCACTGGCTGCCTGCGCTTCCTTCCGGGACGACCTGCTTTCCTGGCGGGGATCCCTGCGTCTGGCCTCTCCGCCTTGCCGCGGTTCTCATCAGGGTCCTCTTCACCCTGCTGGAGAGAGAGAGAGAGAGAGAGAGAGAGAGAGAGAGAGAGAGAGAGGTCACCACAGGCAGGAGCGGAGATTCCAATGAATTGTTCAGGTATGCTAGACGGGCCGCCTGGATACTGTTAGCCCAAAGATGCAAAGAGGAAGCCGTCCCGACCAGAGAAGAGTGGCAAAACAAGTTAAGGACTATGCTGAAATGGCGAAACTAACCGGAAGGTTCAGAAAACAAGATGACAAGAAATTTTAATAAAAAGAACGGGAAATGTTCAAATGATGTATCTGCAAAAGAATTGTAAAAAAGGTTAATACATTGGCAGGATTTTAAGAACACTTGTAATTTTAGAGATAGTATAGGAAATTCGAGGTAAAAAAACAATTTGCAATGGAAATGAGATGCAGTTGAAAAGAAAATTTAAGAAACCGGGGGGGGGGGGGGAGGATCACGGGATTCAGAGAATCCCATTTTATGGATTTGATATTTTGTGTGTGTATATTTTTCTTTGTTTGCTGTTGTTGTATCTGTTATTGTTTGTTTTTATTTTTGTTACTTTTGAAGAAAATTGAATAAAAATGTTTTTTTTGAAGAAGAAGAAAAAAGAGGTGAGCTTGTGCATCAGCAAGGTGACGCTCAGGGGCACAAGGGCACACAGGAACGCACTTATCCTGCCACACCAGGTGTTGTTGTTTTTTGGAGAGGGGAGAGAGAGTTAAGAGGTAACATTCTAAATGGTGAAACTGCACTATTCACAAGTTCAAAGGAGGAAGAAGACATTCAACGGGCAACAACTAGAGAGACCAACAAACAGCACGTTTTTCATGGAATCACAGAATTGTAGAGTTCGAAGGGACCACCAAGGATCATCTAGTCATGAAGGAATTTGAATCAAATCATGTTTTTCTCAGCCCTTTCTGGTGCACTGCTATACAGTCACACCCCGTGTTGCGTCAGGTTCATGTTGCGTCTTTTCGGCTTGCGAACGCGGCAAACCCGGAAGTGTATACTTCCAGGTTTCGCAGCATGCACAGAACCGTTCTGCGCACTTTGCACATGTGCAGAAGCGCTCTATTGCGCTCCACGCTTGCGCAGAAGTGCCGCTCTAGTTGCGGACTTTTCGGGGTGCAATCGGCACCCCGGAACGGATCGTGTCCGCAGCTAGAGGTACCACTGCAATGACTGTCTCAATTGCTTTTTGAAAGAACATTTTGAAATGCTTGTTTTTATTTACTGCGCGTGAGAAAAGATAGTTCTGAAGCCGGTGGGGTTTATTGCATTTATCATCCCCCCCCCCAAAAAAAACAGCACATGGTGCTTTTTTAAAGAGCATATATTGTGCAGATTAGTATAAATGAATGTGGCCCCTGAACAAACCTGCTGAACAAACATCAGAGCCCCACCCGGCTGCACCCAGGAAGGGAACAGGGGCTGAGCCACTTTGCAGCATGGCGACAACCCCCAACAGAAACCAAGACACTAACCGACCCACACCTGCCTTCCATCCTTGCCAGGGGAAGGAGAAATTGTGCCCAAGACACCTGTGGACTTTGCAAGGCAGCCTTCCTTGGCCCAACGAAGATGCTGAACACCCCCAACCGAAAAAAACAACCTTCTGCCACTTCGCCCTGAAGAGGCCAAAGCACAGCCAGCACCCTAAACTGCCCCCCAACCCCGCTTCTCTTTGGGGTTTTTGCTCCAAAGGCCTACTATCCCGATGAAGAGTTTGGTGTAGCCTGAAGGCTTGCGCAGAGAGTGTTGGGGCTTTCAAAGAGGAACTTCAACCCCCCCCCCCAGTTCCCTGCACGCTGGCTCTGCTGCACATTCTGTTATGGAAAAAATCCCAAGTGTGGAACTGCCCAGCCACCTGGCCCTTAGGGATAGGCCCACTGGTTTCTGCGGAGTTAAATAAAAGAAGTCCAGCCACTGGAGCAAGGACAAGACAGGGTTTATTGCGCAATAGGTTACAGTCAAACTGCACACCCAGAACAGTGTTACAAGAACTTTTAAAACTCCTATCATATCCCAGAATACAATTTGGAAACATCATCACTACATCATCACTACCTCACAAAAGGGGAAGGGTTATACATGATTTGCATATAGGAAAAACAGGAAAGACAAGATTAGCATATGGGGGAAACAGAGCAATATCAGGGAGATAGCCCTGGGCCAATGTGAATTGGTGTTAAGTATTGGCAAGGATACCTTGAGCACTTATCTGGGAGAGAACAATGGGATTCTGGTTGAGGGATATTAGCCTGAAACACCCAGAGATTACCTGCTGAGGCATTTCCCTGTGTCCGTGGTCTCTCGCCTACTGGATCATGGCAGAGAGATGGGTCCCCTTAAGGGCATCACTCCATACCCCAAATGAGTTTACTCAGGCGGAGACTTTGCTTAGGTGACCCCCCCCCCATAATTTCCGTATCAATTCAAAGGGCCCAAAATGCCCGCAAGGGCAGCTGGGACGCCAAAGCCCCTCTTCTCTTGGCAAGGGGGTTGGACTAGATGACCGCTGGGGTCCCTTTCCAACTCTGACACAGAAAGTTCACCAGCTGAAAGCTTTAGGTCTTGGGGCCTAAGGCATCGTCTGGGGCCACGGAGAGGAGCTTGGAGCTGCGCAGGTCAGAGAAGGAAGCCTCACAACTTAAACCCCCCCCCCAACAGCCGCACAGTCAAGGTAGAGGGGAGCGTAGGAAGGGGAACTCTGCACTGGGCCTGATGTCTCCTCTGGCCAGAGACTCTCTGCACGACCTCAGGCGAGTCCTTCTCCATCACCACCTCCACCTCTCCTTTTGTCCCTCCATAAAATGGGAAGGAAAATCAGGACGTCCGGAGAGCCCGGCCACTGGATCAGACCAAAGGGGGGGCTCACCCAGTCCCAGTCCTCCTCTCCTACAGCTCACCCCCCGGCTTGTGGGAAGGGCCCAAGGGCCACAGCAGCAGCAGCAGCAGGGCTCCCCCCCCCCCCCCGAGATGCACAGCAACAAGTAATTGAAAGGCTGGAAAGGAATCAAGCCAGGCCTAATTTCAGAAATCTCTAAAACCGGCACGCCTTGGAGAAAGCAGACAGAGAAACGTTTTCCTCCCTCTCTCGTAAGCCTCGACCTACAGATGTTGGGAGATTCAGGACAGGTGGAAGAAAGTCCTCATTCGAGCAGCGCAGAGAGGAACTGTGCCCCTTAAGGACCAGGTGCGCAGCCTGGGAGTCATTTTGGACTCACAGCTGTCCATGGAGGCGCAGGTCCATTCTGTGTCCAGGGAAACTGTCTACCAGGTCCATCTGGTATGCAGGATGAGACCCTACCTGCCCGCAGACTTTCTTGCCAGACTGGTACATGCTCTGGTTATCTCCCGCTTGGACTACTGCAATGCGCTCTACGTGGGGCTACCTTTGAAGGTGACTCGGAAACTGCAACTAATCCAGAATGCGGCAGCTAGACTGGGGACTGGGAGTGGCCGCTGGGACCACATAACACCGGTCCTGAGAGATCTACATTGGCTCCCAGGACGTTTCTGAGCACAATTCAAAGTGTTGGTGCTGACCTTGAAAGCCCTAAACAGCCTCGGTCCTGTATACCTGAAGGAGCGCCTCCACCCCGGACACCGGGGTCCAGCTCCAAGGGCCTTCTGGCGGTTCCCTCCCTGCGACAAGCAAAGTTTCACGGAACCAGGCAGAGGGCCTTCTCAGTGGTGGCACCCACCCTGTGGAACACCCTCCCGTCAGATGTCAAAGAGAAAAACCATTCTAGGACCTCCATAGACGCCTGAAAGCAGCTCTGTATCAGGAAGCTTTTAATAGCTGATGAATTATTGTATTTTAATGTTTAGATGGAAGCTGCCCAGAGTGGCTGGGGAAACGCAGCCAGATGGGCGGGGTACAAATAATAAATTATTATTATTATTATTATTATTATTATTATTATTATTATTATTACGGCCACCAACCTGGAAGGCGTTAAAAGAGGATGGGGCAAATTCATGGAGGAGGGAAAGGCTTTGGAACCCCACAGGAGGAGAGAGGATCCTGCCAAACATCTTGCTCTGCTTTTCCTTTGGACCCCCCCCCCCCCCCCGTGAGGCCGAGAGGGAGGGTCTTGTGGCCTGCGCAGCCCAGTCTTGTGGCGCCTGCTAATGCAGCTGTTTGACTTCACCCCCAAAGGTGCCCTCCATTTTCTCTCGAGATAGACAGGTAGCCTAGAAGATGGACAGGTAGAGAAGAAGCTTTCTTGGAGGAGAAGACGCAGCCTGGAGGCCAGGCAGCCTTTGAACCCGACACCCAGACAAGCCAAGCAGGCGGGTTGTTATGTGATCCCAGGGCAAAGTCAGGAAACACCTCTTCCCCTGCCTGAGCAGTGAGGCTCCTCCCTCCGGCCGGCTCGGATCAGGTCCCCCCGCCCCCCACTATAAATCAAGTTGCTCCACCTGTGCTTCAGGTGCAGCGAGACACCTGGCTGCCTGCAAAGCCCCTGGGGGCCCCCAACCCGCCCCACGTCCCCGCCTCCCTCCTGCCGCTCCTGCCAAACAACTCCGGGGGAAACTCCCTTGTTCAGAGGGGGCAGGGGAACAGCCTCTGGGGCAGCCTGGGCAGGGGGCAGGCCAACACTGAAGACCTTAGGGATGGCCAGGATACTGGAGGGACGCCCCCCCCTTCACCTTTTCCCAGAGGCCCTGTCACAGGGACCCCCACCAGCCAAAGCTGAGCTTGGCAACGTCTTGCTCCCGGTGCTGTGGCTTGGAGATTTCCCTGGCTTGGCCCTTCATAGCCTCTCTGGCTTGTTGGGGGGGGTAGGTTGCCCCTCCTGTGGGACTTGGCATGTTAATAATATTAAGAGCAGCCCTGCCGGATCAGGCCTGGGGCCCATCTAGTCTGGTGTCCTATTCTCGCAGATGCTTCAACTGGAAATCTGCAAGCAGGACTTGAACACAAGAGCGGTTTCCAGCAACTGGGATTCAGACGCACTGCTGCCACCCTGGATCGTAGCCATCAACAGCCCTCTCTTCCTCCTCCCTGAATCTGCCTGATCCTCTTTCAAAGCCATCCTTCCACGCTGTGGGCCACCTCTGCCTCCTGCAGCAGGGAGTTCCCTGGGTTGGCTGTGTTTTGACTGTGTTGTTGGAAACCTCGGGGGGGGGGGGCGAAGGGGCTCTTGTGTCCAAGTCCCGCTTGCTTCCAAACTGGCTAGGAGTCGCGCGTAGCTTTATTTACTGCAAACTTATTTCTGGAACTTTTTGCTTCTAATAGTTCATCCTTGCAAGTCACGCTGAGCAGGTTTCTGCTGAGAAAGCAGGGCAAAGAATCAAAAATTTCCAGTTGCCTCTGGTCCTTGTACAATTTGAACTTTTAAATCGGAAGTGGATTCATTTCCTATCTTCCCCATATGAGACTGTGGGGCGGAGGGGGAACCGTCTTTGAAGGCCACGCAGAAATCTCCACTGGTTCAAAGTGCCGCAGGTCAATGACAAACGGACAGGTTCCTTTCAGTTTTGACGCAACTCCCACCTATTTCCAAGCTCTGGCGCTGAGCTCCATGCCAGTCTTCCACAAAATGATGCCCTCCCAATGTTTTGGATTCCGGTGCCAGCCGAGGAAGGCATTAAAACATCAGAAGTGCCTGCTGGATGAGGCCAAGGCCCATCTAGTGCTGCCTCCTGCTCTCACACAGGCCAAAGACCTGTAAGAACCAAGAAATCTAGATAGACTGCCTCTGGGCTTGGAGGCTCCATAACACGAGAAAAGCCTGCTGGATCAGGCCAGTGGCCCATCTAGTCCAGCATCCTGTTCTCACAGTGGCCAGCCAAATGCCCCTTATTTTATTTTCATTAAATTCGCATACTGCCCTTCATCTGTAGATCTCAAGGCAATTCACGGCATAAAAATCACGGGGAACCTTCAAGCAAGACCCGGGCAAAAGAGAATCACTCTCTCTCTGCTGTGGTTTCCAGAAGTCTTGCCATCCTGTCTAGGGACCATCGATATCCCTCTCCTTCTCCATGACTTGGTCTCATCCTCTTCTCGAGCCCTCGAGGTCCTGTGGGAGGGAGTTCCACAGTTCAACTATTCGCTGCGGGGGAAAGTTCTCTCTTTCCTCTGTCCTGAATCTTCCAACTGGATGCGCGCAAGTTCTGCTGTGCAGGGGGGGGGGGTGCGCACACTGGCGCACGCATGCAGTGGAAACACAAAACCCCGTTTCAGGTATCAGCCTGAGAGACTGTGGCGGAGAACGGGGAAGGCAGGGCCAGGCCAAAGCCCGCAGGGAGCCCTCTGCACGAGCCCTGGAGCCTCCCTCGCAGCTTGATGCCCGGCCTTAGCGGGCTCCTGCGCCAGGGTGACGGAGAACAGCCAAGCAGCAGACCTGCAGGATGGGTGCCAGTCCCTGGGTGGTCCTCAGCAGCAGCAGCAATGCCTGAACGCTGCTCCTTTATGGCTTTCCAGGTGTGGGGCCTGCAAGAGAGCCTGAAGCCGTGAACTAAGCCATAGGGAAAACCCCACGGACACATAGCGCACGCCTCGATGGAGAGCGGCTCTGGAACTCGGCACCCTCGGGACACAGCAGTGACTGAGAGATCCTCCCTCACCTGGGGAGCAGAGCAACGCTGAGTCAGTCCCGGCATGAGCCAGGCTGTGCCCTCCGGTGCAAAAACAGGTCTCTTGGTCTCGCTCCGGTTTCCTTGATCCTGGGACGCCTCACCTGCATCCCCCCCCCCCACACGTGCACGACAGCTTTGCCTCTCTTGGTTCTCCCCTCCAAATCCTTTCCTATTCCAAACTGGCACCTGCAGGTGCCACATAATACCCCCTTCTGCATTTGCAAATAACACAGATCTTCCTGTGCGGCAGCATCTCCACTTTGGAACTCCCCGCCTCTGGATATCAGGCAGGAGCCTTTGCCACCCTCTGTTTGGCACCTGCTGAAAGCATTCGTGTTTACAGACAAGCCCGTCCAGACGTTCAGGAAGAGGATGAGCGTTTTCGTCTGTTTCCAGTCCATTGTTAATTTAATTTGACTCTGGGAAAGATTTCTCGATAATGTTAATGCTTTCTGTAAACCACTTTGAGGTTTTGGGGTCTTTTTTTTCTTTTTTAACCAATCAGTAGTATATAAATTGTATGAAACAAAACATAGTATTGTAACTGCTTTTTTGATGTGTTGTTAATTATAGCATACGGTTTAAGCTGTACTTAACGACGTTTGCAAGACGCTTTGGGATTCGTGTGATTAGAGAGTGTCATATAAATACAATGCATCCATCCATCAGTCTCCCCCTCCCCAGGCCCTTCTGAGGGCTCAGCCGAGGCTTCTTCGAACATCCGCAGGCTACCAGCCCCCTGACCCAGGCATTTGCCCGCCTCTCGTGAGAGAACAGAGCATGTGCAGAGGACCCTCTCTCTTGCTCTGCAACCTGCCCCAGGGTCTCCCTCAGACTCTGGCGCTGCAGAGGGTTGGACTAGATGAGGCCTGGGGGTCCCTTCCAACACACTCTTGGCTCGGCATTACAGTGGTACCTCGGTTTTTGAACAGCTTAGTTCATGAACAACTTGGAACCCAAATGCTGCAAAACCGGAAGTAGGTGTTCTGGTTTTCGAACTTTTTGCTCCGTTTTGAGTCCCCCCGTGTTTCCTGTTGCACTGCTAATTTGCGCCCCCCCCATATTGTAATTCAAGCCTTCCGTTTCCGATTGCAGTGTTTTGAGGTGATATTTGCAGCTTATATTTGGTGCTTTGGTTTTTGCTATTTAATTAGTGTTTTTTGTTTTGAGGCTTCTTCGGTTAATTTGTTTTTGTGACTGTGTGGATCCCAGTTCAGCTACTGACTGATTGATTGATTGTGTGACTGCGGAAATGGGTAAAGGCCCCCCATTCAAACAATGACTATCATCATCAGTGCAGGTAAGAAAAAAAATTAATTTTAATTTTTATCATCTACAATACTGTTTTATTTATTTTATAGTACAGTACATTGATTATTTCTTTCATTTTCTTGAACAATGGTCTTGTTAGATAGTAAAATTCATGTTAAATTACTATTTTAAGGCTTGTTTTTAAAAGTCTGGAATGGATTAATCTGTTTTGCGTTCCTTTCTATGGGAAAGCACGCCTTGGTTTTGGAAGGGACTTCTGGAACAGATTAAGTTTGAGAACCAAGGCAAAGCCCATGCCGTAATGCTCTCTCTTCCTCTGCCCCTGCCACCCTCCAAGCCCAGGCTGCTCCTCTACCGCACAGACTGCATTGCTGCCCGTCTCATTATCATAGAATCAAAGGAGCTAGGAGGCACCCGAGGGTCATCTAGTCCAACCCCACCCCCCGAAATGCAGATGCTCCCACCCCAAAAATCGGAGCTGGGTTAAACCCGATGCTGGAGAAGACAGAGAAGACCTCTCCGCCCCAGCCCATGCAGCACAAACTTTGCACAGGTGCAATCGGTGTTAAAAGGGACACCCAAGGGTCATCCAGTCCAACCCCCCAAAGCAGGAATATTTTTGCCCAATGTGGGGCTCAAACCTGTGACCCTGAGATCCATGGACTGAGCTCTCCCGCAGGCTGTCACCGGCCCTGCTGCCACTATTCCCAATCATAGCATGCGGTAGGTAGCCGTGTTGGTCTGCCATAGTCAAAACAAAATAAAAAATAAAAAAATCCCTTCCAGTAGCACCTTAGAGACCAACTAAGTTTGTTCTTGGTATGAGCTTTCGTGTGCATGCGCACTTCTTCAGATACACTGAAACTGTATACCTGAAGGAGCGTCTCCACCCCCATCGTTCAGCCCAGACACTCAGGTCCAGCACCGAGGGCCTTCTGGCAGTTCCCTCACTGCGAGAAGCAAAGCTACAGGGAACCAGGCAGAGGGCCTTCTCAGTAGTGGCACCCGCCCTATGGAACTCCCTCCCTTCAGATGTCAAAGAGATAGACAACTACCAGACATTTTTAGAGGACATCTGTTTAAGGAAGCTTTTAATGTGTGATATTTTAATATATTTGATTATTTTATTTTTTTTGGAAGCCGGCCAGAGTGGCTGGGGAAATCCAGCCGGATAGGCGGGGTACAAATAATAATAATAATCATCATCATCATCATCATCATCATCATCATCATCTGAAGAAGTGTGCATGCACAGGAAAGCTCATACCAAGAACAAACTTAGCTGGTCTCTTGCCGAAGAATGGATGCTTTTGAATTCTGGTGCTGGAGGAGACTCTTGAGAGTCCCATGGACTGCAAGAAGATCAAACCTATCCATCCTTAAAGAAATCAGCCCTGAGTGCTCACTAGAAGGACAGATCCTGAAGCTGAGGCTCCAGTACTTTGGCCACCTCATGAGAAGAGAAGACTCCCTGGAAAAGACCCTGATGTTGGGAAAGATGGAGGGCACAAGGAGAAGGGGACGACAGAGGATGAGATGGCTGGACAGTGTTCTTGAAGCGACTGGCATGAGTTTGGCCAAACTGCAGGAGGCAGTGGAGGATAGGGGTGCCTGGCGTGCTCTGGTCCATGGGGTCACGAAGAGTCGGACACGACTGAATGACGGAACAACAAAGGTCCCCCTGATGGAGCGGCAACCCCCCCCCCGCACACCCCCAGCCCCCGCTTACCTTGTGAGCGTCAGCTGACTCCCGGTCGGCGGAGGGGCTTCTGGTGTCGACAGCCCCATTGGACGGCATGGCGAGCGAAGCAGCAGGCGGGAGGCGGGGGGCGGCAGTAGGAGGAGCGTCCCCTTCAGGGGCTCAAGGTACAAAAGGCTTTGACGGGAACGGAAGAGCTGGCACGCCGAGGGCCCCCCTTTGCTGACGGACCCACCCTAGTTTCCCTGCCACCTGCAAGGGCGAAAAGAGAGGAGGCGGTCAGAGGGTGCGGCCCGGACCCACGGCAACAGGTGCTCACGCATTGGGGGCAGGGAGAGCCCCTCGCAGGCCTATGGGGGCAATCATTAACAAGCCACAGCCTTGACTCTGGCTAAGCTGGGGGGGCAGTGCCACTCGCAGAAGGAAAGGTCCCCACCCAGCCCAGAGACCCCCACCCTCTGCAACCGTTGGTAGGGCAAGAGCTACGGGGTGGGAGGAGAAACAGGCTGGGGGGTGGGGGGGAGACTTCTAGGGCAAGGGGGTGGGGGTGGGGCGATTGCATCTGCTGCTTCAAGGAGATTAGTCCCGAGTCTGGGACCCAAACCAATAGATTCAAACTGCAAGGAAAAGGAGATTCAAACATCAGGAAGATCTTTCTGACAGGTAAGAGCTGTTTGACAGTGGAACGGTCTCCCTCGGGAGATGCTGGAGTCCCCTTCCTTGGAGGGCCATCTGTCTCGGATGCTTTAGCTGAGATTCCTGCATTGCAGGGGGTTGGTCTGGATGACCCTTGGGGGTCCCTTCCAACTCTTGTGAATCAGAAGCCGAATGCAAAAGAGGCCTCCAGCCTGGGCACCTCCAACGCAACCAGGGGAAGGACTCCGGAAATGGGTCCCCCCCACACACACACATACAACGGTTGCGGTCTGCCCTCTGCCTGGGAATGCCAAAGGGCCACAGGATGCAACCCCCTGCCATAAAGGAACTGCAGCTAAAGGGTCTTAACGCACTGCAAGGGACCCCAGCCACAAGGGGAAGACAGAGAGGGAATCGGCCCCTCCCAGGTGGAAGACACACCCCCCCAGCCCCCTGCCAAGCGAAGAAAAAGATCTGACCCACATCTGACCCACAGTGGCACTCAGTGCCCCCTGCAAGTGGGCAGGGATTGCTGATGAAGAATCTGAGCAGCCTCCCTCTTTCCCACGCCCAAACTCACACGCCAGCCTCTGCCAGCCCCCCAGGGTGCCCACGAAGACTCAGGGCACCCAGCCCGCCCTGCCGCTCTGCTCTGGGTGTGGGGCTGATCTGGCTATGGGGAGCAGTGGCTCCGGATGAGTTCCACTGCACCATCTTTTTCTTGGGGGGGGGGATATAATATTTTATTTTATTTCAACCTTAAAAGTTACATTTTGCCACTCAAATTCCACAATACTAACGAATTCCCGCTCACCCACCAACGATGTTTGTAATCAACATTTCAGACAACTGCATTTTGTAATTCCACCAAATCCATGTTCATCCTCTTTAACAGGTTTATTAATGCGTTCTGCTATTTTTCTCCCCTTCAACTTCAAACCCTGCTGTGTACTTCGCATTTGGAAAGTAACTTCGTAGGCAGACTAGAAACGTTTCCCGCCCTCCTTGAAGGATTCTAAATGTGCGTCTCTTGTCAGTTTTGCCACCTCTGCTTATTCCACACTCCAGGAAACATCTGTTCCCAGACTGTTTAGGGCCCCACCCCCTTGGTCCCATAAACTGCTCCCCCTGTGCCCCCTAACCCCATAAGAAGCATTATTCAGAACAGCAGATCCACCAAGGACGACAAAAACCCAATTTATGGCACGTCTCTTCAAAATTTACTAATATACTCCCCCAAAGTGATGGTCTTTTCAAAGTCCAATACACACTTACTCCTTCAGTGATCCCCTGCCATCCCCTCACTTCTTAGAACCCCCCCCCCCACGTAATCCCAGTACCCACTTTGGAAACCCCTGGTCTAACGGAAAGGTAAAGGTAAAGGGACCCCTGACCGTTAGGTCCAGTTGCGGACGACTCTGGGGTTGCGGCGCTCATCTCGTTTTACTGGCCGAGGGAGCCGGCGTACAGCTTCTGGGTCATGTGGCCAGCAGGACTAAGCCGCTTCTGGCGAACCAGAGCAGCGCACGGAAACGCCGTTTACCTTCCCACCGGAGTGGTACCTATTTATCTACTTGCACTTTGACGTGCTTTCGAACTGCTAGGTTGGCAGGAGCTGGGACCGAGCAATGGGAGCTCACCCCATCGCGGGGATTCGAACCGCAGACCTTCTGATCGGCAAGCCCAAGAGGCTCTGTGGTTTAACCCACAGCGCCACCCGGAAGTACCCAAGAAAAGGGAAGAGGAGGCCCCCACTGGGACCCCCTCCTGCCACAAGGGGACATCTTCCCAAATCAGATGCAAAGAGGACACTGCACACACACCCACACACACACCCAGGAAATGCAGCTTCTCAGGGAAAGAGCAACAGACCTGGGGTTTGGTTTCCTTCAGCTCTCAAAATAGTCAGGTTGGGATTGCCCCTGAGCACCACAGAGACCGGAGCTAAGAGGAAGCCCCCCTACCAAAGAAGAAGCCATCAGAACTGCCCCGAGGTCTGCCTATGCCAAGCCCACCCCTCCTTGTGGCAAAGGGTCCTAGCACAGGACCAGGGTTCAAGTTACGCCGCAGGCATCTCCAAGGAGGGCTTGGAAAGACTGCCTGCCTGAGAGCCATCGCTGCTGTCAAATGCAGACAGACTAATGGTCTGACTCTGGATAAATCAGGTTCCTGGGTGCTGGAATCTCAACGGCCCCCTCGCAAACAGGTTGGGGTCCCATCGCGAGCCCTGAGCATCTCACCTCCCTCCTGCCTCTGCAAGGACCTTCGTCTCCACACAGCCTCCAGGGCATGGACCCCCTTTCCTTGGCACCGCAGCTCCGTCAAGCAGCTCAGCCTCAAGGGGGGGGGGCACATACACGAGGAAAAGGAGCCTTTTTGCACGACTCCCTCCCACGCAGAAGGCAGAGCTGCCAATCAGCCAGGTCTGCAAGGGGAGGGGGGCAGGCGAGGATGGAGACAGGAGAGCACAGAGGCAGCCCCACTAACAGAGAGGGGGGGTCCCCTATCAAGGCTGGCCGCCCTCCGCCCACCCCACACCCCTTGGCACAGCCCTCCTAAGCTCATGTGGTGAGAGGACTCATCCTCGCCCTCAACTGGGCACAGGAATGCCACACCCAGAGCAAGGCTCAAATGCCAGGGAGACTGCCGGGGGGCCTACATGGCCTTTGGCGTCCCTTTTACCTCGACATTTCCACGCCTGAGTTAACCCGGGCATTGATGGCACCCTCAGGTGTGCATCTTGAGTCTGTTGCCGTTTCAACACGTGGAGTCAGTGGTCCACCAGTTGTGGAGTCTCGGGGGACAACAAAACCAGCCCTGATTTCAGGCCCTCCAACGCACAAGTCCAGAACACAGATCTGCTTCCCAAGGCTTAAAGCAGGATCATTCTCTCAAACCTGAGAATCAGAGTGCGAAGGGACCCCGAGGGTCATCTAGTCCAACCCCCTGCAAGGCAGGAATCTCAGCTAAACCATCCCTGGCAGGCAGCCATCCGACCTCTCTTTAAAAACCTGCACCGTCTCCCGAGGGAGATGGTTCCACTGCCCAACAGCTCCCACCGTCACAAGGTTCTTCCTGAGGTTGAGTCGGAGTCAACCTTTCTCGTCACTTGAAGCCATGGGTTCGAGTCCTACCCTCCAGAGCAGGACCCAGACCAATGGATTCAGGGGACAAGAAAGGAGATTCCGAGGCAGGAAGAACTTTGTGATTTATTTATGTTTGTTTGTTTGTTGCATTTATATTCCACTTTTCATGGCGCACATACTTCTCCTCCTCCTCCTCCCCATTTTGACCTTACAACAACCCTGCGAAGTAGGTTAGTCTGAAAGGCAGTGAGTGACCCAGAGATCACCCAGGGAGCTTCATGGGAACTCTAGTCTCTCCCAATTCCTAGTCCAGCACTCTAACCACTACCCCACGACACCCCACAACGCAGGTGTCAACACTTTAGGCACCCCGGTGACTTTCAAGATTCCCTCCCCCCCCCCTGCCCTGCCAATGGCTGAACTTATTTGTTTTAGTATTTCGTGAACCTCCTTGTGTTTTGCTTCCAGGGCTGTTTACATTTATAAAAAACAAAAACGCAAACCAGAATTATAATTAAAAAAAAAACCATAGCAGCCGCCAAAGTCATTTGTGCCTTAAATAGCCCAGCAGAGTAAAATTGTCTTTCTTCGCCTGCTGCCAGAAAAACAGCCTGGATTCCGCCGGTGAAAGGCTCCTGCCGAAAAGACCCTCGCCCCACCTTGCAGGGCAGGGGCACCCAGAGGGCAGCTTGGAGGCAGAGCCTTGGTACAGGGGCAAGAGAGGGAAGTTGGCACTGTGCCCGCTGCACTCGGGGCAGATCTCCCGCTTCCCTGTTCAGACCATGAGCTGCGATTCCTGCACTGCAAAGGTTTGGAGAGGGCGGCCTCTGGGATTCCTTCCCACTCTGCAATTCTAGGAGATCCTATCCAAATTGCGTGCAAGAGAATACAGGAAAACGCATCAAAAGTAAAATGTGTTCTCGCCGTTTCCAGCCTCCTGCAAACATGTGCAGAGCGGCAGCCCAGGGAAGCTCTCGAACCCAGAGCAAGAACAGGGAAGATGTCAGGTGAAGGGAAAGTGCAGGGGAAGAAGAAGAAGAGCAGAGTCTTCCTTCTCCGTTGCAGAGAAGAACGGCAAAGAGGTTGGGGCAAAGGAGGGCAGGATTCTCTGTCCTGGGAAAAGCTCCCCTGGGCCAGAGTGGTTTCACAGAGAGATAATCACACACACACACAACGTAATATGACATCATGTGCACAGTAAACAGTGGAGTCCAAAGACCAAGAGGAGCACCCCTGCAACAGCCATTCATCCAAATAAGAACACACGAGGCGGCGGCTGGAGAAGACCAAAGGGAGCCCAGCCCCAGCATACTCTTCTCACAAATACCCCTAAGAACCGAGGAATCAAGGTAGACTGCCTCTGGACTTGGAGGTTCCATAAGAACATAAGAAATGCCTGCTGGGTCCAGCCAAAGGCCCATCTGGCTCAGGGTCCTGTTCTCGCAGGGGCCGGCCAGATGCCTATTCTGGGAAACCAGAAGCAGGATCCGAGCGTCCCGGGGTTTCCAGCAACTGGAATTCAGAAGCAGTGCCGCCTCCCACTGGGGAGGCAAAGCAGACCCACCCACCCCAGAGGTGCCTCCCCTCTCCCTGCGCCAAGCAAAGGGCACATGGGCCAACTGCACCCACTTTCGCCTGCCAGTGCCTGGGAATCCCCAGCGGGGAATCGAGAGCCTGTTGCGCTGACGCCCTGCAAGCAGGATTGCCCCCCTTGGGGGCATCTGGAAACAGGACTCTATGGGCCCCCTTGGGGCTGGTGCATCTCACAAACGGGACGGCGCCAAGCGCATGCCAGGAGGCCGATAAGAAGAAGCGCTCCTTCACGCAGAGTTAAGCTCTGGAACTCCTTCCCACAGGAGGCAACAACAGCTGCCAACCGTCCTAGGACTAGGCCAATTCACAGAGGAGATGGGCATGGATGGCACTGCTCTGCCTGCGTGGGCAGAGACAACAACGCTTCCGGGTACCAGCTGCTGGAAACTGCGAGAGGGGAGGTTTCAGCTGGGGCTGGAGGGGGTTGCAGGGCACCCAGTTGGGCAAGGCTGCGCAGGGGGTCCCAAGAGGAAGCGTTTGCTCCCAGAATCATTCCACCGCCCCTCTCGCGGGCACCCTCTGGCCAGAGCATCACCCCAAGGGAGCTCAGCCAGCGCAGCTGCCAGCCCTAACCCTCTGGCCACTAGCCCTCCCTGCCTGCGGATGGCGCTTCCCCGCAGTGGCGGACCTCGGGCTTAAAAAGTTCGGCGGAACTCAGTGTTAGAAATTAGCCAGGCGCGGGTCGAATGATGACTATGTGGCATTTCTCTGGGCACCAGGTTGTAAAAACCTCTGCCTTCCCTTTCCACTATGTGCGTTTCTCCTTCTTGCAGCCTGGGAAAAGTGAATTGCTGTAAGAGCAGCCCAGCGATGTCGCTGAGAGCGTAGAATCGTAGCTTTGGAAAGGGTCCCCAGAGTCATCTAGTCCAGCCCCCAGGCGAACAGACGTTCTGCTGTGGTTACCGTAACCTAGATTTAAGGTGCCACTTGGCACCTAGTTTACACACCTGAGTTCCTAACACTGCACCCTGTGCCAATCCTCTCCCACCCCCACCCCACCCCTTCTTGGCTCGGCGCCCAGTGTGGGCAAACCCTAAATCCGCCTCTGCCGCCCCCCTGAGCCAAGAAGGAGTGACTTGCCCAAGGCCAGTGAGGGAGAGGGAAGGAATCAGCGCCGCCCACAGGGGACAGGCATGCAGAACTGCCCTGCCATCACTCCCGACAGACAGCTGTCAATCCATAGCCAGGAGCAATGAGACCCTGGGCTCCCTCCCTCCAGGAAGGTGGCAAAGAAGTCTGCCAGCTCCAAGGTCTTGGAGAAACACCCGTCCCAGCAGCCAAACAGGGGGGGGGGTCGCCTTGGCATCCTGCTCTCCTGGGCACCAGGGGGCAAATGCACCAAGAGCGACAGCGTGGCCTAGCAGTTAGAGTGTCGGACAATCCTCAGCCATGAAACTCGCTGGGTGTCCTGGGGCCGGTCGCCGCCCCTCAGCCTAACCCAGGGGTCAGCAACCTTCGGCTCTCCAGATGTTTCGGACTACAATTCCCATCATCCCTGACCACTGGTCCTGTTAGCTAGGGATCATGGGAGTTGTAGGCCAAAACATCTGGAGAGCCGAAGGTTGCCTATGCCTGGCCTAACCTAATTCACAGGGTTTTTGGGAGGGTAAAAGGCAGGGGGAAAGAACCCCCGAAGTCACCTTGAGCTCCCTAGAGGAAGAAAGGTGGGGTAGAGAGACAACAAATAACGGGGGCCCCCAGCACAATCCTGCCTGCCAGGAGCATCCAGACACAGACACAAGGTGCCAGCAGTCTTCGGAAGACCTGCGCCCAGGAAGCCCCACGAGGGAACCCCAGGCGGACTCCCCGGAAAGCCCTCCAGATCTCCACAGGGGGGAAGGTGTTTTCTAGGGCGCAAGGCCTCCCATTGGGCCCCCCCCCCAGCGCATGATTCTGACTTTCAGCACGTAGCAGGCTACGCATGGACTCTAGAGGGGCTGCTTTCTCACAGCGTCAGCTGTGACTCCGGGACTGGGGGTTGGGGGGTGGCACACACCCAGCTGCCACTGCAGAAGCCACTCTGCCCCATGGCTGGGGGAGTGACACACACACACATGCCCCCCCCCGGAAGCTGAAACGGATCAAGGGGCCCGGCCCAGACACATCCTTCATCAAACTCGGATTGGAAGTGCGGGTTTCGAATCCGCTTCCAGCCAGCTCTGTCCTCTCGCAAGCGGTCTCCAAGGCAGGCGGCAAGGAGCTTGTGACCCACTCGTGTGCGTCACTGTGGAAGAGGCCAGGGTTCGAATCCCCGCTCAGGCCTGAAGCTCGCCGGGTGACACCACCGCTCCGCCTCTCCTACCTTACAGGGTTGTTGTGGGGATTAAATGAGGAGGGGGGTGACCATGCACGGCTCCTGGGGCTCCTTGGAGGAAAAGGTGAAGCAGGTGCAATGAATAGTAGCAATCATGAGAAGGTCTACTCTGCGGTTAGGGACTCTGGGGCAGCCTTCACGGTTTATGATTGCAAATTCAAGGAAGTAACAGGCTGAGAAAGCAAGAGCAAGGGAAACGCCGGCATCACTGCCCTGCCCTGCCTGAGATGGGGCTCCAGTATGGTGTGGTCCAGTGGTTAGAGCAACGGACCAGGGCCTGAGAGGCCAGGGTTCGAATCCCCGCTTGGCCATGATGCTCTCGCTGGGTGACCTTGAAGGCCGGCCACTGCCTCTCACGGCCCTTCCCAGCGTTCATAGAACAGTTCAAGTTGGAAGGGACCCCGAGGGTCATCTAGTCCAACCCGGTGCAATGCAGAAATTGTGGGATTGCAATGCACAGTTGTTAAATGAGGAGGGGGAAGGAGAACTGTAAATGCAAGTAAATAAATAAGGGCCATGCCGGGTTTTAGATTTTGCTCTTCCTAGCAAGGCTGTGTCTGGCCCTAGCAGCAGCCCTGAGGAATGTAGCAAGCTGCCTTGTGTTCAAAACCCAGCACTCTGGGCCCCCTACACTGACTGGCAGCAGTGATTCTCTGGGGTTTCAGATAGGGAGTCTCAGACCCTCCAAGTGTCCCTATTTTCCAGGGACGTCCCTGATTTAGAGAAGCCGTCCCGGTTTCAGAGTGATCCTGGAATGTCCTGCTTTTCCTTAGGACGTCCCTATTTTCACTGGAGAAATGTTGGAGGGTATGGAATTATCCGACCCCTGAGCCGTCCGAAGGAGTTTTTTTAATGCGTAATGTTTTATTGTGTTTTTATATATGTTGGAAGCTGCTCAGAGTGGCTGGAGCAACCTAGTCAGATGTGTGGGGTATGAATAGTAAAATCATCATTACTGAATGGGACATCCCATTCCCATTGGAGAAGTGTTGGAGGGTATGGGGTCTATTCCAGCCCCATAAGTGGAAAACCATTTCTCAGGCCACATTTGCTGCAACAAAAGACTCTGCCACAGGAGGACCGATAAACAGATTACTGTCAGATCTACTAGCTGCCTTGCAAGCAGGGTTCAAGCCTGAAACCTGGAGAGAGCTTCTGCCGGTCAGTGCAGACAATACTGAGCTAGATGCAGCCTTCCGGTGCAGAAGCAAAGGAGTCCAGGCCAGGGAGCACACAGACCACCAGCTCCTGGTCAGCCTGAGAGGACGGGGGGTGGACTAGCTGCAGCATCTTAAGACGATGAGCCACCCGTGGGTGCCCTGGCAGGAAGGCGGCATGCAAGTCCACACACAGAGAAACAAATGCATTTAGCTGGACTGCAGCGCCGTTAAGGAAAACCCCATGTGTTCCCCAATGTGCTCCGGGCCACACTCAGTCAACTAGTCCTGCCACCAGAAGGGACACGCAAGGACTTCCACTAGCCCCATGGGGATTCCCCCCCCCCAATAATAATAATTAAACTGATTGGGGGAACCCCCAGAACAGCATGCAGCGGGAGGGAAGGCTGGGGGGGGGATCTTTCCGTCTGGCTGAAAAACAGGCCCTGACGGAACAACTGAACGCAGCGCCTCATTGAATTCCTCCCTTCATATAGATGGTTTGAATTAGTTGCTATAAAGGGGGGGGGGTCAAATACACTCCTAAACAAAGACTGGCCAGGAAAATGCCACCTCCCTGCTAGAGTCTGCGGCCTTGACAGCATCTCCTGTACAGGTGAGAGGCACACACTGATCTCAACACGCAAGGAGGACCCCCATAAAAGATGTTTGCGCCCCCCAAATCTGTTTTGGTAATGGGAAGTGGGAGGGGGGAGTTGTGCGCCCTCTTTTCACACCCAATAGCAACCTCCGGCACCCCCAGGTCCAGATGGAGAGCTAAGAGCACCCGAAGCAGCTCAGGGTGGAAGAGGAGATGCCTGCAGTGCCCTCAGGTGACCTCCCTGTCTGCCCTCAGCAGCCCCCCCCCCAATGCTATCTCAGCCGGGGATTCCCTTTGGGAAGCTCTGCCCAAGACGACAGGGCTGCCTGCTGCTCGGGATTAGGAGAAGAATGACAAGGCAGCCGCCTCCTTTGCAGGTGGAGGGGTCAGGAGGCCCCTGCCGGGGGTCACAACCTGTCTGCCCTCCCGGCCACAGAGGCTGCCAAAGGCACTGCCCCCCCCCACAGGCACAGCATCCTTGGACAGTGGCTGACAAGAGCTGGAGGCCCCATGTATGCGGTGCAGGCAGGGCAGCCCCGGAGAACTCTGCACGCTCCCAGGAAATGCCTGCCCTCCCCTGGAGCAAAAGAGGAGATTTGCTATCAAAATAATAACTGGCTGTAAATGCTATGAGGGTGGATTGGGGGGGGGGGGGAGAGGTGGTTCCCACCCTGCAAAGGAAGTTTGCGAGGCAGGAGCGGAAAAAAAGATGGGATCCTGCCAACTTTCTAAAGGCAAACATTCCTTTGTGCGCCTCTCGTCCCCCCCTCCCCATTTCACATGACAATCAAAGTTTGGCTCCCTCCAAGGAGAAATTTATAAGAGATTATCCAACCCTGGAGGGAGCCTCACCCTGAATCTAATCCTGCTATCCCAAGGGCGGAGGGGGCGGGGTGGGGGCGGTGGGGGGGGAGGCCTGGAAAGCTGCCCCCCTCCCCTGCAGGTTACCCCAGGCAAGCCGCCTTGCGTCCATTAGCCCCTCAAATGTTTCTACACAGCTAATTGGAAGGAGAAAGAGCCCCTGCCAATATGTTTCCAGCTGACTCAGCAGGCGAGGGGGTAGGGAGAGCGGTGCCCCCCCCCCAAATCTCCAGCTCACAAAAGGTCGCCCCTCTCCCCTTATTGTCAAGACCTTTTCAAAGCCGCTGCGTTGAAGAACTGGCTTTGGGGTTGGGAAGGAGAGAGAGGAAAAGAGAGAGCTGGCTCCCCCCCCCCTCCAGCGACAGAGGAGGGATGTGCCAAGGAAGGTGGGCAGGCAGGTAGGCTGGCACAAGGGGGGCATTCAGGGTGTGCCCATGCCCTGCCCACCTGGCCCCATTCAATGCTCACCCTCCTCGGCTCCCGACTCCTAGCTGCCCATTCCCCAAGCCCCACACAGGGAGGGGCACCCAGATCTCTCCCCCCTCGCCCAAAAAGAGACACTGGCCCATCACAGGGTGCTGCTTGGGGGTCACCAAAAAGTTTGGTAAGCATTTAAATAAAGGCGCCGAAGGGTGGACAGGGAGAGTGTCCTCCTTTTGAGGCGGGGGGGGGGGGGCATTCCTGATCCTGGCATCAGGAACCACCCCCAGGGGGGTTCTGGAGTTTGGGGAGGTGGGGGCATCAGGGTGACCCTGGCAGGGGCTGCCCTTGATCTGCCTCTTGCCACAGGGCACCCAGCCGGGGGTCTCTCTTGCACTTCCTGGGCATGGCCAAGCTTGCAGGGAGCATTGGAGTCCCCCCCCCCCCGCAACTGCAGGGCTGTGCCCATCTCCCCACGCCAACCACAGTTCAATGGGGGAGGCTGCTGGTGCGGGGCAACAGCGGCACGCAAAGCCCCCCCCCCTTCCAAAAGAGCAGGAGGGAGGGAAGGTGGGAGGGAGGTGGAGCTGGGAGGCTGGCACTGTGCCAGGCGGGCGAAGCCATCCCCGCACGCAACGGAGGGGGCACAGCCAGGGGGGACCAGAGGGGGGGGCTGTTGCACGGAGCGTGGGGTGGGGGAGAATCCAGACGGGGGGGGGGAGCTTCCTGTAGCGGATATGCCTTGCTAGGGAGGGGTAGGGAGCTCAGCAGCAGCCCCCCCCCCCACGTTCGCCCTTCACCAGCCGCAGTGCAAAGCCTTCAAGGACACAGCTGCGCCCGCCCCCCCCCCCCGCGCTCCGGGCAGAGAAGGGTGACAGGCAGCGCCTTCCCCCCCCCCCCGGCAGGGAAGCCTCCGGCCAGGCTCCCCCCCTCCGCGACCGAAACGGGGGGGGGGCAGCGATGTGCCCGGGAAACAGGCGCCCGCTCGCCATGCATCATTTCCGCCGCCCGCCCCCCTGCCAAAACGAGGCGGGAGAGGAGGGAGGGGGAAATGCACCAGCCTCCCTTCTCTCCCCCCCCCCGCCGGGCCAAGCTACAGGTGTGCGGGGGGAGGGCGAGATTTAGGCTCCCCGCCGCCGCCCCTCCTAGGCAGAACCCCCCCCGGGGCGCCCCCAGATCCCCCTCCTCGCCTCTCCTGCCCCCCCTGCCCTGGAAGGAAAGAGGGGCGCCCCCCCCCCGAGGGTCATGCCAGGCTGCCATGTTTGCCGCCCGCTTGGCAGGAGAATGTCAAACCCGGGAAGCGGAGGCGATCTTGGGGATCCCCCGCGTCTCCCGGGGTGGGGTGGGGGGGGGCGCCCATCTTTGCAAACCTCCACCTCCCCCCCCCCCGCAATAGAGCAGGGCAGATCCGAGCGGGTCAGACACGTCTGCAGAAATGGGGGGAAATTAATAAATAATCACAGCGGGGCCCCCCCTCCCTCGCTCGCCCGGGCACACCGCACGGCGCACGCGCGCACACGAACACAGGCGAGGAGGGGGGGCGCCTCGCCGCACTCTGCCTCCCCCCCCCCGCGCCAAGATACCTTCCTGTCCCTCCTCCTCCTCCCTTCTAGATACGTGAAGTTCAAGTTCAACCAAATGGGCAGAATCGGGGGAGGGGGGTGATGGGTGGAAAAAAGGGGGGCACGCACACACCTCGCTGCCTTGCCAGTCCCCGTGCCAGGAGGAACCCCCTTGAACTTGAAGTGGGGGGGGGGAGAGAGAAGAGGTGGAGGCGCTGCCAACCCCCTCCCCTCCCTCCAACCCATCCCAGCAAGTGGGGGGGGGAGCCTCCAATTTCCTTGCAATGCAACCCAATGCAACAAGCGCCCGCCGGGGGGGGGGGAGAGTTTCTGCTGCTGCTGCTGCTGCTGCAATTTTGGCACCTTGCAAAATGCAAGCCAAGAAAGGCGGCGGGGGTGGGGGGTGGGGGTGGGGTGGGGGTGGGCGACGTCGGCTCTGCCCGCTTCCCTGCAGCAGCCTCGCATGTCAAAGCAGCGCCCCCCTCCCGGAAAGAGAGGCATCGAGGACTCCCCCCCCCCTGCCCACCCCATGCAAACTGTCAGCTGCTGCACCCCACCTTAGGAGGGGGATCCCCTCCTCCCCCCTCTTTTTTTACCTTGATCCCCGGCGCTGGTGTTGCAGCTGCTGCTTCCTTCCCGGGAGGGGGGATCCTCGTCCGCCTCCTTCCGCGCTGCCGCTCGCCTTGCCCTGCCCGGGGAGGAGGCCTCGCCCGCCGCCGCCGCCGCCGCCGCCACTGCAGCAACGAAGCCGCTCGGCTCGGCTCGGGCGCGATCGGCCCGCAGTGGCCGCCACTCGCCCACAGGGGGAGCCAGAGAGAGAGAGACAGACAGACAGACAGACAGCGCCGCGCCGCCCGCGCCCGACGGGTCCTAGCGCCCCGCCTGTTCTCCCGGCCGCACGAATGCCGTCGGGTGCCGCCTGGCCCCGCTTCAACCGGGGCGGGCGCGGGCCGGGGAGGGGGATTGGCCGCCGGGTCTCTCAGCTGGCCAAGGCAGCCCGGAAGGAAGGCGCCGCGAAAAGCGCTGCGTCCGCCGGGCCGCGCGGTGTTGGGACTTGCGGTCTCTCTGCACGTGTTCAGAGGAACTCTTGTTGAGGAAGAACTTTCTGACAGTTAAGGGCTGCCCGACAGGGGAACGGTCTCCCTCGGCAGGTGGCGGACTCTGCTTCCTTGGGGGTTTCCAAGCAGAGTTTGGCTGGCCATCTGTCACGGATTGCTGCATGGCAGGGGGTTGGACTAGATGACCCTCGGGGGTCCCTTACAACGCTGCAATTCTACGATTCTTTGAGGGGGGCACTTTCGTACCAGGAAGCCCATGTCAGATTCACCCATAATTGCACAGAAATGGGCCAATTTGAGAAGTGCTTTCAGTTCTGTCTCACATCTGGAATCCCACCCCTCTTTTTACAAATTAAGCACTGCTGAGACCAGCACTGTCTCTGAGAAATGCCCCCTTGGTATCATGATCAGCTTACAAATTCTATTTCTATCTATTACTTAAAGCTTTGTGACAAAATCTATTTTTTATTCTTTCCAAAGATCACCTGTCTTTGCAGCATCCTGTAGCATTGAGTTCCATAGGTCAATTCAGATCTGGGGAACCTTACCTTCCAGATGGTGCTGGGGTGGGTGGGAGTTGCAGGTTCAGCAACTTGTGGCGGGGCAGAGGGATCCCACTCCTGAGCTGGTTATTCACCTTGCTTTTCAGAGCTGAAGTTGAGTCAGGAACAATCCCATTTGAGCAAATCCTCACTGCAGCAAAGCCATGGAAAGAGAGAGAGAGAGAGAGGAAAAAAAGTAGGGAGCAGTCCTCAATAATGCATGCTATACTGTGTGCTTTTGAGCATGGACAGAGTGCCTCCCCACACCAAGTGCCCACAAGAAGCTGCCACACACCAGAAATTTGAAGGCCAGGCCACAGGCGCACTCTAAGCTCTGGGCAGCCTTTCTTAAAGTTTAATTGAGGTGAGATGCCATGTCAAGAGTGTTTTGAGTTGTTACGGAACATCTTAGAACTGCGGAGTTGGAAGGGACCCCAGGGGTCATCTAGCTCAGCCCCCTGCAGTACAGGTTATGGGCAGTCTTATCATAACCCCCCTTTTTGAATATACATTTTTATTATTTTTTACATATATTTTCCAAACAGAACGTATCATCTCATCTCATCTTATACAACATTTTGCCTATTTTAGCCTGAGACTTCCACCAACCACGTCTAATGATTTTCAAACCTCATCTCTGTGGATTTCTGTTTAATTTTTGTATGCTGATATTTAATATCATTCTACACTATTCTAATGGCTTGTCGAATGTTACTTTATCTGATGTACAGGTGAAACTCGAAAAATTAGAATATCATGGAAAGATTCATTTCTTTCAGTAATTCAACTTAAAAGGTGAAACTAATATATGAGATAGACTCATGACATGCAAAGCGAGATATGTCAAGCCTTTGCTTGTTATAATTGTGATGATTATGGCGTACAGCTGGTGAGAACCCCAAATTAACAATTTCAACTTTGGGGTTTTCATCAGCTGTACGCCATAATCATCACAATTATAACAAGCAAAGGCTTGACATATCTTGCTTTGCATGTCATGAGTCTGTCGCATATATTAAACTCCAGTAGCTAATGAAAACAATTGCTTACATAAATGGACTTTTCCACGATATTCTAATTTTTCGAGTTTCACCTGTAGGTTGCTTATTTTAAAGTTACGATTTATTATCACATTTTTGTATTGGATTAGATTGTTAATATGGCGTACATTCTTTGTTTCTTCAGCTTGTAAACCGCCTTGGGCATCGTAAGATAGAAAGACGGTATACAAACTAAAAGTGATGATGATTGTGGTGACTTGTCCACACAAATGCCATTCTTTTTCCCCGGGGGAAAGACCAACTCAGCCCTGTAGCCCAGCTGCACCTCTGTCTTGTAATAAACCAGAAGGCAAATATCAAAAGGCACTTTTTAAAAAAAGGTTGTTGTGTTTAGCCTGGAGAGGAGGAATCATAGAATCCTAGAGTTGGAAGAGACCCCAAGGGCCATCCAGTCCAACCTCCTGCCAAGCAGGAAACATCATCAAAGCATTCCTGACAGATGGCTGTCAAGCCTCCGCTTAAAGACCTCCAAAGAAGGAGACTCCACCACACTCCTTGGCAGCAAATTCCACTGTCGAACAGCTCTTACTGTCAGGAAGTTCTTCCTAATGTTCAGGTGGAATCTTCTTTCTTGTAGTTTGAATCCATTGCCCCGTGTCCGCTTCTCTGGAGCAGCAGAAAACAACCTTTCTCCCTCCTCTAGATGACATCCTTTTATATATTTGAACATGGCTATCATATCACCCCTTAACCTTCTCTTCTCCAGGCTAAACATACCCAGCTCCCTAAGCCGTTCCTCATCAGGCATCGTTTCCAGGCCTTGGACCATTTTGGTTGCCCTCCTCTGGACACGTTCCAGCTTGTCAGTATCCTTCTTGAACTGTGGTGCCCAGAACTGGACACAGTATTCCAGGTGAGGTCTGACCAGAGCGGAATACAGTGGTACTATTACATCTCTTGATCTAGACGCTATACTCCTATTGATGCAGCCCAGAATTGCATCGGCTTTTTTAGCTGCTGCATCACACTGTTGACTCATGTCAAGTTTGTGGTCTACCAAGACTCCTAGATCCTTTTCACATGTACTGCTCTCAAGCCAGGTGTCACCCATCCTGTATTTGTGCCTTTCATTTTTTTTGCCCAAGTGTAGTACTCTGCATTTCTCCCTGTTAAAATTCATCTTGTTTGCTCTGGCCCAGTTCTCTAATCAAGGTCATTTTGAAGTGTGATCCTGTCCTCTGGGGTATTAGCCACCCCTCCCAATTTGGTGTCATCTGCAAACTTGATCAGGATACCCTCAAGCCCATCATCCAAGTCATTGATGAAGATGTTGAATAAGACTGGGCCCAAGACAGAACCCTGTGGCACCCCACTAGTCACATCTCTCCAGGATGAAGAGGAGCCATTCAGGAGACAGAGATATCTGAAGGGCTGCACCATGGAAGGAGCAACCTTGTTCTCTCCTGCACCAGATTCTAGATATCTAATCCATTGCAGGGGGCTGGACTAGATGTCCCTTGGAGTTCCCTTCCAACCCTACCATTCTATGGTTCTATGAGATTTAAACAGCCGCAGTTTCATGTGTTTGTGTGTGGAGGGGTGCATGTGTCAATGCTGGCCGTGGGTGGTTTTGGGGGGAGCTGTGGGGATGGATGGCCTCCACCAATCCCCAAAGGCCTCCATCCCCCTTCTCCTCCGCTCTGCTTCAGTGCTAAGCTGAATCCTCTTGGCAAGTCACTCAGGGGTCCTTCACACCTGACAAAATAAATCCCTGTGCAGAGGAATTAATGAGCTGCCCACATGCAGATCCAAGAGTGACTGTTTACGCTTATTCATTCCTACGCAGAAGAGGCTTTTCTGCTGGGATGTTGTGGAGTCTCAGTGGCCCAAACGTGAAGCTTTGGTTCAGAGGAGAGCTCAGAATGGGTGGAGACACCTCCAGATGTTTTGCAGTGGCACCAATTATGCTGTTCTCAGCTGCATCTGCAGAAGTATGGTGTCCAGATCAAGGGAAGTCGTAGTCCCACTCGATTCTGCTGTAGTCAGACCTCACTTGGAATACTGTGTCCAACTCTGGGCATCACTGTCTAAGAAGGATGTTGACAAGCTGGAAGGTGTGCCGAGAAGGGCAACAAGAGGATGGAGGAAGAAGAAGAGGAAGAGGAAGAGGAAGAAGAAGAAGAAGAAGAAGAAGAAGAAGAAGAAGAAGAAGAAGAAGAGCCAGTGTGGTGTAGTGGTTAAGAGTGGTAGACTCGTAATCTGGTGAACCGGGTTCGCTTCCCCTCTCCTCCACATGCAGCTACTGGGTGACCTTGGGCTAGTCACACTTCCCTGAAGTCTCTCAGCCCCACTCACCTCACAGAGTGTTTGTTGTGGGGGAGGAAGGAAGCCGCTTTGAGACTCCTTCGGGTAGTGATAAAGTAGGATATCAAATCCAAACTCTTCTGCTAATAATAATAATAATAATATTTATACCCCGCCCATCTGGCCAGGCCTCCTTTGCCACTCTGGGCAGCTCCCAACAGAATTAAAAGCACAATAAAACATCAAACATTAAAAACTTCCCTAGACAGGGCTTTCTTCAGATGTCTTCTAAAAGTCAGATAGTTGCTTATTTCCTTACGTCTGATGGGAGGGTGTTCCACAGGGCGGGCACCACCACCAAGAAGGCCCTCTGCCTGGTTCAAGGGTCTGGAAACCAAACCTTATGAGGAATGCTTGGCAGTGGGTTGGACTGGATGGCCCTTGTGGTCTCTTCCAACTCTATGATTCTATGTTTGAAGGAGCTGGGTATGTTTAGCCTGGAAAAGAGGAGACTGAGATGAGATAGGAGAGCCATCTTCAAATATCTCAAGGGCTGTCGCATGGAAGAGGGAGCAAGCTTGTTTTCTCCTGCTCTGGAGGGCAGGACTCGAACCCATGGCTTCAAGATACAAGAAGGGAGATGCAGGGAAAAAACTGTGGAACAGTCTCCCTCAAGAGGCTGTGGACTCTCCTTCCTTACAGGTTTTAAAAATTTAAAGCAGAGGTTGGATGGTCATCTGTCCTGGATGCTTTAGCTGAGATTCTGTCATTGCAGGGGGTTGGGCTAGATGACCCTTGGTGTCCCTACCCAATTCTACAATTGTATGATTCTGTGATTCTAAGTTGGGCTTCTTTTGAACAAGTTGCAAAAGCAGCTCCACAACTGGGTCACTGGGGTGTGTGTGTGTGCATCGGCCAAGTCCACACCTGTCCTCCTTTTGCCCCCCCCAGCTGCATTTGTTCCCCCTCCCAGAGCAAAGTGGGCCTCTCAATGGGACATGAATGCAAATAGTTAACAAAACCAAACTCTCAGGGTTTTGGCACCAAACAGAACAAATCTGTATACCTGCATGTCAGGGAGGAGATCGACAGACCCCCCCCCCCTCCATTTTTCCTGGTTTCTCTTCTGGGTGCACAAGCCCACCTATGGCAAAATTCATTGCAGTCCAGGATGCAAAAGGAAATCTCCACCACCAAAGAGGCAAAGGGCAATAATCTTGAAAGTGAAGGGGGCCTTCCTTTCTGAAACCACAAAGCAACATTGATTCATTCATTTTATAAAATTTATACTCCACTGATTGTAAAAGAAGAAGAACATCAGAGCACTCTACAAAAACAAATTAAAATAATCACTAAGGAAAATTGGCAACAACGATTTAAGACTTTCAAAAAGTTAAAACAACAGACTTAAAAAAAGACTAAAATGCACACCAACTTTCTAAACATCCAAGGAGGCTTGTTGGAACAAGAATATTTTTTAGCAGGCACCAGAAGGTGTGATCTCAATAGGCAGGGAGTTCCAAAGTGTAGCTGCTGCCACACTAAAAGATCCAAGTTCTTACAAGTTCCTGGTGGGATGAGTCTCATGATTGGAATGTAGTAATAGAGGGATACAATCTATTTCAGAGAAATAGACCAAACAGGAAAGGAGGAGGAGGGGCGTTATATGTCAGGGATGTGTATACCTGTGAAGAGATCCAGGATTTAAAACTTCAAAGCCAAACTGAGAGTATCTGGGTCCAGGGGCGTAGCAAGGGGGGGCGGAGGGGGCGGGGAGCCCTGGGCAGCGCACCTGTTGGGGGTGACACATCGGGGGGCGCCCCGCCCCCTGGGCTTTTTTATTTTTTAAATTTTTTATTTTATTTTTCTTTTTAGGCTATTTTCGGCACTGCCGGGGTGGAGCCGCAGGGGCAGCCAGCGAGGAGGGGTGTCACCTCGTAATATCAGCCATGCCATTCGGGGCGCATGAAAGATGGCACCCTCTGCCAGCCGCCCCCTTCCGCTTTCTAGCCAGAGCAAAGCCCCTCCGTTATTCTCTGTGCAAGAGAGAAAACACGCAAACCGAACATTAGAGATGGCAGAACTCAGAAAGCAGCAGGCGGGAGAGCCATTTCTGTCTCCCAGGACCCAAATATTGTCATCCTTTGCTGAACTTCAAAGAGAGGCTGCAGTGAGAAACTGCTGAAGTGGAATTTTCCCGCTGGAAGAGATAAATTAGCATAGCAAAGCCAGCGGATCTCAGCTGCTTCCTGCTCCTGTGTCCTTAAGGTGTGGGTTTCAGACCTCTCCCCACCTCTTGCCCTGCCCAAACCAGGCCCTTCTGCATGGGTAGGCAAACTAAGACGGGGGAGGGGTGGATTCAGGGCCCCCCCATATAGTCCGGCCCCCCACAAGGTCTGAGGGACAGTGGACCGGCCCCCTGCTGAAAAAGTTTGCTGACCCCTGCCCTTCTGCATTGGCTCAGCTGTGTATCCCCAGGCACAAAAAACACTTGCTGGATTGCGGGGGGGGGGGATATGCCTTTATAAACACTGTAGAAGAGCCTGCTGCATGAGGCCAGGGTGAGCCCATGAGGTCCAGCATCCTGTTCTCTCAGGGGCCAACCAGATGCCCGTTTTAGATAAACCTCCCCTCCCTCAGTTTCCAGCAACTGGTACCCAGAAGCATTGTTGTCTGACCACGGAGGCAGAGGAGCCAGCCATCCTGGCCAGGAGCCAGCCATCTCCTCCTCCATGAATCTGCCTAATGCTCTTTTAAGCTACCTGGCCATCCCTTCCTCCTGTGGCAGGGAGTTCCAGAGTTCATCTCTGCACTTCTCGAAGGAGGACTTTCTTTTATCTGTCCCAAATCTTCCGACATTCAGCTCACGCAGTAATGCAATGGATTCCAATTTAAACTAATAAGCCTGGGCGCATTTGGCATCGCGGGCTCTAGTCCATGGAAGTTGTGCAGCAACAAAGGTGCCAAGAACATGTGCAAAAGCACCAAGTGTGGCAACCAGGGGTCCACGACGGAGAGGTGAAGCACCACTGCGCTGGCATCCCCAAAGCTCCAACCAACTTTTGTATCCAAAAGAAGGTTCTCTGAAAGACCTCCAGACCTTTGGAGAGGCCTCAACATCAGAAGAACCTGCTGGGTCAGTGCAAAGGGGCCCTATCCACCAGATGTCCCCATGGGATACCTGCAAGCAGGCTCTGAGCGCAAGAGCTCCCTCTCTCCTCCTGCAGTTTCCAGCAACCGGGATTCACAAGCGTTGCTTCCTCCAGTCCTGCCAGGATCACCTGGAGAAAGAGAGCTTACAGCGGATCTGATTCCAAAGAGGTTTTATGGTAGCAGGGGATGGGCTCTCTTGGAAACAGCTGAGAACTTGCAAAGCTGGGACAGGCTCCACAGGAAGCAAACTCACAAATTAGGTTCAGGAATTGATCCCTCTCTCTCCACCCCTGTGCAGGAGACCGGAGTCCCACCATGTGCCAGGCAGTCTCTCTCCCCGTTTCCCCAGCTGCATCTCCAGAAAGAGACTCATCCTCAACACGCCTTTCGTGCAAGGCTGCTGTGACAAGTGCCAATTTGCAGGGCTTGCAACGCCTTCCTGGGACCTCCATCGGGACAATCTGAATTTTTTATCTCACCAAGAAGGCGGATGCCGAATTAGAAGGAGGTGACACGCGGCCGGTCCCTGAGTCAGCCACTTCTGAAGTGGCTGGAAGGCAACGAATCCTCGTCTCAGGGGAAGAGGACTGCATCAATCACGTTTCTCTCCTTCTGTCCGCCAAGAAGCTTAACGTGGTAACCATGGTTCTCCCCTTCCCCAGTTAATCCTCAGGTTAGGCCCAAGGTCACCCAGCACCCTTCATATCCAAACCCCAGCATCCCAGGTCCTGGTCCACAGCTCTAACCACTACACCACACTGCCCCTGATGAGATGAGGGAAGGCCCTCTACCTGGCAGACTGCTTTCCAATGTGGCCCCCTGAATATCCAGGTGTGAGGATGCTTCATGGGAATGAGTGGCAGCTGGCAAGCGGTGGCAGGGCAGAAGGCCACTCAGACAAAGGAACCAGTTCTGATCTTGTCCTGCGTCTCCTCCCTCACAACATCGCCAAGAAAGTGCAGCGCAAGGCCAGGCTCCAGCAGCTGCAGTGGATTTACAAAAATCACAGAATCAGAGACTGCGAAGGCTCATCTGGTCCAACCTCTGCAATGCAGGAATTGCAACTGAAGGATCCCCAACAGATCCCCTCTGTTGAAAAATCTCCAATGAAGGAGAGACCCCCACCTTCTGAGGTGACCCATTCCAAACAGCTCTTACTGCCAGAAAATTCTTCCTAACGCTTAGATGGGATCTCCTTCCTTGTCATGGGACTTTGTTGGTTTGCGTTCTCCCCTCCAGAGCAGGAGAAAAGAAGCTTATTCCATATTCCGCATGACAGGCCTTGAGATATTGGAAGACGGCTCTCCTGTCTCCCCTCAAGTTTCTTCTTTTCCAGGCTAAACATACCCAACTCATACCTTCCAACATTCCTCTGATGAAACTAGGGACGCCCTGTGCTATTTGAGAGGTGCTGGAACTGAGCTCCAGTGAGTTCTGGCTGGGGGAAAAGCCCTGGGGGGGACCTCCTATTCCATTTCTCGGATGAAAATAGAGACGTCCTAAGGAAAATCCGAGACATAATGGGATCACATCAGAAACTGGGACCGCTCCTTTTAAGTCCAGGACTGTCCCTGGAAAATAGGGACACTTGGAGGGTCTGCCAGCTCCCTCAGTCACCAGGCTTGATCCCCAGACCTTTGAAAAGCTTGCAAAGCACTTACCAACACAGTCGGGGCTTCTACGAGTCTGGCAGCAGCCCAAACAGACCGAGGTGGAACGCAGGGAATCCTCAGGACAGATCCTCAGCTGGTGCCATTTTGTGGTTTGCCCTACTCACAAGTAGACCTCCACCTCTAGGTCCATGGATGCCATTGCTCCATGGCCTGGTTCGGAAGCTCCTGGCAGCTTCTCTCTCTAGGACTGTGGAGCAGTTCCACCTTCTCTGACCCGCCCAGAGCCCCACCCGGTGGTGGACTTACATTTTGGGGGCCTTGAGACCGGAGCTGCCATGGGGACCCTTTGCAGCCAGAAATAAGGCCTGGGGGTTGTTCCATGACAGGTCACAACATTAAAAACAACAACCCCAAATTAACTGCTGCATCTCAGATTTTCTTTAAAATTCATGCTCAGAACATGGCTTTGCCAGAGATGTCCCCAGCAGGGGACCCCCCCCCCCGAGTGGGCATGTGGGTGGGCTTCCATCTTTTCAGCGCCATTTCTCTCTCTCCCCCCCCCCCCAAATTATTCTTCCTCTTCCTTGACTATTGTGGGTTGGCAACCTTAGTGGTCCCCCACTCTCCACAGAGCATTTCCTATTGGAAGAAGGGCGAGCGCCACCACAGCTTCACCAACGGGACACAGCACATCCGCCGTCCTGAGAAAACCCTGTAGTTCAGATTCGATTTGATTTCCTTCTTTCGTAGGTTTACAAAAAGAAAAACACACACCGATAAATGCATTTAGAAAGGGACAAGATTAGAAACAGAATACATTCTTTTTCAAACAAACAAACAAACAAACCAACCCAAGACTCCTTGTGCTCCTCTTGGCTCCCCCTTTCTTCCTGCCCAGGGCAGCCCTGTCCTCTGCCTGCCCCTCAGAGCTGGTGTCATGTGGGGAGGGGCCTTGCCAGTGGCCCTCCTCCTCCTCTCTTCTCCAGCAGCTGCTCGTACCTAAGGGACCGCCTCTCCTGGTATGTCCCGTGTAGGACCTTAAGGTCCTCAAATAATAATCTTTTGGAGGCCCCGAGCAACAAGGATGCTAGGTTGGCCTCAACTAGAGCCAGGGCCTTCTCAGTAGTGGCCCCGACTTGGTGGAACGGTTTGTCACAAGAGACCAGGGCCCTGCGGGATTTGGCATCTTTCCGCAGGGCCTGCAAGACAGAGCTGTTCCACCTGGCCTTTGGGTTGGTTTCTGTTTGATACTTATGCTTGATTCTTTTATTGGTGGGCTATTTGAAAATGAGACTGCAGTTTTAATTTTGAATTTTGAATTTGTATTTTAATCTGTATTTTAAATTGATTGTTTTTATGTTTTTGCTGTGATTTTAATTAGTGTTAGCCGCCCTGAGCCCAGTTTTTGCCTGGGAAGGGCGGGGTATAAATAAAAATTTATTTATTTATTTATTTATTTATTTATTTATTTATTTATTATTTAGGAGCTGCCCAAGGGAGAAGGCCAGCAGAAGAGGCCATGGGAGGGATGCTCCCTTGTTGCACCGCCTCAGGGCCAGCTCTGGAGGAGGAAATGGGGACCTTCCAGGACCCAACCAGAAGCTGGGATGGCTTTCGTAATTCCAGAACCATCCCTGGAAAATCAGGGCACTTGGAGGGTATGCCGCTGCCGCCACAGCTAGTCCCAAGAAGAGGTTCTGCCCACTGCATCTCCAGATTCCCATCCAGAAGCCTTGGGAAAGTCCGAGCTTGGTTGATGGAGAGTAAGTCTGTTACGGACTCACAGACTTGCAGAGTTGGGAGGGACCCTGAGGGGCATCTAGTCCAACCCCCTGCGATGCAGGAATCTTGTGCCCTCCCATGGGGCTCCAACCCACAGCCCTGAGTTATCAGAGTCTCGGGCTCTGCCAGCTGATCTGTGGCGCTCTCTCTCCCTCTCCCTCTCCCTCTCATTCTCTGGTCTTCTGCGGACGGTGGAGGGCAGAGTGAGAATGCCATCATAGTCGTGCCCTCAAGTTTTTCTCCGTGCCGTCGCGCAGTGGGAGAGCACTTCCTTTGCAGGCAGAAGGTCCCGGGTTCAAGCCCAGCATCTGCAGAGAGGGCTGGCCTGGGAGAGAGTCCCTCTGGAGGAATCCTGGAGAGCCACTGCTGCCAGTCAGTGTAGACAATACACTGGTGGAGGGATGGACTGACTTGGTATGAAGGCTCTTCCACCGGCCCCCTGGGCTGGTGGTGCATCAGGAGGCAGCTGGGCCATCACAGAGTGCACTCCTCCTTTTCATAGAATCCTAGAAGGGACCCCAGGGGTCATCTAGTCCAACCCCCTGCAGCACAGCCAATTCTCCTCCCAAGCCAAGGTGATGGCGTGTAGACGCACCCAAAACTATTGGCAGGAAATCCCACATGTGCCTCTCCTGCCCCTGCTTCTCCCTGGCAGTAAAAAAAAAAAACCCCACAACAATAAATTAAGCAGCACAGACTTTGCTGCCTGAGAGTGTTGCCTAATGGTAGGAGCGACCCTGAGAAGCAGGCAAGAAAGGGCTGTCTGGGGCAGCCGGAGCCGTTTGCCTGACCGTTGCCACGAGGCCGTTCCTCACTGCTCCTTGGTGGAGCCCATTTGGACATCCTGTGGACAGGAGCAGACTTGCTGCACCAGGTGAGCTTCCACCTGACTTTCCGCAGGCCTGCCTGGGGGCTGCCGGCCTGTCTCTCCGCTCTGCCTCGCTGGCTCCCTCCATTTGGGTGACTAATGATGAGATGAGCCCCATTGTGTCATCATTAATCATTTGCTAACTAAATAGCCCACAGATTATTTGCTGACACAGACCCCAGCTTAGTCATGGGAGAGGCTGATAACATCTGCAAGCAAGCAAGCCAGCGCCCAGAGGCTCAGCCACCCACCACCCACGTCCTGCCTCCAGGGGGCTTCGCAGGAAACACAGCTGGAGGGGAGGTGGCAGGACTGTGGGTGCCATGGAGGGGCTCAGAAGGCCATTCACAGAAGGGGGGCGGCATATTGTTCTGCTGTTTCCGTTTTAACCATTTGCTTGTCTGTTTACCTTGCCTTTTGTCCTGTGAACTGCCCTGAAATCTTGTGATGGAGGGCAGTACCAAAATCTAATGCAGAATAATGATAATAAGAACGATTCTGGCCACAGCTGAGAGCAAGATGGCATAGGAACATAAGAGGAGTCTGCTGGATCAGGCTAGTGGCCTATCTGGACCATCTGCTATGGATGGTTTAGCTGAGATTCCTGCATTGCAGGGGGGGTTGGACTAGATGACCTTCAGGGTCCCTTCCAACTCTACAATTCTCTGATTCTCGGGTTTAGATTTGACTGGGCAGAGGGAGAATGAAGTGGCTTCTCCCAGCCCAGCTGAGCTCCTCCTCCTCCTGTGACTTTGGGGTTGGTGTGTTGCCCCGTTGCAGAAATTTCCCCATTTCTCCTTTGTCCCCCCACCTTATGCAGATGCTGGAGGGGGGGCAAGGGCACATCAGGCAATGAAAAGGGTTCAGAACACTGGCCCTGATCCTTCCTCCAGTCTGTTCTGTCTCATTGCACGGAGCCAGGCAGATTGTCACAGGATTGACATGGGGCAACCTCCCAGTGCAGAGAAGAAACTCCACTGGGGCACACAGCCCCCCCCCCACGTGACGATTGGAGCATTGTTTTAGAGTCGTCGTCCCCCCCCCCCACAAATCTCATAGCCACCCTCTCTCCTGCCTCATGCACGTCTACCCTGTTTGAACTCAGAGATACCCCATTCTGGAGACATTTCTCCTGTTCTCTGGCCAGTCAGCTCTCTGCCCCCCTCAGCCAATCCCTATCCAAATGTCTTGCTGTGTCCTGGAGGCCCCTCCCACCTGAAAAGCCACATGATAAATTGGTCTTTTACTAGAGTTGCAGTTTCTCCTTAGCCCCAGTTTTGCAGGTTTGCCTCCCTCCTGTTGCCACAAAGTATAGAACTATAGTTGGGCTCCTCCTGTGGTCGGTCAACAGCCTGGTAGACCTGTCAGAATCATGCCTCTATTCTGAGCATGCTCAGAGCAGTTTCCTTAAAGGCCCCACCTATGCAGAGAAGAATTGGTGCTTTTGAATTATGGTGCTGGAGGAGACTATTGAGAGTCCCATGGACTGCAAGAAGATCAAACCTATCCATTCTGAAGGAAATCAGCCCTGAGTGATCACTGGAAGGACAGATCCTGAAGCTGAGGCTCCAAGACTTTGGCCACCTCATGAGACGAGAAGGCTCCCTGGAAAAGACCCTGATGTTGGGAAAGATGGAGGGCACAAGGAGAAGGGGACGACAGAGGATGAGATGGTTGGACAGTGTTCTCGAAGCGACTGGCATGAGTTTGGCCAAACTGCGGGAGGCAGTGGAAGACAGGAGGGCCTGGTGTGCTCTGGTCCATGGAGTCACAAAGAGTCAGACACGACTAAACGACTGAACAACAACAACATGCAGAGCTAAGCACCTTCCAGAGGCACCATCTTCTTCTGTACTTTGGGGAGCCCTGTTGTCCTGCTGTCGCACATGCAATCTTGCGTGACGTTCTGATGTCCCTCCATGCCCAGCCTCAACGATGGGGGGACGGGGACGACGATGACGACCAGAGTATTTGGCCCCCTGGAGTCAGCACTAGGTGGGCAGAAGGGAGTGCTTGCTACTTTGAGCCTCGTATTTGTTCTGTGATATTGAGAGAGAGAGAGAGAGAGAGAGGTGCCACATAGAGCCCCTTGTGGTCTCTTCCAACTCTATGATTCTACATGAGTTGAATACAGCAGCTTTGATGCAGAGGGCTCCCCAGAAACTTGGCAGAGCAGATTGCAAGCCTGGGGTGGGGGCTCAGCTCTGGAACAAAGGAAGAAAGACCATTATGCGGTTATTTCAATCTAGCCAATTCTCAGAAGAAACTGAAGGCAGACAGAAAGTGAAACTGCACGCAATATTTGAATACATTATTGCACTTCCCATTCCTAACCCCAGACAGAAAAAACAAAATCGAAAATTCTTTCTAGTAGCACCTTAGAGACCAACTGAGTTTGTTCCTGGTATGAGCTTTCGTGTGCATGCACACTTCTTCAGATACACACGAAAGCTCATACCAGGAACAAACTCAGTTGGTCTCTAAGGTGCTACTAGAAAGAATTTTCGATTTTGTTTTGACTATGGCAGACCAACACGGCTACCCACCTGTAACCCAGACAGAAAGTTAACATAAAAAGAGCTGGAGGAAAATAATCTACAGCTGTCAAACTAAATCAAGAAGAGTCATAAGTTAGGGAAATATTTTGTCAAAAACCTTAGGTTCCTTCCTTCCTTCCTTCCTTCCTTCCTTCCTTCCTTCCTTCCTTCCTAGTTACCTGAAACATAAAGGGATGGGGGCCCTGCACACCCAGAAAAAGCCCAGGGCCATGTCACTTGCCAGCACGCTGGATGGAGTTCCAAGGGTCCATCAAATATAAAGGCCGGTTGTTGAAGCCCACAGGAAGGGTCACCTCCAGGAAGGTGCTCTTACTGGTTCCCAGGAGGGCCTGAGACATTGAGGCCTTGGGTGTTTAACATGAGTCAACCGCGTGATGCAGCAGCAAAAATGCAAATACAGTTCTCAGCTGCATCAACAGAAGTCTAGTGTCCAGGTTGTTACGGAAATTACCGGGTCGAGGAGGCTCAGCTCCCGGTCCTACGGAGGAAGCCCGTGGTTCGCTGCGGAGGTAATGGAGACCAGCCGGAGATTGGAGCAAAAGCAAAGGAGTTTATTGCGCAACAAGGTTCAGGAGGATCCGAACCCCGAACAAAGGGTGTCCTGGACTTTTAAAAGTTCCCGCGATAGCCCAGAATACATAGCGAAATACATCACAGAAACGTCAGAGATGGGGAGGGGAGAGAGGAGGTTACAGTAAAATTTACATAGGGGAAAAACAAGTTTTGCATATCAGGAAGGATGGCAGGAACCGGTGAATGGATCTAGGGTGGGTGTAATACACATTGAAGGTTTCCTCTGCGTCAGGACAATAGAACGCTCCTAGGAGGATGTCTGCTGCCATGGTAACTGATGGACGGGTGCTTGACTGGATTATCGGGAGGGGTGCATTTCCTCCTGCAGCTGGATGAGGACGTGACTCGCCGCCTAAGGGATTATGAAAGCTACTGAGTTGAGAGTCCAAAAATAGTGCAATATCGAAATAATATACTTCCGGTGATCGGAGGATGGCGGGAACCGAGGGGTTAGAAAGGTTATTTTATAAGGAGCAGATAGACACTTGAACCAGGCAAATCGGACACTGCGTTCAGGAGTTGTGGATTTTTACAATAATAAACATTTCGAGCTGTCAAAAAACGGGCCACCCAGCGTCTAAATTGTCCATTTGATACATTGTTGCAAGTTATAATTAATAGTTTCCCCAACTGGTTACATTTTGGTTTCGATTCCATTGTTCTCCCAGCAGGGAGCCTGTCAATACCCACTTAGCGTTCAGTCAAGCGTGAAGGTGATGATTGAATCATAGTAGCTGAGCTGAACGTTCCATTTTGCAGGCTGAGCTGAATGCACGCTCCTGATTGGTGGGTTTGCCGTTCATTGAGAAAATGGAGCGCGTACGGAGCGCTGTTTGACAGGAGCGCTTTTCCAGGGGCTTTTCGGAACACAGATTTGGGGTTTTGGGGAACCCTTCATCGCGAGGGTTTTATGTGGTGCTTGTGCGACTTATATGTGTGTGTGGGGTACCCGCTCATCGTCGGGGGGGGCAAAGAGAAGAAAGAGGCTTCCAGGTCCCGCATTTGGCAGCGCGGGAGTCCCGCGAGGAGGCTGCGCGGTGGGGAAGGTGGCGGCTGGAATTTTCCTTATCAGTCCCGCATTTGGAGATAAGATTTGTATCTGGTTCGCAGAACCACAAATCCTTTTCTCCACACCTACACCTTCGAGACTTGGTACTCACCTTCCCCACGCGCCTCGGCTGGTCGTATTCAGGGAGAGCGGGCCGGTCATGGTTGGATGCCAACATCGGGTGCAGGCACGGTGGGCTGTCAAAAGCCAGCTGATCGGAGAGTATGATGAGCTGTCACACGGCTGTCAAAGTGGCAGGTAGTCACACTGGCGAGCTGTCAAAGGTGGCCAACGAGGAGACAGGGTGTGCTGTCAAATAGCTGTCAAACAGCTGTCAAACGGCAAGCAGGTAGACCAAGGCAAGCTGTCAAAGCGGTAGGTCCGAAAATGTGGAGAGCTGTCAAACAGCTGTCAAGAGCTGTCAATAGCGGCAAGTCCGAAAATGGTCGGTGGGAACGATGTACGGGGACTCGGGAATGGTGAAGCAGGAACTGGGGTGCGATGGACAGGAACTGGGGTGCGATGCTGGGGTGCGATGCTGGGGTGCGACGAACAGGAACTGGGGTGCGATGCTGGGGTGCGGTGATCAGGAACTGGGGTATGATGCTGGGGTGCGATGCTGGGGTACGAGGAACAGGAACTGGGGTACGATGCTGGGGTGCGATGCTGGGGTACAGGAACTGGGGTACGATGCTGGGGTGCGGTGCTGGGGTACGAGGAACAGGAACTGGGGTGCGATGCTGGGGTGCGGTGCTGGGGTACGAGGAACAGGAACTGGGGTGCGATGCTGGGGTACGGTGGGCTGTACCCCCGGGTATACGAGGGGTGGGAATTGAGCGCAGTCCAAAGGGGAAGGGCTTCAAGGTCCTGTTGGGGCTCTCCTTATGTTCTCAAGTCGGAAGGAGGGGCTTGAACGAATTGCGGGTCAGTTTGAGCTGGCAGAGGGGCACGGAAAGGATTTGGAGGGTGTGACTCTGCGGTTGGTTGGGCCACCGAGACCTGGGTGCCTTGGGGTGGCCAATTCCCTTGGGGGTAAGGTGGCACCATTTGCTGGTTCTCATAACCCTGGGCCCAAGGAGGGTGCGAAGGAAAGGTGGAGTATGGTGAGTTTCCTCCGGGGAATGGGTAAGAGTTGGCTTCAACCCATGGGCTCCCCGGGTATAAATATGGGCAGTTTCGTCTTAGGTGCCCTGGTTGAAAACACAGGTGACAAAGGCCAGTGGATGGGCCCCAGGGTCGTGGCATGGATGGGCTTGCATTCACTTCTCCCCCTCTTCCTCGCCCCCTGCCTCCTCCCCTGGCCGGGAACCCTGGAGCTGGGAAGCAAGGGGTTTCCATACTGAGGGCAAGCACTGCCTCTTCCTCTGCCCTGGTGTCCGTCCTTTTCTTTTCGTCTCGATTGTTAAAGACGGATTTTGCAATTGATAATATCTCACTAAAGGTTTTCCCGTCGTAACCCACTAGGAGATTCAAAGTTTTCCTTATGTCTGGCGTTGCTTGGTCCTTAAAGAAACCCTTTACTATTATCTCGTGGTGAGGATTTTCAGGGTCTATTCCACCCCACGTTTTTATGGCCGCCACCAACCGAGAATAATAGTCCGAAGGGTGTTCATTCGGTCCCTGTATTACAGTCTGAACCTTAGTCCAGTTTATTGAGCGCTGCCCTGAAGCCTTGATGCCATCTAGGATGGCCTTTTTAAACAAGTTCAGGCACCAGATGCCATTAGGGGTATTGTAGTCCCAGGCAGGGTTGGGTTCAATACGGAGATCTCTAGGTGTCAGGGCCCCCACCCCTTGAGGTCTTCCTTCCTGGTAGTTTTCCTGATTTAGGGCTTCTTCCGCCTTGCTGAGGATGTCAGCCTTTTCAGCCTCATTGAATAGGGCATTTAAGAGTACGTGGACATCAGTCCAAGAGGGATGATGTGAGGAGAAGATAGTAGATATTTGCCTATGGCATTTGTCAGGATCGTCTCTTAGAGAGGGCATCGTGTTAGCCCAGTTAATCAGATCGGCCGTACGGAAGGGTTGATGGGCATAGATCATACGTGGGGCCCCATCCGGGTCTGTCGGTGGTATGGGGAAAGCCCTCAGTGGCATCTGGAAGGAGGCTGCTTGGTGATTATTTCCCTTTTTTCCTTTGGTACTTTCCTTGACAGACTGCCGGAGAGCGGATGGGGGAAAGGTGCCATGGTCGCTGACAGGAGTTGGAGTAGAGTCAGGACCCACAAGCACATCGGGCACCGCTAAAATCCCTCTCTGGCCGGCGGGATGAACCAGTAATTGGCCACCCTGAGCCACTACTTGGCTATTGGGACTAGCATCATGTTCAGGTCCCTGTGTCATGGCCCGATCCTCATAGGGGGGTGGCGCAGGACCTTCCTTTGGTCTCTTAGGATCCTTTCTAGGAGGTTTAATCACGGGCATCTGGAGCGTTGGGGACGGGTTTAGAGTCATAAGGACTTGGGATACAGCCTCGAAAGTCTCCAGATAATCAAGTTGACGAGGCTTTTCCTCCAATAAGAGCTTCTTTAAGGTTTTTAGTTGATCCTGATGGAAGGATCCCTCCGGTGGCCAGCGGAGTTCTGATGGCACTCTTTCAGTAAAAGACGGCCAGGAATTCCTACAAAGATCTTGCAGCTTCTGTCTAGACAAAATCTCATGGTCCGGAATTATCTTCCAATGCTTCATGACAATCGCGAGGGGAGAGTCGGGTTCCGGCTGGGTAAAAGAAGGCTTTCGAGAAGCCTTCTTCCCAGTGGAAGTACGACCATGCTTCGAAGCCTTGGCACCCATCGTTCCTTGGGGTTTAAGAGGAACCTGGGGTTTTTGGGAAAGGAGGGACGGGAAAGGTATCTTTGTAAGTCGGGGTTTCTCACTAAGGGAGTGGGACGGGGGGGGGGTTTCTTAACATAAGCAAAGTACAGTACACAACGTTCCAATAATCTAGCCTGGTCCCTTGCGTTCACTAGTTCGGCTAGCGGGGCGGCTGACCAGGGGGATCTACTCTAAACTACCTCTTCCTTTCCTTTTTCCTGGAGCTCCCTTTTCCTCTTCCTTTCTCTTCCATTTCTTCTCATCTATTCCTATTTCAAAACCCCCATTTCCACCCATTACAGGGTACCCCCACCTGGCAACCTCCTGCCTATCGTTAACAGCTAAGGAAGGGAACCCTACTGGACGCCTGCCACTGCAGTGCCAGATCGGGCAGCCCTTTAAATAGAGTTAAACGGTCCGGAAAAACCTCCCTTGCGTTCGGAAGCGGGCTCACGCACGACCAGCGTGTTTTACATGGCCCGACCGGGGCGGCTGAGGTTTAGGATAGTGCAGAGAAGTCCTTTGCCCCTTGGCAGCTGGCAAAGTAGAAAAAGAGCCCAGTCCCTTGCGTTCGTTAGACCAGCTAACGGGGCGGCTGACTGGGTATTGGAGAAAAAGAGATAGAGCTCAGGACTCCCCTTTCGAGTTGAGCAGCAGTCCACGGGACAGACTGAGAGACAGGCAAGAAATGATAGGCAAGAGAGCAGTAGATTGCGGTTGCCAGGCTTACCTCCCCCCTCCCCCCAATCACCAGTGCACTGGATTTATACTTACGCGTCTTCCACCGCGATCCGCTGGATCGTTGGAGACGAAGCCGGCTGAACTTTGCCTTTGCTCCCCGGTTGGCTCCCCTTGAGACCTGCAATTACCGCCCGGAGGATGGCCAGGGATCCGATGGGTCTCCACGGGAGAAGAGGGTCCCGATGCCGGCTGAAGACTCGATGGGGTCCCCGGCCACCACGGGAGAACGCAGGTCCCGGGTTTCGGCACCAAGACTGTTACGGAAATTACCGGGTCGAGGAGGCTCAGCTCCCGGTCCTACGGAGGAAGCCCGTGGTTCGCTGCGGAGGTAATGGAGACCAGCCGGAGATTGGAGCAAAAGCAAAGGAGTTTATTGCGCAACAAGGTTCAGGAGGATCCGAACCCCGAACAAAGGGTGTCCTGGACTTTTAAAAGTTCCCGCGATAGCCCAGAATACATAGCGAAATACATCACAGAAACGTCAGAGATGGGGAGGGGAGAGAGGAGGTTACAGTAAAATTTACATAGGGGAAAAACAAGTTTTGCATATCAGGAAGGATGGCAGGAACCGGTGAATGGATCTAGGGTGGGTGTAATACACATTGAAGGTTTCCTCTGCGTCAGGACAATAGAACGCTCCTAGGAGGATGTCTGCTGCCATGGTAACTGATGGACGGGTGCTTGACTGGATTATCGGGAGGGGTGCATTTCCTCCTGCAGCTGGATGAGGACGTGACTCGCCGCCTAAGGGATTATGAAAGCTACTGAGTTGAGAGTCCAAAAATAGTGCAATATCGAAATAATATACTTCCGGTGATCGGAGGATGGCGGGAACCGAGGGGTTAGAAAGGTTATTTTATAAGGAGCAGATAGACACTTGAACCAGGCAAATCGGACACTGCGTTCAGGAGTTGTGGATTTTTACAATAATAAACATTTCGAGCTGTCAAAAAACGGGCCACCCAGCGTCTAAATTGTCCATTTGATACATTGTTGCAAGTTATAATTAATAGTTTCCCCAACTGGTTACATTTTGGTTTCGATTCCATTGTTCTCCCAGCAGGGAGCCTGTCAATACCCACTTAGCGTTCAGTCAAGCGTGAAGGTGATGATTGAATCATAGTAGCTGAGCTGAACGTTCCATTTTGCAGGCTGAGCTGAATGCACGCTCCTGATTGGTGGGTTTGCCGTTCATTGAGAAAATGGAGCGCGTACGGAGCGCTGTTTGACAGGAGCGCTTTTCCAGGGGCTTTTCGGAACACAGATTTGGGGTTTTGGGGAACCCTTCATCGCGAGGGTTTTATGTGGTGCTTGTGCGACTTATATGTGTGTGTGGGGTACCCGCTCATCGTCGGGGGGGGCAAAGAGAAGAAAGAGGCTTCCAGGTCCCGCATTTGGCAGCGCGGGAGTCCCGCGAGGAGGCTGCGCGGTGGGGAAGGTGGCGGCTGGAATTTTCCTTATCAAGGTCAAGGGAAGTCATAGTACAGTGGTACTCTGGTTCTCCAACACCTTGGTACTCAAATAACTTGGAACCCAAGAAGTAAGTGTTTCAGTTTACAAACTTTTTTCAGAAGCCGAACATGCTCCGTTTTGAGTGTCACGCTTCCAATTTGAGTGTTACGCTGAGTTCTGTCTGTTTTTGCTGTTTATTTTGCATTATTTTGCATTTCCTAGAGTTGGAAGAGACCACAAGGGCCATCCAGTCCAACCCCCTGCCAAGCAGGAAACACCATCAAAGCATTCCTGACAGAGGGCTGTCAAGCCTCTGCTTGTTGTTGTTGTTCAGTCGTTCAGTCGTGTCCGACTCTTCGTGACCCCATGGACCAGAGCACGTCAGGCACGCCTATCCCTCACTGCCTCTTGCAGTTTGCCCAAACTCATGTTAGTAGCTTCGAGAACACTGTCCAACCATCTCATCCTCTGTCGTCCCCTTCTCCTTGTGCCCTCCATCTTTCCCAACATCAGGGTCTTTTCTAGGGAGTCTTCTCTTCTCATGAGGTCAAAGTACTGGAGCCTCAACTTCAGGATCTGTCCTTCTAGTGAGCACTCAGGGCTGATTTCTTTGAGAATGGATAGGTTTGATCTTCTTGCAGTCCATGGGACTCTCAAGAGTGCTGGAAGCCTCTGCTTAAAGACCTCCAAAGAAGGAGACTCCACCACACTCCTTGGCAGCAAATTCCACCGTCGAACAGCTCTCACTGTCAGGAAGTTCTTCCTAATGTTTAGGTGGAATCTTCTTTCTTGTAGTTTGAATCCATTGCCCCATGTCCGCTTCTCTGGAGGAGCAGAAAACAACCTTTCTCCCTCCTCTAGATGACATCCTTTGATATATCTGAACATGGCTATCATATCACCCCTTAACCTTCTCTTCTCCAGGCTAAACATACCCAGAAGGGTCATCGCGAACCAGGTGAAGTCAGAAAAAGACGCCACCTGTTCATCTAGCCAGATCTCTGGATCAAGGATCCCCCCTGAGAGATCTGAACCCAATCTTTCGGGAGTGAGTGGATCCTCAGCTAAGACAGGCTGCACACCCACCTGGAGAGACCAAATAGCTCCAGGGCAGACACAGAGTGCATTCCTCTCTGCTCTCTGTCCATCAGGTTATTGTTGCTGCTTCTTAACAGAGAGCCTACACTCGTTTTATTTTTAAGAAAAGTCACTTTGGGTGGGATTCAGGTGGCAGAGAGAAGCTGTGGCTGGTGGGGGGCAGGGTGCCTCTCCAAGCAGCTTTTCTTACCCAAAAATAAAGGCGTGGGAGTCTCGGTGACACATCCTGGCACATAACGCATGGTTAGCCTTTAAGAAACTGCCTTTAAGTGCCCACACAGGAGGAGGAGGAAGGGGTCCGGATCAAAGGATGACATTTGTGGGCAGCTGTGACATCGGCCCCTTTTTCCGGGAGGCGTGAAGACTGAGCCGGAGTCTCCTGAATGCAGCCTTTGCTGCCACTGGGCTCAGAGCAAGGCAGCCGCTGTTTTTGGAGCAGGAGAAACTGACCGGACCTGAGAGCACCAGGTGCAGCCTCCCTCGCTCACTCAAAACGCTGGGAACTGCGGACATTCAATGAAGATTTGAGAGAGATGAATGAAAGTCCTTCGTCACAAATGCAGTTCAGCTGTGGAACTCCCTCCCACTGGAGGCAGGGATGGCCACCAACCTGGGTAGCTTTAAAAGACAGATTCATGGAGGAGAAGGGTATCAATGTCTCTGCTGTGTCTCCACGGTCAGAGGCAGCAATGCTTCTGAAAACCGGTTGCTGGAAACCGCAGGATGGTAGTGGAAGCTTTTCAGAGCAGCAGTCTTGCATTTCTTTGAGCCAAATGGGAGCAGGGCTTTTTTTAAACCTCACACCTGCCAAAACCGTCTTGGACTTGGGAAGAGACAGGGGCCTGCAAACTGAGTGGCCCTTCTGCAAGCTCTGCGTGCGAATTATCTCAGCTCTGATGCCTTTCAGGAGGCCTGGTGCCCCCCTCCAAGCCCAGCCCCGCTTTGCTGTGATGATGACTTCCCAGAGGCCCTGTGTTTGCCCGACAGTTTAGCCCCATCACCTGGAGGCTGCATTCCTCCGCCATCAATCATTAATGGGCTGCGCCAGGAGGGAGGGTCCCTCGGTGGGAAAGGGAGGCGGGCAGGTCACCCGCACAGCCTGAAACTGAAGGGAGAATTCATTTTATGGTGATGGATGGGAGCCCAGGGAGCAGACGCCACAACGCCTGGCCCTGAATGGGGCGGACAAGGAGGAGGCTCATTAGCGCTGACCTGGGTCCCAGAGGGCACTGGGGGGCTGTCATGCTCCGCATGGCATGGCAGGGGCGAAGGGGCAGTCAGGCGGTGCTCTGGGTGTCCAACCAATTACTGGGCATGGATGGAGGGGAAGCCATCATGGGACTCCCTCTAAGCCAGGAGGGTGGGCAGCAGCCCGTGGTGCCCTCTGTATTATATTGGGGGGCCCAGACACCCCTTTCCCCCTCTCCCTTATTAGAGCGCAGGTCTCACCCTGGACGTGAGATTCTGCAAGTGGTCATGGTGACTTGGGCCCACTAGCTGGGATGGGGGGGGGTGTTCTGCTGTTGCCACCTGCAAGTCCTGGATGCCCAGGGTTTGGGGAGGGGAGAGAACATACAGTGGTACCTCGGGTTACAAACTTAATTCGTTCCGGAGGTCCGTTCTTAACCTGCGGTACCACTTTAGCTAATGGTCCACTGGCACATGATTTCTGTTCTCATCCTGGGGCAAAGTTCTCAACCTGAGGTAACTACTTCTGGGTTAGCAGAGTTTGTAACCCGAGGTACCACTGTAGTGGGAGGGAGCCTAGAGTCACAAAGAAGTGGCTCAGGGTCTTTCTTGCCACTGAGAAAATAGATGGATCCTAGTCCAGAGATGGAAAGAAGGAAAAATACCGACCAGAGAAGAGAGAGTCAGACCAAGCTGATGGAATATGCCAAAAAGGCAAGACTGACTGACGGGAAAGATCAGAAACCGGGAAGATCAAGTTACAGGTAGGTAGCCGTGTTGGTCTGTCGTAGTCGAAACAAAATAAAAAATAAAAAATCCCTTCCAGTAGCACCTTAGAGACCAACTAAGTTTGTTCTTGGTATGAGCTTTTGTGTGCATATTTCTTCCAATAACCTGAGATGCTTGCCACTGCGCTGAGCAGGTGATGAACTTCAACATTCTTTTTGCACTGGTATCTGAAGAATAATTTTGTTTTGTTTTGTTTTGTTTTGTTTTGTTTCAGGAAGATCAAGTATTTCTAAAAGGCTGGAATAATTTTTTAACGTATTTGAGAGAAACACTGTAAACAGTCAAAATCATTGGCAGGAATACAAGGACACTTGTAAAGTAACATGAACTTTGGAAACCATTATTATATAATAGAAAGATTACATTAAAAGATACAGGAACAAAATATAGAAATAGAAGCCATAGAGGGAAGGGAGGAGGTCTCATGGGACTGAGGTGAGAGCTGTTTCCTAGATCTGCTGGATCTCTCAGCAGCTTCTGACCCCATTGACCATAACATCCTTAACAACAGCTTTTTATTTTGGGAATTGTTATGTTTGTTGTGTATAACTTTTATGTAAAACCAATACAATATCTTTTTTTAAAAGAAAGGGAAGAGATGGATGAGCTCACTTCCTCTCTGCACCTGAAGGCAGGCTGCTGCTCTCATGGAAGGAAGGTCAACAGGTGCCTTTGGTAAGTAGGAGACGTATGAATCTAATCTGTGGCGTAAAAACAAGCTCAGTAAACAGTCTGACAGAGAAGGTGAAGGAAAGCAAGGAGGGAGCCTGGTGGGCATCTTCTGGGAAAGAGGTCTCAGAGGAGGCCACAGAGCCTTCCTCTCTTTAGGTACCCAACACAGGGACCAGAGAGAGAGAAAACTCCTGTTGGCACCACCATGAGGGGGGTGCGATTAAAAGGGGCAGGGGTGGGGAATCTCTAAGGGAGGCTGGGAGGTCAGGGGTTCACAATGCACAGGGGTGGGGAGGGCATTTAGAGAGGAAGAGGAGGGGTGGGCAGGTTGAGGAGGCAGTAGATGCCACCCGGCAGGTGGCAGAGCCCACCATCTCCCACCAAGGACTAGGGACACTCTTCATCCTCAGTGCTGGGGGGGGGGCTCCTGCAGAGCCCCAGCTTCAAGACACAGGGAGCCAGGGTTCAGCCCCAGCCCCTAGGAAAGGTCACCACCTCTGTGTTGGGGGCAGCTCTTGACTGTGACCCCTGACCTCTGGTGTCAAAAGGCATTAGGCAATTGTTCCCCCCCTCTGTGGGGAGGGGGGCCTTCACCTACTTTCGATTACCAATTCCCACATTGCAGGGGGTTGGACTAGAGTACCCTGGGAGGGGGGAGTCTCTTCCAGCAATTCATCTCTGGTTTCATTCCCTTGGAAGGTGGGGGACTCTCATTCTGTTACCCTACGAAGGGGGTCTCCCTTGGTGGTTTTTAAGGGGGGGTTGGAGGGCCACCTGTCAGGGCTCCTTGAGCTGTGGCTCCAGCATTGCAAGGGGTCAGACTAGATGGGCCTTGGGGGTCTCTTCCAGCTCTACAATTCTATGGTCCTAGGAGAAATGGGGAGAAGGGAGAGGCCCACACCAGTGGGATCAGCACTTGCTATGCATCTGAACAGCCTGGCCTAGGTGGGTTTTCTGTTGGCATTGCAAACAAAGGGATGCCCTGAGTGGGGATGGGTCCAGTCAGTGCCCCATTGAAAGCGCAGAATGCTGGGGTGCATCCACACTGCACCCCCCCTTCTAACTGGGCTCCTGCCAGACCAGCAGCGTGTCAGTACGCCTGCTAACCGATGTGCATACAACTGGTTCTGCCAAATAACAGGGCCAGGATCCGGGGGTGACAGGCCTCTGCCCTCATGCCCTGCCTGCCTCCTCTGACATGCCCCCCCACTCCCCTTTGCCACTGATTGCGGTGCCCTCCCTCCGAAGGGTTAAATGACCCAGCGAGGGGAAGGATGCCCCCCTCGCTTCCTGCAAGACAGTGAGCCCCCAGGGGCCCTTGTGGGGTCATTAAGCTCCCTTTGGGGAAGAGGCCATCTGCTGGGCTCTTCAATGGGGGCTCATCCCTGCTCCTTTGGGTTGGGGGTAATTGGGTTTAAGCACCAAACTAATGAGGTGTGAAAACATTTGCACACACAGAATAAACAGAGGGGGGTGAGGAAGCCCCGGAAGGAGGGGTAAGGGGAGGGAGGGAAGGAGCAGGCACTCCCGGGAGGAGGAGGAACCGAAGAAGAGCCTGCAGGGTCAGGCCAGTGGCCTCCTGTGAGAAGGCAGCAAGCAGGATTCGAACACAAGAGCCCTCTACCCTCCTGCACTTTCCACCAATTGGAAAGTGCGCTGTTGCTGCCTCCAACAGTGCAGGCAGAGCAGAGGCATCAAAGCTAGTAGCCATTGAGAGCCCTCTTTCCATGAATTGGCCTCATTCTCTTTAAGCGCATCCACGTTGGTGGCCCCCCGCTGCCTCCTGTGGCAGGGAGTTCCACAGGCGATGTGCTGCATGAAGAAGGACTTTCTTTTCTCTGCCCCGAATCTCCCATCCATCGTTCAGCTTCATGGGATGCCCACAAGTTCCTCTTTTCGGGAAGAGCAGGGGCTGGCACAGGGGGCACCCACCTCGAGGCCCCGCTCTGGCCCCCTGGCCCAGCCCTGCCGCCCAGTTTCTCCACCTTGGCCCAGTCAGGCTCAGCTGGGGGGTCCTCTCCAAGCTGCAACATTCAGGGAGACTTCAGGGGGGCTCCTGCATTGCCACCTGACCTCACTCACCCCACTTTCCTCAGCCAGATCCGGCACCCCTTTTCCTGATTCACACAAGTTTTCTGACTGCAGATTGTTTTAACCAATTGCAATGTTGTGTTTTTATATTGTTATATATAACAAGCGCCGGAACCTCATGGCGAGAGGCAGGTAAAGAATTTAATAAAAAAATAAGATAGAATAAATTAGGATGGTGAAAGTGGAGAATTCAACACCTGCAGGAGGGCAGAAGGTTGTCTTAGGAGGCCATTTGGGGAAAAGGCTGCAGCTCACCGGAAGAGCATCTGCCTGGCATGCAGGGGGTCCTGGGTTCAAATCCTACTGGCCTCTCCAGGTAGGACTGGGAGAGACTCCTGTCTGGAACCCCAAAGAGCCACTGCTGCCAGCCAGTGCAGGCAAAACTGAGCCAGATGGACCAAGGGTCTGACTCAGGAGAAGGCAGATTCCTAATCCTCACCTGTGCCCTTGTTCTTATTCTGCACACCTGGAAGTATCCTGGCAGGGGAAGGTGGCTCAGGTGCAAGAGACGCTGGAAGGCAGTTGCTCAGCTGCCCGTTTCCCCTGACACAGCATCTGCTGCTGCCTTGAGGTCCTCCTGCCAGGGATTATTTAATTGCAATTCCTGCACTGCAGGGGGGTTGGCTAGATGACCCTTGGGGTGCCTTTCAGCTCTACAGTTCAATGATGATGATGATGATGATGATGATGATGATGATGATGATAATAATAATAATAATAATAATAATAATAATAATAATGCCCCGCACATTTGGGCAGCTCCCAACAGAATATTAAAAACACAAAAATAATCAAACATTAAAAGCTACCCTAAACAGGGCTGCCTTCAGATATCTTCTGAACGTCAGATAGTTGTTTATTTCTTTGACATCTGTTGGGAGGGCGTTCCACAGGGCGGGTGCCACCACCGAGAAGGCCCTCTGCCTGTTTTCCTGTAACTTGGCTTCTCGCAGGGGAGGAACTGACAGAAGGCCCTGGGAGCTGGACCCCGGTGTCCGGGGTGGAGACGCTCCTTCAGGTCTACTGGGCCGAGGCCGTTTAGGGCTTTCAAGGTCAGCACCAACACTTTGAATTGTGCTCGGAAACGTACAATGGGAGAAAGGCAGGGAAAGCTACTTCATAAACAAACACACCTTTAAGTCAACGATCTAATGGGAGTTCTCCGCTTCTGCATGGTCTGCCTATGCTGAGACTCCCAGGGCATCAGCCGCCAGCGGACGCAAAGTGCCAGGAAGGGGGAACTGCAGAGCCGAATTTGGCACCGGAAATCCATGGGCATCCTGGCTCAGTTGTGGGGCAAAGCCCCTCGTGCCCCAGCCCAGGCAGGGCTGGCACCACGCGGAGCTCCCCTCCCTGACCTTTGACCCAGGAGCCGCCGCTGCCAAATCCGCTCAGATTAGCGCCAGGTTGCCCTTTGACCTCCCCATTTGCTGGCCTGCTGTTCCTGGCCCCAACAGGCCAGGGGGACCGCCAGGCCATTGCCTGCTTCTCGGGGCTGCTAATGACAGCTAATAGCTCCACTGTGCTGGACTCTGCTGCCCCAGAGATCCTACCCAGACAGCCGGGCACCTGCCAGGGAGATTTCGGAGCTGGGAGCCGCATCACCAGGCCATCTGGGCCTGCAGCATGAAGCCCCTGGGCTCCCTGTGGTTGCAGTTGCAGCCATCTCCAAAAGGCGAAATCTGGGAAGGATAGAGCTGGAAGGGACCCCAGCGGTCATCTAGTCCAACCCCCTGCAATGCAGGAATCCCAACTAAAGCATCTGGGACAGAGGAAGCCTCAATGCAGCTCTTCCTGGGCATTTGTAAACAGCAGGGCCACCAGTGGGGCTCCTCTCCCAAAAGGGGTCCAGCAGGGATGGCTGCTTCAGATGTGACTGGGATCAACAGCCTCCACACGGACCCAGCCTGGCTCTTGGTGGCATCGTTCTTTCAGAGGCAGCAGGGATGTCGTGTGGCCCAGCGGCAGGCCCAGCGGAGCATAACTGCCTGCTGGAGCCCCTCTCACAGCTTCCCGTTGCCTTTGGAAGTCCTTCTTTATTCAGTGCAAAGTTAAACTGTGGAACTCCCTGCCACAGGAGGCGGGGATGGCCACCCACCGGGATGGCTTGAAAAGAAGACGAGAAAAAATTCATGGAGGACGAGAGCGCTATGGATGTCTGCTAGCCAGGGTGGCTCCGCTCTGGCTTCTCGGTCGGAGGCAGCAATGCTTCTGAATCCCAGTTGCTGGAAAATGCAGGACGGGAGAAGACTCTTGCACTCGGACCCTGTCTGTGGGCTTCCATTTGGGCATCTGGCTGCCACTGTGAGAACAGGATTCTGGTCTAAATGGGTCCTTGGCTTGACCCAGCAGGCTCTCCTTGTGTTCTTTCGTGCCCCAAAACATGGAAGCCCCCAGGCAGGGCCAGAGAGCAGCAGCCGCCCTCCCTTCTCATGTGGCTTCCCACCACTGCCATCCAACAACTTCAAAGACCAGCAAGAGCATTTCCTGCTTTAAAAGGGACCCTGCTGGGCCCTTGGCCAGAGGCTGCCGGGCAAAGTCTCAAGCTGCCTCCCCAACCCCGGGGCCACCAGGCTGACTGAGGCTGGAGTCCCAAACGGAGCCACGCTGAGGAAGGCTGGAGTGGGAGAGGTGGGGCTGGGGAGATGGACCACGGTTGGTGGGCTCCTCTTGGCATCTCATCACCCGTCTTCCTCAGGGCCAGACCCCTGGTCCTGTCTGCCTGTTGGGTGGTGAAGTGGATGCTACATCCTGTGGACGTCAGAAAGGCCGCAGAAGTGGCCAAACCCTGGACACCCCCCCCCCCACCTGCCAAGGGTTGAGGTTCTATTTTGAAAAATCCCAGAGCACGTGACACCGATCCTGGAGCGGCTGCACTGAATGCTAATTAGTTTCTGGGCCCGATCCCATAAAGCCTTGAATGGATCAGGACTACAACACCACAAGGACTGCCTCGCTCCAAATGAACCATCCCAGACTCTGCAATCATCCTATGAGGCCTTTCTTTGTGTGCTTCCTCCTCGAGAGGTCCGGAGGGTGGCGACACGAGAACAGGGCCTTTTCTGCAGTGGCTGCCCATTTGTGGAATCCTCTCCCCAGGGAGACTCAGCTGGTACCTCCATTATACACCTTTAGGCACCAGGCAAAAACATTCCTCTTCTATCAGGCCTTTTTGGCTGTCAAACACTTGATGACCTTTAAAATGTGTTGGGGGGGGAATATTGTCATTTTATTATTGTGTTATGGATTTTGTGTTTTCATGTTGCAAACTGCCCTGCGATCTTTGGATGAAGGTATTATATAATTTGATGATGATGATGATGATGATGTTATGAGTTTGGCTATGTGTATACCAGCCCCCTCTAAGCCCTGGATCCAGCATGTGTTAAAAGCTAATCAAGCCTTCTAATTCCTGGAACAGCCAAACTGGCTTCCTGGTGAGGTGATGGAGATGAAGGGGCCTCCTCCCTCAACAGACAAACCAGAGTTGAGAGCAGAGAGCAGCAGTGAGGTGAGCAAGCTGGAGAGAGCGTCAGAGCAACATTTGATTTCTGTTGGAAGCCAAGGCTGCAGTTACGGGAGAAACAAGACCCTTTTGGGATGTTAATGCTGTGAAGGCTCCATCATAGACTCAGGTTGTATATGTGTAAATAAGCCATATATTATAAAGACTCTGCCGTCTCCGCTGTGCCTCATTTCAAAGGAAACATTGTTGTTTAGTCATTTAGTCGTGTCCGACTCTTTGTGACCCCCTGGACCAGAGCACACCAGGCACTCCTGTCTTCCACTGCCTCCCACAGTTTGGTCAGACTCACGTTGGTGTCTTCGAGAACACTGTCCAACCATCTCGTCCTCTGTCATCCCCTTCTCCTTGTGCCCTCCATCTTCCCCAACATCAGGGTCTTTCCCAGGGAGTCTTCTCTTCTCATGAGGTGGCCAAAGTACTGGAGTCTCAGCTTCAGGATCTGTCCATCCAGTGAGCACTCAGGGCTGATTTCCTTCAGAATGGATAGGTTTGATCTTCTTGCAGTCCATGGGACTCTCAAGAGTCTCCTCCGGCACCATAAGGAAACATTAATTCTGGGCAACTCCCTGGAATTCTGGAATCCTGCATCGCTCAGAAATTGGGATGGTGGGGAACAACAATAATAGCGAGCAAGTAGTGAGCAAGTTTCTGAGTCCACCAGGGCTCTTCATCAGGTGTGGGGAACTGGCCTGGCCATAATGTCTGCATTGGTCAAACCCTCGCTGCTGCAGCCTCTGCCTGGGCATGGGTCTCAGCGTGAAAAGTGCCAGCACTGTCAGGATTTGCCACTATACTGCAGGCCCCCCAAGCCCCCCCATGGCAAACACCTGAGCGTCCTTGCGAGTCCCGAGATAAGCATTTGGGCTTGCAAGGCCTTGGGAGGGAAGGGCTGTAGCTCAGCAGCGCAGCACCCACCTTGAAGCAGAATGTCCCTGGTTCAGCCCACAACGGCACCTCTGGGTTGGGCTGGGAGAGAACCAACTCCTGGAGAGTGTAGACAATACTGAGCTATACTGGTCTGACTGGGTATAAAGTAAAGTAAAGGTACCCCTGACCATCAGGTCCAGTCGTGGACGACTCTGGAGTTGCAGCGCTCATCTCACTTTATAGGCCGAGGGAGCCGCCGTTTGTCCGCATACAGCTTCTGGGTCATGTGGCTGGCATGACTAAGCCGCTTCTGGTGAACTGGAGCAGTGCATGGAAACGCCGTTTACCTTCTCGCTGGAGCAGTACCTATTTATCTACTTGCACTTTGACGTGCTTTCGAACTGCTAGGTGGGCAGGAGCTGGGACCGAGCAACGGGAGCTCACCCCATCGCGGGGATTCGAACCGCCAACCTTCCGATCAGCAAGCCCTAGGCTCTGTGGTTTAACCCACAGCGCCACCCGTGTCCCCCGTGTCTAAAGAACATGCCTATAAAATTACTCTCATTGGGGGAGAGGTCCCTACATTCTCCCTGCCTTGCCCCAGACACACCAGGACTGGATGGCAACCTGTGGCAGGAAGGGCAGGCCAGCCCCCTCTTCTCCTCTGTTGGCTCTAGAATTAATACCCCCACCCCCATTTGTCCATCTCCAGAGGTAGCCTGACCCCTTCACCTTCCCTGCTCCCCGCTGACCCCAGCGCCCCAGGAGGAGCCCAGGCCTCCCTCGCCCCTCCAAGTCGGCCGCCAGCCTCATTAGGTGCCGACACACACAGGCTCAATGACACCGCGGGGGACCTTTGTGGCGTCCCCTCATTATCCGGCCAGGACAAACAGGGCTCTGAGCCTTGGCTTTTTCCGGGGTCTGGAGAGGAGCTGCCTGGAGCCAGAAAGCGGAAGAGGAGGAGGAGGAGAGCAGGAGAGGCAAGGAGAGACCGCAGGCAGCTCAAGATGCACCAGGGAGCCAGCGCCTGCCCACCTGGCGAGGCCTCTTCCTGAGCGGAAGCAGCCAAGGAAGGGGCAGGCAAAGGGGGCTTGTGCCCCTGGGGCTTCGCTCGGATCACCTGCCTGGTCCCACCGGAAATTCAGGGCACACACCAAGTGAGATGGACGGGACTCGTTTTATTAAATATTTGGCAGATGAGAGAACGTGGCTTCCAGTTTACAGCTTGCAATTAGACGTGTTCCCAACATGTACAGAATCTCCCAGGTATTTCAACCTTTTTTCCTTTTTCGTAAAATGAAAACACTCTTGCCCGGGATTCACATTTGTACATTCAAGTGTGTGCTCCCGCGCACACAGGCAGACACACAGCCATGAGAAGCAGGGAAGTGGTTGTAAACTGGAATTCTTACAAGGGTCCTCACACTGGCCTTCAACCAGCACCCAGACAGATTCAGGTGTGCTCTGCAGAGGACAAGGAAGCGTCCATCGTATGTTGCAGTCCTAGCGATTGCTTGAGATCTAGCCTGGGCTGGAAAACACAGACCCCACATGGCCTCTCCAATGTGCTCACAGCTAAGGTCCTGGCATGAAGCAGGTGCCAGGACTCAGGGCTCTGGGAGGGCACAGATCTCCAATGGCACTGCACAGCCCAGCCCTCCCTCACAGCCTGGCTAACTCAGGGGAACCCATCCTCCTTCCCCAGCGGCATGGCACGAGCCCCGGCTACCCAGTGTGGCAAGCAGCACCTGAGATCAGGCACATGCCCGCCACATTCCCTTTACCCTTGATCACTTTCTGCTTATCATGGCCCTCACTTGGCATCCGGCTAATTCGCCTCCGCTTCCCACCTGGGAGGAAACTCACTCTCCTCTGGTCTGCCTCCCGCTGCCTCTCCTGCAGCTCCACAGAAACATCCGGCCACATTCTCCCCTCCAACATCGTCGCCACGTCCAAGGCCCTCGCGGTGGCCAACCTGGTGCCCACAAGCAGGACCCGAGCGCAGTGGCTGTCCTCTCCCCACCTGCGATTTCCAGCAACTACTATCCAGAGGCCTCTGACAGGCTTTGCAAAATGAGACCATTCCTTTTCACTAGCCAGATATCAGCAGAGCACAGGCCTGAGGGGTTGGCTAGCTGGCAACCTTGGACTGGTGGAACTGGGTGCATGCACAAAGACTGGAGCAGCAGCAGCAGCAGCAGCTCCTCCTGGCCACCCCAGCCCGAGAGCCCTGGCACAGTTGCTGCCCTCTAAGCTCCCGCTGCCTCAACTTCCTTTCCGGTCACCTTCCCCTCACCTGTTTGCACTTGGCAAAGCTCCCCAGGCCTCGAGTCACTGTGACAAAAGCCCCCGGGCCAAGGGCAGGCTGCCACCAGGGGCTTGGGGCTGGCACAGGCGCCAAGTCTGCCTGCCAAGGCCTTCTCCACCCGGCTGCCGGGTGACTTTGAAAACACAGAAGGCATCTGCAAGGCGGTGCCTGCTCAGACGCTCCGCTTTCTCCCCCAGGAGCCCACCCAAAGCCCACCATCTCCAGTCTCCAGGGGCTAGCAATTTGCCACCCATGCTTCGCAAAAATATCCAGGATGTAACTTTGCACATGGATGCTTGTTCTGAGGGAAGGTCAGATTCAGGGGCAACAGATGCCATTTGAGACAGAGTCCAATTGCAGTTCTGGGGGGATGGGATGTGGGAAGATATGAAGAGGCAGCTGACCCCCCCTCCCAAAAAAGCAGCAGCTCTGGTGCTGATCCCCAGAAGCAAGAGCCACTGACCCACCGGGAATGAAAACACAACCAGCCTCTCCTTCCCTTTACCCACTTTGCACCTTCCCTGGGATAGCTCAGTCCGCAGAGCCCGAGACTCTGAATCTCAGGGTCATGGGTTAGAGCCTCACGGTGGGCAAACAGATTCCCGCATTGCAGGGGCTTGGGCTAGATGACGCAACTCTGCAATTCTATGATCCAGTGTTTCTCTGTTGCTTCCAGGAGCTGCAGGCCCAGCACTGCGAGTCCAGAGGTGCCCCTGCAGGAAAAAACTAGTCGCTGTTGGTGTGAGGAATGAAAGGCAAGGAGCAGGAGGACAGGGGTCATAATGGCTGGCTGGCCTGGCCACCAACACCCCCCCCCGGTGGAGCCCACCAGCCACAGAGAGCCTTCCGGGACCCCCACCTTGAGCCACAGTAAGGCATGGAGGCCTTCGCAATGCAGCTGTGAGGCTTGCAGCCCCGGATGGTGGAGGCAGCCACCCCACAGGGGAGCAAAGGGATGGCAGCAAGCGAAGTGTGCCTTGGAAAGAGGGTTCATGTCCAAGCCCCACTGCAAGACCACAAGGAGAGCCTGCTGGACCAAAGGGATCCAACCAGCATCTTGCTCTCACAGTGGCCAACCAGATACCCACAAACTCGCAAGCAGGATTTGAGCAGAAGAACCCCCTCCCCTCCTGTGGGATCCAGGAACTGGTAATCGGAAGCGTTCTTTATTGGCTACAGGGAGCAATCGATGGCCTTTTAAACTGGGCTGTGTGCGCGCACATTGCTTTTGCTTGCTACTATGGTACATATTTCTGAGTTTTTATATTGCACACCACCCTGTGATCCTTTGTTATTATTAATCACAATCTTGGGATGGTGCCCCGAAGTGGGAGTGGGGTCGCCCCGCAGGTTGGGACAAATCCCTCTCTTTTAGCCCAAGCTGGAAACCCAGCAGCCAGAGGCTGTTTTGCCTGAACTGCAAGAGCAGAAGCTTTGCACCTGGAGAAGAGGCAGAAGCCAGGGGGGCCTCCAAGGTCCAGGCAGAGCGGGAGGCGGCTCTGGGCCCCCCAGCAAGCCTGACAACGGAGCTCTGGCAGAGCTCCAGCTCCTATGGCAAGCAGAAGATGGTTCCAGGAGCTTCCTGGCCTCTCTTCAACAGCCCCTGCAGGCAGAAGAGTTCAGCCCCCTTCCCCCCCTCGCCTACCCAGCCCCCTTTTCTCACTGAGATGCCTCAGCAGTGGGAAGCAGAAGCCAGGGAGGGGATTTCCACAACCGGAAGCAGCCCTGGCTGTCACAGGGGAAGTGAGAGGTGCAGAGGCTGTGCAGGCGCCCCTGGAAAGCCCTGGCTCAGCCCCACGCAGAGCTTCCGCCAGGCGGAGACCAGCTGGGGCCTCGGAGCATTCAACATGGCAGGCGGCCGTGGGGCTGGCCACAACCCCCCCCCTTGCCCATGGCTGCTGGGGAGGCAGAGAGGGTCTGCGGCCCCATCGCCACCAACTGCCTCTCCATCTCCTGCCACTCTCAGGAAGACTAAGAGCAGACTCTGATATGCTGAAGCGTCTGCCAGACCACTTGGGAGGCTAAAATGTGCAGAGTTTGCAAGGGGGGGGGACTAAGGAGCATGGCATAGAAGGTCACACAGGCTGGCAGCAAGTCAGAAGAGGAAGTCCCAGGAGAGTTGAGGGACAGGGACTTGGTCACCACCCCGGGCATCACTGACTGGTGTAATGGGGGGCAGAGGAGGGGACTCCTCCCGGGGCCACTGCAAAGGCAGGAGGGGCCCTCAACAGGGCGAGGATGGACCTTTGGTGACTATCCTCTTAGCTGCTGCTTTGGAAGGCTATTGGAGGAGGGGAGGTGGCAGGCCAAGGGACTTCACTGCCTTTTGCCTCTGAGTGGCTGCTGAGCGAGATGGAGGGTGTCTGGTCTGAGCCAAGCCAGGCATTTCCTGTGTTTGGCAACGTGTCAGAAAGCTCTGCTCCGAATCCCCTCCTTTCTGACTGCCGGTTCTTCTGCGTTCACGAGAACCAAAGAAATGCCTAGACAGTTACCTGCAGTCAGAGACACCACTGCCAATGCTCAGGGGCTGCCCAGGGAGGAGAGAAGTAGAACTGCCCCCCCACCCACCCCCTGCCCATCACAAAGGGGCGGACTGAGCCCAGCCCCCCTCGTTCAAACGCTGAAGCCTCAATCTTTCAGCACCACCAACTGGGATTTGTGCTTTGCACAGATGTCTCCCTTGCAGCTCTTCCCTCCCCAGACACCTCACCGGCCTGAGTCCAACAAGCGGCTTGTCACCAAACCCAAGGACGGCCAGGAGCCCTTTCGGACAGGGATGCTTTAGCTGCATTTGCTGCACTGCAGGGGGTTGCACTAGATGCCCTTTGGAGGTCCCTCCCAACTCGACAGTTCTGTGATTCTGGCCTTGAGCAAAGCCACCCCTCTCCAACAGGTTATCGTCACTCCTTTCCTTGCTTGACAGCCCGTTCACAATATTTTGGTTGGACTATATTGCCAGCAAACATGGCTCCCCCCCCCGAACATGGAGACACATGCAGGAACCCCCTTCCCCACCCCCAGAGAGCCAGGGCAGCCGGGCAGCTCACTCTGTGCCGACTGGGCTCCAGGGATTATTGCTCTGCCTTCCTTCACTGCCCCCCCTGTCCATTTACGCCTTTGGCCCATCCACTAAGAGCCACTTTCCAAACCCCAAACAAAGCCAGCAGGTAGAGATGTTGGCTTCTGGTGCCAAGTACCCAAGTAGGCCAGGGTCTTCTCTGTTCAAAGACCAGCTGCTTTTTATCAGTCCTGCATGGCAGGGGGTGGACTAGATGCCCCATGTGGGTCCCTTCCAACGCTACGAGTCAACTGAGCGAGCTGCGCTGCTGCTGCTGCCCCACCACCTGAAGCTTCCCCACAGGGTGGCCTCCAGAGGCTGGGCCTCCCTCCGCCCCACTCCTCTCCTCTTGGCACTGGAGCCGGCACAAGACATTCGGGGATTCCGGGGGCAAGAGCCAAATGGCAGCCCATCCCGTCTGTGATGGCCTGGGAGTCAGACTCTGATGCTGAACCTGAGGGATCCCAGCCTGCACAGGATTCCCCGCCTCCAGAACCAGCTGAGCCGGGGCCAGGGCTTGAGCCTGAAGGATCCCCACCTGTGCTGGATCCCCAGGTGCAGGCATCAGCAGAGTCTGCTCTGGCTCCTGATGGGAGGGAGGACCCATTGCCTGCAGGTGCTCCACTCCCAGCCTCTTCAGAGGAAGCTGAGGCATCCCCTGGGTCCAGTAACCCACCAGCCTCTCCTGAGCTACAGAGGCTCAGGGCAGAGAGGCGAAGGGAGTTAAGTGTCTGCAGGAGGAGTGCTCGCCTCCAGGCCCGGAGGAGAGGCGAGTCTCCAGAGGATCGGGGCGGCCCTAAGCATAGGGCCAGATAAAAGCCAGCCAGACCCAGCCCAAGTTGCGTGAGCAACATAGTTGCAAGCGTGTGCTCAACCTGCAACCTTGTGCCTGAACCTGCCTTGGACCTTGACCTGCTCCCTGCCTCGCTCCCCGCCGGACTGACCTCCTTTGGACCCCTAGACCCAGGACTGGACTTGGACCTCGCTTCATGGACAAACCCTTGGGGCCAGCACACCGTCCCTCGAACATGGGGCACAGTCCTCCAGGATGCTCCCTGCGCAACCACTGTTGAAATAAGCGGGGGCTATGCTGGCACATTCATCCCAGTGGGCTCTGTATGGGGGGGGGCACCCTGGTGTGCTGTGCCCTGCGGGCCAGAACTGCCCGCCTCCCCGTGAGCCACCCACCCCACTTGCCTCCCAGCCTGTCCTGCATGAAAGCGGCCCAGGAAACCCGACATTCATGGACGCGAGTGTCATGTGGGGAAAGGCCAGAGGGGATTCCGCAACAGAGCATTCCGCCCAAGGAAACTCGGCCACACGGAATAAGAAGTCTGCTTTTTCCCACAAGGGGAGGGGGGGGCTGGAGACCACACGGGGGGGGGGTGGCCCATGGGTGGTGAGGCGACTGCTCTGCCAGGGAGGGAAGAGGATGCTTCATGGGAGACATGGCCGCTCTCTGCCTGGAAGAGGTTCTCAGCAACGTCTTCTCGCCCAAACTTGAGATGAGGTGCTGCCCAATTAAGCAGGGGGGGGACACACGGATGGAAACAGGACATGCAAACCAAAGGAGATGCCCCCGCCCTCCCCACCCCCCAGGAAGGCCGCCACGCGGTCCGTCGGAAAGAGTCGGCAGCGGAGGCGGCTTCCCTGCGAGCTGCAGTCCTCGCGACTTGACAATGGCAGGTGTGTCGGCTGGAGCATGCCTCGTCGGAAGGGTGTGGAAACGTCTTGAGAAGAGGAGCTCGTGCCTCTTTACCTGCGCCAAAGACACAGAGCAGCCCGTGAGGATGAGCCCGGCTCTCCTGCCTGCAGCGGGAGCCCACCCAGTCCCCCTCCAAAGCGCCCCCCCCCGAATGAGCCCTGGGAATTGGAGGGGCTTGGGGCTGGTTTGAGAGCGCAGAGGATTTTCTCAGGCTTGCCTGTTCATGTCACTTCCAACAGTCCCAGAGGTTCCTTGGCGGAGACCCAAGAGCCGTCAAAGCTGCTTTCAAACCAGGGGACATTTGCACTGTGGGGAGGGCATGAGATCCCTTCCGGAGCAGAGCCACAGTCGGGGGCCCTTTCAGCTCCAGGTGGAAAAGGAAAGGCCTGAGAAGCCCTTTTGGATGGGATGGAGCTCTGCTGGAATTGACTTTCAGAGTTATTAGGTGGTCACAGGAGTTGAGAGCAATGATGGCCCTTCCACGATCTGAAGCCGGGAGCCTCCTTCTGCTAAGCGCCAGGAACAGGGAGGGTGGGGCTCCCAATACTGAGGGCCCCCCCCCACATCAACTGACAGCTTCATCACCAATGGCTTGGACACCACCTGCACTCAGTTGGGGGAAGCTGCCCTATGCACTGGGCAGCCACAAAGGGTCTCTGCTTGGCCCCACAGACAGCCAGGGTTAAAAACACAGCACTGGAGGAAGCCCCTCGGCTACAGCCGCCAGCGTGGTGTAGTGGTTAAGAGTGGTGGACTCATAATCTGGGGAACCGGGTTCGATTCCCTGCTCCTCCACATGCAGCTTCTAGGTGACCTTGGGATAGTCACACTTCTTTGAAGTGTCTCAGCCCCACTCACCTCACAGAGTGTTTGTTGTGGGGGAGGAAGGGAAAGGAGAATGTTAGCCGCTTTGAGACTCCTTCGGGTAGTGAGAAAGCGGGATATCAAATCCATACTCTTCTTCTTCAGGCTGAGAGCACTGTGGGATGTTCAGAAGTCCCCGAGACCCGAAAGCCGGGTCTCCCTGCCTGTCCTGTATGGGACTATGTCTGCTGGGGGGCCAGCGTGGCAGGCAGGCAGTCCTGCAATCTGCCTTTCATCCCTCTGTAAACACAACTGTGCCTACATCTTACCTGGAAAAGAAAAGAGCATCTGCTCACCTGAATGGCTGGCCAGGGCGGAGTCTTCCGCTTAACCTGCGAGGCAAGACAAAGGGCCGGCTGAGAAAGGCAGGGACAAACTGCGATGGTGGCAGCAGCAGCCGCAAAACCTCACCCAGGCAAGGTTTTATGTGTTTATCTTGAAAGTTCTATACCTGCCTTTGAAGAAAGCACCTGCAGTGGTTTATGTCCAAAAGCATTTTTAAAGAATTATGAAGAATAATAATAATAATACCAAAAGTCATTTTATTATTTATACCCTGGCCATCTGGCTGGGTTGCCCCAGACACTCTGGGAGGCTTCCAACACATATGAAAACATAATGAAACACCACACGTTAAAAACTCCCCTGTATGGGGCCGTCTTCTAAAAGTTGTCTAGTTAATTTATCTCCTTGACGTCTGATGGGAAGACAAAGGGGACCTCCAAAGACAACCAGATAGGCAGACTAAGGACAATACGATTGCATCTGATGCCCACTTAACTCTTACGCCCGTTTAATTTCAGCCACAGGCGGCTGGAGGCAGGCTGGTTGGCATTCCACAAGCCGGATGCAAGCAAGGCAGGGAACTCCAATGCTCTGTCTGCGCTGGGGCAGAGGGCATGTGCTTTTGTGTATGTGGGGAAGCCTTGGAATCAACCCCTCCCTGCTGTAGGATGCGACCATACTGCAGTTGGGAAGAATTGGGCAGCCCCCTCCCTCCGCCAGGGGCCTCCGCAAAGAGCACCAGAGGGCAGGAGGTGGTGCTGTGAAGCGTCTGATTCTGCATCCCACCCGGGGGGGGGGCACTAACACAAACCTTGCTCTGCACCACCATCTAACGGGGGTGGGGTGGGGGGTGGGTGCTCAGAGGGCACAGTGGGCTTGTTGCAGCTGCCACCCATTGGAAACCTAAGAAGGCCCCTTCATCCTGCCCCGTGGCTTGTGAAGAGCTGCGCTTGGGCGTTCTGCACCAACGGAGATCTTTTCCTGCTCCACACGGAGGGAAGCACCCATTGTGCAAAGGTGGCAGCACCCAACCGCCTGGGCCTGCCCACCACCAGGCATGGAGATTCTCCCCCCCCCCAATATCTTACCTCGGTCCTTCCCGTTCTGGATCCTGTCTTCCTCCTCTTCCTCACCTCCTTCCTCACCTTTTAAAGCAAAAGAAAGAACCAGCAGTGAGGGTTGGGGCCAAAGGGAGTCTCCAGGGAGGGGTCCACAGGTCAGGCTGCCAGGGCTGTGGGCAAGAGTGACTCTGCTGCCCCTTCCAGGGGAATGGGGGGTGGGGAGTCCTTCTTATGGGGCAGACTCCTTGCTCACAAGTCGTTGGGTCACGGGTGTGGGGCACAAGATGATAAGAACTGGAGCTCAGACGCCAAGCAAGGACATCAAAACATTCTCCCAGGAGGAAAGATGAGAGAAGACGGGTGGGAAACTCTGGCATGAGATCCAAGCATCGACAGCCCTTCTTCTCCCTCCCCAGGGCTGCTCAGGGTGACCAGCATCAAAGAAGCACAATTGCAAAAGAGGAAATGTCCACATTAAATAGGCCAGCCCCCCCCCCCTTATAAAAGACACGCAGTGTCTCAGCCACTCTGAGTTCGTTTCTTAAAGAGCCGAGGGAGTGTGTTGTTGTGTTTGTTCCCTCAGACACCCAGGAAGCAGACTGGGTGTGGGGGGGCATGAGCAGAAAAGAAGGCAAAAGGAAGAGGAAACTGTCCCAGCAGGTGAAAAGGAGCAACAACTCTGGGACCAGGGTGGGAGAAGTGGAATCTGCATGCCTGGACCCTCAGGAGAACGGTGTGTGTGTGTGTGTGTGTGTGTGTGTGTGTGTGTGTGTGTGGAAGTGCTGGGGAAGATCTACTTTCCCCTGAAGCCCCCGGCTGTGCTTGGCAGCCCAGAAGCTGCCCTACCAACAGGCCTTCCATTGGGGATCTGCATGCAATCCAAACTCTCCTTCCAACACCCCAGAGGCAAGATGGCAGGCAGCCTTGCTTCCGGAGGGAGGGGGCAGAGGACGTAGCCAGGGCTCCCACCTGCTTCCTTCCTGGAATCAAGACGACCCGGCTTGCCCTGCACTGATTCCCACAACGCCTCTTCCAGGGGTCGGGAAGCTGTAGCCCAAGGCCACTGCCTGGGCATGGAAGCCGGGCTCCAACCAGACTACTTCTGGCAGAGGCTGCTGCGGACGGACTGCCGACTCCAGCTGTTTCCGTGGATTTACGCAAATGAGATCCTCCCAGACACTTTCCAGGGTCCCCTCGCCTGCATCTTATCAAAGTGGGAGCCTGCAGTTTGTTTCATCTGTCATCTCCCTGCGCAGCCCAAGCAAGAGCTTGGTGCAACAGCCTCTGGCAGAACAAGCCCTGCTTTGTTGCCGATTGCTATTGCCCAAGAGGCTGCCTTTTCCCAGAGCGAGGGAGGGAGGGAGGCAGCCTTGCTAAGCCCCCACCCTGATGGGAAGCCACGGGGCTCCATCTTGCCAGAGCCGACACCGGCAGCCTCTGGCTCAGCCCAAAGGCACCAAGCGCCCCAGAGGAGACTGCTCCTGCAAAGCATTTCCGAGAAGAGGGGCAGAGGCCAGCCGGGCTCATCACTGGCCCAGAGGCCACCTTTGCCACAGGCCTGGGCATTATCCTCACCTAGGAAGGCCTCCTTCCAGGCTTAGAGAGGCCACAGGGAAGGCAGAGGGGTGGGCTTGTGGCCCTTCCCCCTTTTAAGCTGTGCTCCAGAAGGACCAGGAGGGATCCAGCCGCTCTCTGGGAATGCAAGGAATGGAAGAGAACTTCAGTAGGTGGTGGACTCTCCTTCCTTGTAGGTTTCTAAGCAGAGGTTGGGCAATTCTTTCGCTGAGATCCTAGCACTGTAGGGGGTTGGACTGGATGACCCTCAGGGTCCCTTCCAGCTCTGTGCTTCTATGAATCAGACTTGGGAAGGGCTCTGCAGACAGCCAACCTCCCCCCTAAAGCTCATTGGGTGGATAAGGCGCTCTTGGATGTACGACCAGAAGAGACTTAGTCCACCTGAACTTATCCAGCCCAGTGCCCTTTCAACCTAAATCCAGCCAAGTCTTGCCAGCCACATTCTACACAATGAGGCCTGCACAATCACGCGCAACCAAGAGCTGCTTCGGGATGGACCTTTTCCTGCCAGTCCTTGTGGGCAAATGAAACTTCCAGCACAGCCTGACCTGACTGGGCTCCCCCTTCCCTCACCTCCCCCATCTTTAGTGAGGGCCACGGAAAGGCTTCATCTGCCCTTAGCGACACTGTCAGGTAGTCAGAGCCACCCAGCTGGCGATGCAATTCTGTGGTTTAATTGGTTTGGCTCCACAATCCTCAGCTGGAGGGCATCGCTCACTGGAGGAGAAGGAAGGAAGGAAGGAAGGAAGGAAGGAAGGAAGGAAGGAAGGAAGGAAGGAAGGAAGGAAGGTCAAAGAACCAGCTGGCTGGGGAGGACCATGGCTGTGAACAGGCATGGAAAATTGAGCAAAAAGTAGTGGCTTTTCCAACTATCTTTGCCCCTCACTTAACAGCAATTTCCCCTGTGAAACCTGAACCCTTCAAAAATTTATTGTAGCCCTAGTTAACTGCCTCCACTGCAAGTAAGTCGTTTCTTCCCGGTTTTGCTCCCCATAAGCAGCCCAGAGGCACCAGGTTCACCCCACCCAGGCCCCAAACCCACTAGCCAGTCAGTCTGCAGGGAAAGCTGGATGGAGGCAGGTGGACCAGAGGCCTCCCTTCCTATATACCTGTTGCGATGCGGAAAGTGGCTGCCTGAGGGTCACTCAAAACCGAAGAGGGGCCCCAGAGGGCCACGAAGTTCCCAAACAGGGCATTCCAAACTGGAAGCATCACTGTGCAAACTCGCTCATGAGGAAGATGAAGCTCTTCCTGTGTGTTGGCCCCACACACCGCAGGTGGGCTTCTTGAGCCAAGCGGTTCTGGGGCAGATTGCTCTGATGACACCCTCGCCTGAGGCACCTCGGCCAGAGGATGCTGGCCGATCCCGCTGGCCTGGCCCCTTCCTCTGCTCCCCCACTCTCCCACTTACCCGAATGAAGCTCCTTCACCAACGATGACATTGTGTTCGTGATCGAATCGGCCGCTACCAGCAAATCATTACGGAGGTTTCGCCGGGTCCCTGGGGAAGAAATGGAGGCGGTAAGGAATGTGAAGAGCCCCCCTTTCCGAGACACGCAGGGCCACCGATGCCCCCCTGCGTTGCCCGTGATGTGGAGTCTGAGAGTCTGAACCGGCCAGGCCCCCTACCTTGAGAGACGGTTGGCCTTTCGATGCGACAGCCAGCTTCCCAACAAATCCTCGAGGGGAACAGTGTGCACCCAGAAAGTGAGGCTCCCCTGGAAGGGTCCACCCATGGTGCCCGGGGGATCCTATCTCTAGCCGTTGCTCTTCAGGCTCATGGTTTATTTATATCCTATCTTTTCCTCCACAGAGCTCAAGGTGGCAGATATGGTTCTCTTCTTCCTCACAGAATCCCCACAAAACTGTCCAGTGGGGCTGCTTAGGCTGAGAGGCAGTGACCAGCCCAAGGCCACACCAGTGAGCTTTGTGGCCAAGTGGGGATTCGAACCCTGGTCTCTCCCACTTCTGGAGTCCTGGCACTCTAACCAGACACCACACTGGATGTCTTTGTGATGCTCAGTGAGGGGGTGGGAGGGCTAGAGGGGGAGGCAACGGAGAAGCCCCTTTGGGATGCAAGGGCCAGCAGTGCTTCTCGCAGACTCAAGATCTTACACATTTATTTTTAAAAAATACATTAGGTTCCCAGGAAGGAAAGGCATGGGGAGTTGTTGTTTCTTTAAAACATTTGATTTTCCAAAATACAAATGGAAAAAATTTAAAGGAGTTACATCATGCAATTACTAACAGAATGTAACGTCAAAACAAAATAAAATAAAAAATTCCTTCCAGTAGCACCTTAGAGACCAACTAAGTTTGTTCTTGGTATGAGCTTTCGTGTGCATGCACACTTCTAGAATGTAACGTGTTTAACACATTCCCCCCTTTTATGGGTAGGTAGGCATATATGTAAGGTTCATTGGCAACTCACCCAAAATTCCTCTTAGCACTGAGGGGGCTTCCCAAGTGGGGTTTGATGTTGCAAAGGGGCTGTTTAGGTCCAATTTTTCTGCCTGTGCATTTAGGACAAATGGGAGGGGTAGCTATCGCTGCAGAATTGGGATTCAAGATGACCTTAACTCTTGGGCGAACGGGGCCCGAACTCAGGAAATGAATTTGTCTGCGCCCTCTATACAAAGGCACAAAATTGCACTCACACACACAGCTACCAAGTGCCGCGGGGCTCTCAAAACACTCACCTTGTGCAAACGCTTCCTGGACGTCTCCTCCGACGCCCGCCAGGGAATCTTGGGGCACGTGAGTTGGGGTGGAGCCGGCGGAGGTGGACCGGACTGGCATGGGCATGGAGCGCCCCGTCCCGTGGCCGGGGGAGGTCGGAGGAGACCCTGCGGCCTGAGCCTGAAACAAGAGACGGAGACCCGTTGAGTCCACTCTCTCCTCCTGAACAGCTCTTCCAAAAGCAGAAGGCGGGCGCCAACCTCAGGAACGCCAAACTCTTAGCTCAGGCAAAAGGACATGCAAGGGGTGCTTTAGCTGAGATTCATCCATTGCAGGGGGTTGGACTAGAGGACCCTTGGGGTCCCCACCAACTTATACAGTTCTATGATTCTAAATCAAATCGCCCCCCAAAGCCACATTCCCTGGTGGCATCAAACCAACTTGTCTGCAAAACTTGTTCCTAGTTTAAAGCTTCTAGTATTTCCTGCTCCTCAAGTTTTATGCTGGATCGTGATTTTAAAGCGTTTTATGGTTGGGGCTCCTGTTGTGAACCTTTTTGTTCCCACTCTAAGGCCACCAGGTAACCTTTAGTTATGGAGCAGCCCAAATAAATAAATAAAAGCAAGTAACAAAAATAGTGTAAGCTGAGTTCTTGGTGAGCAAAATACCAAGACGAGTATTTTAAGGAATGAAGTGATGAGTCTCCCTGCAGGAGACGGCTCTTGGTCCCCAAAGGCGCATTTGCAGTAGGCATTCAGCGATGCAAAGACAAGAGCCCACAGGGCATCCCTGGGGAGATGTGGGTGCTGAGCTGGTGGCCCACATGGAACAGAAGGAAATCTTGGGCTGGAGTGAAAAATCACAGGATGGGGGGAGGCTCTGAAAAAGTCACAGGCCTGGTGCCCTTCGGATGATCTGCAGAAAAGGGCAGCTCAGGAAATTATGCCTGGCAAGAAGGAAGCGGACAGAGGAAAGTGCTCTCTCTCATGGACACCCAAGGAAGGTGGGCTGAGGGCAGGTGGAATATAGTCCTTCCTGCAGCACAGCGTTAAACTATGGAACTCCCTCCCACAGGAGGCAGGGATGGCCCCCAACTTGGGTGGCTCTGAAAGAAGAAGAAGAAGAAGAAGAAGAAGAAGAAGAGTTTGGATTTGATATCCCGCTTTTCACTACCCGAAGGAGTCTCACAGCAGCTCACATTCTCCTTTCCCTTCCTCCCCCACAACAAACACTCTGTGAGGTGAGTGGGGCTGAGAGACTTCAGAGAAGGGTGACTAGCCCAAGGTCACCCAGCAGCTGCATGTGGAGGAGTGGGGATGTGAACCCGGTTCCCCAGATTACGAGTCTGCCGCTCTTAACCACTACACCACACTGACAAATTCATGGAGGAGGAGAGGGACCCACACAAGGGGAAAAGGCTGCTCTGGTGCTCCGCTTTTGGCTTGCAGGTTTCCCTGAGAACAGGATGCTGGCTGGATCCAGCAGACTCTTCTTGTGTTCTGAAGGATTGCAACCCCAATCAGCCCCGGCCAAGGCTGGTCCACAACATCCAGAAGGCACAAGGTTGGGGAAGGTCCAGGGGGATGTTTGGGGCCCAGGTACTTCAATAAACTGGCTGGCACTGTTGTTTCCACGCTGGTCCAATAAGGGACAGAAAAGAGAAACAATCTGGGCAGGATGGCACCATTGCCATGAAGGTGCAGAAACAATGGAACCAGACTGTGGAGACTGAATAATCCAAAAGGCGGCACAGCAGCCTGACTGCCTCACGCCTCCTCGGAGAAGCCCTATAGACCGAAGGGCCTCATGCAGCCCAGCACTCTTAGGATCCCTTCCAAAGCTACGATTCTAGGATTCTATAAAGTTGTGGGGTTTTCCTGTGCCCCTGCCACCCTTTGGATCCTGACCCAAGTCTCCTAGCACCCCCAGTGCCTCCACCTCTACCACATTTACACCCCATTTCCCCTCCAAAGAGCTCCAGGTTGTGCTCTTCCCTACCCCATTCCACCCTCCTCACAACCCTTTGAGGTTCGCCCAGAGGGGCCACCTGGTGGGGTTCACGGCCAAGCGGGAGGGTGGGGATTCAAACCCAGGTCTCCCAGGTCCTGGTCTCAAACTCGATCCACTGCACCACGCTGGGCTCAGCCAGGCGGCCCCAGGAGCCAGAGGGGAGCGCTCCCTTTCCGTCTCGGTGCCATGTCTAATTTGACATGTGACGGTAGCACTTTGACTGTGTGTCCCTCTCTATGCGTTGAGCTGCACACCGTGTCACACAGACGGCCGGAAGGGCTCATGGCTGTCAAGGCCTCAATTCTTGTGACTAATGCCATAATTACCCCATTAAGATTTTACAGGCCCAACACATCCTCTCTCGTTCGGCTTGCGCTGTTGTTTCATCTGGTCTTTATCCTCTTTTAAATTCTTTTCTTAAAGAAACAGCCCCCTACCTTTGAACCACATTTGCTACTATGGAAACTGTGTCGTCACCGGAGCGGAAGGTGGCTGGCAATGCCCACAAAAGTAAGTCGGGCAGAGTCGGTTTCGACAGAGCTTCGCTCGAGGGATGGCAGAGGGTCTCTCTGAGCCTGGGTGGGTTTTGCTGCAGCTCCTCCCACGGCACTGCCTCTCCTAAGACCCAAACAGAGACCTTTGGGTCTCCTTTCACCCACCCTAAACTGGCCTCTGAGAGGAGTTTGCTCAGGATTTAGTGATCAACCAGATCCTGCTCCATCACAGGCCACATGCCAGCACAGGCGGCACTTCAGGGCAGGGATCCACAGCCAGGACTCTGGTATCTAGAGGAGCCTCAAGGTCAAACTGGGAGTTGATGGTGGAGTTTTCTGCAGCCGCCGTCTTCAAAGGCTGGGGTCTCCTGCAGCCCCTTGTTTGCAGCTTGCCAGCCTGCACGGATGAGGGTCTCCCAGCGATGGACGGATGAAGGGCTGCTTATCCCACAGGAGAGCCCTGCGCTCCCTTCGGCCCCTGCGCTGCCTGGCAGTTCAGAGGAGCAACCGAGTCTCTTGGCTGGGACTGGCGGGCGTTGTTGGGGAAGGCTGCCTCTGCCCACCTGGGCATGTCAGGCACATGCCAAAGGCGTGGCTCTCTGGCCCACACTGCAGGGGCCCTTGCTCGTTCCGGCCGTCAGCTTTGTGTCTTTGTGTTCCTTATTTAGTATATCCTCAGCCTGGGATTCCTCCTGGGCTGCACGGCCTTCCTGCCCGGAGGGGCAGAGGTGCCTGCTGCAAGGGTCAAATCCCCTGGTGTGCTGCCCCACGTGGCTCTGGGCGACCAAGGAAGGAACGGTCCAAAGCTCTTAGCTTTGCCCACTTTGGCAGATATTCTGCTCCGGGGCCTCTGGGACACTGGGCTTTCCCAGTATTGGGATGCTGGGGGTGAATCGTGACGACTGCTGTCTTGTGCCCCAAGGAGGAAAAACAAAAGGCGGGGGGCGGGGAGGTTGTTGCAGCAGCAGCAGCAGCAGCAGCAACAACAAGATTTTGACTGCAGGATGAAACTCCAAGCTTGTCTGCTTTGCTTCCCTCATCACCACTTCCTACAAGCATGTCTGTAAATACACAGAAACGCATTCAAGATTTCACTGACAGCAGAGAAAGACCCCCGCAAATATGGATCCTGGCACGAAGGTGGCCGCAGCAGCAGGCAGTTCCCACCTCCTGTTTCTGCACCCCTTTTCCAACATACGCCCTGATGCAGATATTGGGGGAAAGATGCTGACGGACTAGAGGACAACATTCCTTGATGGCAGAGACCTTCCTCTTTGCCGCCAAGAGTGTTGTTGTTGTTCAGTCGTTCAGTCGTGTCCGACTCTTCGTGACCCCATGGACCAGAGTGGCAGGGACTTAATCTGGAACTCTCCTCCAGAGAATGGTGTGGGCAGCAGCCCTGCGGATCCCGAAACAAAACGCAGCCTGCGGTTGTTACGGCAAAGCACTCCCCAAAGGTTCCAGCCCCAGATGGGGAAAGGAGGAAGAAAAACAACAACAACAGAAAGCCTCCTTGTGGGGTTTCTCTTGCAAGACGCAGAAACACAAGGCAGAAAAACCTCATTTTCCTTTTCTGCCAACAAAGGTCTGCTGTGGGTTTTTCACCCACACACCTCCTGAGATTCAAGGTTCACAATGAAGAAGGTCCGTGTTTGGCTTTTTGTTGTTGTTTAGCCGTTTAGTCGTGTCCGACTCTTCGTGACCCCATGGGCCAGAGTACGCCAGGCACTCCTGTCTTCCACTTTGTCCATGGAATTTCCTTGGCAGGGATAACTGGCAGGGAGTGGCTTGCCAGTTCCTTCTCCGGGTGGATCACGTTTAGTCTAAACTCTCCACTATGATCTGTCCATCTTGGGTGGCCCTGCACGGCATAGCTCAGTTTCTCTGAGTTATTCAAGCCCCTTCGCCAGACAAGGCAGTGATACATGAAGGAGGTGTTAGGCTTAGACAGATTTAAACACCACTCACATCCCCAGGGGGGATTTTCAACAGCAAAGCAGCAGCAGAGGCACCCTGGAGAGTCAGGAATGGATGGGTGGGACTCAGCACCAGAGCACAGACCCAGGAAAAGGCCCAAGGTGCAGCTGAAAGGTTATTGCAGGATGAGGCAGCCAAGCCACAGCCAGATGAACCCCCTTCCAGGCAAGCAGACGAGGAAACTGACCAGAAGGATGCAGCCGCTTAGAGGGATCTCTGGGAATGAGGGCAGGATGGAGCCTGAAATCCCAGCCAAATAAACAGCCCCCACACCTGAGAGGCAGAGAGACCTGGGACAGTGGGACACAAACCCCGTTTGCAAAACTCCACGTGGACTCCCTGCAGCCAGTTGAGACACGGAGGCGTTTGGAGTGAAACTGCATTTTACATGGAAGCTGCACGGAATGGGGCAGCTGAGGAGCAAGGGGTGTCTCCACACATTCGCACACGGGCACATCCCCCGCCCCCTGCTCCCGCTCCACCCCTGCTGTGCCCCCAGACCCACGCAGGCCCTGCAGTCACAGGTGTGGTCTCAAGAGCCATGCTGTGGTCCCCCATGTGGGGAGTCTCCTGGGCTGCCGGTTGGCAGGAGAGGAACAGCGCATGCCGAGTGGGGCTAAATTAAACTTCCTTCCAAGGGTTTCTTGGAGTCGTGTCACGCGCAGCAAAATAGTGGGACACACAACAGCACAGCTCAGCCCCCACAAAGCTCCACCCTGGCACCCTGAGGCGGCTGCCACTGACCAGGGAAAGCTGGCAGGGTCTGCTTTGTGGCACTGCTGCTTTGCCACTAAGCCCAAAAGGCTCCCAGGCAAGCTTACAGAAATCGGTGCAGCGCAGAGGTTCACTTCTAAGGGTTCTGCAAATACAGTGAAATCACACATTGCTGGGTGAGAGGGAGACAGGAAGAATCCCCTGCACTCCCAGAGGCTGTGCGCCAAGCAGGCCTTGAAAGCACTTTAGGTGCTGTACCTTTTATCATATGTGGTGGGAGTGTAAGAAGGTGAGAATGTACTGGGATATGATATATCATGAGTTAACAAAAATGTTGAAATATAATTTTGTTAAGAAGCCTGAAGCTTTCTTATTAGGTATTGTAGGTACAGACATTGAAAAGAAGGACATTAGACTTTTCCAATACGCAGTGACTGCAGCTAGGATTTTGCTAGCACAAAAATGGAAACAAGAAGAATTACCGACGAAAGAAGAATGGACAGTGAAATTGACGGAATATGCAGAACTGGATAAAATGACGGGAAGAATCCGCGAACAGCGGGACCAGAAATTCATCAAAGACTGGTTAAAGTTTACGAACTATTTAAAAGACAATTTACAATTGAATATGCTAATAGGACTTCAAGAAGTTTTGTAGTTAATGTGTAGAAATATTATTGTAAGTATGGTAGTCAAAGTAAGCAGGAATTCTATGATAATGTAAGCAATGGTTGATTAAAGAAGTATAATATCAAGATATAATTCCGAAAGCCATGTGGAGGGATTGAGGGAAGTCACGGCTTTGTAAGCCAAAGTGGAAAATGTATGAAAATGTTGGATTTATTTTATATTGTAGTAGTATAGTGTAAAAAATAATAAAAATCATATTTTAAAAAAGAAAAGAAAGCACTTTAGGTGCTGGGCAACCCCAAGCAGACCTGCTGCAAAAAAGAGATTTTAAGCTCTCCGATTTGCTTGGCTTTAACTTGAACAGTTTCAACCGGCCTGCCTTCATCTGTGTATGGTTGAAATCAGCATATTAGGTATGCATAAGATGTGATCATATTGTGTTTTTTATTTTTGAAAAGGAGGGTTAGGTGACCATGCAGAAGAGAGACCTGTCAAAATCTACCAGCCACCATTTTTCAAGTCTCCAAAGGGGTTTGTGGGCAAGCAGGGGGTGATGGACATGGCCCCCCCTTGTCCTGCCCTACTTGGGGATTGGGATATCTACCTGGACCCCATGCGGAGCCCTGTAGACATTTAGAAATTCTGCCTGATGAAGGAGGCAATGGAAACCTTCCGCAAACCAAGACATCCCCGGCTGGAGCAGAGGGGCACCTCAGAAATAGAAGGGCAGGGGTGCCATGTGTCTGCCCATGAGGAACAGCAGCTGGGATGGAGCCCCACAGACTCCTAGCACAGAGAGAGGCTTTATTTCAGCAGGGATTCCCAGCGGGCAGCAGAAGCCGGGCAAAGAGGGGGCCAATCGGGCACCAGGAGGCTGCTGCCGCCAGAAGGAGATCACCACATGAGTGGCCCAAGGTAGCAGGGAGAGGTCGAGAGGGGCCTCTCTCATTTCAGAATGGGGGGCTCCGTTTTGGAGAGACAACTCTGCCTGCAAAAAAGGGTCCTGCAGAGTCAGTGCCAGCGGGTGACCTCAGCTCCTGACAGAGGGCCAAACAAACTCGACTCCTTCGCCATCAGATGGGAGCGGGGGGGGGGGGGAATTCCATTACTGAATCGTACTTCCCCCAACGCCAGAGGAAAAGCTGGTCTAGCTGGAGAATTCCTCGTGGGGGGCAGAGTGTGTCTGCACATACATTTCTAATCAGCCGGCCTTTTAGGGGGGAGGACAGGGCTGGCCCTGCGGGTTCCGATTTCAGAGAGCCGTCTTCTGTTTACCAACATGGGGCATGATCCACGGGGAATTTCTCTGAGGCGGACGGGAGTTGCACCACGGGATTTGTGTGCCACGCGGCTTCCTTGCAGTTTGCGCCCCAAGATGGGCCTCCCCTAGCCTTCGCCAAGCTGTTGCCCCCCAGGTGTTTCGACCACAATCTCCATCATCTCCAGACAGGGCTGATGGGACTTGGAGTGCCAAACACCTGGAGGCTCCAAGCAGGAGGAGGCTGGTCTACTTTCCGGGTCTTGCGCCCTGTTATCCTTAATGGTGCTCCAAATCCCTTTTCCTGGGGGGCAGCTGCAGTTTGCCCCCTCTAGGCAGGGAGAGTTCTAAGCTGTGTTTCAATCCCCAAAGAAGCCAGTGCTTGGGAGATCCAGCAGAGATCTTCCAACGGGCATCTCAAGACAGGGGCCACTTCCACACCAAGCCGTCCTCTTCTCCCCTTATACTGTCAGTCTGGATGCTGAGAGGCCTTGGAGCCAACAGCCACTCCCAGTCCTGTCCCCTGGCCATCGTGTTTTCACAGGACCCCGAAGTCCAGTCGTGTGAAGAGCGACCCAAGCAGCAGGTCCCGCAGGTTGCGAGGAAGAGGCAACGTGATAGACATTTATAAAAGAAGGCACGGCACAGAGAAAGCAGGCAGCGAAAAGCCTTTCCCCAGCACTCCCCTTGCTTGTAACGCTAGGACTTGTGGGCCTCCAGCGGAGCTGAATGCTGGAATATTCAGGGCAGGGAAATGAAAGTGCTTCTTTGTGAATGTGTAGTTAAGCCAGGGGTCAGCAAACTTTTTCAGCCAGGGGCCGGTCCACTGTCCCTCAAACCTTGTGGGGGGCCGGACTATATTTTGGGGGGAAAAATATGAACGAATTCCTATGCCCCACAAATAACCCAGAGATGCATTTTAAATAAAAGGACACATTCTACTCATGTAAAAACACACTGATTCCTGGACTGTCCGCAGGCAGGATTGAGAAGGTGATTGGGCCGCATCCGGCCCCCAGGCCTTAGTTTGGGGACCCCTGAGTTAAGCTGTGGAACTCGCTCCCCCAGGAGCCAGGGAGGGTCACCAACTTAGATGGCTGCAGAAGAGGGTAGGTAGCCGTGTTGGTCTGCCATAGTCGAAACAAAATATAAAAAATCTTTCCAGTAGCACCTTAGAGACCAACTAAGTTTGTTCTTGTTTCGTGTGCATGAACACTTCTTCAGATACACACAAGAAGTGTGCATGCACACGAAATCTCATACCAATAACAAACTTAGTTGGTCTCTAAGGTGCTACTGGAAGGAATTTTTTTATTTTGCAAAAGAGGATTAGACAGATTCATGGAGGAGGAGAGGGCTCTTGGTTGCCCTGAGCCACAGTGGCTCGGCTCTACCTCCCTAGTTGGGGGCAGCACTGCTTCTGAATATAACAGTTGCTGGAAACGGCAGGAGGGAGAAACGCACTTGTGGTTGGGTCCTCCTTGCTGGTTCCCCATAATGGGCATCTGGTCGGCCACTGTGAGAACAGGATGCCAGACTAGATGGGCCACAGGGCCGGATCCAGCTGCTCTTCTTGTGTGCTCAGCTACAAATTCACTTGTTTCTTTTAGTTAATTTATGTCTCCAGGGACCCCTCAGATGGTTTAACATGAAACCAAGAATGATGATTAAAACACAATCAGTAAGAAAACTTAGAAGCGCTGGAGTCGTTGCCACCTGTGCCGGGATCAGGACTGGGCGGGGGGGGGGGTGTTTGCTTCTGAGCGTGGTCTGCGGGAACTGGGCCAATTCAGAATCTGGCTTGGCGGTGAAGTCTGACCCGCCAGGCTCTTTTAAATAAGCGAGGGAGGCAGGTCATCCTCCAGCCCGATTCTGGCACGGCTGCGGAGGAGGACAGTGGCAGGCCAATAATCCTGGAGCTCGGATGGCTACAAAAATAAAACCAGGCCACACTGTAACCCTGCAGGCTTCCCCTGAGCCAGGATCCGTGGAAGTCCTGCTATGCAGAGGCCAGCTGCACAGGGCAAGGGAGTCGGGTCCCTGAGAGCCAAATGCCTCCGCGGACGGGCTGCCTGCGCCCCTTCGCATTCCAAGTCATTTAGGAACAGAAAACACACTTGGAAATCCAACTAAAAATAAAGCCAGCCAGCCGAGATGCTTCATTTTCTGCTGCAAAGATGCCGGGCGCAGAAGAGGCACGAGCACCCGTTTCCGGCAAGGAAGTCCCACCGAAATCCATGGTTGCTGCGCAAGAGCATCTCCTTGAAGGCGGGTGCCAGGATAAACCCCCCAGGCAGCTGGACGCTGGGCTCGGCTGCACGTGCTGAGCCAGGGAGGAGGCCAGCTTTCACCCCCTGGAAGAGGACTTGGAGATAAGTTCCCCCTGCACACTTTCCCATCCATGCGCTGCTTCTTTCTGCTGCTTCTGGCCCCACCTGGCTGTGCGCTTGGGGTTCAGTCAGGCCTGGTTCTTAACAGGCAGCGCGAAGGGGACAGGAAGGGTGCTGGCGGGGATTGTAGACCAACAGCTTTAGCGGAGATTCCTGCATTGCAGGGGGCTGGACTAGATGACCCTTGGGATCCCTTCCAACTCTACAATTCTACGATTCTACCCCTGGAGGCCAGACATGGATTCATGAAGCCACATCTTTGGCTGACCTCGCCTAGCACTGCCTCCTCTTGACAGAAGCTCTGAAGCAGCCCTGGCTTAGGGTCCGTGGGTGACGTTCAACTCCCGCATCCTGCCAGTGCAAGGGTTACTGTTAGCACAAAAGGACTTCCCTCCTTCCCCCCCGCCCCAAATCTGCTCCAGAGAGCTAGGGGAAGCAGAGGAACAGATTTAGGGGGTACGCGGGAAGGAGTGGGGGGCAGAGGGAGAAAAAGCTCTGTTGCACGGCCAGAAATCCTTGAGCTACTTGGCGCCAGGCTGAAGGCAACCTATTTGAACAAATTCATGGAGGAAGAGGGCTGTCGACCTCCACCAGCCAGGATGGCTGTGCTCTGCCCTCTGCTGTGGGAGGCAGCAATGCTTCTGAAGACCACTTGCTGGAAGCCAGAGGAGGGGAGGGGGCTCTTGTGGGCTTCCCATCCGCAGGTGGTTGGCCACTGGCCTGATCCCCCAGGGCTCTCCTGATGTCCAGCCTTCCTCTTAGAGGAGTGCTTAGGGTGAGCAGCCCATGCAAGGCAGGTAGCAGGCGGCTCCTATTCTTGGCTCCTGTCAGCTGCGGCTCCTGCCTCCGAAAGGGCCCTTCGTGCTTTTGGTCGCCCTTCTCTATGCATCGCAGCAAAACTTCCAAGAACAATCCCTGTTACTCCAGCAGCCTAATGACCTTTCTTCTCCCCAAAGCGTTAATAACCCTTTCCCTGCTGAAACTCCGAAACTGGCCCTGTTATCATGGCAACGGAATGAAAGAGGCTCTTCATCCCTGTCTCCTGAGCGAATGGAAGGCAGCCAGGTGAGCAGATGGCTGGGGAAGGACAATTCCCTGCTTTCTGCCGCTGCATGCTTAAACAAAACAAACGCCATCGCCCTCTTGGCTGCTGCCTTTCGCGAGGGCTGCGCAGAAACGCCTTGGCGGCGGCAGAGGGAAAGGTGCTTGTATGTGCAGCCAGGAGAGAGGGCCGCAGCATGTGCTCCTGGCACCCGGACAGCAATGTACAGTAAGGGGGAGGGAAGGGAGGGAAGGAGGCAGGCAGGCAGGCAGGAAGATGACGTGCACCGTCCATTTCACATGTTCTATTTTGGGCCTCCGCTGGCACCAGCAGCTCCCAAAAAAAGCACAGCTGTCTAATCAAACACATGGGAAGAAGGGGGAGGAAGCAGGCAGGATCGGCGGGATTACGAGGCAGAAGATTGCGTTTAATTGCTCAGAATTGCGTAATTAAATTAAAGCGCGCCGGCACGCACGCTCATCCGTCCGGGGCCCTCGCAGCAGCTGTGGTGCTCGGGGGAGCCTGTGTGGCGCGGGGGCTGCTGCTGCTGCCGCCGCTGTGGCGGCAGGACGAGGGAGCCAGAAATAGCTAAGATGGCGGAGAACGTCAAGGACAGAGCGGCAGGGCTTGCACGCACACGCCCGAGAGAGGATCCCGGCAGAAATGCGAAGCAGCTCATTTGGCTTCTTGGGGAAAAGGGCCTGCAGACCCCCTACTCAGCCCTCGCTCCTTCCCCTTGGCTGCACGCAACGGTTCCAGGCCAGAGCAAACGGAGGCAGAGGCGCAGCGGGAGTGGGGCTCCACGGCAGGGAGAAGGCAAACTCCATCGCAGCCCTAATGATTAACTTGTGTGAAGCGGGAAGTGCCGACTGTCCAGGAACAGAGAGGGGGTCCTCAGAGGAAGGGGCCTCCACTGTCCTTTGTCCTCCGACAGGGCTGCCTGGACAGGGCATGGAGTGACCGTCCCGTCAGGGCGAAGGGGCCAAAGGCAGCCCAAGACGTCTAGCCCTGGCTCCGCAGAGGCACAGGCCAGACCCCGTCTGGAGAGAGAGAGAGAGCGACCCACAGAAAGAGGCTTGAAACTGCCCCAGAGGAGTCCAGCCAGTGAGCCAAGGCAGGCGTTGCAGGGAAAGCCAAGCTCACTTGAGTTAAAAGCACAAACACAGTTCCTGATCTACAGCCAGTGCCTGAGCTCCATCTTCTCAAGGGAAGTTTCAGCCTCACCAGGCTGACATCCGTGGGCAAGCAAAGGCCCTGGCGCCGGGCCTGGTGGTCTCTGAGGAAGTGTGGGGAAGCTCATAAGATGGCAAACGTCTTCCCAAGGTTCATGGAGAAAGTTGTCAACATGGCGGCTTCCTGGCACGGCTAGCTATGTGCAGGGGCCGGAGACAAGGCAGAAATCTTTGTCTGTTTTCTGCTCCCTAACCAATTCCTGATCCACAAGAAGACCTCCCCTCTTATTCCATTAACTCGCGAGTCTTTGGTGCAGTGCATTCTGAAAAGAATTTTGAAAACCCATGTACCTTATATCCACTGGATCCCCTATATTTGCTTGTTGACGCTCTCAAATAACTCAAATAGAGAGAATACTTGCTCGAGCAGAAGCCATGCTGGCTCTGCTTCAGCAAGGCTTGTTCTTCTATATGCTTGGTTGTTCCTCTGAGTAACCTGTCAGCAAGCATCACCTCCTCCTCTTTGTCTGCAGCAACGTTTGGCCTTTGTGACAGGGATCGAGGCCACTGTATACCCTGCTAAAGCATCTCCAAAGCTAAGCCCACCACCCCCTCTACCCAGAGGCTCCAGCCCCATCCAGCAGCTTATTCCTCAGATACTAGGCAGCTGTGCCAAAACCAACATCACAAAGCCCCGTTTGTTCAGATTTCTCTTCTTTCCGCTTTCCTCTTTGTGGGACCAGGAATCCCAAAAAACCCCTTGGATTCCTCACGCGGAGAAGCCAAGGGGCGTTGCCTTCAGAGAAGACTCCCACCGCAGTGGTCATGTGACGCTTCCTGGCTTCCCACCCAGGCTCTTCTCCCGTGGGATTCAGCAGCTGAGCCCGAGGCCTTACTCTGCACCAGCGCTGAGGGCTCCTCCTTCGTTCGCAATGCCCACAGAGCTTCCCAGGAAGGCCTCCTACATTCCTGTTGCCAGGATGGAGCCTCAGCAGAGCTTTGTGGCTCCCAGCCTAAAAAGCATCCTGGACTTTGCTTATTCCTAAGGTTTTTCAAGAAGCAGTACCAGTGGGGAAGTCGGGGCATCTGGTGAGATAATAAAGGGAACAGCCACAAACCCTGCTGAAAGGAGAGGCGGGGAAAGGCTCTGCCAAGAGACGGGGGGATCATGGCCTGGAGGACGAGCGGTGCTAATTCCCAGGATCAATTGCGGCAATGTTTCCGTGGACCTGGTGCCCTGAATGAGTTTGGTGAACACTCCGACTCCAGGCCTGTGACGGAGAGCTGATCCAAACCACGTTTTCAGGTTTCTCTGGACATAGCAAATTGCGGTCTACTCAGGATGCAATGAGTACTTCTACACAATGATGTCATGGAAAAATGGATCTGTGGGAGCAGATCCTCTTTCCCAAATCTAGTTTGGAAAAATAAACCCACCTTAAGTTCTATACGAAGCCTCTCCTCCCACAGCTAGACCAGGGGACACCCCCCCCCCAGCCAGGCTGCCATGGGAACTCCTTGGGGCTTAGCCCGGTTCCTGGGCCCTCCCCGGGAGACAGAAATGGGAGTTTCAAAGGTCTGCAGACAGCTCACTTGAAAGGGGCAACCCATTCTTCCCCATTCTGGAGCGAAACATGTCAATATTTAACTCTGAAGCTTTTTATGAGACCCAGGTGCCGTTGGGGGCTGTATTCTCTCAACCCTGGGGGCAATTTGTGATGATAAGCAGGAGAGACAATTCACGTGGGTGACTGCTTGATAGTAGCCAGACAGCAAGGCCACCTTCCAGGGGGTTGTTGCAAAGGTCAGTAGCCAGCAGTCACATGGGCAAGAGCCTCTTTGCAATCTGACCAAGGGCAAAGTTTGCTTTGCCTTGTAGATCGATGGGGGGGGGGGGGTTGTTCCCACCAGAATCGCAGGGAAGTGCAAGTGGTTTGGGGAAGTGGCTTTGCAGGGGGCCTGAGAAGGAACTGCAAAAGTGGGCAGGACAGGTCTCTCCCCTGGGCTCCTTCCACGCCAAGTCAGACACACCAAAATGGCCACTTCCCCTTTGCTCAACAGGTGTTGTCAGGGGCTGGCAAGACGTTGATGAGTGTGGACTGGAGTTGGGGGAGGGGAGCAGTGGTTTGTGGGGACCTGTGCCGGCCAGGAGGCAGGCGAAGCTCCAGAGCTGTGGGGTGGAGCACAGGAGGGGTTGGAAGAGGTGGAGGAAGAGGCAAGTGAAGGGCCAGGGGCTTCCTCACCCTCTCCTGCATCCCGTCTCCCAGAACCAGGAGGCGACTGAAGTGGGGAGAGCACAGGAAGCTTCCACACAGGCACAGTCTCTGGCTGCATGTGCGCAGCCCGTCAGGGGAAGGTACATGAATTGGTGGAGGGGAGAGTGGTCCCCAGTTGTGGCAACGGCTCCACAGACAGTGGATCTGGGCATAGCTGCCTGGATGCGTTATCTCTCATAATAAGTACAGGCAACTGCTGATTTAGGCGCATCCGAATGACGTGAGATCGCGTACATGCGCACGGCGCTGAACCCAGAAGTAGCCCCTAAAACATCATTAAGGTGTCATGAAAAGGGGAAGCACTTGACAGACGTGAACGCTCACCAGAAACTACGATAGATTAGAACTGTGAAGTCATCAGGCGGCTCTGCGCATGTGAAGCCTATTGCGGGGGGGGGGGGGGGGTTTTCACCCTGGCTTCAACAGGGCAGGAAAGTGTTCATTCTTGGCTTCCCGGCACCTCTTTCCGCCACTTATGGAGATTTTTGCAACAGACGTAGAAAATGTGCTTCTCCTTCCCCAAACCCAGTCTTTGGGGGACCTGCACATCACTGCAGATGTGCAAATCCCCAAGGGAAGCCCCAGCAGGCCGGAGGTTTGGCGCTTCCATCAGCTTCCTTCTATCCTGCTGCTGCTGCTGCTGCTGGCTTAAGAAAGAAGGATGGCTCCCTCTGGAGGGCATTCGGAGTTAATTGCTGGGGTGCGAGGACTGAAGGACATCTCCTGAGATGGGGAGGGACCGTCTCCTGCAGACTGTCAGCAATCTGCTGGAGAGCTTCAGCTGCATACTGGAAGTTTAGGTCTATGCAATGAATGTGGATTAGAGCACTCTGCTGCAACAAGTCTACTTTTTTTTTTAAGGTATTTTTTGCGGTTAGGAAAGTGATGGGGAAATGCTCAAATGGTTGGCTGGCACCCATCTGCACCAATAAGTGTCAGATAAGCAAGTGACATAGAAGGTAAACAAAAGGTAGAGGTCAAGGACCCCTGGACGGTGAAGTCCAGTCAAAGGCAACTCTGGGGTTGCGGCGCTCATCTCGCTTCAGGCTGAGGGAGCCAGCGTTTGTCCGCAGACAGTTTTCTGGGTCATGTGCCCAGCAGGACTAAACCGCCTCTGGCGCAACGGGACACTGTGATGGAAGCCAGAGTGCACAGAAATGCCGTTTACCTCCCCACCGCAGCGGTACCTATTTATCTGCTAGGATGACAGGAGGTGGGACAGAGCAAGGGGAGCTCACCCCGTCGTCGTGGGGATGCGAACCGCCGACCTTCTGATCTGCAAGCCCAAGAGGCTCAGTGGTTTAGAACACAGTGCCACCAGGGATCCTTTACCTATTTATCTACTTGCACTGGTGTGCTTTCGAACTGCTAGGTTGGCAGGAGGTGGGACACAGCAAAGTCTCCACCCACACAAGCAGACCAGGACAGACGCTGCTTGTCACGCCACCTCCACACAAAACCAATCGGAATATTGTACCATCTCTGGACCTCTGCATAAGCCCTGCACAAGCAAATCAAGACGGACGCTCAACAAGGAGGTCTCTTGGAGGAGCCCCCCACCCCACCCCCGGAAGAAACAGCTTTGCTGAGCCAGGCTTGTCAAGGCAGCAGGATGTCTGTTTCCATGCGTGGGCTCGTGCGCGTGGCCAGGAAGGAGAATGCAAGGATTTCCCAAAGACGGGAGACAATCAGGTGCCTTAGGGCAGAAAAAGCAACCAGAGCAACACGGGAGGATCTCTGCATTTCCATGTCTTTTCAACCATGCACATTTCATTAAACACACGCACACACAAATCAAACCGGGACTGGCTCGTTAGTCTTACGTTTTTGGCAAATAAACACATTGAGAAATTAAGCCGGTGTGCCAAGGGTTAATAAGCCCACACTCTGCGGGAGACAGAAGCACCCTCATCCTGCACTGGGCACCCAAAGGTGGCTCTGCACCACTTGCTTCCTGGGCACCCAAACCCCACCAGGATGGGAAAGTGCCGCACAGAGTCATTTCATGCAGAACCAAAGTGAAGAAAAGATTCAGGGGGTGTCAACTTACTGCCTGCTTTTGCTCCTCTTCCTATAAAGGTTGGCAGTAAGCAAACGTGTGAGAGAAAGAGAGATGACAGTTAATCATTATCAGGACACAGGCAGGGATCCCCAAGAGGGACCTCCATGTCTGCTGACACTCAAGGACACCAAGGGAGGAGGAGGAGGAGGAGGACAAAGGGAAGGGATGCGGGAGGGCAGGAGCCGTTGCCTTGCGCTGTGTGAGACCATCACACCTGCCTCTGACTTCCCTCCCAGGGATGCTACAGGCTAGGTGCATCCCTGGTCCAGCGAGAGAGAGGGAGTGAGGTCTGGGTTCTGCATGCAGGAAACCTGGGTGGGAAAGAAGACACTCAGAGGACTGAGCAGGGGACAGGATGTGGGATATTTAACATATATTCAAACAAACAATTCCTGCTTTGTTAGATAGGCACAAGATAGGGGCTGAAGCTCCACGTATTCCTGTTGGAGCTTGCTAGAGAGAGAGAACTCTGAGAGAGGCACTCCCCCTGTCCCCTGACAAGGAGAGGGCATAGCCAATGTATATTCTCTTACCTGCCTGGGCACACTGCCTCTCACCTCTTCCTCTTCCCTCTCTGCCAGCAATGTGAGAACATCTGCTCCTCTGAGCTCCATGCTCAGGCGACATCTTAAGCTAGATTTATGTACAGGTATGTCCTTGTAACTGAATTACTATTTTAAGCCTGCCTGGACAAAGCTGCTGTATCGGTTACTCTTCGACAAGTGTTCTGAGTGAGTAAATGTTATTTTTACCTTTTTCAGGACTACATGGTTATTGTTTTATGGGGGAGAAAAGGGGGGAAATACCAGGAAAATCCAGGCTGCCTTAAAGCACCCTGGAATACTTAAACGAAAAGGCTAAAACTAGTCTATCAAAGCTTCCCTGTCAAGCTGCAAAGGGATGCACTCTGCTGAACTCACAAACATGAGGAAGGAAGGGTGATATCTAATCAATATATCCCCTCCTGGCACCTATTCACATCCCAACACAGCAGAGCACCATTCAAGCCCCCCAAAGGCTGCTAACACACAAGAGGAGGGGAAAGGCTCTCTCTCTCCTCCTCCTGCTGGGCCTAATGGGCTGAACATGGGGGGACACGGGATGATGGACTTCCTAAGGATAAGCAGTAATGGAACTAGTCAGGGGCAGGGGTGGGGCTGGGGGCTGGGATCTCCCCTGCTAGAGCTCCTCAGGCATAAGCTGGACAGATACCTGAGGATAGAGGGTGCTTCTAGCACTGGATTTACAGCCTTGAGCCCTAGGGGGTTGGGCTAGAGGACCTCTAAAGACCCACACCACCTGGAAGAGGCTGCAGGCAAATTCCTTCTCTGCAGGAAGGGACAAAAGACAATGAGGGAGAAGAGGGCAGCCCCTCTTTGCCAACTATAAAGAGGCTTCTGAATGCTAGAGCAGGCTGGATCTGGCTGCACACAGCCCTCCGGAGGCGGTTCCTCCCAGGACAAGGGCCAGGGCTGGAGCTTATGGTCAGGTAGAGCACACGCTTTGAGTGCTGGAAGGACTGGGTCCAAGCCTGATCAGTGCTGCCAGTTGAAAAGGATGGCCTGACTCGCCGCCTAAGGCAGGGCCGAAATGGCATCTCACAGGTTTAATGCACAAACCGCCCGGTGGCTGCGAATGTGGCAGGTGCTGAGCGCCGACAGGCCTTACCTTGAGCAGCTTCATAAGCCCTTCCAGTTGCACCATCAGTTCCCGCCGGCTCTCCTGAAGGGCAGACATTCGCTGCTCCAGCTCATCCTTCCTTTGCCTGTTTGGGTTGAAGGAGGAGAAGCGGCCAGTTTGCCAGAAGGGCAGTTCCACTGGTATTCAGAAACGGCCTTCCCTATCCTTCCCGATCTTCATGGGCAGAATACTTATGCAGCTGCCTGCCTCGCAGCAGGGCAGTTGTGAGGGTGAAGAGAAGGCATCAAACCCTCTGCCTTGGGTAAAGGTGGCACAGAATCAGAGACGGGCACAGCTCTGCTGTCCGTTCAGTCTGTTTGCCACTGCCAACCAGCAGCAGCAGAAGAACATAAGAAACCCCCCCCCCTCCTCCATGAATTCATCTAATTCATCCAGGTTGGTGGCCATCCCTGTCTCCTGTGGCAGGGAGTTCCACAGCTGAACTGCTTGCTGCATGAATAAGTACTCTTGTGCAAGCAACCTCCCTTCTGGGGTCCCACCCCCCTCACATTCTTACCGCAATAGCCTCAGTTCCGCCAGCAACGTCGGATTCTGCTGGGCTTTCTCTGGTGTCGGCTGAGAGGCCTGTTCGTGCTCCAGCCGCAGCCGCTGAATTTCTTGCAGAATCTCTCTGTGCAAGTAAAATAAAGGAACCAGCATTAGCCCTCTTGCTTTCCAAACTCCCAGGGAAGGCCAAACAGGGTTTAATATGTCAGTGGAATCGGCGGACTCTGCCTACAGGCCCTGGCTGGGCTGCAATCTGACTGCCTAGCAGGATTCTGCAGAACAACCCACACACCCACCCCAATTATTCTTGGGTGGGTTCGTATCATCAGGTAGAGATACATCCTAGAAAAAAGTATGGAATAGGACAGTGTTTTTCAACCTTTTTTGGGCAAAGGCACACTTGTTTCATGAAAAAAATCACGAGGCACACCACCATTAGAAAATGTTAAAAAATTTAACTCTGTGCCTATATTGACTATATATAAAGTAATTCTCTTGAATTTTTCAATTTTTCCCACGGCACACCAGGCAACATCTCGCGGCACACTAGTGTGCCGCGGAACAGTGGTTGAAAAACACTGGAATAGGAGACCCACCTGTGGCATGCTTAGTTTTGAACAGGTGTGGACCCAAGGCCAGTGGGGAGGCAGAATGGGCTGCCCCCAGCTTTCACAGAGTTGTAGAGTTGGAAGGGGCCCCAGGGGTCTATCAGTCCAGTCCCCGTCTCCTTCCAGAGTCTGGCATAGAGGGGACCTTGTCCAGACTGTTCCCCCATCTCTCTCTCTCTCTCTCTCTTTGCCATGCCAGCGCATTCATATTTGGCAAGCCCCTTTAAAACGCCAAGCCTTCATTTTTCTCCACCCAACTTTCTTATGCAAAAATAAAAAACAAAACCTTTCACCGAACTGATGGAGTGTAAGGATTGCAAAATCCAACAGCTGCATTGTGGAGTCCCCCTCCCCAATCTTTGCGGGGTTGTCCCCTTGTCAAAGCACCCACCCACAGAACTCCCACCGGGAGGCAGCAGCAATGGAAAGGGTAGAAGGCAAAAGATCTCTTGCTCAGGAACCCAGTAAGAAGAGTTTGGATTTGATATCCCTCTTTATCACTACCCGAAGGAGTCTCAAAGCGGCTCACATTCTCCTTTCCCTTCCTCCCCCACAACAAACCCTCTGTGAGGTGAGTGGGGCTGAGAGACTTCAGAGAAGCGTGACTAGCCCAAGGTCACCCAGCAGCTGCATGTGGAGGAGCGGGGAAGCAAACCCGGTTCACCAGATTATGAGTCCACCGCTCTTAACCACTACACCACACTGGCTCTGGACTGCCACCCCTCCTCCACGCCACCCAAGGCCCCTTACCTGTTCTTGTTCTCCAGCTCTGCTATCAGCTGCCGCTGCTGCTTGTTGGCATCGAAGTTGAACCCCAGGTCTGTTGGTGGGCGTGGCTGTCAAGAGACCCCAAAGACACACACGGATCAACGAGGACCCAGCACAGAAACACACGCAAGCAGCCACCTCCCCATCACCAACAGCGCTGGGGAGATGCTGGTAAAGATGGGGAAGGAAATCAGATCAGGTTGTCATAGAATTGTGGAGTTGGAAGGGACCCCGAGGGCCATCTAGTCCAACCCCCTGCAATGCAGGAATCTGCTTAGGGAAGTTTTTAATGTTTGAGGTTTTATTCTGTTTTTAGTGTTCTGCTGGGAGCTGCCGAGAGCGGCTGGGGAAACCCAGCCAGATGGGCAGGGTATAAATAATAACATTATTATCATTATTATTTGCCCAATGTGGGGCTCGAACCCATAACCCTGGGATAAGGAGTCTCATGCTCTACCAACTGAGCTAAGTGCCTTGTCCCCAGGGGCAGACCCTCCATAAGAAACATAAGAGCCTTCTGGATCAGACCAGTGGACCCTGTAGTCCAGCACTCTGCCCTCTCTGTGGCCAATCAGGTGGATTGATCCATCCATCCGGCTCTTCTCAGGTTCTTGCAGGAGTTGCTACTAAGGAGATGGTCTTTTCAGTGGTGGCACCCTAGTTACGAAATGCCCTCCCCAGAGAGGCTCACCTGGTACCTGTGTTGTGGTCCTTCCAGTTTCAACCTTTTTAGAAACTTCACCAGGCTTTTCACTTTTAAAAACATGTTTCAGTGCTTTGTGGACGGGGGGTGCTACTGTTGTCCGCTGTTGATTTAATGTTGATGCTGTTTTAACCTTTTTATGTTCTGCATTTTGATATTTTATGGTGCGGCTTTTTGTTTTGTTTTGTCTTTTAATAGACAAGTTGTACACCACCCAAAGAACCTATTCTTAATGGGCAGCATGAAAATGCTGCGAAGCGTGAGCAAGCGAGCATACAAGATTTCCTTTGCTCCAATATGCTGACTTTCTGGGAGGAAGGCCCCCCCCCCCGGGGACACTGAGCCTGCGTGGCTCCAGCCTGGCATCCAACTAATTATGTGACTCCCATACTGCCTGGGGGGGCGGGGGCGGCTGAGCACCACGCCTGCGGTGCAACGTGACGAAATTGACCGGAGGGACACCCACTCAGTAGCGCAAAACGCTCCTCCTTAATTGTTGCAGCATGTTTAGAAAGAAGCCCAGCGCTGCCAGCTCACCTGCCCAGGCAAGCAGCAGCTGAGCATACCGTACCGCAGCCATCAGGGGAAACGTTAGCGAGAGAGGGGGCCAGACTGGCTGCTTACCACGTTTCCAGCTTCGGCAGCTAGCCTGGCAGCGTAGCGGGCGATGAGTCGGTGCTCCTCGTCCAGCCTGCTGGGGCTGTCCAGGACGCTGCTGGGGGCGGGGGGAGAAAACCAAGAAGCATGAGCGCCAGTCAGGCAAGGCAGCCCGCAGTTGCCCAACACCAGACAGGAGTCAGAGCCCTCCCACCTTACCTCCTGCCACACCAGCGTCAAAAGTGGGGAAAGGCTACCGGCTAGTTCCCAGGCCCAAGTCAACGTTCTGGTTTTGACCTATAAAGCCTGATGTGGCTCAGAAGTCCAAAAGCTCCAGGGCCACCTCTCCCCATGTGAACCAAGCTGGACCCTGCGGTCGTCACCTGAGGCCCTTCTTCGTGGAGGTCCAGAGGGTGGCAAATGAGTGCAGGCCTTTTGGGTGGTGGCCCTGCCCTGGCAGCAGGTGGGATGTCTGGGGCCTCTTTTTAGCGAGGCGGGATCTGGAAGAATCTCCGATGGGTTATTAAACTTTTACTGCTTGTGTTTGTCTTAACTGGTTTTAACGTAGGTTTGTTTGTTTGTTTTGCAGGGGCAAGCTGTCAAGAGCTTTGCAAATCTGAAGCGCTACAAAGATGGCAAAATGGCCCGAGCAAACTGGGCAACAGGGAGCCGGCTGGAGTCTGCAAAAGGCCTCAGGAATATATGGCTGGTACCAACTTGAAAGAGGAATTGGACAATGGGAGTCTAAGTTCCAGAATAAGAAACAGGAAGCAAGAATTGGACTGAGGCTGTAAATCTGAAGGGGCTTCAGCTGTGGCAACCTAAGACTGAACACACACAGCACCAACCAGCGGAGTGGCTGAGCCATTTGGGGTGGTTTCCTGTGCGTAAAAATAAAAAGGAAGGAAACTTGCCCTGTTTAAAATGACGCAACAACCAAATGTTCTGCCGAGCAGAAGTGAACCCAGCAGAAGATCCATCTTAAACACAACTGGATCTCGATTTCTGTTTAGGATGAAGATGCCCTGGGAGGTGGCATCCCCCTGGCTGTTGGGCTGTGTGTGAGAATGTGTGGGGTGAGCAAGTGATTGTGTGTATTCCATTTCCGCTGGGCTTTCCTGTGAAAAAGCTGCTCGCTATGAGCCTAGGGCTTGCCGATCGGAAGGTCGGCGGTTCGAATCCCCGCAATGACGGGGTGAGCTCCCGTTGTTCAGTCCCTGCTCCTGCCCACCTAGCAGTTTGAAAGCACCTCGAAGTGTGAGTAGATAAATAGGTACCGCTCCGGCGGGAAGGTAAACGGCGTTTCCATGCGCTGCTCTGGTTCGCCAGAAGCGGCTTAGTCATGCTGGCCACATGACCCGGAAGCTGTACGCCGGCTCCCTCGGCCTATAGAGCGAGATGAGCGCCGCAACCCTAGAGTCGTCCGCAACTGGACCTAATGGCCAGGGGTCCCTTTACCTTTACCTATGTAAGGGATGGTGTGCATTTCTGCACACAACGGTGAGCACGCATTTTGCAAACCAGAGCCTCATGCACCCATGTGCTGGGCTCCTGGGGCACCAACTCCGAAGCAAATGAAAGGAGGTTGTTTCTGAAACTCGGGAGAACGAAACAGCCTTGCTGCTGCTGCTGCTGTTTTGCTGAACTTTGCTTCTGCTTCTGTGCTCTTACCTTGTGCAAAGTCTGGGAAGCCAGGCTCTATGTTTTACAAACACCACCATGGCTCCCTCCACCCCCAAAACAAGGCTGCTTCCTCATTTTGAAACCATGTGTTGTAAGAATTTTAAGGTATTTTATTTATATATAATAATTGTTATTAATGTACCAAAACAAATAAGGCCACATGTCTGAAAAACAGCACAGGAAGACAGGCCGCACTCCATTTTGACTCCCAACTGACCAAGTATTTCTTTGTCTCAGGAACAAAGGGGGGGGGGGTTGCCCCTCCAGCTACTCAGCAGCCCTCTGCCTGAGTGATAATCTCTGGCATCCTGATACCTGAGTGCCAGACAAAAGGGTGTGATTAACTTGGCTGGGATATAGGGAAATGTAAATATCTTTTGCTTCACTTGATGGGTTTTTGGTGGAGGGCAAGAGGAGGCAGGGGGCAGGATCCAGGATGTTCAGATCACTGCTAACAGACCCTCCCAATTTGTGATGTATGGAGGGGTGGTCTTGAGCTGGAGGGGGGCAATTTCAAAAGTCTATATAGGAGCTTGCGCACCTTTGTTGGAGGTCTTTTGCTTGCAAGACACCCTGCTGCAGCAGTTTCTAATAAAGGGCTATTGCCTTGCTTTGGGAGATTCTGTATCGTCTCTATTTATTCATAAGTGCTCCTGAGAGGAGGGGAGCCCTGCTGAGGCTCTCCCCCAGGTTCGTGGACTCCCTTCTGGGGCCGAACCTAATTTTTATTACACATGCATCAAGGTGAAATAGTCATTATCGCAGAGGAAACCCCTCACCAAATTTAGGCAGGTAAAATGAGAGCCCTGTAATAAACATGTTTGGACCATGGGCTACAGATGCTTCATTCGGAACTGCTCAATATCTCAGGACTCTCAAAAAGCATTTAGAAGCTTTCCAAAATTTTCATTAAGTTGCTTACAAAGAATGCGGTTTTAAAAACTAACCCTCTTTGGGCCATGCGCCCAGATCCAATGCATGCACACGCACCCTTTGGGGCCCTAAGTGCTGCAGCCTCATGGCCCATCTCCATGTGCAAGTTTCAGTTTATGGCTTCTCAGAGCTTTGGGCAAAGCTGTCCATGGGACTGCCGTGCTCATGGGCTCCCCCCGCCCTCCCCTCTCCTAAGACTGACCGTGCGCCACTCTGGAGCTGGCTCACATAGGCTGCGATCAGGGCATGCTCATCCCTAAGCCGGTCGGAGGGGGCCGGGCTGTAGTGCAACCTGGGGGTGGGGGAAGCAAAGGAGGCAAAACAACACGACAGAAATGAAAAGGTGAGGGCATTCGGGAAAACGCAAATGATGGCAAGCAACAATTAAAATAAGGAAACTTAAAAACATTCAAAACATGGGAGGAAATGTGCAGGAACCTCATTGGAAAGAGTGTGGAATCACCGTGGCAAGGAGAAAGAGATGGACTTTCCCCATATTTGTTCCCCCACGTCACCTGGAACCTGCTGCCTGTCAGGCAAAGAGCAGACATGTTCCTGCAAAATGAGACTCTTGCGCAAGGAGGGGGGAGGAGTCCCAAAATGCAAACACTGCCCCGGTGTGCCTAAGCAGGAGCTCCCCCCCTCCCGGGCGCAAATGGTGCCATAATTAGGAGAGACCCAGAAGCAGCCCCCACCTGCATTCTGCTTCCAGCTCACTTGGGCCAGACTCAGTGCACAAATGGAGAGGCCTTTGCTTCTCTGCCACAAGGCTGAGGAAAGATTTGCTTGCTTCCACCTCTCCGCGCTCTGGCAAAGACATGCCCCTTGCCACTTTCGTCTCTCAAGCAGCATCTCCTCACTCCCTTCCTTCCCCTGTTGTTGTTGCTGTTTAGTCGTGCCCGACTCTTCGTGACCCCATGGACCAGAGCACGCCAGGCACTCCTGTCTTCCACTGCCTCCCGCAGTTTGGTCAGACTCATGTTAGTAGCTTCGAGAACACTGTCCAACCATCTCATCCTCTGTCGTCCCCTTCTCCTTGTGCCCTCCATCTTTCCCAACATCAGGGTCTTTTCCAGGGAGTCTTCTCATGAAGTGGCCAAAGTCTTGGAGCCTCAACTTCAGGATCTGCCCTTCCAGTGAGCACTCAGGGCTGATTTCTTTAAGGATGGATATGTTTGATCTTCTTGCAGTCCATGGGACTCTCAAGAGTCTCCTTGCATTGATGTCCTTCTTCATGCAGAGCACGGCCCACAGGAGGCCACCAACTTAGATGGCTTTATAAGGAGATTTGACAATTTCATGGGGGGGGGCTCTTGAGGGCTCCTAGCAAGGGTGGCCCTGCTCTGCCCTCCACTGTCAGAGGGAGCCATGCTTCTGAATCCCAGTTGCTGGAAGAGGGGGCTCTTGTGCTCGGATCCTGCTTGCAGGCTTCCCGTTGACTCATCTGGTCGTCCACAGGATGCTGGACTAGCTGGGGCACTGGCCGGATCCAGCAGGCTCTTCTTCTGTCTGCTCTAAGCTGGTGCCCCACAGATGTCGCTGGAGGACAGCTTCCATCAGCCCCAGACTGTATGGCCAACGGTCAGGGGTGAGGGGAGTTGTAGTTCCAGCGATTCCTGGGGTGCACCAAACCTCCTCTCTCCCCGGTACACAAAGATCATTCTCCGATTTGGAGTGGCCTCCCTTTCCCCAATTACTTTTATGGCATGAGACTATTTACAAGGCTCACCTCTGACCCCGCATCATGCTTTGAAGGCATTACACCTCCACGCTGACTTCAATCGCCCCTTGCAGTGTTTTATGGCCTTGCCATAAAGCTGGGCTTAGCGGCAGTGAAAAGTCATAAACAAGGAGGCCCCCCTCCCCGTAAGATTCATGGGGGGGGGGAAACCTTCCAGGAGGCAATGCCCCATCTTGAGCAAGACAAAAGAGGAGGAGGAGGGAGCTGGGTGGATGTTTGCGGATGGGCCATGTGGCTCTTCATCTTCCCCACCCAGACGCCAAACTTTGATGTCTTTTCAGCAACAGATGGAGAACTTTTCACTTGTCCAGGGAGCCTTTTTTTTGTAACGGGCTGGGTTTTAACTTAGTGGTTGTGTGCTGACATGTTTCACCCTGATTTTTTATTTATTATTATTATTATTATTATTATTATTATTATTATTATTATTATTACTACTACTACTACTACCTGTATAACATGCTCCATCCGTAAATATCATAGAATCCTAGAGGTGGAAGAGACCCCAAGGGCCATCCAGTCCAACTCCCTGCCAAGCAGGAAACACCATCAAAGCATTCCTGACAGATGGCTGTCAAGCCTCTGCTTAAAGACCTCCAAAGAAGGAGACTCCACCACACTCCTTGGCAGCAAATTCCACTGTCCAACAGCTCTCACTGTCAGGAAGTTCTTCCTAATATTTAGGTGGAATCTTCTTTCTTGTAGTTTGAATCCATAGCCCCGTGTCCGCTTCTCTGGAGCAGCAGAAAACAACCTTTCTCCCTCCTCTATATGACATCCTTTGATATATTTGAACATGGCTATCATATCACCCCTCAACCTTCTCTTCTCCAGGCTAAACATACCCAGCTCCCTAAGCCGTTCCTCATAAGGCATCGTTTCCAGGCCTTGGACCATTTTGGTGGCCCTCCTCTGGACACGTTCCAGCTTGTCAGTATCCTTCTTGAACTGAGGTGCCCAGAACTGGACACAGTATTCCAGGTGAGGTCTGACCAGAGCGGAATACAGTGGTACTATTACTTCTCTTGATCTAGATGCTATACTCCTATTGATGCATAGGGCGGTTCACAGCATAAATATACAAGACAAAAATACAAAATACATAATCAAAGCAAGAACAAAACCAAAGCAAGCCAATGGCTCTCCCTCCCCGGCTCCCCCTCTGATGAACTTCAGGGTGGCAGAGGAACAAGCTCCCAAAAGCCGGAGGCCCCCCACGCGAAGAGGCTTGAATTAAAGGTTCAGAAAGGGAAAACCCAAATGACCAAGCGAGGTGAAGCAGTTACAACTTTGCGAGCTCTTGGGGAGAGAGAAAAGGTGAGTGGGGGGGGGCATGGCAGAGGTAAATAAAATTGTGAATGGCATTGAGAAAATGGAAAGAGTAAAGTGTTTCTCCCTCTTTCATAAAACCAGAACTTGTGGGTCAGATTGTAAGAAAGGCAGTGCAAAGGCTTTTTCAGCGTCTAAAGAAACCCAAGGCTACCTGTTTATCACCACGCTTTCCAAAATATTCAGTAACATTCAACACTGTTCCTCACATTACCCCTCAGTTGCCTTGTGGGTAGAAATCCTGTCTGATCTTCATGTGCTACATTTCTCAAGACTGTTTTAAGTCTCCTTGCACAAATGGTTTCTCCCAGTGTGGTGTAGTGGTTAAGAGCAGTAGACTCATAATCTGGTGAACCGGGTTCGTGTCTCCGCTCCTCCATCTGCTGGGTGACCTTGGGCTAGTCACACTTCTCTGAAGTCTCTCAGCCCCACTCACCTCACAGAGTGTTTGTTGTGGGGGAGGAAGAGAAAGGAGAATGTGAGCCGCTTTGATGCTCCTTCGGGTAGTGATAAAGCGGGATATCAAATCCATACTCTTCTTCTTCTTCTTCTTCTTCTTCTTCTTCTTCTTCTTCTTCTTCTTCTTCTTCTTCTTCTCCTCCTCCTCCTCCTCCTCCTCCTCCTCCTCTCTCATAAGTCCAGAATTCATAAGAAAAGCAGGAGTTCAGGGATGCCTGAGGCTCTGCTGCCGGCTTTCCGGTGCCGGAGTACAAAAGGCCACAACCTGTCTTTGCGCCCCCCCCCCCACTCCGGGGCAACACGGTCGTAACCAGGGCTTGTAACACTCGCCGTGACATCACTTTACGGGCAGAGCAAACACAAAGCGAGCTGCTGGATGCGTTATGGTCTGGCTAGACTCCCGTTTACGAGGCCGTGGGCTCCAGCTCCACCCCAAGTCAGGTTGTGTCTGCGGAAGGAGGCTCTGCTTTGCTCACAAGGCGGCATGTCTCAAGCAGGCCTCCCTTTGGCCTAGATCAAAAGAGAAAGCTGCTCTCCGTACAGAGGCATGGGGGCTTCAGAGTTTCAAGGCTTCTAATAAAATGTGCAATAGGCAAAGGCAAGGAGAATCCGGACCCACTTGTCTGGAAACGCCAGAAAAGCAGCCTGTGATATATGGGAAGGGGGCAGCTGCAGAAGAGCAAGCGGGAGAGAGGAAGAACGAGAAGAAACTTGATCCACCAACATGTTCCTCCACCTGAATCCTGAAAATGACAGCAGGAAACAGAGAGCTCGGATGCTGCTTGAATGTTCATGTGTGCGCTTATTACCGAACATTCTCGTTCCCTCAACCCTGGAGGTGAAAACTGCAAAAGTGACGTGAGAACATGGCATAGGCAGGGCGAGTCGGTGGAGCACTGCTGAAGGCATAGCTGCTTAGCAAGGGCTGCTCCGGCAAGAGGCAGCTCTGCAAGGACAGGATCCTCTCGCTTCCTCTGACCCCGACTGGGTGGCTTTAAAAGAGGACGGGACAAATTCATGGAGGGTAATGGTTCCTCATGGCTACTAGCCATAATGGCTATGCTTGGCAGCAGATGAAGATTTTCCTCCCACTGCTTATCACTCATTCACACCTTACTCAGAACCATTACCTGTATGTTAATCTTGTTTACTCCTATGCTAATCATGTATGACCCTCCCCTCCCCACCCCTTTAGTGACGTTCTGCCCATGTAGTAGTGATGTAGTTATGATATTCTCCAAACTGTATCTTGGGATGTGGGGAAAAGTTTTTAAAAGATCTTGCCGCCCGGCTCCCGTTGAGCAGTCTTGACAGAGGAGGGCCACCAAAATGGTCCAAGGCCTGGAAATGATGCCTTATGAGGAACGGCTTAGGGAGCTGGGTATGTTTAGCCTGGAGAAGAGAAGGTTAAGGGGTGATATGATAGCTATGTTCAAATATATAAAAGGATGTCATCTAGAGGAGGAAGAATGGTTGTTTTCTGCTGCTCCAGAGAAGCGGACACGGGGCAATGGATTCAACCTACGAGAAAGAAGATTCCACCTAAACATTAGGAAGAACTTCCTGACAGTAAGAGCTGTTCGGCAGTGGAATATGCTGCCAAGGAGTGTGGTGGAGTCTCCTTCTTTGGAGGTCTTTAAGCAGAGGCTTGACAGCCATCTGTCAGGAATGCTTTGATGGTGTTTCCTGCTTGGCAGGGGGTTGGACTGGATGGCCCTTGGGGTCTCTTCCAGCTCTAGGATTCTATGTATCCTGTTGTGCAATAAGGTTCTCTGCTTTCTTTGCTCTTGCTCCTGGCTGGCCTCCTTCCTTGACTCCGTTGGAACCCACAGGCTTCACCCGAAGGGCCAGGTGGCTGAGCAACCTCGCACCTGGGATTTTTCCATAACACTTCTGAATAGCAGTTGCTGGAAACCAGAGGAGAGGAGAGCAGCCAGGCTTTCCTAGTGTTCTTAAGCCACATGCGAGCCCTCCAAGAGTGCCAAACTCTTGGGTGCCTTAGCTTAGTAGGGCCAGTTCTGGCCTGGTCCTGCCAGGGTTGTGCCCTCTCTGATGTTGCCCAACTGCAGCTGCTCCTGCGCCTTCTCTTCCTGACTCTGCCGCCTCCTCCCAGGCAGGGATGAGAAGCTGGAGCAGTGGAAGATGGAGATGTTACTCCCAGAGTCAGAGCCTTCCAGGAGCTCCAGATAAGGCGGGCCCACTCGAGAACACTGCCTGGTTCCCCTCTTTCTTTTCCTTTCCACTGTGCCCTTAAGAAGTGTTCAAAGCCAGCTCAAACCCAATGGGAGAATGGTCCCTGCCTGGTCTAAGGTAGCTTCCTGGGCCAGGTAGGAGACGAAGACCGCTCATCCCGGTCAGGATAATCCTTCTACGTTAAACTCACTTAAGGGACAAGATCAAAACAAACGAAGCCTTTACACGCAGGAGACAAAAAGGAGACCAAAGCATACTGATGATTAAAAAACAAGGAACTTAAAAAGAAGACTCAAATTCAAGGAGGGAAGCCCTTCAGAGAGTCAATGGGAAAGGCCAAATCAGATCTCTCCAGCCATCAGTTTTGGTTTTATCCTCCTCAGTTGCCTCCTGACATTTGGGAAATGAACTTGTTTCAGGTTCTGCACAGCAGGTCATGGGGGTGGGGGGAGGAATTCAGACCTCAAGGGTGGTGCTTTGGGTGGGGAGAGAGAGAAGGGCTGGTCCCAGCTGTCAGGGAACCCCAGTGCCTCCTCCAGGTGGAGAGAAAATGGATCCAATGCGCTGGGGGGGGGGGGTTGAGAAGCTCAAGCAGGAGAGACACCACCAACGATCAAACCTGGCTCTAGCAATATCCAGAACACTCAGAGCAGGAGGTGCCATCTTTGCTCCTTCATCAGCTACCTTCTCTCTGCAGGTGGAAGGCGGGTGCCCTGAAGTGGCCACAGAGGAGCCCCCCATCTCCCACCCCTCACAAACAGAGGGCACATCCCTACCTTTTCGTTGGAGTCGGGGCTCCGGAGGACATGTGGGTCACCATGGCATCATTCATGTTCGCGAGGGGCTGGGAAGGGCTGAAACAGAAAGGTTTTATGGTGGGTTATGGCCGAGGACCAAGAGATGGCACAGGGCTGGAAGAAAACCAACCACAGACTCTTTGGGGGCAGCAGCTGGTTGGAGACGCTGCCCTCCCCCCCCACTTCCTTTTTTGGGGTATAATTTTTTATTAGATTTTTCAAACATTTTCACAATGATCCTCGTATGAAATAACTGCATTGTTTCATAAACTGACTTCCCACTCCCACCTCCGCAGTGTTTGTACTCAAATCTTTTCTCCTGCATTATGTCTTTATCTGTTAGGAAAAAGTTCCTCTATTTACCAACATTTTACCATTTTGCCTCCTCCGCTTCTGCCTCGAATTGTTAAGGAAAATTTCCAGCCGCCACCTTCCCCCACTGCGCAGCCTCCTCGCCGGACTCCCACGCTGCCGAGTGCGGGACCTGGGAGCCTCTTTTCTTCCTTTCCCCCCCCCGACGATGAGCGGGTACCCCTTCACATAAGTCGCACAAGCACCACACAAGCCCTCGCGATAAAGGGCATCCCCAAAATGTTCCGATCTGCGCCCCGAAAACCCTCCGAGAAGCCTCCTGTCAAGCGCTCCTCGTATCGTCCATTTTCTCAATGAACGGGAAACCCACCAATCAGGAGCATGCATCCAGCTCAGCCTGCAAAATGGAACGTTCAGGTCAGCTACTATGATTCAATCATCACCTTCACGCTTGACTGAACACTAAGTGGGTTTTGACAGGCTCCCTGCTGGGAGAACAATGGAATCGAAACCAAAATGTAACCAGTTGAGGAAACTATTAATTATAACTTGCAACAATGTATCAAATGGACAATTTAGACGCTGGGTGGCCCAATTTTGACAGCTCGAAGTATTTATTATTGTAAAAATCCACAACTCCTGAACGCAGTGTCCGATTTGCTTGGTTCGGGTGTCTATTTGCTCCTTGTAAAATAACCTTTTTAACCCCTCGGTCCCCGCCATCCTCCGATCATCAGAAGTATATTATTTCAATACTGCATAATTTTTGGACTCTCCACTCAGTGGCTTTCATAATCCCCTAAGCAGCGAGTCACGTCCGCAGGAGGAGATGCCCCCTCCCGATAATCCAGTCAAGCACCCATCCATCAGCTACCATGGCAGCAGACATCCTCCTAGGAGCTTTCTATTGTCCTGACGCAGAAGAAACCTTCAATGTGTATTGCACCCACCCTGGATCCATTCACCGGTTCCTGCCATCCTTCCTGATATGCAAAACTTGTTTTTCCCCTATGTAAATTTTACTGTAACCTCCTCTCTCCCCTCCCCATCTCTGACGTTTCTGTGATGTATTTCGCTATGTATTCTGGGCTATCGCGGGAACTTTTAAAAGTCCAGGACACCCTTTGTTCGGGGTTCGGATCCTCCTGAACCTTGTTGCGCAATAAACTCCTTTGCTTTTGCTCCAATCTCCGGCTGGTCTCCATTGCCTCCGCAGCGAACCACGGGCTTCCTCCGTAGGACCGGGAGCTGAGCCTTCTCGACCCGGTAATTTCCGTAACAGTCTTGGTGCCGAAACCCGGGACCTGCGTTCTCCCGTGGTGGCTGGGGACCCCCACCGAGCCTTCAGCCGGCAACGGGACCCTTTTCTCCCGTGGAGACTCGACGGATCCCTGGCCATCCTCCGGGCGGTAATTGCAGGTCTCAAGGGGAGCCAACCGGGGAGCAAAGGCAAAGTTCAGCCGGCTTCGTCTCCAACGATCCAGCGGATCGCGGTGGAAGACGCGTAAGTATAAATCCAGTGCACTGGTGATTGGGGGGAGGGGGGAGGTAAGCCTGGCAACCGCAATCTACTGCTCTCTTGCCTATCATTTCTTGCCTGTCTCTCAGTCTGTCCCGTGGACTGCTGCTCAACTCGAAAGGGGAGTCCTGAGCTCTATCTCTTTTTCTCCAATACCCAGTCAGCCGCCCCGTTAGCTGGTCTAACGAACGCAAGGGACTGGGCTCTTTTTCTACTTTGCCAGCTGCCAAGGGGCAAAGGACTTCTCTGCACTATCCTAAACCTCAGCCGCCCCGGTCGGGCCATGTAAAACACGCTGGTCGTGCGTGAGCCCGCTTCCGAACGCAAGGGAGGTTTTTCCGGACCGTTTAACTCTATTTAAAGGGCTGCCCGATCTGGCACTGCAGTGGCAGGCGTCCAGTAGGGTTCCCTTCCTTAGCTGTTAACGATAGGCAGGAGGTTGCCAGGTGGGGGTACCCTGTAATGGGTGGAAATGGGGGTTGAGAAATAGAAATGGATGAGAAGAAACGGAAAAGAAAGGAAGAGGAAAAGGGAGCTCCAGAAAAAAGGAAAGGAAGAGGTAGTTTAGAGTAGATCCCCCTGGTCAGCCGCCCCGCTAGCCGAACTAGTGAACGCAAGGGACCAGGCTAGATTATTGGAACGTCGTGTACTGTATTTTGCTTATGTTAAGAAACCCCCCTGTCCCACTCCCTTAGCAAGAAAACCCGACTTACTAAGATACCTTTCCCATCCCTCCTTTCCAAAACCCAGGTTCCTCTTAAAACCCAGGAACAATGGGCGCCAAGGCTTCGAAGCCCAGTCGTACTTCCGCTGGGAGGAAGGCTTCTTGCAAGCCTTCTATAGCCCAGCCGGAACCCGACTCCCCCCTCGAGTTTGTACTAGATCACTGGAAAGAGATTCCGGGCTCAGAAATATTATCCAGGCAGAAGTTGCAAGAACTCTGCGGAAACACCTGGCCATCTTTTACTGATAAAATGACATCTGAACTCCGCTGGCCACCGGAGGGATCCTTCAACCAGGATCGTTTGAATGCTCTAAAGAAGCACTTACTAGAGGAAAGACCCCGCCAATTGGACTACCTAAAAGCTTTTGAGGTCGTATATCAAATCCTCACTACTCTGAAGGATTCCCCGGCTCTCCAGATGCCTATAATAAAACCTCCTAAGAAAGCCTCTAAGAAACCGAAGGAAGGTCATGCGCCACCCCCCTATGAGGAACCTTTGAATGAGGACTCCATGAATCAGGCCCCGGCACGTTCTTATAGTCGTCCCGGGCCAGCCCCAACTGCTCCTTCAGCCCAGAATAAAATCCTGACGCAGAATCAGCCCCGGGGACTTGAAAACTATGCCAGTCCCAATAACCAAGCGAGGGCTCAGGATGGCCAGGCATTGGTTCACCCCGCCGGCCAGGAAGGGACTGTAGTGTTGCCCGGCGTGCTTATGCATCCCGACTCCACTCCATCTCCTGTCAGCGACCATAGCGCCTACCCCCCATCCGTTCACCGACAGTCCGTCAAAGCAAAGACCAAGAGCAATGGGGGAAACAGTCACCAGGCGACCTCCTTCCAGATGCCACTGAGGGCTTTCCCCATACCACCGACGGTCCCGGATGGGGCCCCACGTATGATCTATGCCCATCAACCCTTCCGTACTGCCGATCTGATTAACTGGGCTAACACGATGCCCTCTCTAAGAGACGATCCTGACAAATGCCATAGGCAAATATCCACCATCTTCTCCTCACATCATCCCTCTTGGACTGACGTCCATGTGCTCCTAAACGCTCTATTTAATGAGGCCGAGAAAGCTGATATCCTGAGTAAGGCTGAGGAAGCTCTAAATCAAGATAATTACCAGGAAGGGAGACCTCAAGGGGTGGAGGCTTTAACACCTAGAGACCTCCGGAGCGAACCCAACCCTGCCTGGGACTATAATACCCCAAATGGTATCTGGTGCCTGAACTTGTTTAAAAGGGCCATCCTAGATGGTATCAAGGCTTCAGGACAGCGCACCATAAATTGGACAAGGGTCCAGACTGTAATACAGGGACCCAATGAACACCCTTCGGACTATTATTCTCGGTTGGTGGCGGCCATAAAAACGTGGGGTGGAATAGACCCTGAAAATCCTCACCACGAGATAATAGTAAAGGGTTTCTTTAAGGACCAAGCAACACCAGACATAAGGAAAACTTTGAATCTCCTAGTGGGTTACGACGGGAAAACCTTTAGTGAGATATTATCAATTGCAAAATCCGTCTTTAACAATCGAGACGAAAAGAAAAGGACGGACACCAGGACAGAGGAAGAGGGAGTGCTTGCCCTCAGTATGGAAACCCCTTGCTTCCCAGCTCCAGGGTTCCCGGCCAGGGGAGGAGGCAGGGGGCGAGAAAGAGGGGGAGGATTGAATGCAAGCCCATCCATGCCACGACCCTGGGGCCCATCCACTGGCCTTTGTCATCTGTGTTTTCAACCAGGGCACCTAAGACGAAACTGCCCATATTTATACCCGGGGAGCCCATGGGTTGAAACCAACTCTTACCCATTCCCCAGAGGAAACTCACCATACTCCACCTTTCCTTCGCACCCCCCTTGGGCCCAGAGTTATGAGAACCAGCAAATGGTGCCACCTCATCCCCAAGGGAATTGGCCACCCCAAGGCACCCAGGTCTCGGTGGCCCAACCAACCGCAGAGTCACACCCTCCAAATCCTTTCCGTGCCCCTCAGCCAGCTCAAACTAACCCGCAATTCGTTCAAGCCCCTCCTTCCAACTTGAGAACATAAGGAGAGCCCCAACAGGACCTTGAAGCCCTTCCCCTTTGGGCTGCGCTCAATTCCCACCCCTCGTATACCCGGGGGTACAGCCCATCGCACCCCAGTTCCTGTTCGTCGCACCCCAGCAACGCACCCCAGCAACGCACCCCAGCAACGCACCCTAGCAACGCACCCCAGCATCGCACCCCAGTTCCTGTTCACCGCACCCCAGCATCGCACCCCAGTTCCTGGTCGTCGTACCCCAGTTCCTGCTCGTCGCACCCCAGTTCCTGTTCACCGCACCCCAGCATCGCACCCCAGTTCCTGGTCGTCGTACCCCAGTTCCTGCTCGTCGCACCCCAGTTCCTGTTCGTCGCACCCCAGTTCCTGTTCGTCGCACCCCAGTTCCTGCTCGTCGCACCCCAGTTCCTGCTCATCGCACCCCAGTTCCTGTTCATCGTACCCCAGTTCCTGTTCATCGTACCCCAGTTCCTGTTCGTTGTACCCCAGATCCTGTCTACCGCGCCCCAGTCCCTGTGTCACCGTTCCCAAGTCTTCAGGCATCGTTCCTGCTTGTGTTTTTGGACTTGCCGCTATTGACAGCTTTTGACAGCTGTTTGACAGCTCTCCGTGTTTTTGGACTTGCCGCTATTGACAGCTTTTGACAGTTGTTTGACAGCTCTCCGTGTTTTTGGACTTGCCGCTATTGACAGCTTTTGACAGCTGTTTGACAGCTCTCCGTGTTTTTGGACTTGCCGCTATTGACAGCTTTTGACAGTTGTTTGACAGCTCTCCGTGTTTTTGGACTTGCCGCTATTGACAGCTTTTGACAGCTGTTTGACAGCTCTCCGTGTTTTTGGACTTGCCGCTATTGACAGCTTTTGACAGTTGTTTGACAGCTCTCCGTGTTTTTGGACTTGCCGCTATTGACAGCTTTTGACAACTTTTTGACAGCTCTCCGTGTTTTTGGACTTGCCGCTATTGACAGCTTTTGACAGCTTTTTGACAGTTCTCCACATTTTCGGACTTACCGCTTTGACAGCTTGCCCTATTCTGACTGCTTGCCGTTTGACAGCCTTTTGACAGTTCTCCACATTTTCGGACTCACCACTTTGACAGCTTGCCTTGGTCTACCTGCTTACCGTTTGACAGCTGTTTGACAGCTATTTGACAGCACATCCTGTCTCCTCGTTGGCCACCTTTGACAGCTCGCCAGTGTGACTACCTGCTACTTTGACAGCCGTGTGACAGCTCATCATACTCTCCGATCAGCTGGCTTTTGACAACCCACCGTGCCTGCACCCGATGCTGGCATCTAACCATGACCGGCCCGCTCTCCCTGAATACGACCAGCCGAGGCGCGTGGGGAAGGTGAGTACCAAGTCTCGAAAGTTAGGTGCGGAGAAAAGGATTTGTGGTTCTTCGAACCCGATACAAATCTTATCTCCGAGTGCGGGACTGTTAAGGAAAATTTCCAGCCGCCACCTTCCCCCACTGCGCAGCCTCCTCGCCGGACTCCCACGCTGCCGAGTGCGGGACCTGGGAGCCTCTTTTCTTCCTTTCCCCCCCCCGACGATGAGCGGGTACCCCTTCACATAAGTCGCACAAGCACCACACAAGCCCTCGCGATAAAGGGCATCCCCAAAATGTTCCGATCTGCGCCCCGAAAACCCTCCGAGAAGCCTCCTGTCAAGCGCTCCTCGTATCGTCCATTTTCTCAATGAACGGGAAACCCACCAATCAGGAGCATGCATCCAGCTCAGCCTGCAAAATGGAACGTTCAGGTCAGCTACTATGATTCAATCATCACCTTCACGCTTGACTGAACACTAAGTGGGTTTTGACAGGCTCCCTGCTGGGAGAACAATGGAATCGAAACCAAAATGTAACCAGTTGAGGAAACTATTAATTATAACTTGCAACAATGTATCAAATGGACAATTTAGACGCTGGGTGGCCCAATTTTGACAGCTCGAAGTATTTATTATTGTAAAAATCCACAACTCCTGAACGCAGTGTCCGATTTGCTTGGTTCGGGTGTCTATTTGCTCCTTGTAAAATAACCTTTTTAACCCCTCGGTCCCCGCCATCCTCCGATCATCAGAAGTATATTATTTCAATACTGCATAATTTTTGGACTCTCCACTCAGTGGCTTTCATAATCCCCTAAGCAGCGAGTCACGTCCGCAGGAGGAGATGCCCCCTCCCGATAATCCAGTCAAGCACCCATCCATCAGCTACCATGGCAGCAGACATCCTCCTAGGAGCTTTCTATTGTCCTGACGCAGAAGAAACCTTCAATGTGTATTGCACCCACCCTGGATCCATTCACCGGTTCCTGCCATCCTTCCTGATATGCAAAACTTGTTTTTCCCCTATGTAAATTTTACTGTAACCTCCTCTCTCCCCTCCCATCTCTGACGTTTCTGTGATGTATTTCGCTATGTATTCTGGGCTATCGCGGGAACTTTTAAAAGTCCAGGACACCCTTTGTTCGGGGTTCGGATCCTCCTGAACCTTGTTGCGCAATAAACTCCTTTGCTTTTGCTCCAATCTCCGGCTGGTCTCCATTGCCTCCGCAGCGAACCACGGGCTTCCTCCGTAGGACCGGGAGCTGAGCCTTCTCGACCCGGTAATTTCCGTAACAGAATCCTGCCTGCGATTTCATCTGACTAGAATATTTTCTAAAGTAGTCCATTCTTCTTCAATTATAAAATTCTTCACAATGTTATAAACTCCTATCATGTCGCCTCTGACTCCCCTTTTCTATAAACTAGGAAGTCCCAGGCGCTGCAACTTTTCCTGTCTCCCCTGGATCATCTCGGTGGCCCTTTTCCGAACCTTTTCCAACTCTACAATCTCCTTTTGGAGGTGAGCTGACCCAACTGAACACAGCACTCTAAGTGTGGCTGCATCATAGATTGGTATCACGGCACGGTGATGTTGGCAGTCCAATTTTCAATTCCTTTCCGAATGATCCTTTGTATGGCGTTCGCCTTTTCCACAGATGCCGCACACTGGGGCGACATCTCCATCGATCTCTCTGCTATGACCGCCTTTCATTTCAGTAGCTCACAAACAAATAAAAGCCAACCGTGAAATGAGGAGGATACAACAGAGTGCCTTCTACCTTGCTATAATGTGTGCGCAAGCTGTCCCTGCCATTGCCAGCCATTCAAGTGCTCAACAAACACACACATGTCAAGCCCTGCCCTGCATTTTACCAGCTGCACATTCTCAGCTTCCCAGCTGCACCATTCTTTTCCCGATTCCACATTTTGTGTCCGGCTGCGTACTACCAAACAACAGCAACAAAATCCCTGCCGTCAGCAGACCAAGCCCCCCTCTGCTCCCTCTATTAGGCAAATCGGCAACTTCCTCCTGTTCAGTCCAGTTCTTCTCAAAGTGTCACAGGCCAGTTGCTACCTTGGGCAAGGGAGGGAGGGAAGCACAGCTGTTTGCAGAGTGAGTACCCGGATGCAGATGCTCACTTGCCCTTCTGGGACCTAAGAAGAGGCTGCTGGATCAGGCCAAAGACCCATCTAGCCTGGCACTCTGTTCTCACAGAGGCCAACCAGATGCCCCCATGGGAAGCCCGCAAGCACCCTTCTTCTTCCATCTTGTGGTTTCCACCAAACACGCAAGGCTCAGAACATTCAAAATAGGCAACCAGAAACCTGCTTGTCTGCAGCTGCCTCAAGCTGTCACCCAGCAAAGCTTGAAGCCAAACAACATCCTTCTCTCCCCCACCCCAGCCCAGTGGTCCCAAGGTCTGCAAGAATCCCAGGCAGCAGGGAGAAAGCCCTTCCTCCGCATGCCAGACCCTCTCGCTGTCCCACATCTCTTGCCTAAGCAACTGCGCTAAGGGCAGCAGAATTAAAAAGAAAAGAAAAGAAAACAGGGAGTGAGGCAATGTGCTTTTGCCCTCTGCTGCCTCCAATTTCCAATCAGTAGCAAAATAATGCTGCTGTGGTGTAGGGAAGGAAGGGTGTTTGTGTGGGGGGAATTGTTTCCTTGCTCCAGTTGGTATGGGGGCCTATAAAAATGAAAACAAAATGCCCCAGGGGGCTGTGTCCCTAAGCCCCTGCCTCTGCCCCATGGAAGGGTACAAAGACTAATCTGTCAAAGACTCTTCCCTTGGACTTTTTAAAGCAGAGGTTGGATGGCCGTCTGTCATGGATCCTTTAGCTGAGATTCCTGCATTACAGGGGGGTTGGACTAAATGACCCTCGGGGTCCCTTCCAACTCTACAGCTCTATGATTTGATGAGTGTGCAACCGGCTGCTTGGGTGAGCTGAACAGCAGGACCCCTCAGCCAGCAGCAGCCTTGAGAAGAGAGCGGAAGAGCAGCCCAGCTTCTGAGCGACGGCTCCATCCGTCCGTCCACCCGTCCAGAATATTATCAAGCCTACTGCAAGTTTGCCCTGGCATGGCAGTGAACGTGCCCACACCCAGAACCCAGTGTTAGATGGATGACACTGCTGCCAAGAGGTGGGAAACTGCTGCCGGATATTTCTAACACACACACAAAATGAAAAGGAGGTGAGAGAAAGAGATTAGAGAAAAGAAAGCCCACAGGACGCTGCACTCAGGGCAGTTTTTAGGAACCTGGATGCAGCACATTTCGGTGGGGAGGGGAGGGAAACGCAGTTTCTTCTTCCTCCTCCTGCTTCAGCTTCTCTTGCCCAGCTCAGTGGTGGGAGAACTTCTCCTGACCTCATTTTTGTTTCAAAGGATGAGAGGAGGCGAACAAGCACTTTTGCGCTTCCAAAGACAACTTCCTTTTGCTCTTTGCAGAGACGTCAGAGAGACCCAGAGACTCCACAGGGCAAAACTGGTCCGGATCCCTCACCGCCGGTGGCTCTGCTCGCTGGGCCAGAACAGCACCAGGCAAGAAGATGGCAAGACGGCAGAGGCTTTCTGTGCCTGCCATTGCCAGTCTCAAAGCACGCGGCGGCATTTCCCTCCTGAATTAGTCGGGGTGTGAATTATACAGAAAGCTCTGGTGGCCGAGGCAAAACAGAGCATGCTGTTCCAAGGAGGGGAGGCGGGAGCAGATCGAATGTGGGTGCACTTACAACCAGGAGCAGAACAGGCACATGCAGACTAATGCAAGCCTTGGCTGCAGGAACCGGAGAGCCCAGTGCCAGGAAGCAGCAATTCACCTCTCTGTTCTGCACTCACGGTGGCACCAAGACACACAGGGGGAACAGACTGCTTCATTCTTCATCAGAGCATGTCACGTGGCTTCCTGCAGAAACCCTCTAATTTCTGATGCCGCAAATAGTCCTTGCACCATAGCGCAAGAGCACCCCTCCTGTGGGTTCGAGTCATGATCCCCGAGAAGAAGCCCTGGACAGGGTGGTCAGATCTGGAGGAGCTTGAGGAGCTGCTGGTTGGTGGCCCAGCAGGTTATGGCAGGCTGTATGTGGGCCTTGTGAAATGTTAATAATAATAATAATAATAATAATAATAATAATAATAATAATAATAATATTATTAATACTCTGCCCTTCTGGGTGGCTTCCAAGAGAATATTAAAAACACAACATCAAACATTAAACAGGGCTGCCTTCAGATGTCTTCTAAAAGTCAGATAGTTGTTTATTTCCTTGACATCTGATGGGAGGGCGTTCCACAGGGTGGGTGCCACTACCGAGAAGGCCCTCTGCCTGTTTCCCTGTAACTTGGTTTCTCGCAGGGAGGGAACCGCCAGAAGGCCCTCAGAGCTGGACCTCAGTGTCTGGCCCCGACGATGGGGGTGGAGACACTCCTTTGGGTATACTGGGCTGAGGCTGTTTAGGGCTTTCAAGGTCAGCACCAACACTTTGAATTGTGCTCAGAAACGTACTGGGAGCCAATGTAAGTCTTACAAGGCTGGTGTTATGTGGTCCCAGTCACCAGTCTAGCTGCCACATTCTGGATTGGTTGTAGTTTCTGGGTCACCTTCAAAGGTAGCCCCACGTAGAGCGCATTGCAGTAGTCCAAGCGGGAGATAACTCGGGCATGCACCACTCTGGCGAGACAGTCTGTGGGCAGGGAGGGTCTCATCTTGCATACCAGATCGAGCTGGTAGACAGCTGCCCTGGACACAGAATGGACCTGCGCCTCCATGGACAGCTGTGAGACTCCCAGGCTGCGCACCTGCACTGCGGGGTTGGACTAGATGACCCTTGGGGGTTCCCTTCCAGCTCTGTGAAGGGGTCACAGTGGGCAAGGAATCCAAGCCAGGGGAGGGACCCAGTGGGTTGCTGCCACATCATCCCTCCCTGGTCCTTCCGACTGTCCGAGGCGCCAATTGCCAGCCATGGGGCCCCCTCCCATGCCAACAGAGCCTGCCCCTCCATCAGTCTCCACTGCCGAGTCCCCACCCACTCGGGAGGCATCAGGCACCCCGGCTGGATTCAACCCTGCACTATTGCCTAGGAGATGGAGATGCTAACGTGGACAGGTAGCTCAGGCCCACACACCTGAAGGAGTTCCTGTCTACTTGCCCCATCCAAAGAAGCTTCCCACTTGCTGCGCTGAAGTTGCCACCACCCCTTTGAAAGGGGGGAGCGTGTCCCTTGTCAGTCAGGCACCTGTTGTGCCATCAAACGCTTGCCTGCCTCACTTACAGAATGACAGAAGGGAGCCCTGGGGTCAACCAGTCATTGGCTGCCCTGCCAATTGCTATGGGTCAGCAGAGCCCCCAGACAGAGCACCAAGGCCATTCTGCGCCTCATACGTTGGGGGGTTCTATATCTGTATAATGCACAAACACATACACCCCACAAACAGAAAGCCTAAGGGTAACGTCACTTACGAGACTCTTTCCAGGAAATAAGAGCGACCTCATTTCAAGAAACAACTTTAAACATCATTACATTCTGCTTTATATTAATTGCAGCCGCCTTTATTAACGCTTTTATATTTCCGAGGAGTGGGCATTATGTCTTTCAAACGGCAACCTTTTAAAATGATTCTTTTGTGCACAGGCTTGAAGGGGCAATTGTGCCCTGAATCAGGTAACAAACATATAAAACTTGGGTCACATTTGGAAACCACCTCGGTGCCCTGGGCTCCCCAGGTGTCAATGTGGCTATTTCCCCAGATCCATTCCTTTCCCAAAACTTCTGTTAGCTCAGCTGAAGGGGAGGGGGGAGGAGAGAGAGAGATGGCTGTGGATTCCCCCCCCCCCCCGTAATATCAAGGAGGGAGAAGGTTGCTGCCCCTCATCCGAGCAATGAGACAGGAGGAGAGCGCAGATTCCCCCCTCCACCCTCAAGGGCCTGGATCATGGCCTTCTGTCACTCAGCCTGGACAGAGGCTCCCCATCCATCTTTAGGGATCAGAGCAAAAGCCGTTTTGAGAGTCACATATGCCAGCCTCCCTTTCGATGGAACTCACCAGACTAGCTATATTTCATCGGGAAAGGGAGGCTGGGAGACTTTGGCTGCCCATAAAAAAAGAGCAGAAATCCAATCTGAAAAGGGAGCATCAAAAAGGCTAATCTACATTAATTAGAACAATGCCGCTCAAAACAGTGTGTGCTAAAAGTTCTCAGTCAGCTTTATAAAATGCTCGCATTGTTGCCGGGGGGGGGGGGGACACACATAGGTCAGGGGTGGAGAGAGAAGAAGAGCTTTCATGCATGATAGGGTCTGGTACAGAAAAAGGCATCAGGAACCACACAGGAGTGTTTAGATGTAATCGCTAGAGCAATTCTCAGAGATCAATGGCAAACATTAAGGTAAATCTAGCCGCCCTCAGGCTCCAGGAGTTCTTTTTGCTGGAGACAATCGGCCCCTGAACTTGCAGGGCCACAGTTTCAGATGTTTCTCCTCCCGCCCTGCACCCGGACCCTTCCTGCTAAAGAGGCCACTTCACAAAGGACCTTTGCTCTCAAGGAGGTCTCGAGAATGACAGCAGCCCAGGAAGCAGCTGCTCCTTGTTGAAGGTGCAACCCCAGAGCCTCCTTCAAAGGGACACCTACCCCCCCCACCCCGCCCCATAACAAAGAACCACAAAGAACTGCTGGAAAAGGTTGTTTTTTTCATCCGCGGGGGTTCTGAGAAGTTCACTCGGCCAGGGAAAAAGGGCTCCCCCGACAAGTGCATGCAAAAGCCCTAAAGGAAAGAGAGAGAGAGAGGGGGGGGGGGGGGGGAGAGAGAGAGAAGCAAAGACAGCAAACCTTCCCTGCTGGAGAGCAAGTGCCTCTGCCTTCCTTTGCCAAAGAGGCATCCAAAGAGGTGGCAACCGTGGCCCGGCCCTCCTCCTCCTCCTCCTCCTCTGTTGTCTCTAAGGAAACAGACGTGTCACGTGAGGATCTCCCGCCTGCCAACCACTGGCTCTCTCTCTCTCTCTCTCTCTTGGGGAAGAGCAGGTCCCCCCCAGGAAGGCCTCCCAGGGAGGCAGGTGTGCACTCACCTACACCTGCAGCTGCTCAAGGTGAGAGAGGCACCAGGACCTCCCCCCCCCTACCTGGCTCCAGCCAGAGGCAGCATCTATTTTAAGCTGTGGCCTTGGCAGACTCCTTCCTCCCCTGCATCTCCCCTTTCAAGCAGCTCAGCAGCCTGGACAGCTCCTTCTTCCGCTGAAGAATCCATACAGCGCACGGTTACACTCCTACTGAGCTGCCACCGGGTTCTGGATTTTTATTTATTCATTATTATTATTTTGCTGACTCCCATCCCCGTCACAACCGGAATCTTCGTCAGGCAATACAGGAGTTTCCCCTTTCTGAAAAAAAGGGCACAGCAGATAACTGCAATGCCAGCAAAAACCTGCTTCGTTTTCAAAAGCCAGATTTCCTTGACAGCAGAGAAGCTTCTCGAAAGAAACACACCCTTGGGGCCTGGAGGAGGAGGAGAGCAGAAGGAAGGAAGGGGAAGGAAGCAGGCAGAGGTGGAGGGAGGACATTCACATGCAAAGACAGCATCCCCTGGGGAGACCCGCTCACCCCAATTCTGAAAAGCAAACTCAAAACACAAGCTGGTCCTGCAGGAATTGTGACTGGGCTGGTCCTAGGATGGAGAGGCGAGGCAGGGCCTTCAAATGGGCCAACATTTGCACTGGGCAGGGCAGAAAGGGAGCCTAGACTTGCCTGTGTGCTGAGCCCAGCTTCAGGCTTGTCAGCTCCATAGATGAACAAAAAAGGGCCCCCAAATCTCAGGTCCCAGAGGTAAGGAAGCCCCTGTTTGCAGGCACAAAAGCCAGGCAGATCCCACAGCCTCCCCAAAAGTCAAGCCGCTTGGCAGCTGCAGTTGCAGCAGGTTGGGGAAGGCTGCCTCAACGTACCACAGACAGACAGGGCCTTGGAAGGGGCCACGCATGGGCCATCTAGCCCAACCCCCTGCAATGCAGGAATCTTTCACCCAACTTGGGACTCGAACCCATGACTCTTGAGATTCAGAGTCTCATGCTCTACCGACTGAGCTATCCTTCAGGGCTACATTACAGGATAACTCTGAAATGAAGTGGGCAATTTCACGAAAGGGAGGCTTTGCATGGGTTCTGCACCCACCAAGACAGAGGATTAAACAAATTCCCGGAGGAGAGGAAGGCTCCTGGTGGACACGAGCCGCGATGGCTCTGCCCAGCCTCCACAGCCAGAGACAGCCATGCTTCTGAATCCTGGCTGCTGGAAACCCCAGGAGGGGAGAGGGTTCCTGCGCCCACATCCTGCCTATGGGTTTCCCTTTGGGGGCACCTGGTTGGCGACTGGGAGAACAGGATGCTGGACTGGAGGGCGCATTGCCTGATCCAGAAGGCTGTTCTTAAGTTCTTTGGACATCAGCCATGGGATCCCAAGAGATCCCCCTCGGGTGGCGGCACATTGGAGCAGGGTGGGCAAGAGAGGGGCCGTTTCAGAGGCTGCGCCTCATTTATGGAGGAGGAGTAGACATGCCCCCTCTCCCCATGGCTTCCAATGAGCTATCAAAAGCCATCTTGTCCCAAGGCTTTTGCTATCAGGCGCCTATGTTTGGCTTCCCCAGTTGACGTGTTTATATTGCTGTTTATATGCAACTGTAACTTTATGTGTTGTAAAAGCCACCACTTAGGAGTCATAAATCATAAATAAAATTGTAGGGACCCTCAGGATCATCTAGCCCAGCCCCCTGCAATGCGGGAACATGCAGCTGTCCCATATGGGGATCAAACCTGCAACCTTGGCATTATCAACACCATACTCTGAGCTGGGGCAGAAATAGCATTTTAGAAAATGATGCCCATTTAGTCAAAGCCAGCGCTAGAGAGAAACACAGGGCAGCAGCGACCTCCATCCTGGGGGCCACAGCCAAGGAGGCCATGAAGCCCAGTGGATCGTTGGCCTCATCTAGGAAAGCCGTTCTGGTTATTATCTTGGCCTGGGCTGCCTTATCCAAAAGGGAGGAAGTGGCAAAACCCACAAAGAACAGTGACAGCAAGAGGGAAAGAGTCGGAAGGAAACGAAAAGGGTGAGCTGTTTTTCCTGACCCAAATACAGTTCAGGATTTCTCCTGCTTTTTTTTTTTAAGGGTATCAGAAGATAAACATCTCTGACGCTCACTCTGTCACATGGAGTAAATGACTCCCAAGCTAATTTAAACAAGAATCTGTAAGGCTCTGCAATTACACTGTAAAGTCTACACGAGATCTCATTAGAGATATTTTTTTAAAAGCATGCAAACTCTAGAACAAACATGAAGCTTCATGCTGAGCTTTCTCTTAGGAGGACGGGAAACAAACGGTCAGCGTTGGCATTAATGCTTTTAAAAAGCGGCGAGCCAGGGGCTGCAACAGAGGACAGTCAAAAATGGGACAGTCGCGTCCAGCTAGGAAGCTGGTCTAACCCGTCTCTGAGGATTGCAGAGAAGCTGAAAAGGAGACAATACCAGGAGTGCCGTCCCTCTGCTGAACAAGGGGGATTGAGAACCCGCAAATCTATTCCGGGCGCCTTTGCATTTTTCTTCACCGCTTTAGGATTAAGCAGAAACTTGCCCCCAAGTAGCAAGCTTGCCAATGAGCCCCCGATGTTCACCTAGAGCCGTTTCCTCTTTTGAAAAAATAGGAAAACAATGCAAAAGCATGAGCCAGAAGTGCAGGGACCCAAGAGTGACTCCTTTGGCTCTGGGTACACAGCCGATTTGGGCTGGAGTCTGCCAGTTGCTGACTCTTCAGCCTGGAAGTGAGGGAGCTTCAATTAAATACATTTCTATGCCTCCAATAATCTCACAGTGGCTCTATATTAGACCATAAATTTTATTTTCAAGCCACTGGATAAGTTTGAAAGTTAGATTGTGAGAGATTTTTATTATTGTTATTACAGATTTCCATAAACACAGCCATCATAAGTAATAACCACCTTTAGCTTTATCCTGCAAGATGTCCTGCGTTTGGTATTTTTCACTGGCTGTGTGGTGATGGGAATTTATTTGCCGCCTTTGGTGTCTTGCAGACAGAAAGGTGGGGTGGAAAGAATCAGTAATTCTGCAGCCATCTTGGCTACTGGTGTGTTCTCTCTGTGTGCCTGTGGAGCCAGGGAAGGCAGGGATCAGCTCTACAGACTCCCATGTCTGATTCTCCCGGCACTCCTTGCTGGCTCCTCTCTGCCCACTTCCTGCCTCCCCTCCATGGTGCTGTGGAAGGAGATGCCATTTTGCTTCCTGGCAGGAAGCGGCTGGAGAGGCAGAGAGGAGGAGAACTTACCTGCAGCCACCCGTCATGGCTTGATTTGCTTTACGATCATTACACAAGTCCATTCGGGGCCTAATACACATCAGTCAGAACAAGAAGCTGCGTCAGAAAAAAGACGTTTGTGTGCTAATTGCTTTCCGTACTCGGGAGTCCTCGCAATTTGGAGCGTTGCTTTAATGTCAAAATTGACCACTCCTTTTAATTTTCTTTTCCTCCCAGAATTAATGCTTGACGCTTTATGGTAAATAGCAATCCAGGGGAAGAAATTACACCGTACAATTTGAGTAGCGATTTTAATTGCAAAACAATTTCCCTTCTTCTGAAATGCTTCTGTGGCTGCCCACCGGAAACGCCTCTCACCCGGGGCCAGCCCCAAACAGCCTGTTGTCACACTGAGACTGAGGAGATTTATACAGACTTTCCTAGGAGCAAGGCCCATTAAACTCAGCGAGATTTGCTTCCATGCAAACACACACAGGTTTCATGGTGGTCCTTGGTCCAGAGGCATTGCCTCTGTTCTACCAAATGAGCAGAAATGAATAGCTGGTGAATAGGCTGATCCTTAATTCCCAAACCGGAATTAAGATTGCCGGAAAAAATATCAACAACCTCAGATATGCTGATGATACTACCTTGATGGCAGAAAGTGAGGAGGAATTAAAGAACCTTTTAATGAGGGTGAAAGAGGAAAGCGCAAGATATGGTCTGAAGCTCAACATCAAAAAACTAAGATCATGGCCACTGGTCCCATCACCTCCTGGCAAATAGAAGGGGAAGAAATGGAGGCAGTGAGAGATTTCACTTTCTTGGGTTCCATGATCACTGCAGATGGTGACAGCAGTCACGAAATTAGAAGACGCCTGCTTCTTGGGAGAAAAGCAATGACAAACCTAGACAGCATCTTAAAAAGCAAAGACATCACCTTGCCGACAAAGGTCCGTGTAGTTAAAGCTATGGTCTTCCCAGTAGTAATGTACGGAAGTGAGAGCTGGACCATCAAGAAGGCTGATCGCCGAAGAATTGATGCTTTTGAATTATGGTGCTGGAGGAGACTCTTGAGAGTCCCATGGACTGCAAGAAGATCAAACCTATCCATTCTCAAAGAAATCCGCCCTGAGTGCTCACTAGAAGGACAGATCCTGAAGTTGAGGCTCCAGTACTTTGGCCACCTCATGAGAAGAGAAGACTCCCTAGAAAAGACCCTGATGTTGGGAAAGATGGAGGGCACAAGGAGAAGGGGACGACAGAGGCCGAGATGGTTGGACAGTGTTCTCGAAGCGACTGGCATGAGTTTGGCCAAACTGTGAGAGGCAGTGAAGGATAGGGGTGCCTGGCGTGCTCTGGTCCATGGGGTCACGAAGAGTTGGACACGACTGAACGACTGAACAACAACAACAAGGCTGATCCTGGCCAGGATAGCTTGGTCCCTGCATTGGTAACCTCAGGATTGGATTACTGTAATGCGCTCTATGTGGGGCTCCCCTTTAGATACTTCCCCAACCGTGACTCTCCCTAGCTTTCACTGTCCACTAGGATGAATCCTTCAGTGGTTATATGGGAGTGTCTCTGGGGTACCTCAGTGCTTTACGTTCTTAAAGTGAAACTCCTGCCACCTTGGGATTCGCCCGCCCTGGGTTCCCAAACTGCTGCAGCTTGCCCTTTCCTTTAGGCAACTGCGTGGCACCTTTGGCTTCCCTGCCCAGTCCTCTGTATGCCAGGAAAATAAGCCACCTGTTCCCTCTATCACAGGAAACCCTTAGTGCTTTTCCCCTCAGCCACACCTCTTGAGGCACTGACGCACTGCCACAGTCAGCGAACGTTTAAACACTTTTAACTTTATTAAGGTAACTTGAAAACATGGATATCTTGAGTTATTACTGGTACAAATCTTCTTATATAATTCAACTCAGTTACAATCTTTCCTGCATCCCGTTAGCAATGGTAATGATCTTTCCTCCCATTCCCCAAAGCCTAACCTCGCAGTTTCTCTTTCTAAACCTCCACACCCAACTGCCAAACCCCCAACTGCCTTTTTAGGTTGTTCCCCCTCCTTTTAGAATGCCAAGTAGCTCCGCCTCCCAGGGAACACCTACCTAACATGGGAGTGATAGGTTAACCCATGATGAACCAGGCCTTATTCCGCCACATTCGTCCCACCCCCAAAGTCATTGCATAGGCATAGTTATACATTTTAAACAATGCCGAAGCAATGTATTGGAGCTTAATCAAAACCAACAACCTAGTATTTCCCTTTTGTACACAACATCTATGTTGCAACATAACTTAACAAATAATTTACCTTTTCCTGTATCTTATTTCCACCATAACAACTAATTTGGCACTTATACACATTTCTAATTTGGAATAGCATTTGCTATCACCTTTTCTTTTTCTAGCATTCAGTCCTTAAAACTTCTTGATAATGCATCAGCTATGACATTATCCTTCCCTTTTACATGTTTAATGTCAAAGTTGTAATCTTGCAAATGCATACTCCATCGAATTAATTTATTATTGGTGCCTTTTACTTGGTTTAACCACCTCAAAGGAGAGTGATCGGTACACAGGGTGAATTTTCTTCCCCACAGGTAAGGCTTTAGTTTTTCAATCGACCACACTATTGCTAAACACTCCCGCTCAATTGTGGAAAGATGTTGTTCTCTTTCTAACAATTTTCTACTAATATATAATATAGGCTGCAGAAAACTGTCTTCCCCTTCTTGACTTAACATCGCTCCTAGTCCCACATTTGATGCATCAGTCATTAGAGTGAATGGTCGAGAGAAATCGGGAGCTCTCAAAATAGGCTCCACCATCAAAGTATTCCTCAACATATCATACGCCTGTTGACATGGTATTGTCCAAATAACTTTATCAGGCTGGCTTTTCTTTAGACAATCATGTAAGGCTGCAGCATGAGTGCTGAATTGGGGAATAAAGCGTCGATAATATCCCACTACCCCAAGGAAAGCTCTGATCTGTTTTTTTGTGACAGGTCTAGGCCATTCGTTAATCGCTTTGACCTTGCTGGTGTCAGGCCTGATGACCCCACTCCCCAAAATGTGTCCCAAATACCGTACTTGCCTCATACCAATTTGGCATTTAGCCGCCTTCACCGACAATCCAGCCGATCTCACTCTTTGAAACACTACACTCAGATGCTGTAAATGTTCTTTCCAGGTTTGACTAAAGACAGCTATATCGTCAATATAAGCCAAAGCATATGTTTTCAATCCCTTTAACATTTCATCAATTAATCTCTGGAACGTGGATGGAGCATTCTTTAAACCAAAAGGTAAAACCTTAAACTCGAATAAACCATCCCGGGTGATAAATGCCGTTTTGGGTTGATCCACAGGATCCATTGCCACTTGCCAATACCCTTTTGTCAAATCTAGGGTGGAAATGTAATTTGCCGCACCTATTGTCTCTATCAACTCATCTACTCGGGGCATTGGATAAACATCTGCCACGGTCACCTGGTTTAACTTTCGAAAGTCCACACAGGGTCGATAAGTTTTGTCTGGTTTCTCCACCAAAATTATGGACGAGGACCAGGGGCTATGGGAAGGTTCAATCAGCTCCAAGTCTAACATTTCTTTAATCTCAATGGAGATTAATTCTGCTTGCACTCCAGTTACTCTATAAGGTGGGGAAGCAATCGGCTTAGCCTCACCAGTATTTATCCGGTGTACAGTTACATTGGTTCTGCCAGGGATATTGGAAAAGATTTGGGAGAAGGTTGCAAGGATTGTTTTTATTTGTCCCTCTTGTTCTGAGTTCAAATTTGGATCTAAGGACACTTCAGACACTGTGGTCCCCTTACTTAACTTTCCCCATCCAGTTAATCCCGCATCATGCATTATCTGCCCATTAACCTTCAATATTACCTGGTTTCTGTCAAAATATGGTTTCAACATATTGACATGAAAAACTTTACATCGTCTCTCTTCAACATTTAATTCAACTAGATAGTTCACCGCTGATAACTTCTCTACCACTCTAAAGGGTCCGTCCCAGGAAACCTCGAGCTTCCGCTGTCGTCTGGGCCTCAACACCAGGACTTGGTCACCAGGTTGGAAGTTCCGATCTCTGGCGTGTGCGTCATACCATCTTTTCTGACGTAGTTGTGCTCTTTTTAAATTACAGGATGATAGTTCCTTGAGTTCCTGTAAATCACTTTGTAGTTCCTGAAGATAGGTTAAGACATCAGCACTCTCAACGGGTTCCTTTCCGGTCCAGGCGGACTTCAGCAGGTCTAATGGTCCACGAGGTTGTCTTCCAAACAAAAGTTCAAATGGGCTAAAGCCCGTGCTTTCTTGAGGTACCTCTCTGTATCCAAATAGAAAATGCTGTAAACGCTCATCCCAGTCATTTGGATGATTGATCAAATATGTCTTCAACATTTGGTTTAGGGTTCCATTAAATTTTTCTGTCAAGCCATTGGTTTGAGGATGGTAAGCGGTCGTTTTTAGATGTTTAATCCTACAAAGAGTTAACATCTCCTCCATAAATTTAGATGTAAAGGCTGCTCCCAAGTCCGTAATCATCTCCTTCGGGAATCCTAGCCTAGAGAACACAGACAATAGAGCCCTAGCCACCGTCTTTGTGTCTATGTCTCTTAAGGGAATAGCCTCCGGATACCTCGTAGCATGGTCTAAAATAGTCAGAGCATATTTATGACCACGACTTGTGGCTCTAGAAATGGGCCCAATGATATCCACTCCAATCCGGGAAAAAGGCTCTGTTACCACTGGAATTGGTTGCAGCAAGCCACGCGTCTTGTCACCACTTTTCCCTACTCTTTGGCATATCGGACAGGACTTGCAATAATCCCGAATAGCCTTTCCCATCCCAGGCCAATAAAACCGCTTTTGTATTCTGTCTCTGGTTTTATTAATGCCCAGATGAGCAGCAATTGGTGAATCATGTGCCAACTGTAAAACTTGTAATCGGTATTTCCGGGGCAAAACCAATTGTTTTTTTGTTTCCCACTTGGCTGCACCTCTTCTCCTTTTTGCTATTCTATGAAGTCTCCCTTCTATTGCGGTAAACAGGCAGGGATTCTCTAAAGTCACTTCAATGTCAGGACCCTGCACCTTATCCCACAAGTCTCTCAGAGATTCATCCTCCTTCTGTTCTACTAAAAACTGGGTGCTAGATTCCTGTGCATTTGGTAGCGTAATCAGTACTTCCTCTCCCACAGGCTCTGTGGGTTGTGCATTAATGGCAGGGTTTGAACCCACAAGGGCTTTTGATTTCGCTCTTGTGATAGCATGTATTTGATGTCTCCGTTTGGCTAGGTCGTTGCCTATCAGGACAGGAACCTCCAGATCATCCCAAATACCCACTGTCCACTTGCCATTAAAATCTTGATACTGAATATTTACTTCCGCTACCTGCACCTCAAACTCCGGTCCCCATATACCTTTTAGGCTGTAAGATTGGTTTGGGAGATATTGTTCCTTAGGAATACAACAAGGTCTTATCAGAGTAACTTCAGCCCCAGTGTCTCTTAGTCCCACTAACTCTTGTCCATTTACTCTGACAGTCTCCATAAATTCCTTATTAACCTCTTCCTCAGCTCTCCAGACCTGCATGACCTTAGCAGCACATTCTGTTGGCTTAATTGGTTGCTCTGAGCCTGGTGTCTGAGGAGATTTATTTGAATCTGCCTGAGCTACAAGCTTTATGGTTTTAGCTGCAGCCGGTGTAGTTTGCGTTTTGACCAGTAGAGGGCATTTTGACCTTACATGGCCCTCCCGGTTACAATAGAAACAAGTTATTTTCTTCAACCAGGATTTGTCAACCTCTGTTTCTCTGACAGGAAAATTGTCTAGCCTGTCTTTATTTTCACTGGTTCTCCATGGCTTAACCTTCTGTGAGGTCTTAGGAAATGTTATTTCATTATAATCTTGCTCTACTTCATCTAAAACCTCCGCAGTCTCCGCCACAGTCCGCAGTTTCTTATCTTTCATGAACCAGCGTAGATTAGCAGGAACTTGCTTATAAAACTGTTCTAAACAAATTAACTGCTTTAACTCAATAAAGTTCTTTACTCCGCTCCCTTGAATCCATCTATCAAGCAACCTGTCTAATCTGCTAGCTAGTTGAGCGTATGTCTCTTTAGGGTTACGTTTCGCCTCACGAAAAGCCTTCCTGCTTTGTTCAGCAGTGAGCCCACATCGTACTTTAACCCTTTGCTTAAAGACATTGTAGCACGACAGCTCTCCCTCTCTTAAGTCGGAATATATTTCACTTAAGATTCCACATATTTGAGGTCTTAAATACATCATCCAGTTTTCCTCAGGGATTTTTAGTTCAACACAAACCCTCTCAAAACTGAACAAAAATGCTTCAACGTCATCCCCTTTTACAAACTTAGGGAAGCGTTTTAAATTTACTGAGGTGACTTCATTACTATCATGGCTCTGAGGTAATTCTGCTCTTAGCTGTATCTCCTCCAGCCTCAGTCTTCCCAACTGCAATTCTTTCTCCATAGCGAATCTCTCCCGTTCTGCCTCAACCTTGGCTAATTGTATTCTTTCAGATTGCATTCTCTCCTCAGCAGCTATCTTAGCCTTTTCTTCCTCAACCTTGGTCAATTGCATTCTTTCCTCAGCAGCAGCCCTCTCTTTTTCTGCCTCTACTTTCGCTAATTGTACCCGTTCTTCTGAAGCGATTCGTTCCTTGTCAGCTTCTAATTTATTTTTCTCTTTTTCGGCCTCAATTCTGGCCATCTCTAATTTCATTTTCATCATTTCTAACTCTGCGTTAGGATTCTCTCTGGTTTCTGCCTCATCGGCTCTCTCATCACCCTTAGCTTCTTTAGCTTTCCTCAAATGCGCCATTTTCCTGACTGGAAAATCTTATCAAAATCACACAAAACTTGGCGTGTGGGCTTTGTATTCGAATCGCGACGCTGCCACCAATAAATGTGAGGGATCCTATTCCCTCCCCTTTAGATACTTCCCCAACCGTGACTCTCCCTAGCTTTCACTGTCCACTAGGATGAATCCTTCAGTGGTTATATGGGAGTGTCTCTGGGGTACCTCAGTGCTTTACGTTCTTAAAGTGAAACTCCTGCCACCTTGGGATTCGCCCGCCCTGGGTTCCCAAACTGCTGCAGCTTGCCCTTTCCTTTAGGCAACTGCGTGGCACCTTTGGCTTCCCTGCCCAGTCCTCTGTATGCCAGGAAAATAAGCCACCTGTTCCCTCTATCACAGGAAACCCTTAGTGCTTTTCCCCTCAGCCACACCTCTTGAGGCACTGACGCACTGCCACAGTCAGCGAACGTTTAAACACTTTTAACTTATTAAGGTAACTTGAAAACATGGATATCTTGAGTTATTACTGGTACAAATCTTCTTATATAATTCAACTCAGTTACAATCTTTCCTGCATCCCGTTAGCAATGGTAATGATCTTTCCTCCCATTCCCCAAAGCCTAACCTCGCAGTTTCTCTTTCTAAACCTCCACACCCAACTGCCAAACCCCCAACTGCCTTTTTAGGTTGTTCCCCCTCCTTTTAGAATGCCAAGTAGCTCCGCCTCCCAGGGAACACCTACCTAACATGGGAGTGATAGGTTAACCCATGATGAACCAGGCCTTATTCCGCCACATTCGTCCCACCCCCAAAGTCATTGCATAGGCATAGTTATACATTTTAAACAATGCCGAAGCAATGTATTGGAGCTTAATCAAAACCAACAACCTAGTATTTCCCTTTTGTACACAACATCTATGTTGCAACATAACTTAACAAATAATTTACCTTTTCCTGTATCTTATTTCCACCATAACAACTAATTTGGCACTTATACACATTTCTAATTTGGAATAGCATTTGCTATCACCTTTTCTTTTTCTAGCATTCAGTCCTTAAAACTTCTTGATAATGCATCAGCTATGACATTATCCTTCCCTTTTACATGTTTAATGTCAAAGTTGTAATCTTGCAAATGCATACTCCATCGAATTAATTTATTATTGGTGCCTTTTACTTGGTTTAACCACCTCAAAGGAGAGTGATCGGTACACAGGGTGAATTTTCTTCCCCACAGGTAAGGCTTTAGTTTTTCAATCGACCACACTATTGCTAAACACTCCCGCTCAATTGTGGAAAGATGTTGTTCTCTTTCTAACAATTTTCTACTAATATATAATATAGGCTGCAGAAAACTGTCTTCCCCTTCTTGACTTAACATCGCTCCTAGTCCCACATTTGATGCATCAGTCATTAGAGTGAATGGTCGAGAGAAATCGGGAGCTCTCAAAATAGGCTCCACCATCAAAGTATTCCTCAACATATCATACGCCTGTTGACATGGTATTGTCCAAATAACTTTATCAGGCTGGCTTTTCTTTAGACAATCATGTAAGGCTGCAGCATGAGTGCTGAATTGGGGAATAAGCGTCGATAATATCCCACTACCCCAAGGAAAGCTCTGATCTGTTTTTTTGTGACAGGTCTAGGCCATTCGTTAATCGCTTTGACCTTGCTGGTGTCAGGCCTGATGACCCCACTCCCCAAAATGTGTCCCAAATACCGTACTTGCCTCATACCAATTTGGCATTTAGCCGCCTTCACCGACAATCCAGCCGATCTCACTCTTTGAAACACTACACTCAGATGCTGTAAATGTTCTTTCCAGGTTTGACTAAAGACAGCTATATCGTCAATATAAGCCAAAGCATATGTTTTCAATCCCTTTAACATTTCATCAATTAATCTCTGGAACGTGGATGGAGCATTCTTTAAACCAAAAGGTAAAACCTTAAACTCGAATAAACCATCCCGGGTGATAAATGCCGTTTTGGGTTGATCCACAGGATCCATTGCCACTTGCCAATACCCTTTTGTCAAATCTAGGGTGGAAATGTAATTTGCCGCACCTATTGTCTCTATCAACTCATCTACTCGGGGCATTGGATAAACATCTGCCACGGTCACCTGGTTTAACTTTCGAAAGTCCACACAGGGTCGATAAGTTTTGTCTGGTTTCTCCACCAAAATTATGGACGAGGACCAGGGGCTATGGGAAGGTTCAATCAGCTCCAAGTCTAACATTTCTTTAATCTCAATGGAGATTAATTCTGCTTGCACTCCAGTTACTCTATAAGGTGGGGAAGCAATCGGCTTAGCCTCACCAGTATTTATCCGGTGTACAGTTACATGGTTCTGCCAGGGATATTGGAAAAGATTTGGGAGAAGGTTGCAAGGATTGTTTTTATTTGTCCCTCTTGTTCTGAGTTCAAATTTGGATCTAAGGACACTTCAGACACTGTGGTCCCCTTACTTAACTTTCCCCATCCAGTTAATCCCGCATCATGCATTATCTGCCCATTAACCTTCAATATTACCTGGTTTCTGTCAAAATATGGTTTCAACATATTGACATGAAAAACTTTACATCGTCTCTCTTCAACATTTAATTCAACTAGATAGTTCACCGCTGATAACTTCTCTACCACTCTAAAGGGTCCGTCCCAGGAAACCTCGAGCTTCCGCTGTCGTCTGGGCCTCAACACCAGGACTTGGTCACCAGGTTGGAAGTTCCGATCTCTGGCGTGTGCGTCATACCATCTTTTCTGACGTAGTTGTGCTCTTTTTAAATTACAGGATGATAGTTCCTTGAGTTCCTGTAAATCACTTTGTAGTTCCTGAAGATAGGTTAAGACATCAGCACTCTCAACGGGTTCCTTTCCGGTCCAGGCGGACTTCAGCAGGTCTAATGGTCCACGAGGTTGTCTTCCAAACAAAAGTTCAAATGGGCTAAGCCCGTGCTTTCTTGAGGTACCTCTCTGTATCCAAATAGAAAATGCTGTAAACGCTCATCCCAGTCATTTGGATGATTGATCAATATGTCTTCAACATTTGGTTTAGGGTTCCATTAAATTTTTCTGTCAAGCCATTGGTTTGAGGATGGTAAGCGGTCGTTTTTAGATGTTTAATCCTACAAAGAGTTAACATCTCCTCCATAAATTTAGATGTAAAGGCTGCTCCCAAGTCCGTAATCATCTCCTTCGGGAATCCTAGCCTAGAGAACACAGACAATAGAGCCCTAGCCACCGTCTTTGTGTCTATGTCTCTTAAGGGAATAGCCTCCGGATACCTCGTAGCATGGTCTAAAATAGTCAGAGCATATTTATGACCACGACTTGTGGCTCTAGAAATGGGCCCAATGATATCCACTCCAATCCGGGAAAAAGGCTCTGTTACCACTGGAATTGGTTGCAGCAAGCCACGCGTCTTGTCACCACTTTTCCCTACTCTTTGGCATATCGGACAGGACTTGCAATAATCCCGAATAGCCTTTCCCATCCCAGGCCAATAAAACCGCTTTTGTATTCTGTCTCTGGTTTTATTAATGCCCAGATGAGCAGCAATTGGTGAATCATGTGCCAACTGTAAAACTTGTAATCGGTATTTCCGGGGCAAAACCAATTGTTTTTTTGTTTCCCACTTGGCTGCACCTCTTCTCCTTTTTGCTATTCTATGAAGTCTCCCTTCTATTGCGGTAAACAGGCAGGGATTCTCTAAAGTCACTTCAATGTCAGGACCCTGCACCTTATCCCACAAGTCTCTCAGAGATTCATCCTCCTTCTGTTCTACTAAAAACTGGGTGCTAGATTCCTGTGCATTTGGTAGCGTAATCAGTACTTCCTCTCCACAGGCTCTGTGGGTTGTGCATTAATGGCAGGGTTTGAACCCACAAGGGCTTTTGATTTCGCTCTTGTGATAGCATGTATTTGATGTCTCCGTTTGGCTAGGTCGTTGCCTATCAGGACAGGAACCTCCAGATCATCCCAAATACCCACTGTCCACTTGCCATTAAAATCTTGATACTGAATATTTACTTCCGCTACCTGCACCTCAAACTCCGGTCCCCATATACCTTTTAGGCTGTAAGATTGGTTTGGGAGATATTGTTCCTTAGGAATACAACAAGGTCTTATCAGAGTAACTTCAGCCCCAGTGTCTCTTAGTCCCACTAACTCTTGTCCATTTACTCTGACAGTCTCCATAAATTCCTTATTAACCTCTTCCTCAGCTCTCCAGACCTGCATGACCTTAGCAGCACATTCTGTTGGCTTAATTGGTTGCTCTGAGCCTGGTGTCTGAGGAGATTTATTTGAATCTGCCTGAGCTACAAGCTTTATGGTTTTAGCTGCAGCCGGTGTAGTTTGCGTTTTGACCAGTAGAGGGCATTTTGACCTTACATGGCCCTCCCGGTTACAATAGAAACAAGTTATTTTCTTCAACCAGGATTTGTCAACCTCTGTTTCTCTGACAGGAAAATTGTCTAGCCTGTCTTTATTTTCACTGGTTCTCCATGGCTTAACCTTCTGTGAGGTCTTAGGAAATGTTATTTCATTATAATCTTGCTCTACTTCATCTAAAACCTCCGCAGTCTCCGCCACAGTCCGCAGTTTCTTATCTTTCATGAACCAGCGTAGATTAGCAGGAACTTGCTTATAAAACTGTTCTAAACAAATTAACTGCTTTAACTCAATAAAGTTCTTTACTCCGCTCCCTTGAATCCATCTATCAAGCAACCTGTCTAATCTGCTAGCTAGTTGAGCGTATGTCTCTTTAGGGTTACGTTTCGCCTCACGAAAAGCCTTCCTGCTTTGTTCAGCAGTGAGCCCACATCGTACTTTAACCCTTTGCTTAAAGACATTGTAGCACGACAGCTCTCCCTCTCTTAAGTCGGAATATATTTCACTTAAGATTCCACATATTTGAGGTCTTAAATACATCATCCAGTTTTCCTCAGGGATTTTTAGTTCAACACAAACCCTCTCAAACTGAACAAAAATGCTTCAACGTCATCCCCTTTTACAAACTTAGGGAAGCGTTTTAAATTTACTGAGGTGACTTCATTACTATCATGGCTCTGAGGTAATTCTGCTCTTAGCTGTATCTCCTCCAGCCTCAGTCTTCCCAACTGCAATTCTTTCTCCATAGCGAATCTCTCCCGTTCTGCCTCAACCTTGGCTAATTGTATTCTTTCAGATTGCATTCTCTCCTCAGCAGCTATCTTAGCCTTTTCTTCCTCAACCTTGGTCAATTGCATTCTTTCCTCAGCAGCAGCCCTCTCTTTTTCTGCCTCTACTTTCGCTAATTGTACCCGTTCTTCTGAAGCGATTCGTTCCTTGTCAGCTTCTAATTTATTTTTTCTCTTTTTCGGCCTCAATTCTGGCCATCTCTAATTTCATTTTCATCATTTCTAACTCTGCGTTAGGATTCTCTCTGGTTTCTGCCTCATCGGCTCTCTCATCACCCTTAGCTTCTTTAGCTTTCCTCAAATGCGCCATTTTCCTGACTGGAAAATCTTATCAAAATCACACAAAACTTGGCGTGTGGGCTTTGTATTCGAATCGCGACGCTGCCACCAATAAATGTGAGGGATCCTATTCCCTCCCCTTTAGATACTTCCCCAACCGTGACTCTCCCTAGCTTTCACTGTCCACTAGGATGAATCCTTCAGTGGTTATATGGGAGTGTCTCTGGGGTACCTCAGTGCTTTACGTTCTTAAAGTGAAACTCCTGCCACCTTGGGATTCGCCCGCCCTGGGTTCCCAACACTGCTGCAGCTTGCCCTTTCCTTTAGGCAACTGCGTGGCACCTTTGGCTTCCCTGCCCAGTCCTCTGTATGCCAGGAAATAAGCCACCTGTTCCCTCTATCACAGGAAACCCTTAGTGCTTTTCCCCTCAGCCACACCTCTTGAGGCACTGACGCACTGCCACAGTCAGCGAACGTTTAAACACTTTTAACTTTATTAAGGTAACTTGAAAACATGGATATCTTGAGTTATTACTGGTACAAATCTTCTTATATAATTCAACTCAGTTACAATCTTTCCTGCATCCCGTTAGCAATGGTAATGATCTTTCCTCCCATTCCCCAAAGCCTAACCTCGCAGTTTCTCTTTCTAAACCTCCACACCCAACTGCCAAACCCCCAACTGCCTTTTTAGGTTGTTCCCCCTCCTTTTAGAATGCCAAGTAGCTCCGCCTCCCAGGGAACACCTACCTAACATGGGAGTGATAGGTTAACCCATGATGAACCAGGCCTTATTCCGCCACACGCTCTATGTGGGGCTCCCCTTGAGGCTGCAGCTGGGCCAAAATGCTTGCTTGGGGGGGGGGCAAAATGCCCCCAGCACCTCACACCTTTCTTTGCGGGATTTGCACTAGGTGCCATTCTGCTATGGGGCCAAGCTCAAGATGCCAGTATTGGGACTACATATGGCCCTACAGCATGCAGGACTGTGAGACTGTCTTATCCCATATAATTATCTCCTAAAATGTATATACTGCTTAATTGTAAAAGAAAAGGAACCCTCAAACTGGTTCATACCCAGTCAGTCGCTGTGGTCTGCAGGAGAGCTTCTCTTGCAGTTTCCAAGGATATCAGAAGACAAGCTCTGCAGTAACTCAGAACAGAGCTGTTAGTGTGGCTGCCCCTGGTCTGGGGAACAACATTTTTACTGAGATATGACAAGCGCACACTGCCTGCACTTTCAAAAACCAGCTGAAGGCATTTGTGCTCCCGCAAGCTTCCCCAGCCGGAGGAATAGGTATCGGCCATGGATGCCTGCTTTGCATTGCTTTCAAAATTCACCGGCCTTTGTTTCCTGTTTTTATTTTATTTTCTGATTGCATTTTGTACATTGAGACATGTGTGGAAGGTGATAAACAAACCAACCAGCCAGCTAAACCTGCCCAGCAGCCGGTGCTGCAACAAACAGCAACCCCACCGGTCCAAATCCGCCCTTCCAAATCTTCAAAAGTGAAAGGACTTAGGGGAAAGGCAGCGATTAACGCCGCCATGTGGTCTCGCTGGCACAGATTCATCTGTTCCATTAGCAAATCAGAATTACCAGGAAAGACCAAATCTAATTTCTGTTCATTTGCTAACTTCTACATCCTAATGTTTAGGTTAAGGTTGCAGCATATATATATATATCTAATTCGATGCTCAATTTACGCAAAACTGCTCATTTATAAAGCATGCAGGGGCGAGCTTTTGCAGTATTTTGGTAGGAGTTCTGTGTTGCCAGGGACACATGGGCAGTGGCCAAATGTATTCTGGGGAGGGGGGGCGGACCAGACGGGGACCAGGGGGCAAGAGATTGCTTATGTTTGCTACAGGAACTCCACCTCCCCGTCAATATGGAAATGTGGCATAATAATAATAATAATAATAATAATAATAATAATAATAATAATTTATTTATACCCCACCCATCTGGCTGGTAAAGGGACTCTGGCCGTGTGCTTTAAAACAGGCCTAGGAAACAACCGAAGCCAAGGAGGTTGCTCTTGATACAGGCACGCCAAGACACCCCAGGGAATAAGTGTCAAGCTAGGAATTCTGCAGGAAACAAACACTCTTTCTCCTCGTCTCTTAGGATCCCACCCTGAAAACCATGGAGCGCTTAGCTGGATTTTAGAAAGGGTTATTCCAACAAGCAGACACCTTTTGGGGGCTACCTAAATTAAATAACTATACCCCCCTGCCAACACCCTTCCAATCCAATGCAAACCCCCAACGGCCTGACCTCTCTGCCTGCTCCAGGCTTCCTGGAAAACTGCTCCGAGGAAGTCACTGAGAGCTGGGCAAAAGGCTGCCACTTCCGTACTCCCTTCCCACTCTGAAGACAAGCAGCAAGAGGGTGGCGAGAGCCTCAGGGAGGCGGCAGAGACAGACAGAGAATGCAAGATGCCGTCACACGCTTATCTGTACGCAACCTTTCCATGGCACGCTGTGCCCAACATCAGAAGAGAACAAGGCGTAGTAAAATGCAACAAACACATTCTGCCTCTTCTGACTGTCCACCCTGGGACTGTTGCCGCCCGCAGAGGTGCCAGGTTGCCCCAAGACTGCAACACCTGTGACATCATGCACGTGTCATGCGATGTCACACACCTCCCAACGGAGCACAGGGTGGTGCAGCCTTCTGCTAGCTGTGGTGAGGCCCGGTGGGGGAATGGGAGAAAGAAAGATGGAGGTGCCTTGAAAAAACTAGGAGAATAAGGGGATAGTAGCACCCCCTCCCCAATATTTGGAGGTGAAATGATCTGCCTATAATTGGGTACTGAGGTTGCAACCTCTTTCCTGAGCATTCACCCTGATTAATTTGCAGAATGTTTGCAGGGAGGTCATACAATGTTGGCTGCACCCATTCCAATCTGTTTGCAGAGACTTTGCAGAACATCACACCACACATGCACGAGAGTGCCTTCCCCTCAACCAAGCCCAGCCTGAGAAAACCAAGGTCACCCGTGACTTCTCTTCCAGGCCATCACTGCCCCTGCAGACCTTTTCTGATTTAACACCTGTGATGCCGCTTTCTGGATTAAATCTGGGGAGCACACAAGTTCAATAATATTCAACCACATAATGTCCCTGGCAATCGGACCAGAGCAGGATTACAGATTCCTGCATTGCAAGAGGTTGGACTAGATGAACCTCGGAGTCTATAATTCTAGATTCCTGCCAGGTTCTGCTCACCCAGTAACTGCTAAAAAAGTGACTAGCCGGACGCTGGTGTTACCTCCCCACATGAAGATGCTCACATGCTGCTTCAAGGATGCCAGCAAGGCCAAACGCAGAACCAGCCATTTGGAACGCAGACACACACACTGTACCTGCCCCACTTCTGCCTCTAGAGACAAGCCAGCACCCTCCAAACTGCCCCTTACAGGCACCCTGGACCACAACTGCCATCAGCCTGGGCATCCTACGGATGTTCCGGAGGGGAGCACACCAGGGAAGGCTGCAGTCAGCCAATCTTCTGCAAGCGCTTGCAAAGCTATAGAAGAAAGTCCTGGAGCTGACCATCTTTCCATCCACAGCACAACGGCGAGGACCAGGCAGCGAGAATCTGCTCCAAGAGGATCAACAAAATGACTCTCAAGGCTAGCCTTTTCGGGCAGAGACCTTGCCTCTCTGCGTTTCTCTTGGCCGCCTTTCCAGAACCCGCGTGCCACACGCACAAAGGGAGGCAAAGCGAGAGGAGACGTTGGCGCAGAACGGGAGAGATACTCACCCTGTGTGGGCCAGGTCCAGGGGCTTCTCTGGCTGCTCTGGGTACACGGGGTGAGGAGGCTCTCGACTGGGTACACAACCAAGAGATTTGCTAATGGCATGGCTCAGCTTCTTGGCAGGCGATTTCTGTTGTTTTTTTTAGAGAGAGAGAATTAAACACAGAAATGGGAATTAGCACAGCAAAGCAATCAGTGCAGCACAGCGCAGAGCTGAAGAGGGGCTGTGGTCCAGCCTCCCAGGACGCAGGGCTCTCCAGGCGCAAGCCCCAGGCAGCTGCCAAACAAAGGAGGCCTGGAGCCAGGCTCTCTCCCACCCTGCCCATCACCCCAACCCCAACCCGATTGCACCCGCTGCCAAATAGCTTCTGGGCCCAACTCAAAGGGCTGGCTTTGACCTATAAAACCTTAAATGTCTCAGAAACCCAATACCTCAAGGACCATCTCTCCCCATGTGAACCGACCTGGACCCTGTGATGGTCATCTGAGGCCCTTCTTTGTGGTCTTCTGGAGCCATCATTATATGTCTTTAGGCTCCAGGTGAAAACATTCCTCTTCAATCAGGCCTTTGGCTGTGGGGGCCGGACGTATTTTTGTTTTGTTATTATGCTGTGCATTTTGCGCTTTTATGCTGCAAACAACTCTGCAATCTTTGGGTGAAGGGCAGCATATAAATTTAATAAATCCTCACTGCTGGGTGAATATTGTGCACGGTGCAAGAGTCGACAGGCTTGCTGCAACTGCCTTGTCTCCAGGGCATCAAGGCCTTGTAGGGACAAGACGCCAGCTTGCTTTTCACTCATAGAATCATGGAACTGTAAAGTTGGAAGGGACCCCAAGGGCCATCTAGTCTTACCCCCTGCAATGCGCAGCAGAGTGTGCCAGAATCAAAAGAGGGGGTCTCAATTTCGTACCAGAGAAACCAGTGTCTTGTTGTCACTGGTTTTTCTAACCAGAGTCAGAGAAGCCCACAAGTTCTTCCCTGGCATGGACTGCAGGCACCAGCTTGTGGTTTCACTGCACGAGAGGCACTTGCGCAATCTCTACTGCGATTTCCCTAACCTTGTGGTTGGAAAGATGAGCAGGGCCTGCAGGTGTGACCTTGTCCCAAGGTGCTCGTTCCCGTTGCCATACTCAAAGGTTTGAAGAGGATGTGTCCTTGGCAAGGACTAGATGGATGGAAGGGAGGGAGGGAGGGAGCTGGAGCCAAGTGCTGAGGGATGGCAGAGGCCCTAAAAGCGCTAAAAAGATCCCTTCATTCTCCATATGAGAAGCAACAATCAATCGAGACAACCTCCCCAGATCCATGGAAACTTCTGGAGAGACCTATTGGATTAGAGCTTTTTAATGTAAACTGGTTCTAAGTAGTGGTTCACACGTTAAGGCTGTTGGCGTCAGGCCATCTAACAAGGAGGAATTTGCAGACTCCTGGACCCAGCCAGGCACCTTCTCTTTATTAGAGGCAATAAGGCTAGAGAGGTGAAGGTCCATCGGATCCGTGGTGGGCTGGGCTGGGCCAAGCACCTTGTATGTAACGCCAGGAGGCCTCAGCCCCAGAAAAGAGCTCCCTCTTTGCCACTGCAGGAGTTCTAACTGGGGCTTGGTGGGACTCCGCAAGGGTCTTCCTCCACCTTCTGTTCCAGCTGCCGCCTCTTTGGTTTCACTGCCCTCAACAGAAGTGCCCACCAGGGAGCTGAACTGGGCATCAGGGCATCACGACTGCTGTCAACTGCCCAGGTCATCTCCAAGTGAGCACAGCTTCAACAGAAGCATCAGCCTCGCCAGGAGGAAAATTCCCCAGAGCTTTCTGGAATCCATCCGCCTCTAGGAGGGGACTGTTAAAAAACAGGTCCGCCCCCCCTCCGGCACTCCTGCAGAAGGAAAGCACTGCTTGAAGGTCTTAACCTCAACAGGAAATGATCCGACCGTGACCATGGGATAGATGTTAATTCCCTCCCTTTCATATTCACCATCTTGCTAGTGAGTCAACAAGACAAAGTCCAGAACATGCTCAAATGCATATATACACTGGGACAGACTTGTGGTGATCATGTCAGCCACGAAGTTCCTGGACTGGGTGACCTCGGTGCAGAAGCTGAGATCCAACCACAACCATCACCCCAGGGATCCCTCAACACTGGGCCTCCAGCTCAGGCAGGGAAACTTGTTTGCCTGCTATGGTCATCTTCTTTGGTGATTCCTCGTAGCCGAGTAAGATTGTCTTCCATAAACACAGTTTTAACAGTGAGTCCGTAAGTGACTGTGGAGGCCAATTCTAGATCCACGTGTCCTTCCACAGTGGGGACATAGGTTTCTGGGCAGGAGCTGATCACGGTGAGGGTCTGCCAAACGTGTCTTCCTTTTAGCTCGTTTCTCCCTTGTATCCTGAGTTTGAGCGTCTTCAAAGTCTGTGACACCTTTGGTAGAGGCTGTTCTCCAATTGGAGCACTCACAGGCCAGTGTTTCCCAGTTATCAGTGCTTATACTACATTTTTTAAAGAGTGGTTTTGAGAGCATCTTTAAACCTCTTTTGTTGTCCACTGGTTATTTTGCTTTCCATTCTTAAATTGGGAATAGAGTAGTTGCTTTGGAAGACGACCATTAGGCATTTGAGCAACATGACCAGTCCAACGAAGTTGATGTTGAAGAATCCTTGCCTGCTATGGTAGGTCAGGAGCAGAGTGTGCTTGTGAACACACACAAAAATGCTCTGGAATGTAGGGCGGCAAATGCTCCGTGGGAAGGTGGCCGGGGCAGAGCAAAGCCATTCACAAGAAGTCCCTCTGGTGGTTTTCCCTCCTCCAGGAGACACGTCACCTCTAAGTCCTTCAAGGCAGGAGGAAGGTAAGAACCAGGTACTGACTTAAGAGAAAGGGAGAGTGGCAGCTGGGACTGGGGGAACCAACAAGGGACCAGGAAAACGGGGGCCAAAAAAGCACAGCCACCCACCCCTCTCCCAGTCACTGGAACCAACCAGAAGAGATCTCTGGTTAACTAACAGCTCTGTGTAATTCATCAAGCTTCTATACCCAGAGAACCTGGCCAAGAAAATACACATGTGTTATTTTGATGCATTGATTTCTCTTTCCAAAGGCGAAAGTCAAGCGTTCATTTTCCCACATGGATTTCTTAGGTGCCACTGACCCAGCTAGAAAAAAGCTCTTTGGAGACGATGGCAGCACAGCACGTGCTGAGGATCTGGGACAAAGCAACACTTCTTGAGGGCTCCAGTAACATGCTAACCTGCACGGCTGGCGTTATTCTGTGAAAGAATCAGTGCTTCTGCCAGCAAAAGCAGTTTTGATTATTTTTTTCCAAAAAGCAAGGTTTTGAGAGGATAATCTTACAAGCTATGCGTGCTGGATGTTCTTGCTGCTTGTTCAGCCAGGAGGTTTCTGAAGCAGAGCAAGTTGGAAGTCAGCCTTCCTTTCCTTTCTTTGATGCTCAGTAATTTAAATGTCGCATTTGTTGTCAGTTTTAAGACTTCGCTATTCTTTGTTTTATTATATGACCACGCTCTTATGGTTCTGCACTATTAGCAGGATAAAGCGTGTCATTTCATGTTCAGGCTGAAAGAACTACTGAAAGCTTCAGCGCTAACCATTATGCCCAAACTGCACTTCCCAGTGTATGTCTACTTTTTGTTTTTTAAAAAATAAATAATGGCATGGTGTCCAAAATGTTGCAAATCTTATTTGGATTCTCTCAGTTTTACATTACCTAATATCTTCTAAATCATAGTCTTAAAAGACCATGGGGAACTGCCAATACATACTTTCAGCTGGTGAACAAAGACGGGCTTTTCTTCTAGCACATATGAATATAGTGTTAGAGATTTCAAAGTGCCTATGTGCAGAAAGTCAGCTAATCACCTATGTCAATTAACAGTTGGCTGAAAGCCAAGATCTGCTCTCTCTCCAGACTCTGTCCAGGACTACGTTATTTTCCTGACACTAAATCTTAAGATATAGAATTGTAGAGTTGGAAGGGACCCCAAGAGTCATCTGGTCCAACCCCCTGCAGTGCAGGAATCTATGTTCAAAAGCAGTTCACCACACTTTAGCAGGGCAGGGCTGATGGTGGAGGCAGGAGTGTCTGCTGTTTTTCTTACAAGGTGATTGTTGTATGTGGTATGTTGGGAGGCTTCCAACAAAAGATTAAAAATACATTATGGGCTTTTAGTGTTGTGGCTCCTGCCCTCTGGAATTCCTTCCCCCTTGAATGCTGGACAGACATCACCTGCTACCTCATCTGCACCTCCTGAAGCTCTTCCTCTTAAACAAAGAAGTTCCAACAGTGTTTATGTTTATGAGTGCTGTTCCATGAGTACATATTGTTACGGAAATTACCGGGTCGAGAAGGCTCAGCTCCCGGTCCTACGGAGGAAGCCCGTGGTTCGCTGCGGAGGCAATGGAGACCAGCCGGAGATTGGAGCAAAAGCAAAGGAGTTTATTGCGCAACAAGGTTCAGGAGGATCCGAACCCCGAACAAAGGGTGTCCTGGACTTTTAAAAGTTCCCGCGATAGCCCAGAATACATAGCGAAATACATCACAGAAACGTCAGAGATGGGGAGGGGAGAGAGGAGGTTACAGTAAAATTTACATAGGGGAAAAACAAGTTTTGCATATCAGGAAGGATGGCAGGAACCGGTGAATGGATCTAGGGTGGGTGTAATACACATTGAAGGTTTCTTCTGCGTCAGGACAATAGAAAGCTCCTAGGAGGATGTCTGCTGCCATGGTAGCTGATGGATGGGTGCTTGACTGGATTATCGGGAGGGGTGTATCTCCTCCTGCGGACGTGACTCGCTGCTTAGGGGATTATGAAAGCCACTGAGTGGAGAGTCCAAAAATTATGCAGTATCGAAATAATATACTTCTGATGATCGGAGGATGGCGGGGACCGAGGGGTTAGAAAGGTTATTTTACAAGGAGCAAATAGACACCCGAACCAAGCAAATCGGACACTGCGTTCAGGAGTTGTGGATTTTTACAATAATAAATATTTCGAGCTGTCAAAATTGGGCCACCCAGCGTCTAAATTGTCCATTTGATACATTGTTGCAAGTTATAATTAATAGTTTCCCCAACTGGTTACATTTTGGTTTCGATTCTATTGTTCTCCCAGCAGGGAGCCTGTCAAAACCCACTTAGTGTTCAGTCAAGCGTGAAGGTGATGATTGAATCATAGTAGCTGATCTGAACGTTCCATTTTGCAGGCTGAGCTGAATGCATGCTCCTGATTGGTGGGTTTCCCGTTCATTGAGAAAATGGAGACCAGCGGAGCGCTGTTTGACAGAAGCGCTTTCCAGGGGCTTTTTCGGAACGCAGATTGGGATTTTGGGGAACCCTTCATCACGAGGGTTTTATGTGGTGCTTGTGTGACATGTAAAGTGTAGGGAGATGGACATAAAAAGGGGAAAGAATGCCCGCTCATCGTCGGGCTTTTAGCGAGTTCACGAGTCCCGCACTCGCTACCGGGGAGGCATAGCGGTGGGGGAAGGTGGTGGCGGGTAAATTTCCCTATCAGTCCCGCACTTGGAGATAAGATTTGTAATCTGGTTCGCAGAACCACAAATCCTTTTCTCCACACCTACACCTCCGTAACTTGGTACTCACCTTCCCCCAGGTGTCTTAACTGGACGTATTCAGGGAAGGTGGGCTGGCCATGATAGTAAGCCCGGAGGGGAAACATGGAGGAGGAAGGTGGGTTTAAGGGACAGCGGGTCAAAGAACAGCATGGGGTCCAGCAACGAGAGATACAACAAAGCACTAACATGCACAACACTATTACTATGATGACCAGAAAAATACCCTTTAAAAGTTGTTTCGCCCACCCCAAGTTGGGCAACCAGCTCCAAAGATCAAAGTCTGACATTCCTTCATGTTGAATGTCGTGCAAAGTGGAGGTCAGACGGTGGATGTTGTTCAAATGTCCTGTAATGTTCAGGGTTTGATCTGTCACATATGTGCAACACTCGGAGCCAATCAGAGCACAAGTCCCGCCCTCCGCTGATAATAAAAAGTCCGTAGCAATTCGGTTTTGAATTCCAAGTTGTCTCACCTGTGAGAGTTCGGTGGTCAGTGAATCCGTGATTTGCTCAGCCTCCCGCATGAATTTGAGGAGGACATCGGTGAGCCTCAGGATATCAACGTGGTTTGAACCGGCGCCGTATGCTGGGAATAGGGCTCTTCCCCAGGTCTCTCCATTTGCAGCCACATCAGACAGGTCGGAGAGGGCTAGCTCCTCCCGCTTATTCCGCAGTCTCCCAGTAGGTAGGTCTTGGGTGACGCGTACCCCTGGGACGATGTACCCTAGGTAGCAGGAGCCAGACATGTGGGGGCTTACCCATCAGTAGGCACGGTGGGCACAGATCCACCACAGTCCGGCTAGGTCAGTCCCGAGTCTGCCAGAGGCGAAGCTGTGGAGGAAGGCGATGTTGGGGCGCAAGGTCTGGTCCACTGGATTGGCACCTACTGCCAGCGCCCAGGCTGATGGAAGGTCAGTAACCAAATGCGATTTTGATTGGGTACTAACAGTCACTTGTCCATTCCCGTGGATTTCCAGAGAGGTGTCGCAGGAACTAGTCCCCACTGAGGCACCATCTCCAGAGAAAACACGGCAGAGGGGTCCGTGGGTAGGACCAGTGAGATACAGATACTGGTGGGTAAGGTTTAAGGCAGTGAGGTTCCATGAAGCCACGTTTCCTAGGCGGAGCTGTTCCAGGGTGACTGCAAAAGGAACCAGAGGAAGTCCTTGCCGGAGGTGGCTTGGGGCATGAGCACAAATCCAACAGTTCGGGTATTCTGTCTCCTTGGCCACCTTGCCAAGGAGTTGGATGAAGGAGTTTTGATCCCATGATGAGAGGAAGTCTGGCTCAGGGATGGAAGAGTCTGCAGCCAGGCGACGTGGAGCAGTTCCAACAGGGTGAAGGGGATCAGTGGTGTTTAAAAGGGAGGCTGTCTTGGCAATTCCTCCACATCGCAGGGGTCCGGTGTGATCCCAAACTGGTGGGTCTGAGGGCAGGATGGGGTGATACCAGCCCTCCAGGTAGTCAGAGCCCCTCCAGTCCTCAGTGGGACCCAGGTCCCATAAGCAACAGAAACGTCTCAGGCAGATACCTTGGATCAGGGGTCTGGAAGGCGGTGGTACCAGGCGGGTACATTGAAACCCAAAAATGAGGGTTTGCGTGGGGGGAGAAGAAGTGTCAGTAAAAGTGTGGGAGCCCCCACCTTGCTGCACTTCAGTCCAATTAGGGCTCTTGGATACCTCTCCATGGCTAAAGAGGAGGTATGAGCCATTGACACAGGTAAGGCGATACCTCCCTTGATCTAGGATGACGGAGGCTGAGCCCAGCCTCCTATAGTCCTTGGAGCGTACAAACAGTTCCCACTGCTGTGTCCCATTCATCTTGGGGACCAGTGAGTGGCGTAACAGAGTCCTGCTTTCGGGAAGGCAAAAGTCAAAATCCCCAATCCGGTCCGGATTTTGCTTTCCACCCTGTTCCAAAAGGTGGAAGTCCAGGTATTGGTAGTCAGTCATTATTCCAGGGCAGTGTTCAGAGGTCCAAGCGAGGGGCCTGCCCAGGAAAGGGAAAAGGAAGAGTATCGTGATGGGGTTCATTTTTAGGGAAAAGCTGTCAAAGTAAGCTGTCCAAGGCAAGCTGTCAAATGACAGCCAGTTCGAAAACACGGGGAGCTGTCAAATAGCTGTCAGAAGCTTTCAGTAGCGGCAATTCTGAAAAGGCAGAAAACTGTCAAACAGCTGTCAAAAGCTGTCAATGGCGACAAGTCCGAAAACACGGAGAGTTGTCAAACAGCTGTCAAAAGCTGTCAATAGCGGCAAGTCCGAAAACACGGAGAGTTGTCAAACAGCTGTCAAAAGCTGTCAATAGCGGCAAGTCCGAAAACACGGAGAGCTGTCAAACAGCTGTCAAAAGCTGTCAATAGTGGCAAGTCTGAAAACACGGAGAGCTGTCAAACAGCTGTCAAAAGCTGTCAATAGTGGCAAGTCTGAAAACACGGAGAGCTGTCAAACAGCTGTCAAAAGCTGTCAATAGTGGCAAGTCTGAAAACACGGAGAGCTGTCAAACAGCTGTCAAAAGCTGTCAATAGCGGCAAGTCCGAAAACACAGGCGGGAACGATGTCTGGAGACTTGGGAACGGTGGCACAGGGACTGGGGCGCGATGGACAGGAACTGGGGTACGACGAACAGGAACTGGGGTGCGACGAACAGGAACTGGGGTGCGATGCTGGGGTGCGGTGAACAGGAACTGGGGTACGGCGAACAGGAACTGGGGAGCGATGCTGGGGTGCGGTGAACAGGAACTGGGGGGCGATGCTGGGGTGCGGTGAGCAGGAACTGGGGTACGACGAACAGGAACTGGGGAGCGATGCTGGGGTGCGGTGAACAGGAACTGGGGTACGGCGAACAGGAACTGGGGAGCGATGCTGGGGTGCGGTGAACAGGAACTGGGGAGCGATGCTGGGGTGCGGTGAGCAGGAACTGGGGTACGACGAACAGGAACTGGGGAGCGATGCTGGGGTGCGGTGAACAGGAACTGGGGAGCGATGCTGGGGTGCGGTGAACAGGAACTGGGGAGCGATGCTGGGGTGCGTTGATCTATCAATTGCGTTTCAAGCGCAGTCGGATGCCGTCTGGTACGAGCTCCGATGTCCACTCGGTGGCACCGGGGTCCGGTCCAGACTGTAGAGCCTGATCCTGTGGCTCTGAATCAGGTCCGGTCTGTAGAGCTCGATCCTGTGGCTCCGAATCAGGTCCGGTCTGTAGAGCCCGATCCTGTGGCTCCGACTCAGGTCCGGTCTGTAGTCCTTCGGGATCTTGGTCGTCGATGTAGGAGTCTGGAGCAGAAGGGGGTTTATCAAACGTATAGTCCTCCCCCCCACTCTCAAAATTGTCCGGAGGGGGTTGGGTTAGCTTGCATCGAGTATGATGTAGCCAGGAGTTCTTCTCCCCAATTTTAACAGCAGTGGGTGAGACGAGGAGCACTTGAAAGGGGCCCTCCCAGGTGGGTTGCAGGGGCACCTTTGGGTATACCTTGGTGAGGATCCAATCCCCAGGTTGGAAGGAGTGTACTGCCATATCCGCTGGTAAGTTCTGGCCCTCTATAGCCGCGTACTGGTGGAGGCGGCGTAATTGTTGTTGGAATTGAATCACATAAGTGGTAAGTTCCGCTTCCCCCAGGTCAAGTTCAGAGAGGGGAAACTGTGTATTGTACACAGGGGGGGGTCTACCAAACAATAGTTCGAAAGGAGAGAGCTTTAAGGGTCCTGTAGGGGCACTCCTTATGTTGTGGAGCACTAAGGGCAGCGCATTCACCCATTTGAGTCCAGTACTGTTGCATAACTTTCCAAGCTGTACCTTTACCTCCTGGTTCATGCGCTCCACCTGTCCTGATGACGCTGGATGGTAAGGAGTATGTAGCTCCCACTTGATTCCCAAAGCCTTGGCAATCTGTTGGACTACTTCTGCAGTGAAGTGGGTCCCCCTGTCGCTGTCCAGCCTGCGTGGGACCCCAAACCTCGGGATGATCTCCTGCAAAAGGGCCCTTGCCACGACTGTAGCGGTGGCTCTTCTAGCCGGATACCCTTCTACCCAAGAGGAAAATTGATCTACTACGATGAGGGCATACTTGTACCCCTGGCATGGGGGTAGTTCGATAAAATCGAGCTGCAGACTCTCAAAAGGGACAAAAGCCCATGGTCTAGCCCCTGGTGGACGTTTTGGTTCCCTCTTGGGATTGAAGGACTGACATGTAAGGCAATTCTTGGTTGCTGCAGTAGCGGCCATGGCAGTTCCCGGGGCATACCAGCACCTTTGGACGTAGTCTATGAGCCTGGTCTTTCCCCAATGGGTTTGTTGATGTAGGATCCTGACAAATTTAGGGGTCCAAGCCTTAGGAATAACGATTCTTCCATCAGGCAGGGACCATACCCCATTGGTTAGCTTTGCCCCGATGGATGCCCACATGTCCTGTTCCTGTTTCCCTGCACCATCATACATTAGGCTGAAATCAATTTCGGCAGGCAGTTGAATACATTGGAACTGGGTGCTTTCGCTTATGGCCTGAAGGGCAGCTGTCTGGGCGGCCTGATCAGCCCGTCTGTTTCCTTTTGAGACAGGATCCCTTCCTTTAGTGTGTGCCTTGCAATGGACTACGGCTATAGCTTTTGGTAAGTGGATAGCATTTAGGAGTCTCTCCACTAAGGCAGCATGGGAGATTTGGGAGCCTGAGGCGGTAAGAAAGCCTCGCTGAAGCCAAATTTGTCCGGTGGTATGGACTAGACCAAAGCAGTACTTGCTGTCGGTGTAGATTGTCACTCGCTGTCCCTCTGCTAGCTCGCAAGCCCTGATGAGTGCAATTAACTCAGCAGCTTGAGCACTATACTGGGGGTTTACTGGCTCTGCCTCCACCACTTCGAAATCAGACACCACAGAGTACCCCGTCTTCCGTTCCCCTTCTACGATCTTTGAGCTCCCATCGGTATATAGGATGAGGTCTGGGTTTTGCAGGGGTAGATGGTCCAAGTCCTCACGGGGTTTCTCTGCCTGCCGGACTATTTGGGTACAATCGTGATGCGGGGTGCCGTCCTCGGGTAGTGGGAGAAGGGTAGCTGGGTTTAAAGAGTTAACCCTTTTTATGGTTACATTCGACGGGGCTAAAAGGAGAGCTTCGTACCGGTTTTGGCGGGGATTTGAGAAATGATGTGTTCCTTTGAGGGTCAGCAGGGTGGCTACTGCATGTGGGACGTGTACAATGATTTCGTGTCCTAGTACAGTATCTTGCGCCTTCTGGAGGAGAATGGCAGCAGCAGCAATTGCCCTTAGACAGCTAATGGATCCCTTTGCAGTGGTGTCCAATTGGAGACTGTAATACGCTACAGGTCTCTGTCGGTCCCGGAATGATTGGGTTAGGACCCCAGAAGCTACTCCCTCTTGCTCATGGACGAATAGATTAAAGGGTAACCGATAGTCTGGTAACCCTAGAGCAGGGGCGGAGCGGAGCTCTCTTTTCAGCCGTTCAAATTGGGCAAAGGCTTCCTCTGACCATTGCAGTTTATCTGGGTGGTCTTGGCGTGTCATTGCAGAGAGGGGCTTGGTAATTTGGCTGTATCCTACGATGAAATCTCTGCAGAACCCACACATTCCTAGAAACCCCCTCAACTGTCTCTTAGTCTGGGGTAAGGGTATCTTGGCGACAGCTTCCACGCGATCGGTAGCCAGGCTTCTGGTTCCAATCCCAAGGATGTGCCCAAGGTACTTGACTTCCTGTTTGCAGAATTGAAGTTTCTTGGGGGACACCTTATGCCCTTTAAAGGCTAGCTGTATAAGGAGGTATTTAGTGTCTCTCCTGCACGCCTCCTCACTATTAGAACAATTGAGTATATCATCTACATATAGCAAGTAGGAGGAGCCTGCAGGGAGATTGACATCCTGGAGGTCGCGGTGCAAGGTTGCTGAAAAGATGGCCGGTGATTCCACATATCCTTGGGGTAATCTGGTCCAGGTTAATTGGCCAGGTCCCCAAGTAAATGCGAAAAGGAATTGGCTCTCCGGGGCAACAGGTATGCTGAAGAATGCAGAACACAAGTCAGCTACACTGTACCATGTGGTATCTGGTGGAACTGCATTTAGGAGGGAGTTTGGATTTCCCACCACCGGATGCCGGGGTATTACAAATTGGTTTATTAACCGAAGGTCCTGTACAAAGCGGTAGCGCACAGGGGCTCCTTCACCTCCCGGTTTTTTAATGGGGAGTATCGGAGAATTGCAAGGGGAGGCACAGGGAACCAATATTCCTTGTTCCAAAAAGTCCTGTATCATAGGTGTCAGTCCTTCAATGGCTTCTGGGGGTATGGGGTATTGTTTTGCGCACGGATATGGTTGGTCAGTCTTGAAGGAGATTCGCACTGGGGTTGCTGACTTTAAAAGCCCCACAGAGGTAGACTCGGTCCCCCACAACCAGGGTGGCATTTCCTGCTCCAATTCCAAAGGAAGGTCGGGGAATTGGCGCTCATCTCTAGCCTCTTGCAAGATCCCCTGGAAAGATGCCACTGACTCATCTGGCATATGTAAGTAGATGCCATCAGGGGAACAGGTAATGGTGGCATTTAGTTTGCACAAGAGGTCTCGCCCCAACAGGTTAACTGGGCTAGAGGTAAGGAGGAAAGTATGTTCGGCCAATAAGGGTCCCAAAGTAACCTTTGCTGGTTGTGACAGAGGGCAGGTGCGGGGTATCCCATCCAAACCCATTACTTTCCTAGTCTCTTCTCCGGGTCTTAGGTGGCTACTGGTTAAAGTTGAATAAGTAGCCCCGGTGTCCAAGAGACAGGAGTAGGGGTGTCCGTCTATCTCAATAGTACAGACGGGATCTTCTGGAGATAGAGCTAACACGGGACAGATGGCTTGGGCTTGGGTGAGATCCCCTGTTGATTGTCAATATGGGTTAGCTGGGTTCCTTCTAGCTTCGGAAGCAAGGGTTCGAGCAGAATGGGGTGTTGGTTGGACTGGCAGAGGAGCACTGAAGGGTGCTGATGGTTGTGATCCAGTAGTTGGCTGGACCGTTGGGCCCTGGGCACTTTGCGGAGGCCAGTTTCCTGGTGGAGGGGGTTGCACCATCTGTTGGTTGATGTACCCTTGGTGCCTAGGTGGGTGCTGAGGAAAGGCTGCGTAGGGCGGATTTCCTTCAGGGGCTGGGCGAGTGGTGGCTTCAACCCAAGGGCTCCCCGGGTACAAATATGGGCAATTTCGTTTTATGTGCCCTGGCTGGGAGCACAGATAGCAAAGGCCAGTAGAGGGGCCCCAAGGTCGTGGCATTGCTGGATTCGCGGTTGGTCCCCCTCCTCTTCCTCTTCCTCTTACTCGCCCTCTTGCCGGGAATCCTGGGGTTGGGAAGTAAGGGGGTTCCATGCTGAGAGCAAGCACTGCCTCATCCTCAGCCTTGGTGTCTTTCTTTTTCTTTTCGTCCCGGTTATTAAAGACGGACTTGGCGATGGACAATATTTCGCTAAAAGTTTTTCCGTCGTAGCCAACCAGGAGATTTAAGGCTTTCCGTATATCTGGCGTTGCTTGGTCTTTAAAAAAGCCTTTTACTATTATATCATGGTGCGGATTCTCGGGGTCTATTCCGCCCCAGGTTTTAATAGCCGCCACCAACCTCGAATAATAGTCCGACGGGTGTTCATTGGGACCCTGGATCACAGTCTGGACTTTAGTCCAGTTTATGGAGCGCTGCCCAGAAGCTTTAATGCCGTCTAAGATGGCCTTTTTGAACAGGTTCAGACACCAGACGCCATTAGGGGTATTGAAGTCCCAAGCAGGGTTGGGTTCAATACGGAGATCCCTAGGTGTCAGGGCCTCCACCCCTTGAGGTCTTCCTTCTTGGTAGTTTTCCTGGTTTAGGGCTTCTTCAGCCTTACTGAGAATGTCAGCCTTCTCAGCCTCATTGAATAGGGCATTTAAGAGTACGTGGACATCCGTCCAAGAAGGGTGATGGGAAGAGAAGATTGTAGCGATTTGCCGGTGGCACTTGTCAGGGTCATCCCTCAAAGAAGGCATCACGTTTGCCCAGTTTACTAAGTCTGCAGTCCGGAAGGGCTGGTGGGTGTAAATCATCCGTGGGGCCCCATCCGGAGTTGCAGGAGGGATGGGGAAGGCACGTAGGGGCATCTGGTAGGAGGCCGCCTGGTGATTGATTCCCCCACTCCCTTTAGCCTTTCCCTTTACTGGCTGCCGGGAAGCAGATGGCGAAAAGGCACCCTGGATGCGGATGGCAAGGTCCTTAGCAGTCTGCACCATAGAGCGGGTGGTCATGCCCTCCACGTTCTCAAGAAGATTGGAGTGGGGCGACAGAGTATAAGCAGCGTGGTCACTGACTGGCGTTAAGACCGGGTCAGGTTCCATTTGGTCGTTGGATACTGTGGCTATCTCTTCCTGGTCCATGGGTTGGACTATTAGCTGCCCGCCTTGAGCTCCTGCCTGATTGTTCGGGTCTGCATCATTTTCGGGTCCCGGGAGATTATTTTGCCCAGGGACATCATTCTGTGCAGGGGGAGCTGTGGGTGCTTGTCTGGGTCTATTATAGTATAGCGCCATGGCCTGATCCATAGAGTCATCATCCGATGGATCCTCATAAGGGGGCGGTGCAGGACCTCCCTTGGGTTTCCTAGAGGCTTTCTTAGGAGGTTTTATCATAGGCATCTGGAGAGCCGGGGAATCCTTCAGAGTAGTGAGGATTTGATATACGACCTCAAAAGCTTTTAGGTAGTCCAATTGGCGGGGTCTTTCCTCTAGTAAGTGCTTCTTTAAAGCATTCAAACGATCCTGGTTGAAGGATCCCTCCGGTGGCCAGCGGAGTTCAGATGTCATTTTATCAGTAAAAGATGGCCAGGTGTTTTCGCAGAGTTCTTGCAACTTCTGCCTGGATAATATTTCTGAGCCCGGAATCTCTTTCCAGTGATCTAGTACAAACTCGAGGGGGGAGTCGGGTTCCGGCTGGGCAAAAGAAGGCTTGCAAGAAGCCTTCCTCCCAGCGGAAGTACGACTGGGCTTCGAAGCCTTGGCGCCCATTGTTCCTTGGTTTTTTTAAGAGGAACCTGGGGTTTTGGAAAGAGGGATGGGAGAGATATCTCAGTAAAACGGGAATTTTCACAAAGGGGAGTGGGACAGAGGGGTTTTCTAACAGCAAATAATACACAACGTTGCAATAAGCTAGCCTGGTCCCTTGCGTTCACTAGATCGGCTAGCGGGGCGGCTGACCAGGGGGATCTACACTAAACTACCTCTTTCCTTTCCTCTTTTTTTTTCTGGAGCTCCCTTCCTCTTCCTTTCTCTTCCGTGTTCCTCTTTTCACTATTCCTTCTCACTATTCCTATTTCTCATTTCCCATTTCCACCCGTGCAAAATAACCCCACGCCTGGCAACCTCCTACCTATCATCAACAGCTAAGGAAGGGAGCCCTACTGGACGCCTGCCACTGCAGTGCCAGATCGGGCAGCCCTTTAGATAGAGCTTAAACGGTCCGGAAAAACCTCCCTTGCGTTCGGAAGCGGGCTCACGCACGACCAGCGTGTTTTACATGGCCCGACCGGGGCGGCTGAGGTCTGGGATAGTGCAGAGAAGTCCTTTGCCCCTTGGCAGCTGGCAAAGTAGAAAAAGAGCCCAGTCCCTTGCGTTTGTTAGACCAGCTAACGGGGCGGCTGACTGGGTATTGTAGGAAAAGAGATAGAGCTCAGAACTCCCCTTTTCGAGTCGAGCAGTGGTCCACTGGACAGACCAAGAAACAGTCAAGAAGTGATAGGTAAGAAAGCAGAGTTGCGGTTGCCAGGATTTCCTCCCCCCTTCCCACACACACCAGTGCACTGGATTTATACTTACGCGTCTTCCACTGCGATCCGCTGGATCGTTGAAGACGAAGCCGGCTGAGCTTTGCCTTTGCTCCCCGGTTGGCTCCCCTTGGGACCTGCAATTACCGCCCGGAGGATGGCCGGAGGTCCGATGGGGTCTCCACGGGAGAAGAGGGTCCCGATGCCGGCTGAAGACTCGATGGGGTCCCCGGCCACCACGGGAGAACGCAGATCCCGGGTTTCGGCACCAAGACTGTTACGGAAATTACCGGGTCGAGAAGGCTCAGCTCCCGGTCCTACGGAGGAAGCCCGTGGTTCGCTGCGGAGGCAATGGAGACCAGCCGGAGATTGGAGCAAAAGCAAAGGAGTTTATTGCGCAACAAGGTTCAGGAGGATCCGAACCCCGAACAAAGGGTGTCCTGGACTTTTAAAAGTTCCCGCGATAGCCCAGAATACATAGCGAAATACATCACAGAAACGTCAGAGATGGGGAGGGGAGAGAGGAGGTTACAGTAAAATTTACATAGGGGAAAAACAAGTTTTGCATATCAGGAAGGATGGCAGGAACCGGTGAATGGATCTAGGGTGGGTGTAATACACATTGAAGGTTTCTTCTGCGTCAGGACAATAGAAAGCTCCTAGGAGGATGTCTGCTGCCATGGTAGCTGATGGATGGGTGCTTGACTGGATTATCGGGAGGGGTGTATCTCCTCCTGCGGACGTGACTCGCTGCTTAGGGGATTATGAAAGCCACTGAGTGGAGAGTCCAAAAATTATGCAGTATCGAAATAATATACTTCTGATGATCGGAGGATGGCGGGGACCGAGGGGTTAGAAAGGTTATTTTACAAGGAGCAAATAGACACCCGAACCAAGCAAATCGGACACTGCGTTCAGGAGTTGTGGATTTTTACAATAATAAATATTTCGAGCTGTCAAAATTGGGCCACCCAGCGTCTAAATTGTCCATTTGATACATTGTTGCAAGTTATAATTAATAGTTTCCCCAACTGGTTACATTTTGGTTTCGATTCTATTGTTCTCCCAGCAGGGAGCCTGTCAAAACCCACTTAGTGTTCAGTCAAGCGTGAAGGTGATGATTGAATCATAGTAGCTGATCTGAACGTTCCATTTTGCAGGCTGAGCTGAATGCATGCTCCTGATTGGTGGGTTTCCCGTTCATTGAGAAAATGGAGACCAGCGGAGCGCTGTTTGACAGAAGCGCTTTTCCAGGGGCTTTTTCGGAACGCAGATTGGGATTTTGGGGAACCCTTCATCACGAGGGTTTTATGTGGTGCTTGTGTGACATGTAAAGTGTAGGGAGATGGACATAAAAAGGGGAAAGAATGCCCGCTCATCGTCGGGCTTTTAGCGAGTTCACGAGTCCCGCACTCGCTACCGGGGAGGCATAGCGGTGGGGGAAGGTGGTGGCGGGTAAATTTCCCTATCAATATTCATTTGCATGATAGATGTGTTTATGAGACACTTCTATTTTCCATTGGTGTGCTGAAGAAATTCTTCCGAAACAGTGGACTGTATCCAGAAACACTGTACACCTTCGACAGTTCGTTGGCCACTTCAGCTACATTGGAACTTCTTAGACCACTTCAGTTATGTTGGAACTTTATAAACAAAGCATTTCAGCTTGTTCTTCAATGGGTGACTTCCTGCTCTGTTTCCATTTATGAACAGCAGTGACTTTCAGAGACTTCATAGATTTCTGCTTTATTGTTTATGTTTATGAGAATTTTCTAAGAATTATTTACATCATATATGCTCAGTTTCATGTCCTGTTTTTGACATCACAGTTGTGATTTCATTGTATGTTTGTATTTTGGTCACGTGTTGCTGTTTTCAGTTCACTTTAGGGTTTGCAACACAGGGGTTCGGTTTGGTTGCTTGCATCTTTACCGGGACTGCTGTCACGAGGCATTGAACAGGAGTTTGGGGGCAAATGTCACCCATGCTCTGATCATAACCAGCTCTCTTTCTCATCATCAGAGTCAGGACAGGCTGAGCACACTCTGCAATGTTTCCCGGGTGCACTGTGGAACAGAGGAGGGCTAATAAACAGCTTGCACCTGCGAAGACAGAGGCCCTGCAGGTGGGTGGTTCTGGGGGACTGGCCAGCTGCTTGCTTTCCCTGAATGGGCAGCTTGCTCTCTCTCTCTGAAAGAACAGGCATGCAGCCCTGGCATGCAGCATGTGGATTGGGGGGCTCTCTCTTGTCTATTGGCAAGAACTGCTGCTTATGTGTATATGGGTGTACTATTCATATATTAGCTAGCTTAGCCCACTTCACAGAGCTGTTTCATAGGTAAAATGGAGGAAAAGCAAGACATAAATATATAAAATAAAAAATAAAAAAAATCCTTCCAGTAGCACCTTAGAGACCAACTAAGTTTGTTCTTGGCATGAGCTTTCGTGTGCATGCACACCTCTTCTGATACCCTTTGTCCAATTTTATGTGAAAGGCTGAAGAAGTGTGCATGCACACGAAAGCTCATACCAAGGGCAAACTTAGTTGGTCTCTCAGGTGCTACTGGAAGGGATTTTTTCATTTTTCATTTTGTTTTGACTATGGCAGACCAACACGGCTACCTACCCGTAACTATAAATATATAATGTCATGCATGTAAAGAAATACTTTAAAAATGAAGATCTTTATCCCAGTCTGCATCTGCACTGGAACTGTTTTTAAGATGTTTTAGCATTTGTGTGTTTGCTGCCCTGGGCTCCCTTGGGGAGGAAGAGCAGGATATAAACTGGGAGAAATATATATGGTTAGCAATAGATTATTTAGAGGCAGATGATAATGATAGGGTTGAATTCAACTAAGTCATTTTATGAGCCTAGAGCATATATTATTTGGGGGGGCAGTTGTACACTATATTCTAAAGCTCATTTAATAAACTCTGGTGAAATAAATAAAGGAGAGGCCTGTGACCCATGAAAAGTGCTTTTGCTTGTTTGTGCTCGGCATTTGCGCTGAGAGCCCCTTGCAGGCTGTAGCCAAGGTTAAAAAATAATCTGTGTAGAGAAGCTGGGGAGAGAATGGAGGAGGTCACTAAACACATCCCAGCTGCTTTGCTTTCTGCCGTTTTAACAAGTGAAAAATTCCACCCCAAGGAGAAGGCCGGGATTTCTGGCACGAGAACATGAGCAGATCCTGCCCTCTGCTGGAGAAACTTCACATCATCCCAAAAGACTTAGGAACACCACTTCCAAGAGTGCAGTACAGTGAGGGAAATGCTTTATACAAGTATATGCAGACCGACTCTCAATTTAGAAGAGGTTTTGGGTTAGCAAGATGTCCTCTGGCCGAGATGCTCGCCACAGACCTTTCTCCAGGGCCCTCAAGGCTGAAACTCCTGCCCTCCCTAAGGGAAACCAGCTTGGTGCCTGCCTATTCCAATATTTCATTCTCACCCACCACCTCCTTAAACCTTTTAATCGGGGCTAGTTTCCTCAACTGTTGAACATTTTCCAAATATACCCCTTTTCCAGCTGCGCTTCTCTCCAAAACTGTCAACATCTGTTGTGAAGTATGGTGCCACAAAACTGGGCATGTCTTCTTCAGGTGCTGTCTAAGGTGAATCGAGGAGAGAGATGTTGTGGATTCCCATCACACCCACAGAAATTATAATGGCACCTTCCTTTGGGTCGTGCATGATGGAGAGTCTCAATCCAGGTACTGTGCATTAAACCCATTTTATGCTCAGCTAACCGTAACTGATACATACTGCATGGTTTGCATGCAGTGCTGTGTCAGTGGAAAGACACTCATCAAGGGGAATTCCCTGATCTCTTGCCCTCACTGCAGCATCCTGAGTGTGCATGCGTGAGCGTACGCACATGTGCACACATCCAGCCTCTCCCGAGTGCTGCATCAGGTTCAATCCGCTGACTTGGTGCTTTTTCGTTTTAATATTTAGCATTTTAGAATTTAGTATTTCACTTGACTGGAGAGGTGTAATGTTCAAATTTCATACAGTAACAAATGATACATTTGTCAGTTGGTGCTATTGTGGGATTGTTGTTGTTGTTGTTCAGTCGTTTAGTCGTGTCCGACTCTTCGTGACCCCATGGACCAGAGCACGCCAGGCACCCCTATCCTCCACTGCCTCCCGCAGTTTGGCCAAACTCATGTTAGTAGCTTCGAGGACACTGTCCAACCATCTCATCCTCTGTCGTCCCCTTCTCCTTGTGCCCTCCATCTTTCCGAACATCAGGGTCTTTTCCAGGGAGTCTTTTCTTCTCATGAGGTGGCCAAAGTATTGTGGGATAATTACCCCCAAATTCATTTCAGGGGGGAAGAGAAGTGGAGCTACTACCATCCTTGGCACAATCAGGAACTCCTGGTTTGCTTCTCTCTGGCTCCAAGACAGGAACAGCCACCTGCTGCAAAGGGGCTCTCTCTCCCCCAGACACCTGGACCTCAGTGTCTGGACCTCAGTGTCTGGGCTGAAGGACGGGGGTGGAGACGATCCTTCAGGTATACTGGGCCGAGGCCGTTTAGGGCTTTAAAGGTCAGCACCAACACTTTGAATTCTGCTCGGAAACGTATTGGGAGACAATGGAGGTGTTATATGGTCTCGGCAGCCACTCCCAGTCACCAGTCTAGCTGCTGCATTCTGGATTAGTTGTAGTTTCTGGGTCACCTTCAAAGGTAGCCCCACGTAGAGCACATGGCAGTAGTCCAAGCGGGAGATAACCAGAGCATGCACCACTCTGGTGAGACAGTCTGCGGGCAGGGAGGGTCTCATCCTGCGTACCAGATGGAGCTGGTAGACAGCTGCCCTGAACACAGAGTTGACCTGTGCCTCCAAAATGTCTCCCAGGCTACGCACCTGGTCCTTCAGAGATTTTAAGGATTTTGAGACAGATGCCTGTCAATGGCTATGAATCCAGAATAGACTCCTTGAAATTAGGAAATAATTCCTAGCCCAAAACATTTAATCTCCATGTTAAAAGGCATCAAGTTTCAGAAACAGAGCCTCTGTCTGTATAGCAAGCAAATATAACCCTGGCAGCAGCAGTGCAGCCCAAGGTCTTCGTTATGGAGCATCAGAAGTGGTTTTGCACCAAAGACCATTCAGGCACCTTCTCTCCCCAACCCTGCCTGCTGCGTTTCCTCTTTTGCCGTTTCTTCCAAAGACAAGACAAGCAATCCTGTTCTCAAGATGCCTCCCCCTCCCATCTCTCTCTGTCTGGGATTCAAGAGCTTACCCTCCCCGACCCAACACAAACTGCATGACTTGCTGGGCTCCTGCAAGAGGCCCCTGAGTGGCTAACAGGCTCTGTGCTTATACAGAGAACATGCTGGGCTCCCAGGTCATCCGGGCAAACAAAGGCGAGCTTTGATGACCACAGAACAATCTTCAGAGATGCAGGCAGGATCAGTGGTGTCCAAAACAGACCACACAGGTGTCCTCAGAAGAGGACCTGTGGCCATTCCACACTGGTCCCTGCAGGACTGACAGGCTGCCGGCCTTCCCATGATGGACTGACCTCTGGAGCTGTGCCATGCTATAGAGAACCCGCAGCCCCCAACACACCCATGGCAGAAAAGCAATGCACCTGAGCCGCAGGAGACCAAGAGGCCCCTGGGGGAGGCTTACCCAAGAGGAGTGCTCCTTCATCTGATGCTGGTTGCTGTGAGGGCCGCTGGCGTGACCGCGCCAAAAGCAGTTTTGACAAAGCTGGTAGTTGTGGCACTGCTGACACCGATAGCGGAAGCCCATCATGCTCTCACAGCGGCAGTAAGAACACTCCACAGGATGGAAGACTGGGGGCGGGGGGAGAGGAGGAAGAGGAGTCAGAAGCGCCTCCGGAGAAGCACGAGGCTTCGTCCTGAATGAGGCACACCCCACACGCCCCTCTGCAAAAGGACAAACTCCTAGAATTCCCCACACGTCAAACGGGCGTGTGCTAATTGGGGCGCATGGCTGCCTGCCAGCCTGGTAAACAGGCAATGACATCCTTACCCTCGTCTCAGACACCAAGGAAAATATTAGGAGCCGCCCAGGCACGCCTACACTAGGGGGCTGAAGGCACCTCGGCCCCCTCAATACTGGTTTTAAGGGGCTCAGCCCCACTCCATGTTGAGGCCGCCCTGCATGCGCCATGCATTCTGTGGCGCAGGTCCAGCGTCCGGCTACTCCAGAGTGCTCAGCCATCTTGCACACACACTGTGCACCGGGGCCCCTCAATCTTGGGGGCAGCTTAGCACTTCTAGACCCACCCTATTCTTCCCATTTTAAAGGATTTTTAAAACTAATTTTATTATTGTAATTTCACAACATTGTGGGACCTTTTGGTGAAGTCTGGGTAAGAAATGCAGCAGCAGCACCAGCAGCAGCAGCACCTAGATCTTTCCTCCAGGACTTCTCTAGATAGTTCCTGGTTTGCTATCTAAAACCCCCTCCTGACAGTCCATTACACCAAGAAACAGACGTCGTAACTTGGAAGACAGTTGGGACAGGCAGCAATTTGTGTGGCTGTGTGGCAGGTATGAAGAGCTTGCTGGATCAGGCCAGTGTCCCATCTAGTCCAGCATCCAGTTCTCTCTGCGGCCAACCAGATGCCTAGGGCAGGCATAGGCAAACTCGGCTCTCCAGATGTTTTGGGACTACAACTCCCATCATCCCTGACCGCTGGTCCTGTTAGCTGGGGGTGGTGGGAGTTGTAGTCCCAAAACATCTGGAGAGCCGAGTTTTCCTATGCCTGGCCTAGGGAAAGCCTGAGGCACACTGAGAGGCAGTGCGGTGTAGTGGTTAGTGTTGGACTAGGCCCTGGGAGACGCGGGTTGTGGACCAGAGAGGCCTTTGGTCTGGCGCTGCAGGGCTCCTCTTAGGCTCTGATGTGGAGGGGCACCTGATGACCTATATTAGGGGGGCCTCAAGAAATTGAGCTCTCCGGCACAGAAGACACAGGTCCCCCCACACCCCACGCTTGCCATAGTGAGCCCCCAGGCTGCACTGCTCCTCAGCAGAAGGAAAGTCCTGCAAACAGTGATCCAGAGAGACACTTACCATTTTCAACGTGGGCAAGTCTGTGCAGGAGAGGTAGCCACACAAGGCACTGGGGCGGTGGGTCAGCCATTAACGTGTCTAAAAACATGTTTAGCATGACCTTTTTCTGTGGAGAGAGGTCAAAGTGAGAGAAAAGCCAACTGCGGTCCGTTTCAGAAAAGAGCCGTGAAGCTTCATCCTCCACAAAAAGAGTGTTTGTGCCAAAGACGCAGCAGCGCCAGAATCAAGGCCGCCTTAGAAGCTGATTGAGTTCAACTGTGCAGTTAATCCCATGCTCAAATCTCTCTCATTATTTAGTATTTTATTCAGAATATTTATCTCCCGACTTTATGGACCCCCAGACTCTCTCATAAAACAACGTATGGAAGATTCTCACAAAACCATTTCCAGAGTGGTGGCTGCGTTATTCTGCTGCAGAAGGACAGGGAAATGTCCCAAAGACTACGATGCATATATTGGTCTTCAAGGTCCCACGAGACTTTGCAATCTTTAGCAGAAGAACCAGTCAGGTGTAGCAGCGGGAACAGAAGTAACACAGGGCTGGAGCCAGACCTAGGCTTCAACCCGGACTCCACTTACCCACGAGTAAACTTGGCCCGCTCTGGGCTCCATTGGAGGAGGTGTGGGATATTAGATCAATCAACAGATCTTCTAAGTAGGCATGGTTAGACTAGCAGCCTTAGCCTGTAAAGACTTGTGCCCCATTTATTTCACTGGGGCTTAAATGCAACTAACTTCAGCCGAACCCAGAGGACCCCCCTGGGCACTTTCCTCTCTGGAGCCTCACAGGGATCCATGAGGCTTCTCCAGGCTGCGTCACCCATTCCCACCAGGATCGGTCGGGAGGAACAGGCGATGTGCAGTTTGTGGCAACCTCCTCCCCCCACCTTGGACGTGCACCCCGGGAAGGAAGGAAACTGCCTGTGATTTGTTTGCCCCACACAACCCGCCCCCTCCTCCTGAGGGAGAGCCCCCTTCGCATCCTGTGGGGCAGTGGGTGGAGTGTCTCTTCCGCGGACAACTCACAGCTCCCCTCTATGGGAAGAGCTTGGCATCAGTTCTAGGTTTCAATTCCAGTGGCACAGGATGCCTCCTGGTTCCCCTGCATGCCACGTTCTCCCAGGCTCCTGCCTCCTGCCTTGGCTTCCCTGTCTCTTTGGAAGCTCCCTCTCAGGAGCGCTCCCTGCGTCTCAGATAAAGAGCGGCATGGAGAGTCTCCCAAGTCCTTTCACCTCCTTCCAGTAGTGGTTTTAGCCTGAAATGGGTGCAGAGTACTGGAACGGCTCCCTCAAGTTCAATGCCCCTTCCAGGTCATCGTCTCCGGTTCAAAGCCACCATCCGACTGGAATCCCCCTCCACCTCCCCCTGCCAACGTTTACCATTAGCTCCCATTGATCACTTCCTTCCAGGTAGTGGCGGAGGAATCCTCTCCAGCACCTGGGGCTGCACAGCCTGTATGGACTGCGCATGTGCGACGACCGTATTCAATGCGCAGTCCGTACAGGCGGCTGCAGCTTGCACGGCGGCTGTACAGGCTGCAGTTTGCATGGCAGCATCCCGTACGGACACCGCGTGAGAGTGGCAGCCCATAAGGATGCCGCACCCTCGGCCGCTCTACAGCTGTGGGGAGGCAGGAGCCATCTTGTCGCCCCTCCCAGAGTGGCACCCGGGGCAGACCGCCCCCCTCCGCCCCCCCTTCCTACGTCACTGCTTCCAGGAGAAACCGAGCGCCTTCTCACAGAGCTGACCTGCTCCGGTTACCGCCAGCTGTAGACCAAATGCGTGTGCCAATTTTTATTATTTTCTAAGTGTCTTACACACGCACATACTTCGTGCTCCATGCTGATTTAATCAGGTGGCTTAAACTGAGCCAGATCCTGGAACCAGGCAGAGTTCGCCGGGGAACTGCAGCTGCATTGCCTCTTCTACTGGACTCCAACTTTGAGGCTCCTTTGGAAGAAGCAGCAGCAGCACAGAAAGCCTTTAGCACAGAATCTCCTCCAAACCTTCCCACTTCAAAAACTTTACCTGCTGGGAGAAACACGTCCGCACAGAGTTTTCCGTGTACCCAAAGGAAGGCCCTTCAAACACCGCTGTGGGAAGTTTCAGAACCTCTCTCAGAAACTGGTCAAACTTTGAAAATATCATCAGGCCGTTGGAATCCGACATTTGAGAGAAGATATCTAAAAAACGCAAATCAAATTTAGATTAACTATATACACTGCCCTTGTGGAAAGGATACAACAATTACGTCTACTTTTTTAAAAAATTGGGGGGGCAGGGGTGTAGGAAGGGGGTGTGGGTGTCATACTTGAGGGTGTGTGTGACAAAATGACACACAGCAGGGGGTGGCACTTACCACGGGGCCTAGCCTGCAGCGCGCCCGAGCCACACGTCTCTCCTGGGAGTGACACAGTGACTCGGGGCCCTGTGCTGCCCAAAACGGCAGTGTGGGGCTTGCGTCTGCCAGACGGACTCCGTGGACAGCTCACCGTGCTGCCCCCCCGGGTGGGTTGCCGCAGCAGCCTTATGTACGGATCGCCCCACCCCCACCGCTCCAGGTGCCAGAGAAGCTAGCTACACCCCTACCGGGGGGGGGGTATTCTTTGCGCCACACAACTTTAAATAGAGAGTTTGGATTTGGATTTGGATTTGATATCCCGCTTTATCACTACCTGAAGGAGTCTCAAAGCGGCTAACATTCTCCTTTCCCTTCCTCCCCCACAACAAACCCTCTGTGAGGTGAGTGGGGCTGAGAGACTTCAGAGAAGTGTGACTAGCCCAAGGTCACCCAGCAGCTGCATGTGGAGGAGTGCAGACGCGAACCCGGTTCACCAGATTATGAGTCCACTACTCTTAACCACTACACCACACTGGCTCTAAATAGGCTGTCAATGGCTCCTGGTCATGAACAGTCAGAGGCAGGCATGCTTGTGAATACCAGTTGTTGGAAACCATAGTGGGGAAAGTGCTCTTGTGCTCAGGTCTTGCATATGGGTTTTCCACAGGCCTCTGGCTGGCCACTGGGAGAAACAGGAAGCAGGACTAGAGGGGCCGTTGGTCTGATCCAGCACACTCTTCTTATGTTCTTTGTAGACACCTTTCTATCACATCCCTCAAAGCAAGTGACTTTTTGTCTTCTGTACACTGAGAATTTCCCTCTAAACATGACAGGCCAATTTCTTCTGGGAGGAGGGGAATAACGGTGGACGCCTTTAGCAAGATTTCTTAACTTCTTTTTAAAAAGGGACCTGCACTCTTAATCCTTTGCTGCGCTCTGTCAAGTACTCCTGGAGGAGTGGCAGAAGGGAATTAACCGTGAATCTTAAAAGGTTTAAAGCAAGCCAACCTAACACAGCAGTACTTGAGTAGAGAACGGAAGAACTATTCGCCCGTATCTAGGAGGAAGTTAAGAGGAAATCAGAACGCCAAATAGTCCTGAAAGTACAGCGCACAGAGCTTTGAGAAAAGGAGCTCCAAATGCGGAAGGATCAAGGCGATGATGGTGAAGCATCTTGGCTCTGCTGGTGGTGGAGGGGAGGAGAAAGACAAGACAACGGCAACACTTCTTCTACGGAGGAGGAGGAGGAGGAGGAGGAAGAAAAAAGACCATCTACACACTAGCTGCCAAAAACGTTCTAGTTTAGACAAGCCTACCCAGATGCTTAGAAATGCTGGTGTGGATTTTAATCTGCTAACTTCCTGTATGTTTTAATGTATTGTAATTTCCCCCCTTATTTTATGGCTTTATAATTTTGTAAACCCCTTTGAGGTTTTTGAAACTCAAGTGGTGTATACATTTCATGAAATTAATAAGCAAGAGGCCGGAAACCTGTAGGTTCTACAATCAGCAGGACTATAAGAGAGCGAGGAAAGTTGATCAGGGCAAAGAGAAGCCAGGATGTCTGCTGGCTAAGGAAACAAATTGTGGGTGACCTAGTGGAAATCAAGAGCACACTCAGCCAGAGCAGAAAACAACCATCCTTTTGACCAAAACATCCGATGGACAGCCCATGGCCACTGCCTGATCCTGTCAGCCTTGTTCCGTGGCCGCCTCTGATCTCAAGAAGCACCGAAACAGAAGCTTCAGTCTGGAGGGGCAGCGTGAGCTCACAGGGGGCCAGAAAAGCCCAAGGAGGGGTTCAAGGAGAGGCATCCAGCCTGACTGTCAGGCAGCGCGAGGAAGCAGATCTTGAGTGCTGCTGAAGGGCAGCTGAGTCAGCAGTTATCTAATGTGAAATTGTTTTCAATGCTAGGAAAAGAGGAGAGGGAAGATCAGCCTGATTTTGAACCCGTTTCAGGCTGACCCTGTCTGGGAATTTTATTCTTGGGGAGAAAATTAGCGCCGCAGTATTTTATTTTATTTTTAAATGGGGGGTGGAGGGGAACAGAGAGCCCAGGATAAAGAATGATGCCTGCAGTACCTATTGGAGCTCCTAGTCCACAGCCAGGAAATTATACACACCCAAGAACAGAAAGGTGTGAGGAACCAAGTCAAGGCAGGCAGAGTCAGTTATTTGCAAAAGGACATAAAGGGATTGGAAGGAGAAAGCAGAGCCAAGGGGGCTTAGGAGAGCGTCCAATGGAAGACGACAACGAGAGAAACTCTGGTGGGCTGGAGCAGGGAAAAGTGAAGGGCTGAGGCGGCCAAGGCAGCAGAAGAGAGGCCTGTCCAGAGCGGGAGAACAGCTGACTCCCATTCACCAGGGAAGCCCCCAAAAGTGTTCCCAGTCAGCATTAGGCCTTCCTGAAGCCAGATCCAGCAGGCAAGACCAAGGGGAGAAATGGCAGGCACCCTCCCCTGCCCCACATTGCTACTCTCAGCTGAGCCTCAAGTCTTCAGAGAAAAGTTTTCCTCGTTCTCACATAACTCCAGTGATACTTTTGGCAAGGGCCTGATCCAGCAACTTGATTCAGCAGACTCTTCCTGCATTCTTGTTACTGAACAGGTAAGCAGAAGAAGACAAAGCAAAGGATAGCTTCTGCAGCTGATGGGGGGCATTTTTTTTTCCTTTTAAGGACAGGATTATGCAGTATCCTTCCGCCTACCCCGAATAATCTCCTTAAAATACTCACATCTCAACTTGTCCAGAATCTTCCCACCGCACATGGTTGCCAACATGGCTTTTATGGAAAACACTGTCAACTTTCCGTGGCCCTCGCTGTAAAAAACAAACAAACTGCAGTTCAATCAATCAGTCAATCGCTTCATTTTTATGCTGCCTTTCCAAAGCTAGAACCAGGCTCAAGGCAGCTTGCAAGCCAGAAGCTGCACCTTGTGGCAGGAGCAAGTCTATGGTCCATTCATGCACAGCCACAACTTATTCAGCAGGACAAGACAAGAGCAACATTCAGAAAGTGTCCAGGAAGGAACACTGCCCCACATTTTCCTGGCTGGTAATGGGGTGGAACATCTTATGCAATGCGGGGGGGGGGGGGGGAGAGAGAGAGAGAGAGAGAGAGAGAAGGCTTCTGTTAGCTGCGCCCATCAGAGGTTGTCGGAATAATGAGATGTGCTGAGATGTTTTTGCCTGCATCCATGCTGTCAAACGTGATTCTATTGCCATAAAGGAAAGGGACATGCTTTTTAAACACTCCTAGCAGAACGGTCCTCTGCTGATTGACACGCCATTACCCTAAGAGGATGACAGCATGCTTGCCACTGTTACGGAAATTATGGGGGGGGTCACCTAAGCAAAGTCTCCTCCTGAGTAAACTCATTTGGGGTATGGAGTGATGCCCTTAAGGGGACCCATCTCTCTGCCATGATCCAGTAGGCGAGAGACCAGGTACACAGGGAAATGCCTCAGCAGGTAATCTCTGGGGGCTTCAGGCTAATATCCCTCAACCAGACTCCCATTGTTCTCTCCCAGATAAGTGCTCAAGGTATCCTTGCCAGTACTTAACACCCATTCACACTTCTCAGGGCTATCTCCCTGATATTGCTCTGTTTCCCCCATATGCTAATCTTGTCTTTCCTGTTTTTCCTATATGTAAATCATGTATAACCCTTCCCTTTTGTGAGGTAGTGATGATGTAGTGATGATGTTTCCAAACTGTATTCTGGGATATGATAGGAGTTTTAAAAGTTCTTGTAACACTGTTCTGGGGGGGCAGTTTGACTGTAACCTATTGCGCAATAAACCCTGTCTTGTCCTTGCTCCAGTGGCTGGACTTCTTTTATTCAACTCCGCAGAAACCAGTGGGCTTATCCCTAAGGGCCAGGTGGCTGGGCAGTTCCACACCTGGGATTTTTCCATTACACCACCTGAGCAAGATGAGAGGCCTTCTCGTAAGAGGAGCCTCTTCCGCACTGACTGGGCTACTTTGTACACACAGGAAGGTTGTAAAGGGAAAAGGAGTCCCAAGGATGCCACCAGCCCCCAAGTCTCAAAATATTAAGTAAATGGATCCCATGATACGTTACTGTACTTCCATCACGACACAACTTGTCCTCCTCTGGTCTACAAAGTCTTCTGCCACCCAACTGCAATAACCAAGGAGGAGGCGGAGGAGTTTCTACCTGCGAGGGCAGCTGCAGAAGGACAGAGAACTCCCAGCCGAAACACCAGCATTCTTCCGTGCCACTAAAGCCAAGTTTTCCATCTCTCTTGCCCAAGAGCGCACACTGTTCCAACGCGCGCAGCAGAATAACTTCAACAGCTGCCAGCCAGGTGAAATGAAGCAAAGCCTATCTTGAGGAGTTTTTGGCTCTCCTGCTCTTGGCTGGGATTAGAGGCTTACACATTGCTCCACAATGGCCTAAAATCGGGGTTATCGAGGTTGATTACTGGAGATTCACAAGTGAAACTGGTGCCTTCACCTTCCTATTCAGCCCCAAGGAAAGAGGCCAAAGGGACTAGGGAGGGGTGGGGCTGGTACCCACAACTGGGTACAACATGCTCTCCCCTGCAGTAGCACAGAACGCGTAACTTGGGTGTGCGACTCCATGGGGAAATGTTAGCTTGAGCCAGCCTTTCGCAACAACCACTGCAGCAATTTCCATGCCCCCAGCAGCTTGTGTAAAGGCAGCTTGGGTTGCGAGGAAGGGCTCCATTTAGCCTCATGGAATTGGACTGCGTCTTTTTAAAAATGTAGTTTTTGAATCCACACATTCAGATGACAAAAATCTCATCACGCTCTGTAACCTTTCATCTGGTCAGATTTCTTGGAGTGCGGAATCCAAAACTGAGCAACAGGATTTGAAGTGTTTGTGTGCTGCAGAGTGACTTGAATGTGAAAATGGCACTGGCCCTTTTCAGCCGCAGGGTCACACCCTAGGCCCACGCTCACTTTGCAGCAGGAGCATTCGCACGGTTTTTAATTGCTGACAGAGCAGATGACTATAGCACATGAGCTCACAAACCTGTCTTGATCTGCAGCCTGAAGGAACACTGAGACACCACAGGGGGATAAACCACCTTGCTCAAACAAGGGCTCTGAGGATGAAACATGGGTGCGATTCTCTGTCAAGGGCCAAAGCCTGCTCTAGCCCAGGGAGTGCCCAAGGCCTCAGGCTCTGCCCCAGCTCACGCAGCGGCTGCCTGGAAGCAACGCAGCCTGTTGGAGAGAGAAGCCCCTGACCTGTCATATGCTGCTATCATGAAGTTGAGGAGAAGGCTGATGGATTGCTCCACGCTGATCTGGTGAGTAGAAGGAAGGCGTTTGTTCAGCTGGTAGTAGATGGATGAAATGATGGTTTCTAATCGAGACACATTGATCTCCGTGTTGTGATCCAATGTGTTAAGGCCATTATCTCGGAAGGCTTCAATCATATTCCAGATATCCACAAGGTGAACTGGAAGGGAAAAGGAAAGACAAGTTTCACTCCTAATTGATGCAAGTTCGGTTGCATTTTTGTGAAGCATCCCTACCATAAAACACAGTAACGTTTCCAGAAACTTCCTTCTACAAGCACAGCTCATGTGGGTGGGGGGCTGGCTGGACGGCTATCCTCTCTGTTAGGGATTCCTTAGTTGCACTGCAGGGGGTTGGACTAGATGACCCCTTGGGTCCCTTCAACTGTGATTCCTTGTGCATTCTGCTAACTCTTCAGCCAACGGAGTCAAGCTGCTCTCTGCCAGCTTTCTCCGGGGGTTCTGCCAGAGCTGTCAAATTACAGCTGAGGTTCCACAATTATCTGGGCATTTCTCTTCACAAACTTAACCTGGCGCTGCAAGACTGAAATTAATTTAACAGGGCCAATCTTTGTGGCTGACTGTTCAGGGTTGGGTGTAGACTTGCACTTGCCTTATCAGTACACAAGTGAAATGCCTGCAGGAAGAGGGGAAAGCCTGGCTGAGGAAAGAGTGGCGTGGGGAGGAATTTCACGCCCTCACCACCCCCAGTCAGCCTCCAACAACCACTCTCCTTGGCCCCAGCATTGAGGCAACGTGAGTGTGACCACGTGCATACGTATACAGGTGAAACTCCAAAAATTAGAATATCGTGGAAAGGTTCATTTATTTCAGTAATCCAACTTAAAAGGTGAAACTAATATATGAGATAGACTCGTGACATGCAAAGCAAGGTATGTCAAGCCTTTGTTTGTGATTATGGTGTACAGCTGGTGAGAACCCCAATTTAACAATTTCAGCTTTGGGGTTTTCATCAGCTGTGCGCCATAATCATCACAATTACAACAAGCAAAGGCTTGGCATATCTCGCTTTGCATGTCATGAGTCTATCTCATATATTAAACTCCAGTAGCTAATGAAAACAATTGCTTACATAAATGGACTTTTCCACGATATTCTAATTTTTCAAGTTTCACCTGCATTTTGGCAGACTGAGGATGCATTGCATCAACTTCGGGGGGTGCATTTTGGCTAGGAAACAGGATGGAAACACAGTAAGGTGGGTGGCACCCCTCCCCTCTTGGCCAGACACTGCAAATACAGCACCTTGTCTGGATTCAATAACTGGGTGTTGCTGCCTGCCTCCCCCAAACACATTTCCCTTGCTTGGTAAACCTAAAGCTAAGCCACAATTGCTTGTTTTCCCATTACCAGATGTCCCCATAGTGCCGTTTCCACAGATACAGCAGCCCCTGGTGGCAAAACACAAAGAGAGGCCACTTGAAAACAGCCAGGCTTTCCTTATTCTAACAGGGAAGAGTGTAGAGGGCGGGGGGCTCTGTCACTCCACTGAAGCAAGTGACTGCCCCCTTGCATGGAGGTGGGGGGGGGGAGAGAAGGGAAGACGGAGGATGGGCCAACCACCCAAGGGTGGGGTGTGGGTGGCAGAAAAAAACACAAGACTTCTCTCTGAAGTGTGACACTCCCTAATGATCCACATGGAAGAGGACAGGGTTTTTCAGCTCCACTGGATCAGGGCCCCAACCCTTTATTTTTTACCCCAAATACAGCCGTGCCACATGATGATCTTGCCATGGCCCTTGCATTCGCTACGACACGATTCCCTGCTTCTTTTTTATCGCTTAGGTGACTTCCAGATGACATGTTGATTGAGCACTCATCCTGATTTGGTTACATGGCATCCTCTGTTTATTGAGCGAGTTGTTCCGATTCTTTTGTGTTGGGCGATTGTTATTCTGCACTTTCTGGGAGGAGCAGGGGTTTGTTGCTCAGGCAGCCCAAACCCACTTTAATTGTGGAACCTGAATTTCCCAGGATGCCACTCCATCTCTCCCACAAAATACTGGCTGCCTGGAAGCGGCCTCCTCATTCTTCTCTGTGCCACGTGAACCTGCCCAACAGACTCTTCCTGTGACATTTCCAAACTAACAAGAACGTGCTCAGTGCCAGAGTCCAATTACACACACAAACACACAGAGAGAGAGCTTCCTCCCACCAGGCTCTTTCCTCCTCTCAACATCATTTCTAAGTCACACGGCCTTCTCCAGGCCTCTTCAACACACCCCTCTCTTGCACATTGCCCTGTAGTTTATGCACAGCTGCAACACTTTCCTGCCGTCTGAGCACTGGCCTTCACTCGGTCATTCAGGTTTTCTGTGTGCGATCTTCAAGTGTGTACTTCAAAGCACACCCGGGCCAGAAGAAAGCACATCATGGGATCCTCTGAATAAAAGTTAGTCTTTATGAGCCTCATGTGGATCAACAGGAACACATCAGCACATGACAACAAGGACATTGTGCAAAGGAGGTGGAGGCACAGAAAGCTTTTCCCAGCTTGCCATTACCACTTTTCATTTTGTCTATCTTTCCCCAAACAATGCAAGGTTTGGGTTGATTTGTTCTTATTGTGAGCTGAGTCTGTGCAATACAGAGGAGTTTATGCAAAGATAAATCTTGACATGTGCACTTATCTAAGATGTTTCTACAGTGGGCGAAACTTTTCACTTACGATTACATCTTTTTTGCACAAATCTCAGTTTGCAGGCAGTCCGATACGTTGACAATCTGATGACGTCGAAGTTCTGAGCCCCTGCGAATCAGAAGCAAGAGAGTTCTTGTCTTAAAGTGGGAAAAGGCCAGCACACAATCCATTTCCCAACAGCATTTTTGGCCTAGTTTTTAAGACACCTGGTAATTCTGTGTCAGAACTATTAATTTCCTTCACTTCCTTTCTGAATCGTTTCCTATGAAATAACTTAAAATGGCACAACAGTGAAATCATCAATAAAGCATATATAACACTACGTCTTGCCCTATGTGAATCACCCACCCGTAGCCCCAATATTCCTCCAATCAGTGGATGACCATTTGTGGCGTTTTTGTTGGACCTCAAAAAGGTCTTGCCCAGGTGTGCATTCTGGAGTTCTTACCTGCTAAACATTATTACAATTCATACACTTAAAAACAAACAAACGTTTTTACAGGAACATTTAACTAACCTGTTTCTGTAATTGTCTTTAGGATGTTGATTAAACAATGTTTTTGTTCTCCTAATAATGCTTTAATAATAATCTATCAATATTTGAGCATTCAAATGTTCATCCCTTCTTGGAATCCTGTCCTTTAAGGCCCCACGACATCTTGGCAAACAGCCTCAGAGCCTTGCCCCCCTCTCTCTCTCCTCATTTTTGCAGCTGCCTTTGGCAATGCCAGCATAGAATCATAAAATCATAGAATCATAGAGTTAGAAGAGACCACAAGGGCCATCCAGTCCAACCCCCTGCCAAGCAGGAAACACCATCAAAGCATTCCTGACAGATGGCTGTCAAGCCTCCGCTTCAAGACCTCCAAAGAAGGAGACTCCCCCTAGATGGCATTTCCCCAAATATCTCAAGGAAAATGGTCAGGGATGGAAACTAAGGATCAAGCATGGAACAGGGAGCTAGATTCCCAAAAGCTGAGAGCTAAGGTAGACCCTCATCCCCAGAATTCAACCGATGCTTCTTTAGGGTGTCATGGGATGCGAGATGAGGTGACCACTAGATGTTATTTGAAGACTGAAACGTGTAAACGTATAAGCTTCATAAACATCCCTGGTCTTTGAAATGTGACACCCCAAAACTCTCAAGAGGAATCAATTTAGTGAAAAAGTATTATTTAAAAAACCCCACCTGTTATTAAATATTCTGTTTTACAATTTCAAATAAACAATTTACAAACTTCAAAATATCCAGTGACTTCCCTTCTCTTTCCATGGTTCATTTTAACATGCTTTTAAAAGACTGCGGAACGTTATTTTGTGAAGTTGTAAGCTAAAGCAGAGTTCTACTTACTCATTTCCATAAACAGCTGCCTCTTCTCTGCCATCGTTCTCCTCCTCTTTCCGCTCTCCTCAATCATCCTAAAGACACAAAGTGAGAGGTTCAGCCCCATTGACTTCTCTAGCTAAGCCAGCCTGCAGGGGGTTCGTGAAGTTTCCATATTAATCTGATCTAGAAAGTCACACAGGAAACAGCGAATAGAAACCACTAGGCAAAGTGAACTACGCCAATTACTTTGATAGTTTGAGAGCTGGGATGTAGGCAGAGCGGGGGGGGGGGGAACGCTAGCAAGATAAAGAAACCTCCTCCTGCGATTTTGTTTTAAATACAGACCCAGGTACAAGTTTTGGGGGGTGGGAAAGAAGAGGGCAGCTTTATTTTGCAAAATAGGCTGACATGAGTGAGATGGTTGCTTTTGCTTTAGAAAATAAAAACGACGTTAAAAAATTCTGCCACCCCCATTTTGCAAACAGCACCGACTTAGAAACAGGCAGCTCTCCACTGTGGCTCCTTCTCCAGCACTGTGTCTGAGTAATACTGATGCTTCCATTGCTTATGCTATATTAGCCCTCCACGTCAGCCACCAGAAAAGCTACTGGGACGACAGCATTTTTGCATTTATTTGCAAGCTCTACACAGGAGGTTTCAATGGAGCAGGTGTGCAGCTCCTCTCACACTGTCCTGGAGGAGCACAACCTTTCCTATTTTCATGGAAGGAATGTTTTTGCAAAAACAAACCAACAAACCTGTTTGGCTATGAACATACGGCCTGCTTGCCCTCTCCCACTGATTTCACTGCTCAGTCAGTTCTCCGAAAGACGACTATTAGCAGGATCAGTGGAGTCGTGCGATGCTCCTTAGATATGGCAAAGAAGAACTAGCCTTGACTTTTCTGTCCTGCTGCCTTTCACAGAAGTCCTGGTATTCTAAACAGTAGTAGCAGGAGCCTAAATGCATCCTCACATGTGCCAAGAGTTTTTGGAATGCTAAATTTAATAAAGCAAATTCTTTCCTCATTATTCTTCTGATGTAAGAAATCAGATCTGGAAATTAAGGTGCATGTCAAAATGGAAATGTAAGGTAGAAGTAGGGGTACAGGAAGGAGCTGACAGAAGCGTGCCCTGTGACTTCTGCCTTGGAAGGCAGGATAAGCTAAAATAAGTTTAAAAGTCACAAGCCTGGGTAGCCTTATTGATGATCCCAGGGAGGGGTCATAGTTTACTGGGGAAAGTGTGCCACACCAAGGAGCTGCTCTCTTGGCCAATACTACAGGACCTATTTTAACAGGTTTCGCTCTTCTTGGAGCTCATCAGCTGTAGGTAACGGCCTATTTTGCCATACTTTCTCAACGGGAATGTGATGATCGGATGGTCAGGAACACGGAGCACCATTTGCCTCTAAGCCCTACTCAACCCCACCTTCCAAGGACACAATGTATTACAACATGCATTCTTTTTTGAAATTTGAGATAGCTGTTGTCCAACATTTGATGTGCAAAAATAAAAATAAAAAAATCAGCTGGCCAGATTCCTGGCCAGGTGTAGGCAGAAACAGCTGCCTGGCTACATTTGCCATTGGTTTGTGTCTGAGACTCTTAGTGGCAGGTATGAGCTCCTTTTGAGTAAGAACTCAGGGACTAGGTCATCAGCCTCTAACACAGCTTTAGCGTGTGATATAAGACAGCAATGTAAGCATCATTAAATTCAACAGGAATTCCTCCCAGGTAAATCTATCTATCTATCTATCTATCTATCTATCTATCTATCTATCTATCTATCTATCTATAGGAGGGCAACCAAAATGGTCAAAGGCCTGGAAACGATGCCTTATGAGGAACGGCTTAGGGAGCTGGGTATGTTTAGCCTGGAGAAGAGAAGGTTAGGGGGTGATATGATAGCCATGTTCAAATATATAAAAGGATGTCATCTAGAGGAGAGTGAAAGGTTGTTTTCTGCTGCTCCAGAGAAGCGGACACGGGGCAATGGATTCAACTATAAGAAAGAAGATTCCACCTAAACATGAGGAAGAACTTCCTGACAGTAAGAGCTGTCCGACAGTGGAATTTGCTGCCAAGGAGTGTGGTGGAGTCTCCTTCTTTGGAGGTCCTGAAGCGGAGGCTTGTCAGCCATCTGTCAGGAATGCTTTGATGGGGTTTCCTGCTTGGCAGGGGGTTGGACTGGATGGCCCTTGTGGTCTCTTCCAACTCTAGGATTCTATGAGTCTATGATATCTGCAGTCTGTCTGTCTGTCTTTCTTTCTTTCTTTCTTTTAGTTGCCCTTACTAACCCCAAATCCTTAGTTATTTGAATGCAATCTACAATACCAAGCAGTTACAATTCTATATACACTTAAACACTTTGTCTGCTTTAGATTCCTTGACCTTCTACAGCATGTGAAATAAACTGACCACCATGTTTGGAAATACATACTGTACAGCAAATAAACAAAATACAAAATACAAGCTCAGAAAAAGTTTCAATCTGCACATACTTTTTTGTTCTCCTCAGTCAGGGGAAGAGAAATTCTTTTGGCCAATAGGCCAAATCTTAATCTCCTCAACCTCTTGTTTGACAAACACCTGATATCATAGTGACATCAAGAGATACTGCACTTAGAAGCCTCAGTTGTCAGGATTTCAAAGTGCTGGTTTGGAGGAGAACCATGGAGGTTGTTGGAAAGCCCTGTGCTGTGCTTTGAAGACCCAACAACCAAGTCTGCAAAGCGTAGCACTGGGAGGGAAGGGAGGCTTCCATTAAACGGAAGCAGTGTCTCCTTCCTTGAGCAAGGCATGCTCCTACCACCAACGAGCTGAGGGGTGGCTGGGTGGGAGCATGCCTTGCTCCAGAACAGAAACAATCAGGAGCTCATTTGAAGCTCTTGATTTTCCTTTGAAGCCCTGCCCTTACCTGGCCCACATGTGATGTCAGGTCAAGTGTAGGGCAGGCAGGTGTGGCTTCTTGGAGATGACTTGGTGAGCCAAATGGGGAGAGCTGCTGGGCCAAGTCTGGCCTGCAGGCATGAGGTTCTCCACCACTGGACCTAAGGCCATGCAGGGTGGGGTAACCAGAAGGACAAAAACAGAGACAGCTGATAGTTCAGGAACCAATTAGGATAAAGCCTGAGACGGTAGTCTTTTCATGGATATATTGCCTAATGTGATAGGAGTCCAAAAGAGCATTGTTGCAGAGTTCAAAACTTTAATAAGGCTTTGCCATCTCCTCTTCCTCACTACGGTCACCTTTGACCTTGGCCAAAGCCCCTCCCAAGGATTAGGAGGATCCCCAGGAAAGGTGTGGGACGTGGCCTGGAGGCTGCAGGTAAACACTGAAGGAGGGAGATACCTCTGGCACAAAAGGAAGCGTGTTCTACCCACACAAGCACCTTTCGAATCCATGCCAATGTTGAGCTCAACAATATCCAGATTCCTGACAGTCCTTGATACACTGATCTGTCAGGCTGGATGCAGACCTCAGGTTCCCTCCACCACACAAGAGTGGAAAGTGTCCAGGCATCCCATTGCCACCTCGGCTAAACTAATGTTGCAGGTTCTTGTGTTGCTTCTTGAAGGTGACTGCCATTTATACCCTGACTTTCAACATTTACAGGGCAATTTACAGATGGATGGATTTTTGCCCGCTGCAGTAAACTTCCTTTTCTGGTGTATTGGAAATGAAAGATAATTAATGAGTACATTTGCAATTGTTGTTTGAATAAAAGTGAGGCACTTGCACTTTTTAATTCCATATACATATGTACCATACACTTTACTGTGTTTTATATTCTTAAACTAAACTGAGTTTAGCTCTAATAGGAAATACATTTCACTATTTCCCAAAATATATGTTTTCCAAGGCTTTATCTGGTGGACTTACTGTATCCCTAAGGCTCCCCCTTCAGCCATATCAGCCAAGTATCAAAATAACTCTGCTTTCTACTTTTCAAAGTACAGCAGCCACACAGCTCTGGAAAACAAGGCAAAGCTCCTACATTTGTACATTTTTTAAATGGAATTACTTGAGAATAGAGTAATGCCTGCTAAGATTTCACTATTTTACAATGTTTTACTCATTTTACCATTTCTTTTGTTATGATGTGCATTTTAAATTATTTTGCTGCCTACCAAAAACATAGGAAATTGAACAGGATACAACAGATACCTAGGATTGTACACATTTCTCTGCATGCTTAGTTCTACTGGCACAACTGGGAATTCTATTTCTTCCCCATGTGTCCTCCTAAAATATACCCTTGGAGGGTCACCCCAACCCTCCAGAGCAGATTTTGAGGGAGGGCTACAGAGCACAGGAGAGGAAGTGTCGGTTCCGTTGTGGGCACAAAAGTCTGTGGCACCAGTGAAGCACAGATCACACTGGCTTAGTCCACAAAGTGACCAAAATATTTTACACTGGACAAAAGTTTTTTATGTTTTTTTATGTATGGGAAACACACAGCACGATTCTGATGCGACTTTGCAAATTTAGATTTGGAGAGACACACAGAGAGACATCACATTATTTTGACAAGCTTCATTATTTCGCCAGAGAGAAAAATTACAGAGATTCAAATTTGGAGTTCAAATGGGCTGACAACAGACAGAAATTTACACACCCTCAGGAGTGTCTCTGTGCTGTAACTCAAAGTTAACCAATCCAGATACCTGTACAGTAGAACCTTGGTTCCTGAATGGCTTAGTTGCTGAACAAATCAGCTCCCAAACGCTGCAAACCCATAGCCGGATGTCCGGTGAGGTTTCCGCTTGAGTGCAGGAAGCTCCTGCAGCCAATCGGAAGCCACGTCTTGGTTTTTTAATGGTTTCGGGAGTCGAACAGACTCCAGGAATGGATTAAATTTGAGAACCAAGGTACCACTGTACTATGCTGGACATTTAGCACTAAACTTGCATCAGAAGGTCGGCGGTTCGAATCCCCGCAATGGGGTGAGCTCCCAATGCTCGGTCCCAGCTCCTGCCAACCTAGCAGTTTGAAAGCACACCAGTGCAAGTAGATAAATAGGGACTGCTCCAGCGGGAAGGTAAATGGCGTTTCCGTGCATTGCTCTGGTTTGCCAGAAGCGGCTTAGTCATGCTGGCCACATGACCCGGAAGCTGTCTGCGGACAAACGCCGGCTCCCTCGGCCTATAGAGCGAGATGAGCGCCGCAACCCCAGAGTCAGACACGACTGGACCTGATGATCAGGGGTCCCTTTACCTTACCTATGGCTCCTCTTCATCTTATCTAGGACAAAGCAGAAGGGAGCTAATAATAATAATAATAATAATAATAATAATAATAATAATAATAATATATTTATACCCTGCCCTGCCTTGTGGCTGGGTTTCCCCACAGAGCTCACTTTTTGTGCACGATTTTGAGCCTGTTGTGTAGGCTGTGGAATCTTAATTACACCTTCTGAGCTTACAGAACATTTAGCTATGGCACGACCAAACTCTTTACGAGATAAATGCTACAGTGTAACCCCTGCTCCGAGTACACATCTGCCATCTATTCTCCTACACAACCTGTAGGATGTAAGCAGCACATTAGCTGACACCACTACGACTCAGGTTTGCAAAATTACTACGGTATAATTTTCTTCCCACAAGGGCAAACCTCTCCTAGTCCAATTACAATTCATTGCGGACAAAACGTGAGATTCTAATTTTAGGTTACATCTGCATATGCTGTTGCTCTGGAGACCTTCCTTGAACAAACATGCGAACAAAAGGTAGAGCAACAGGGACTCTGCCCCTGCTTGCTCCACTAGGCAAGACAGCCACTCCGCCTTGCCAGCCCCCCACCCTTTACAGCTCACCCCAATCCTCACTATCTCCCCACAGCTCTTGCCACCCCCATGCTGAAGGAAGAGGGTGGCCACGTGAACTGCATACATTCTTACGTACCTATCCTAGTTTTCTTTTTTATTAAATCTGCATACGACCCTTCATCCCAGGATCATGGGGCAATTCACAGCATAAAAATGCAGAATGAGAACACAACATATATAATAAAACAAGAGCAAAAACAAACTAGTAACACTTGTGCCACATCTTCATATACAGAGCTGGGGCAAGGCATCCTAACTACACTGCTTTTCGTTTCTTTTCAGGCAATGGCATGGTTTCAGTCCTGCATCAAGCGTGCCATACATAGAGCTGCGTGGGAATGTATCATGGCTTATTCTTTCAGCACAACAGAATTCACACGGGCAGCTACTAACTCTTCCAGAGATAGCCAAGTCTGAACCAAAGGCATCAACATGGCTGGGTGTGCTTAGCAAGAGGGATTCTCTCATTATGGAACTGAGATGTCAGATAAAGCCACACAATCCTCTAATCCAGGGTATCCAACATGGCAACCACCAGAAGCTTTGGACTACAACTCCCAGCATCCCTGCCCACTGGCCGTGCAGAGTGGGACTAACGGGGACTGAAGGTGGCTATCCCAGCTCCATTGGATCTTCTTGACAATGGAGTTACCGGTACTTGTCCTAGCTGGGTTCAAGAGTCTCTAATATTGCTATCCTGACCTTGCCTCTCTCATGCCAAAGAGGCCTTTCAGTCACATTGGTCGGTGGCATGAACGTCTATGGCCATTATACTGCAAAATAACACCTGAGTGAGATTATATTCTCTACCTGAGGCCATGCAGTCTGCTGAAGTAACTCCAAAAGAAGATGCAGGAAATCCAACAGTTACAAGTTCCCCACCCCAAATCTGCTATTACGCCAAAGACTTCACTCTCTCCTGGGTAAGAGACAAGTTCAGCAATTCCTCATACAGCCTGGTGAAAATTTACTGTATTCACGTGAATCTACTGTGCACCTCAATTTTCAAAACCTTTAAGCCAATGAAGTATTTGCTGGCAAATGTAAATGCACCATCAATTCTAATGTGCACCCTAATTTTGGTGACGTAATTTGGCCAAAAAAGTGACATTCGAGTAAATACAGTACAACAAAAAGCTGATCAAGTCACAACTGCCTTTTGGAGCACAATACTTCCTTTTCCTAAGAGCAATATTCATTTCAATCTGGCAAGTTTTGCTCACAGCAATCGTTTCACTTAAGTCTGTGTAGCCTTTCCTTGCAGTTTGCAAAAAAATAAATAAAAATAAATTAGTCTTTTGATTCCCCTAAACGGCAGACCAGAACAACTTTTCTTTTCAGAAGGAGATGGTCATTCTCAAGGAAAGCAACTCGGTGGTTTTAATGCAGGAGGGATCAAGGCAGAAGACAGCAGAACGAAGGCAAGGAGCGACTGCAGAATAAACCGCAGGTAGAGTCAAACAGCAGGATCAATGACATGGCATGCATGTTCTGCTGGTGGAAAGCATGGGCTGCTATCCATAAGTAGGACTGTGGAGAGCACAGATCCTCTTAAACCAAGTTTGTTGGGAAGGACTAGGGAACAACCCCAAAGCACAAGTCAACAAGAGGAAAAGGGTCATATTTTCTAAAAAAAATAATTGATCTGAATTGCCTCCAGCTCTGAAACTTATTACAATGCAATACTGGAAATGACTTTTAAAAATTTAACTGGGGGATGAAGAAGAAGAAGCTGTCATGTCCATAGCTGTCAACTTTCCCCTATTCTTGTGAGGAATCCTATTCGGAATAAGGGAATTTCTCTTTTTAAAAAAGGGAAAGGTTGACAGCTATGCACATGTCGCAGTTCAAGCCTGGTCAAAAGCAAACTTCTAAATAAGCTGACTGGAAGCTTTTCTGGTTGTGCAGGCACCATGCACAATATGCTCCTTCCAGCACAGCTGCTGCTTCCATTGCACAGCCTCCATTGAAATTAATGGAGGCTGCACAACAGCACTTGACAAACTGCACCTGCCTTTTCCTAATGCAAGACTGCATCACCATTGCAACAGCTTTTCTCCTCCTCCTCCTCCTCCTCTCCCCTCTCCAGTCAAAGAAAACCCCCACGTAGCAATGCAGGCAGTTGCTGTTTATGAATAACAGAGCTGTATGCTGAGAGAACATTAGCTCTGAAAGGAAAACTCTGTTTATCTCACCCCAGTTCTGCAGTAGAACAGATGGAGGCAGCCGCAAACAGAGAGTGCCAAATCCTCTGGGCACACACCTCCCCCCCCCCAATTCCTGGGCCCATGGAAAAAAGCAGCACAAACCAGAAGATCTGGCTGCTTGTTTTCAATTTGTGTGTGAATTCTACCAACCCATAACTCTCCACGCACCCTCCTTACCTAGCACACAACCACTTTCTTCCCTCCCTCTGCCCAGCTTTTGCATCAAGACACTCAAGCCTGCAAGGGCAGCGAGGATGAGGATAGGGAGCAAGGGAGGCCCCTGAGCTCTACAGAGCTCCATCTTCCTGAAAAAGGGCCTGTCAGGAGGGCCCTTGAGGAGCAACCCTGGCATCTGGTATCATTCAGGTGTTTTAGATGGTGGTCATTGGGTTGTTTTGGTCTTGTGAGCTATTTTGAGTCCTTCTCTCTGGTTATAACACAGAAAATAAGTTTTGCAGATAAAATTAACTTTAAAAAAAATCCTCCAGCTTGTCTCCTTAGCTTCCTTAATATCAGAAGGCTCAGGAAGTGTGCAGTGTTCATCAACAGAACCTCACATACAGTCTCTCCACCCAACCCATGCTTCCTCGAGTAATTTTCAACAGTGACCATCCTACCTGATCAGCATCTGGTCTGATCAAAAGGGGCTCTTCTTATGGGTGGTCTTGGAGAGTGGTCTCAGAAGGGCAACCTGTTTGAGGCTTGGGAGAGTAGTTAGCCACAATGTGTGGCAACTACAGAGTGAGAATCTGGCCACCATCCTGACGCAGAAAACTGCAGAGGCCAGCTGCCCACAGTATCTTCAGCTTCTGGAGATTGGAAGAATGTAAGTGGCGAGTTCCTATTCCATTTTCTGCACATTGTTTTATATACTTATGGAATCTATATTAAACCTACTCTAACCTTTATAATCTAGCATTTCACAGCAGTTTGCTCACAACTTCAGATCACCACTGCTTCTATATTCTTTTCCTTCTCAAGTGTGTTCTTTGACAAGCAACAGAAGAAGGCTAGAAAAAATTGTCTTAGTACCAAGACACCAATCTCTGAGGCTGGCTCCTAAGAAGTTAAAGATGTTTTTTCCAGCCTGAGCAGCTTGATGCAGGGCCTTAAATGTGACCAAAGACTGCCTCAACATCACACAAGAGCTTAAACTTTCCCCCTATGAGTTGCCATTAAGCTAATTCTAGGAGGCACACAGCCTTAGGATGACGTCGTACCCTTAACCTTTCAGCATGATGAAATGCACTATTCATTCCCCCTATTTCACAATCCAGGCCAGTGTATAGGCAAGACAATGCTTCCCGTTACACTGGAGTATGGCTTTGCCAAAGTCATTTCAAACATCTAAATGTCAGTCCTTTGCCCTTCCTGAAGCCATCCTCCCAAGTTGTATACAGTGGTACCTCGGGTTACATACGCTTCAGGTTACAGACTCAGCTAACCCAGAAATAGTACCTCGGGTTAAGAACTTTGCTTCAGGATGAGAATTGTGCTCTGGCGGCGCAGCGGCAGCGGGAGGCTCCATTAGCTAAAGTGGTGCTTCAGGTTAAGAACAGTTTCAGGTTAAGAACGGACCTCCGGAACGAATTAAGTTCTTAACCCGAGGTACCATTGTACATGAAAGCTTCAAGCAGTTCTTCAGACCCTAAAGAGCGAGCCCTAGGACCAGACCGGAGCAAGTGCCCTCAAGGGGGAAGGCAGCTCAGTCGGTCAAAGCAGCATTTTAACGCCTACAATTGACCTGCAGAGCTACTACCGGTAACTTGGTGAACACATTATGAACTTCGCGTAGGACAGAGCTGAAGAAGCCAACCTATGTGCTTGTATTTATTTTATATTGCTGTCCTTCTCCATACACCAATACAAAGCAGTGTACAATTATTATGATTCATTTCATCTCCACACCGCTTTATATTTTAAAGAAATTTAATCTCAAAGCCATTTACAACTTACATTAAAACATCAAACAACCCAGAATAAAATATTACACAAAAGGCAAACATAACTAACAGAAAACTAAAATATAATCTTAAAGATTTCAAAATAAACCACTACGAAGGAGGTCAAGTGCAGAATGCACATTTAACACAGCAAAGGTAACCCCAAAAATATATATCTCAAACATTTCAAAAGAGAATGTTACAATTATAATCAATGAAACAGAACTCAATCCACTAACACTTACACTCAAAGGCAGCAACACTAAAATATGGAATAAATTTCAAACTCCAAATACTACCTGTCCTTAAAAAAAATCAGGGGGCCGGCAGATCTCCCCACACATTTCCTTGCACTGAGGGAGGTGGAGAGATCAACTAATCATGCAGATAAACTTTGCCTGGTGCCTTTTTTTAATAGCACTTTGGGCCATTTCGGATTTCTTTTTATGCAATTCAGCAGCAAGACTATTAATACAGGTGAAACTCAAAAAATTAGAATATCATGGAAAAGTCCATTTATGTAAGCAATTGTTTTCATTAGCTACTGGAGTTTAATATATGAGATAGACTCATGACATGCAAAGCAAGATATATCAAGCCTTTGCTTGTTATAATTGTGATGATTATGGCACACAGCTGATGAAAACTCCAAAGTTGAAATTGTTAATTTGGGGTTCTCATCAGCTGTACGCCATAATCATCACAATTATAACAAATAAAGGCTTGACATATCTTGCTTTGCATGTCATGAGTCTATCTCATATATTAGTTTCACCTTTTAAGTTGAATTACTGAAAGAAATGAACCTTTCCATGATATTCTAATTTTTCGAGTTTCACCTGTAGTGTCAAGTACAACAGTCATAGTGTCAGACTCCCCCATCAAAATGCCACACAAACAAAATATGCTCCGATGTCGGGATATTATGAATTCAATGAAAGGTACCTGTAAACACTGCATGGGAAAGCATGGAGACCTTGTGAGCTGTAGGTTGGTCTTTTATTTTTACAATGGGATTGTTGGGATTCAAAAAACTTCCCAGCAGCTTTCAATTCAAAATGGGTTTCTATGGTGCATTAAACAAAATATTTAGTCCCCTTTTACATACTTGTTTTGAATATGTATATGTATATTTTGGTTGGACAGTGTTCTCGAAGCTACTAGCATGAGTTTGGCCAAACTGCGAGAGGCAGTGAAGGATAAGCGTGCCTGGCGTGCTCTGGTCCATGGGGTCACGAAGAGTCGGACATGACTGAATGACTGAACAACAACAACAGTATTTTGAAATTATAGTCAGTTGGACTATAATCTCAAAATATACATACACATATTTCCCCTATTTCTGAAAACAGGGGATGACAAAATAAAAGATGGAAACAACAGAACTGGACTAAGGAAAAGCTTTAGACTTTAAAGCAAAAACATGTGTATGCAATTAAAATACAATTAAATTACAAGGGCTGTCATGCCGCTTACTTAAAAAATTAATAAATAACAACAATAATCAGGATGGAACAGATGCTGTTGTTTTTCTACATGGTCAATTGAACTTGCTCTCTTGAAAAAGCCTATTTATTATTTAGCAGAAAGGGCAAGCAAACAAACTGAGGCTTGGCCATTGCATCATGTTTAGTGAAAGTCCTGCCTTCAGGGCTAATTGTGGACACTTCAGTCCACATGGCATTTGGGCTTCCTCCTTCCCGGAGATGTGGGATTTTCAGGAAAAAAATAACTGGAGAATTTCTCTGTGCCAATTAGGGTAATTTTTGGGTGCCCCAAGCATGATCTGGTTTAACATGTTTATTTTACTTTGAAACCGCCACACTTGCCAAATACCATTGCTACTAATGAACTGATTAAATGAAAAGTTTTCCACAGAAAACAAAGCAATGGAAAAGAAATTCCTTCCACATCACTGCTGCCTATGGTGAACCATTTGCACAAAGCAGCAAGGTCAATTTATACCATTTGCAGTACTGGAAATCCACATCTGAGAAGAGTTACACAATCTGACCAGATCATCTTAGAATGCTCAGGATAGTCATTCATGTGAATTCAGCTCCCTTCACAGAAACCCACTTACACAGGCTCTAGGCTCAGATTCAGCAAAGTCTCATCCTCCATCATTCAAGACAACCGGCTCAGGAATAGGATGGAAGTTAATCTGCCTTGTCTTAAGCTGCACCTGGAGAAGGGCTGTGGGAACTAACTCAAGCATCACCCGGGAGGGAGGCGTTGAACGTGGCTGGAGCATGATCATCACGTGGATGGGGTGTAAGGCAGTGTGGGCTTGCTGGAGGGGGAAGGGACCCCCTCTGCTGCAGGTGGATTTACTGACCCCTGCACATAGTAACTGGATATTATTATCAATGGCCCCTTAGGTTTAATAGAATATTTTATTTTAATATTTTGTTGGAAGCTGCCCAGAGTGGCTGGGGAAACCAGGTGGGCTGGGTATAAATAAATTATTATTTAAATTATTATTATTATTATTATTATTATTATTATTATTATTATTATTATGTCACAACACTGAAGCATCAGCGGAAACTACAACAGGAAGAGTCCGGATGCCAACAGTGAGATTTGAGTTATAGGAGCCTCATCTCCTCTTGGCTCTCTGGACTCCCACAAATCACAAGTCTTGCATACCTTAGCTGCCTCCCACTTCCCACAGCCCCACCTTCCTGTAGGCCAGGAATGGGCAAACTGTGGCTTTCCAGAGGCTGTTGGATTCCAACTCCCACCAGCTGCAGCCATCAAGGCCTCAGTTCAAGGGTGAAGGGAATGGATCCCCGCAACCTCTCGAGACCCTAGTGTGCAAGGAGGATGGAGGACCTGTGGCCCTGCGTGAGAGGGTGCCCCAGTGCTTTTTTCTCCTTTTCTCCATCCAATATTCCACTGTTCAGATTCCTGCTCTTCAGGAAACTGCCTCTTTCCCTCCCTTACCTTATACAGGTAACCCTTGACCCTGGTGTTTCTTCAGAGAGCCCTCCTGCCTCCCCTCTTCAAGCTTTGTTGCCCACCTACCTTTTCTAAGGAAGGTCCTCTGCTCTACTGGCTAGTCTGCACCCTTTTCTTAGCCCTCTTGCTTCTGGTCTCCCTGTAGTCCCTTATGCTTCAAGGCACCATAGACATATAACAGTTGACAGGATCTCAAAGGTCTGCCAACCCAAACTCCCTCCAATTCAGGAAATTCACAAATGCAGCATCACAACCAGTGTTCAATAACTGGTTTTTGCATTTTGCACCTGGCTGCCGGCCACTTGTGATCAAGTGAAGAAGCCTGGGTGCCAGTTTGGCACTTGGCACCCCCATCATCTGGAGGGGATCCTTGGATCTTGACACACACTAATACTTTGTCCTGTAGAATTCTATCCATTTTACTTTATCTGCACAGTGAGAATGTTTCTGTGCAGCGGGAGCAGGAGCAGTGAACAACGTCATAGCTAATTGTTGTAGCTTGTCTTCACTTATTTCTTACGCTATGAATGGCCTGTGTTACCATCAAGAAAAAGAGGTAGGAATAGGCCAATATATATGAGGATTGTCTCTGGATCAAGTAAATTTTCTTCTTTAAGTTCTCAGTTGTTAACCTAGCTCATGGTTGTCATCTGAACTAGCCATGTGTTTAGCTGGCAATCTCAGTTCAAGAAAAAGTAGACTTTAGAGCCATCTTACCCAAAAATGGCAACAAGACATTCCGTTTTGGCAACTGCAACCTTCGTTTAAGAGTCTATCTCAACATTGCACATCCACTCAAGATTGCAGCCGTCCAGGGCTGCTTTTCAGTGAAAAGAAGAGCCCCGGGGCTTCATTTCGTCCATTTACACGCAAGGTACCCTTTGTCCCCAGAAGCAGTGCCTTTCCCAAAAGGCAGCAGAAGCTAGCCAGGCAGGCAGGCACAGTGCTGTCCCTCAGCAACTGGTGCTGATTCACCCAGGTAAAGAACCCAGGAATTCATGCCGGGCTCAATGCTGTACTATGCTGGGCTTCAACGGGGCCTTGAACCCTGCAGCCCAGTCTGGAGTGCCTGCCAGGAGAAACCCTCAAAACCAGGCAAAGCTGCTGCTATGTTACAGGGAGGACGACCATCTGCAGTTGAGGCAAGCTCCTCCATGGCTTGGAGACCTTGCTTGCCCACAGGGCATTCCTGGCACTCATGTGGAGTCACAGATAATGCCCGCTCTTCTTCCGTTTCCTAGCCACCTGCACCCCTCCACTTTTGCCCCAAAGCCACTTAGATGAAAGATGCAACTCTTGGGGGTGGAGGTGGGGTGGCTACTATAGGAAGGACCAGCGACAACCCCAGAGCCTCGCGGCCCCTTAAAGCAGGCATAGGCCAACTCGGCCCTCCAGATGTTTTGGGACTACAACTCCCATCATCCCTGACCACTGGTCCTGTTAACTGGGGGTGGTGGGAGTTGTAGTCCCAAAACATCTGGAGGGCCGAGTTTGCCCAGGCCTGCCTTGAAGACTAAGAAAGGTATCGTGGCGCCCAGAAGACTCGCCGCTCAGCGCCCACCGGCTGCTGGCCCACCTCCCTCTCCTCCGAGAAGCCTGCCGCTCCCGGCCCTCGCAGGGAATAATAATAATAATAATAATAATAATAATAATAATAATAATAATAATAATAATAATAATATTTTATTTGTACCCCGCCCATCTGGCTGGGTTTCCCCAAGGAAGACCTGCGATCCACAGCGGAGGCCGACAAGGGGGGGCGAAGCACGGGCCGCGGAAGGAAAGGTTTCCCTTGGGCCGACCCCCAAGAGAAGGCGGCGCCCTACCTCGCGGGGCTGTTGTCGGGGCGGAGAGGAGGGCAAGGCGGTGAGAAGCGCAGGCTATGAGCAGAGCCCCCCCCCCGGTCCCTCCGCAGTCGTCACAGGCCAGTTCCCGCCACAGCGTGTCACGGCCCAGCGTGACCGGGGGGGGCGCCCCCTCCCCCATTCCCCCGGGGGGTCTCGCGGGGCCTGCGCCGCCCGCCCGTTTCCTGAGGGAGCGAAGGGGCTCCTCGCCGCCGCCCGCGACCACTTACTTCTCCGCCGTCTCCCCGCGGTGGCGGCTCCTTCTCCTCCTCCTCCTCCGCCCGCCGCTCCCGCTCCCGCTCGCCGGGCTCCTCGCTCGGCTTCCCCTCAGGCAGCGGCTCCGAGAGGCTCGCGCCCGAGGCACGACGCGGCGGCCCACCAACCCGCGCTCGGCCCCCGGCGCCCGCCTCCTGGCAGCGGGCTGACCAATCCGGGCGGCGGCCACGGGGAGGGCGGGGAGAGCCGTCCCCGCCGACCAACCCGCGAGGCGTCCTCTGCCGCCCGCCGCCGAGGGCGTCACCAATGGGGAGGCGAGGACCCGGCCGGGGAGCCACGCCCTCCCCCGGAGCCGGCCACGGCAGGCGGGAGCCAATCCGAGGGCGCGAGGGGAGGGCCCAAGGGCTGCGCTCCATCCTCCTCCTCCCCACCTCGCAGCCGCACAACCTCCCAAGGGCGAGCGGGGGCGCATGCGCGCGCAGCTGCCTAGCCAACCGCCTCACGCGCGCTTCGCTACGCGCTGCCTTTCTCAGGCTCCCCTTCCTGCGCAGGCGCAGCTGGCTCCCGAACCCCGTTGCTGTGGTGACGGGAAGCGACTGCCTCCCCGTCCGTCCTGGGCTCACCCTCCGCTGCTGCACACACCACGTGACGAGCTCCCTGCATGCAGAAAGCTAGCACGTCATGGAAAAGGAGCCCATCCAAGAATTCTGGGAAGTGTAGTTCACCGCTCAAGCAGGGCTTCCTTGCCCAGCATTCTTAATAAAACTACTGCCACAGCTGGGCGGAGTACAGCCTGAGCTGCCCATTCCGAAGCAACAGAGCATCTCCTTTAATTCCCAGCTTGCAGACTTCCCCAAGGTGTATGGGGCGTTAGCAGATGGGCAGTATCAACTCTGGCACACGACTGCAGTGCCTGGAGCAAGCAACTGGACTGCACAGCATTCCCATTATATTTGCCGTTGAAACCATCATAATTTAATTAATTGGTTTAATTCCCACCTCCCCTGGGACACAGGTGGCGCTGTGGGTTAAACCACAAGAGCCTAGGGCTTGCCAATCAGAAGGTTGGTGGTTTGAATCCTCGCGATGGTGTGATCTCCCGTTGCTCGGTCCCCGATTCCTGCCAACCTAGCAGTTCAAAAGCACGAAGTGCAAGTAGATAAATAGGTACTGCTCTGGTGGGAAGGTAAACGGCGTTTCCGTGCGCTGCTCTGGTTCGCCAGAAGCAGCTTAGTCAAGACCCGGAAAAACTGTCTGCGGACAAATGTCGGCTCCCTCGGCCTATAGAGGGAGATGAGCGCTGCAACCCCAGAATCGTTCGCGACTGGACTGAACTGTCAGGAGTCCCTTCACCCTTACTTTTACCCCTTTTCTTCAGGGAGCTCAGGGTGGTTTGCCCCCTCATTTAATCCCAACAACCCTGCAGGGTTGGTTCTTGCTTGGCCAAGTGGAGACCTGAACCCTGATGCTGGTCTGAGGCTCTAACCACTGGCAAGCGCTTCTGATTACATTAAGCACCAGCTTTTTGTTCTTTAAGGTAGTGCGGGGCTCAATGAACAATTTCCTGAAGGACACTGGGGTGGAGAGAGAGATGCTCTGGTTTAACTTGTCTGGAATTTCCCCCTGGGGTGGGGGGCAGCCCACTCCCTTCCAATGCCTAATATTGCCTTTATCAGACGAAAACTGATTCTATTGCCTACCTGAGGAGCTGGAGGAGCCCAGGGGTGTTCTGCTGATACAGATTCTTCCAGGAATGCAGCAATGCCTTGGACTCTTTCAGCTTTCTAGGTCATGCAGAAGTACACTAAACAATGCTGATGTTGCTCCTGGTAAGACTCCCGGGTCTTACATGAAAAAATAATGATCTGGGCATAGGGAGATCAACCCAAGATGGGAGAGAGGCTGCAAGGGGAAGTGGAGCTGAAAGTAACACAGCAATAAACACTCCTGTAAAGTTTTGTTGCAGTAGTTCAGCATCACCTTCCAACGATACGTTGGACTCCGTTTACTCTCGTCCTGTATAAATGTATAAATTTTGCCATTTCGTTTCTGTAACTTTATGAAGAGTGGAGACAATACATTTTGTATCATGAAGGCATGCATTCTTCTTAGGAAGTTCTGACGTTTTAAAAACCTAATGAAATATTAAAGCCAAGTGCTGGTTGGGAGTCCTTGTCTTGGGGAATAATGGTGGGGTGAGCAGAGATCGGAAAGGAGGATGCATTTCTGGAAGTGATAGCTCAAGAAGACGACAGGCAACCTTTTGGCCGACTTGCTGTGGCCACATTTGATGCCTTCACAAATGACGAATTGGAGAAGGGAGGGGCGTGCCGAAAAACCAAGCAAGAGGAAGGAAAAGATTGACGGGTGAAGACCAACTTTCAAAGCATGCGAGGAAGTGCCATTAAGGAGGCTGGGGTGCTGATCCATTGCCGGCGCTTAATGAGAGTGGGCGAAAGAGAATCCGCTTGGGAGCTCCAGCCAGGGTCAACAGGATGAGAAGGCAGCAGCAGCAGCCGCCACCTGCAGGAATCCCTTGGGGCAATTTGGCCCATCAGAGCTGGGCAAGGATCAGCAGCGTGCAGGAAGATACTCTCAGGGGCACAGTTGGCCTTTGGCTCCCCCCTCCCCCTTTCTGGCTGCACTTGGCTTAATGGGGCAGGTGGGAGTGTCACCAAGGTTAACAGGCCCAGCCTGGTGGCCACGGAAGGACATTTGCTTCATTCATTAGGAGATATACCTGCTTATATCTTGTTCCTTCCAAGAATTACCAATCAGATTATTCTCCCTGCTCCCCCAGCCTAACCCCTTCCTTCCCCTTTCCTGCTCCTGCCTTGAGCCCCAACAATTAGTAACATGCTTTTTCAAAACTCTTATCACACGGGCAAAAGGAAAGTCCAATGCTGTAAAGAAAAGTATTGCATAGGAACCTGGAATGTAAGAACCATGAACCTTGGTAAGCTGGATGTGGTAAAAAATGAGATGGCAAGAATAAACATTGACATCCTAGGCATCAGTGAACTAAAATGGACAGGAATGGGCGAATTCAGTTCAGATGACTATCATATCTACTACTGTGGGCAGGAATCCCGTAAAAGAAATGGAGTGGCCCTCATAGTCAACAAAAGAGTGGCGAAAGCTGTACTGGGATGCAACTTCAAAAATGATAGAATGATCTCGATACGAATCCAAGGCAGTCCTTTTAACATCACAGTAATCCAAGTTTATGCACCAACTACCAGTGCTGAAGAAACCGAAATTGATCAATTCTATGAAGACTTACAACACCTTATAGAAATGACACCAAAGAAGGATGTTCTTCTCATTATAGGGGATTGGAATGCTAAAGTAGGAAGTCAAGAGATAAAAGGAACAACTGGCAAGTTTGGCCTTGGAGATCAAAATGAAGCAGGGCAAAGGCTAATAGAGTTCTGTCAAGAGAACAAGCTGGTCATCACAAACACTCTTTTCCAACAACACAAGAGACGACTCTACACATGGACATCACCAGATGGGCGACATCGAAATCAGATTGATTATATTCTCTGCAGCCAAAGATGGAGAAGCTCTATACACTCAGCAAAAACAAGACCTGGAGCTGACTGTGGCTCAGATCATCAGCTTCTTATAGCAAAATTCCAGCTTAAACTGAAGAAAGTAGGAAAAACCACTGGGCCAGTAAGATTCAATCTAAATCAAATTCCTTATGAATACACAGTTGAAGTGAAGAACAGGTTCAAGGATTTAGATTTGGTGGATAGAGTACCTGAAGAACTGTGGATGGAGGCTCGTAACATTATACAGGAGACAGCAACGAAAACCATCCCAATGAAAAAGAAATGCAAGAAAGCAAAGTGGCTGTCCAATGAGGCCTTACAAATAGCGGGGGAGAGAAGACAAGCAAAATGCGAAGGAGATCGTGAAAGATACAGGAAATTGAATGCAGATTTCCAAAGAATAGCAAGGAGAGACAAGAGGGCCTTTCTAAACGAGCAATGCAAAGAAATAGAGGAAAATAACAGAATGGGAAAAACCAGAGATTTATTCAAGAAAATTGGAGATATGAAAGGAACATTTCGTACAAAGATTACCACAATTAAGGACAAAAGTGGAAAGGACCTAACAGAAGCAGAAGACATCAAGAAGAGGTGGCAAGAATACACAGAGGAATTATACCAGAAAGATATGGAGGTCTCATACACCCCAGGAAATGTGGTTGCTGACCTTGAGCCAGACATCCTGGAGAGTGAAGTCAAATGGGCCTTAGAAAGCCTTGCTAACAACAAGGCCAGTGGAAGTGATGATATTCCAGCTGAACTATTTAAAATTTTAAAAGAGGATGCTGTTAAGGTGCTGCACTCAATATGCCAGCAAGTTTGGAAAACTCAGCAGTGGCCAGAGGATTGGAAAAGATCAGTCTACATCCCAATCCCAAAGAAGGGCAGTGCCAAAGAATGCTCCAACTACCGCACAATTGCACTCATTTCACACGCTAGCAAGGTTATGCTTAAAATTCTACAAGGCAGGCTTAAGCAGTATGTGGACCGAGAACTCCCAGAAGTGCAAGCTGGATTTCGAAGGGGCAGAGGAACCAGAGACCAAATTGCAAACATGCGCTGGATTATGGAGAAAGCCAGAGAGTTCCAGAAAAACATCTACTTCTGCTTCATTGACTACACAAAAGCATTTGACTGTGTCGACCACAGCAAACTATGGCAAGTTCTTAAAGAAATGGGAGTGCCGGATCACCTCATTTGCCTCCTGAGAAATCTCTATGTGGGACAAGAAGCTACAGTTAGAACTGGATATGGAACAACTGATTGGTTCAAAATTGGGAAAGGAGTACGACAAGGCTGTATATTGTCTCCCTGCTTATTTAACTTATATGCAGAATACATCATGCGAAAGGCTGGACTGGATGAATCCCCAACCGGAATCAAGATTGCCGGAAAAATATCAACAACCTCAGATATGCTGATGATACTACCTTGATGGCAGAAAGTGAGGAAGAATTGAAGAACCTTTTAATGAGGGTGAAAGAAGAGAGCGCAAAATATGGTCTGAAGCTCAACATCAAAAAAACTAAGATCATGGCCACTGGTCCCATCACCTCCTGGCAAATAGAAGGGGAAGAAATGGAGGCAGTGAGAGATTTCACTTTCTTGGGTTCCATGATCACTGCAGATGGTGACAGCAGTCATGAAATCAGAAGACGCCTGCTTCTTGGGAGAAAAGCAATGACAAACCTAGACAGCATCTTAAAAAGCAAAGACATCACCTTGCCGACAAAGGTCCGTATAGTTAAAGCTATGGTTTTCCCAGTAGTAATGTACGGAAGTGAGAGCTGGACCATAAAGAAGGCTGATCGCCGTAGAATTGATGCTTTTGAATTATGGTGCTGGAGGAGACTCTTGAGAGTCCCGTGGACTGCAAGAAGATCAAACCTATCCATTCTCAAAGAAATCAGCCCTGAGTACTCACTAGAAGGACAGATCCTGAAGTTGAGGCTCCAGTACTTTGGCCACCTCATGAGAAGAGAAGAATCCCTAGAAAAGACCCTGATGTTGGGAAAGATGGAGGGCACAAGGAGAAGGGGACGACAGAGGATGAGATGGTTGGACAGTGTTCTTGAAGCTACTAACATGAGTTTGGCCAAACTGCGAGAGGCAGTGAAGGATAGGCGTGCCTGGCGTACTCTGGTCCATGGGGTCACGAAGAGTCGGACACGACTGAACGACTGAACAACAACATCACACGGGCAAAAAGATTTATATAGCTTTTTCCAAAATGGATTTTAAAAATATTTATATACTGCTTTTCATTTAAATTAAAAAAAATGGAGCGGTTACAAGCTCTCTGCAGACTGCAAGCTGACAATGAGAGAGGTGGAGATCAGGAGGGTCTGCCGCAACATGGCAAAGGGGGAAAGAGGTGGGGGGGTATGTCCTTTGTAGGCTGGGAGGTGAGGAGGGCCGGGAACTGCAGGGGCAGAAGAGGGTCAAAGGATGTGGGCCTGGGGCTGGCATGGGAACAGAGAGAAGACTACAGCGTAGAGAAGGAGAGGCGGCGGCCAAGGAAATCAAGTCCAAAAGGGCTGAAATGTGAGAAATATCAAACTGGGAAGCAGAAAAAAGCGAGACCAGCAGCTGGTCTGTGAATAGACAAAAGAAATGAAGATGAGAATTTAGCAAAAACCAAAAAAAGAGAGATGTGCATGGCAGGACCAAATAAGGCCAGTGTGTCTGTTTGTGGAATTATTAGGCTGCAGCAGGAGAAAGAGCTGAAAGAAGTTTCAAAATAATAATGGTAGAATTTCACTCTGTCGTGAACAAAAGGGAGATGAGAGAAAGTGGAATCAAAAATAACCACAAGAGACAATGACAGCCAAACCTAAATTTGAAGGGAAAGAAGGAAACAACTGATAATGAGGCCAGGCCACAAGTTCTGCGTTCAAGAGATTTTGTCCAAAGATGAAATGGTAATTTATTAATAGCTGAAGAAGGGTACAGAGAGGAAACATGAAGCTGAATGTCGGCAGCATGATAAGGAAGGAGGTAACTACTGAAGTCAAAAGAGGGCAGGATAATGGTGACCCTAAGGAAAGAAACAAGGCTGAGCCCTCGAACCCAGTTCTTTTACTAGAATCCTAGAGTTGGAAGAGACCACCAGGGCCACCCAGTCCAACCTCCTGCCAAGCAGGAAACACCATCAAAGCATTCCTGACAGATGGCTGTCAAGCCTCCGCTGAAAGACCTCCAAAGGAGGAGACTTCACCACACTCCTTGACAGCCAATTCCACTGCTGAACAGCTCTCACTGTCAGGAAGTTCTTCCTAATGTTTAGGTGGAATCTTCTTTCTTGTAGTTTGAATCCATTGCTCCATGTCCGCTTCTCTGGAGCAGCAGAAAACAACCTTTCTCCCTCCTCTAGATGACATCCTTTTATATATTTGAGCATGGCTATCATATCACCCCTTAACCTTCTCTTCTCCAGGCTAAACATACCCAGCTCCCTAAGCCGTTCCTCCTAAGGCATCGTTTCCAGGCCTTGGGCCATTTTGGTTGCCCTCCTCTGGACACGTTCCAGCTTGTCAGTATCCTTCTTGAACTGTGGTGCCCAGAACTGTACACAGTATTCCAGGTGAGGTCTGACCAGAGCGGAATATAGTGGTACTATTACTTCCCTTGATCTAGACGCTATACTCCTATTGATGCAGCCCAGAATTGCATTGGCTTTTTTAGCTGCTGCATCACACTGTTGACTCATGTCAAGTTTATGGTCTACCAAGACTCCTAGATCCTTTTCACATGTACTGCTCTCAAGCCAGGTGTCACCCATCCTGTATTTGTGCCTTTCATTTTTTTTGTCCAAGTGTAGTTACTAATTTTTCCTGATTTCACTGTTACTTTTAACTGATTTTATGTTCTGCAACCTCACTATACACCACTCAGGAAAGTGTTAAGTGGCACATAAATGGTTGAAATAAATAATTTGCAGGTGGCCTTTTCTTTTTTTGGGGTGGGGGAGTAGAAATCCAGAGGGTGCATCTTCATGTGTGACCCGCTAGTTTTACTAGGGTTGCTGTATCTTGAAGAGCAAATAAGAGGGCAGCCAGAGCTAGGGAAAGAGGCACACAGGGCCACTGCACCCACACTCCCAAGCAGAGCAGCTTCTGCTCCCAAGCAAAAAACCCAGACGTTTCCTTTAAAATGCAAAAATCTGTCCAGATGGGCATGTTGTCCCCACAAAAGAGGACATGTCCGGGTTTTACACTTTTAATACTGGAGCTTTTACACTTGTATTGTTCTCTCTCAAAGCGTGAATTGCTGCCACATGATTGCATTGTAATGATTAAGTTTTCAGTCTTTTTAATTTGTCTTTGGCCGATAGTATTGGAGTTCAGAACGTGGTCCGCACCAGATCCCTGACCTGCTCTTTATTACTCCAGAGCTGCTCCTGGGATTTCCTTTCCAGCAAAGCACCTTCAACACAGAAGCCCAGAAATATCTTGGCAAAGGGCTCCTGCAGGAATTCCAGCCAAGCCTCCGCCCCAACAATGCAATTACAAAATGCAACAAAGGGGAACATTCAGCCCAGGGGACGTTCAAAAAGGCCACCCACCCCACAACACACAATGCGTGCATTTTAATCCTTCTGCTCTGTGCAATTCTAAATCTTACTGCGGCAACGCCATGTAAAACTTGGTTCCATCTAAGTGGGGTGGAGAAACACAGCGTTGACTGCAAGATGTATATTCACCCCCAGATGTGCTTGGCACATTTCTAACCAATACGTTCTGGGGCCTGAGCCATACAAATTAAAATGAACAGGGAGTTTTGAAAGAAACAGAGCCCCACCAAGGCCTTTGCGCAGCTCCCCACCCCCCACCCCCGGTTCATTGGGGTTTGCACAAGGGCAATCCTTGGTGGATTGTACCCCATGGGCCAGATCAGTTTGCCTCGCTGAACATGATCCGGGCCTCACTAAGTTTCCATGTGAACATACACACCATTTGCACTTCAGAGGCAGATGAATGGTCTACTCATGGCCATTTGCGACACAAGGCAGCCGTTTAATTTGAAGCTGCCCTAAATTGCTTGTGTGGTGAAGAGGTTTTTCGGAGCACTGCCAGGCCTGGGAAGAAATGGTTGTTTCAGGACGTCTTCTGGGCAGTGGCATTGATGAGTCTGTGCTCTCAGAAGGTATCAAAATGTATTCCAAGACGACCTTCACAACAAGAACTTTGATTTGGGTCACAGGAAAGATCAAGGTGGGTGGGTGTCCATGTCCCAAGCATGTTCTTGCAACCCCCCCCCCCCGAGAGCCACTGCCTCTGTGCGATACCAGCAGTTTTTGCTTGACACTCTTTCAGAGGGCAGGCAAAACTGTTCTCCCACCCGGGAGCCTTCCTTGACTGCGAGGGCTGGAGAGAGAGCAAAGACCTCAGGGAGACTGAGAGGCCTTGGAATTAGGAGAGCTGGGTGGAGCTTCAATGTGTTTGGGAAACCACTGTATTTTAGCTCAGGAAAAGCTGGCTGAAGCGCCTCCCAAACCACTCCCCACCACCCCTCTCTCAAGTTAAATCTCCAAATTGGCTCCATCACGCTCCACTTTAACTTCAGGCTTCTAGTCGTTATGACAGCACCACCCACAACATGTTCTCTACTTCGTTGGCTCTCGAGCATTGCTTCCCAAACTTGGGTCTCCAGCTGTTGTTGGACTACAACCCCCATCACCCCTAGCTAGCAGGACCAGTGGGTCAGGGATGATGGGAGTTGTAGTCCAAGCACGGCAGGAGACCAAAGTTTGCGAAACCCGGCTCTCGAGCCTTTGCCTTGTTGTGGCTTACGCCTGCAAACCTGTCTGCTTTTTCGAAACCTGCTGTCCCATTCAGACCTCTCTCCAATGCCTTACTAGGTCACTAGATTCTGCCACGCTGTTCACCACCAGTCCCCCCCTCACCCCTCCATGTAGAGAGCACCTAGAAACACGCTCTGTGTGGTGCCAACTGCTGCTGCTGAGATGTTGGCCTTGACACAGGAATTCCCAACTCTGGTGGGCCTTTTGGGACGCCACTCTTCATCCGATTAGCCTCCCCCACAGGGTCGTTGTGAACTTCAAGGATGCTCTGAACACCCACCACCGCCTACTATCCTGGGAACGAAAGGGGAAATGGGGAAAGTGAACACGAAGCGGGGGGGGGGGCAGGCTCCCCGCTTCCTCCTCTTCCAAGATTCACCCTTCGCTTTCCAGAAGTCGGAGGCAACCGTCAAACCAGTTCCAAGATTTTAATATCCATTTGTTTACAATAAAATGTAAAATAAAAGAATATATGAAGTACATACAGCATATTTACATACCTATATTTATTTCAAATACTTAAAACTCTTAAGTAAAATATTCTTTTCTTTCTATATTATTTGTGAAAAAATATGACTTTTTAAATGGTGTCAACCTGACGTCTCTATACATATTCTCAGTTCCAATTTAAGTCTCTTTTTAAAAGGCAACAGCAGATGAAAGTTTTGCACTCCCTCAGGCACCTCAACATGTCTCTTGGCCTACGGGAAGTGAAAGGCCGCCTGATGGGCCAGGCTGCATTTCTCTCTGGCCACCATCTTTATTGCAATCCACACAGGCGCTTTCAGTTCCTCTGTGGGAGGAGTGGGGGTGGGGTGGGGGAAGAGACATGTTCAAAACTGTGCGCACACCCACAAACACCTTGTGTATCTGCTTCACAAGTCCTTTGCCATTCTCTTTTCGTAATGCGGAGGTACTAAAATATATATTACTTAAAATATATTAATTATAATCTCTTAATTCGGTTTTCAGTCATATCAAATATATTGCATCGGGGCAGAAAACAAAAAGAAAGATAAGAGGGGGGGTGCTCCCTGCTGTGGCCCCAGTGGCCCTGTGAGCTTGCAAACCCTGCAAGAGGAGGAGGAGGAGGTGGCCCAGGCTGGGCTCTGCTCCCCAGCCCTCCTGGCAGGAAGCCATGATGCCCCTGGGACGGGGGGGGGGGGGCAGAGAGCAGACAGGACACCGTTTCTCCCCGTCTCCCACCTGCAGCTTCCAAAGTGGTCTCTCCAAGAGCAATTCTGAGGAAAGGCGGAGCTGGGGCCCCACAACTCAGATCTGCACTCCACTTCCGTGCGAAACACCTGAAAGCGAGGACGTGGCAACCGAGTGGGCCCCGAGTGGGAACGCTGCCGAGGCAGAAGATGACGGGGAAAGACGTGGGCGGCTGGCCCGGGGGGGTGGGGGCTTGATTCGGCTCAAGCCAGTCTCCTACGTTAACACAAGTATTCCTGCCTGTGAGAAAAGAGAGAGGAAGCTTTCCTTCCCAAGAACCCTGAACTCTGCTTCATATACAAAACTCCGTGGGGTGAGGAGACAACGCATGGCAGGCAGCTCCCCATCTCATGGGCCTCTGCTTGGGGACTGGGAGAAGAGAGGGCTGAGCTGGATGGGCCCCCAAGGGGACTGGAGTCCTCTTTGCACAACATCACACCCAGAGTGACCAAACCTGCCTGCTGCTTAGGCTGCTGGTGCACCAAGACCCACAACTGCTGGGCTGATGAGGGCACTGCGCATGAGTGCGCACACAGCGCCATAAGGAAAGAGGGCAGCCAGCCAGAACTGGGTGCCAACCTCTACCACCAATGAGAAGAATGCCCTGCCAGGAGGCTGGCTGGCTGGCTAGCTGCCACACTGGAAAGCCCAGTTCAGCCATGCGAGGGGCCTGGCCAGTCGCTCGATGAACACGGGAGTTCAAATCAACCAGATTGATCTTAAGCAATTTGAAACATTTCTTTTTTTAAGACAAAAAGAAAAAAGAAAACCACACAATGCAACGTATTTACATGATTCCTGAAGTGCAAACACTTGTCCCAAGAGCTGCTGCCCTCCGTCTGTCCAAGGTGCTTCCAACAGAGGCGATGGCTGGAGGGCTGGGGCTGCAGGGGAAAGGGCTCCCCTCCTGCTCCCCAAACAGGACGCCGCCCCCCAGCAGCCCGGCTGGAGATGCTACCGCACCACCAGGCAGGAGACGCAGAGTTTGGAGGGGCCGATGCAGTCGTCGTGGCAGAACGCCCCGCACCCCTTGCACACGATCATGGCTTTCAAGCGGCAGTAGCACTTGGAGGGCAGGTCCAAGCCGCCGTCCTCCGAGAAGGCCTGGCCCGGGAGAGGGTGCCCTCGGCCCGCAGCCCCCTGCTGCCCGGCGGGGATGGTCGTCACCGTCACCGAGAAGGAGACCACGTCCCCCATGCGCCCGGGGTCCGACAGCCCCGTCAAGAGGGCCTCCTGGCGCAGGTCGGGGGACGCAGAGACGTTTATGGTGCCGCTGTAGCCCGAGCCGAGAAGCTGCGCCCCGACGGGACCCCCAAAGAGGCGGGGGGGCTGCGAGGGGGAGAGCAGCAGTGGGGGCCGGGGCGGGAGGGGCTCTGCCTGAGCGGCCGAGGGAGGCAGCTCCAGGCTGCAGGGCTTCCTCTCCCCCCTCACTGCCTGAGCCACTTGCTCCTGGGCTGCCCGCAGGAAATCCCTCGCCAGGGCACTCCTGGCAAAATCTTGGCCTGCAGAGAGTGTGCGGGTGGCTGCCTCTGCTGGGCTGCCTTCTGCCAGCTCCCCCTTCTTGGTGCTCCTTCTGGGGGTGCTTGCCGGCTCTCCCTCTCCTCCTGCCCCCTTGTGAGGCAGGGGCTCCTCCTTCATCGCAACAAATGCCTCTTCGTCCTCCGTGTCGTCCGTCTCTCGTCCGTCTTCCCCGCTGCTGCTGCCGCCGCCACTTGCGGCAGCCGCCTCTCGTTCCTTGAACTCCATTTTGGGCGCCTCGGGGCACAGGCGGCTCTCCGGGGGCACGGCCAAGCTCCTCCGGAGGTTCTCGGGGCAGCGCCCATAGGTGGAAATGTTCAGGAGATAATGCCCAGACATGGCAGGCTTGGACGTCCTCCTCCCGGTGAATCCCAGGACAAAGCTCTGGCTGGGGGAGCTGCTGCTGCTCTCCCCAGGGAAGTCTGTGGGGAAGGGAGGGAGCTGGGGAGGGGGTGAGGAAGGGGCAGTGGCGGCAGCAGTGGGAAGGTGGCCCTGCCTGGGGGCTGCCTGCATCAGGGCCTGGAGGTGGTGGTGCTCCTGGGCTTCCTGGCTGGAGAAGGGGGCGGCACTCACGCCCCACAAGTCCCGTCCTGGGAAGGAGGAGCAGGGGGCAGGGCTGTGGGGTGGCGGCAGCAGCAGCTGCCTGCCCTGGCTGGAGTCTGGCTTCCCACTCAGCTGCGAGGCGACTGGGGGAGGCGGCTGCCTCTCGCCGGCTTCCCTCTGCAGAGGAGCTTCTGGCTCTCTGCTTTCGTTTGCAGGGAGAGGGAGGGTCTTCATCTCCCCAGCCCGGGTCAGGGGCTTGGGCAGGATCTGCTCCATAGGAACCGATTTCCCTTGCAGCAGCTGGGCCACCAGGGGGTTGTTGGCTGGGATGCTGGAGCTGGCCTTGAGGAGGGGGGTGGCAATGGCGCTTCCGCTCGAGGGGCCAGGGGGGGCTTTAAGGCTGTAGGCGACGGCAGGGGAAGCGCCGCAGGAGGGAGCAGAAATTGCAGCCGGCAGTGGCAGTGGGCCGGCCGGAGAGGCGGGGGAATGGGGCGCCCGGAAGAGCCCAGGGGGTGCCTCAGCTGAAGAGAGGGGTTTCCCCCCTGGAGCTGTGGCACCAGCAGCCGGAGCCGCTTCAGCCCCACTTTTACTGGCTGGTCTGGGGCCTTCGGGGCCACAGGCTGCTCCGGAAATCAGGATGATTGTGGAAGAGGCTTTCCCAGGGCCATCCATCCCTGCAGGTGGCCCGGCGCTTGAGCCCGAAGAGGTGGCCATGTGTGAGTGGCTGGCGCTGCCTATCTCTGCCTGGGTGGCTGGCGGGGTCTCCGCCTCGGGGCCCGCTCCTCGGGGCCGCCCTGGGGGAGCCGGCTGTAGCTGTGCTCCTGCAGCACCGCCAGAGGGCGCTGGCTGGGGTGCCGCTGGGGGGGAGGCGGAGGTGGCTCCCGGACCAGGGGCCCTTCGTGGACCTCCCCCGCCTCCAGGGCCTGCCAGGTCCAGTGCAGCTCCATGAGGCCTCCCTGGTGCGACGCTGCTCCGCTCCTCTCCTCTCCCCCCACCGGGGCCGGGGCCCGGGATGGCTCCCACAAAGGACGCAGAAGGAGCAGCGCCGGAGGCGGCTGCGGCCGCGGCGGCTGCTGCCCGCTGAGCCCTGGCCATCCTGGCGCGGGCTTTGATATCCGCCAGAGTCCTGGCCCCTGTCCTCCGGGGACTGGTGATGGAGACTGGAAAGCCGGGCCTGGGAGAGACCTGGCTGGCAGGAAATGGCAAGGGAGAACCCTGGATCCTGGAGACGGGAATCTGGAAGAGAGAAGAAGAAAAGCAGGTGAGCCGGCGGGAGGAGAGGGGAGGGGGGGGGGGTCCCTGGCAAAGTGGCACCTCTGAGCTGGCCAGTCCCCATGCCAAGAAAGGATTTGTTTCCCGAGAAGCGAGGGCATCGCTATCAACGAGCTCCATCGGGCAAGATCCCACTTGAGACTTAAACCTCCAGCTCATGGGCCAATCTTGGCCTGATCACCTTCCGCATTTGGCCACTTTTTTTGGCAACTCGCACCCCCCCACACCTGATGTCCACAGGAAAGGGCAGGGATTGGTCACAGCATCCAAGAACCAGCTGATAAGGGAGGGCAGCCCTGCTTGTTCTGGGTGCGCAAGAGATCGCCCTGAAGGAAGCTCTCGCATACCCAAACCTGCTCAGCTTTGCCGTGTTTTTGATGCATGCAGCATTGTTCATAGCAGCAGCTCACTATCTAGGATTAGATTATCCTCAGGGTTCCTTCCAATTCTATGGCTTCTATGTGCTTTGAAGTCCCAACTTCGGGACGTCAAAGGACAAAAAAAAAAACCTGACATCATTTATGATGTCAGGTGAATGACAGGTGGATGCCCCACCCACCTGGAGCCATGAGGCAGATCCTTATAAGGATCTGGCCCTAAAGCCAAAAAGGTTCCCTACCGCTGGGTTACACTTTATGGTGCCTGTCATGATGGACAGCAGGTCCCTCCCCCTCTGGGGTTTCTGGTACAAAAGTCTGGCGGCCCCCTGAAGCCAGTGCTGGCAACCAGGCTGGTTCCAAACTCTCCGTGGCCTCATGAGAGTCTTTCTTGAATGGATTTGCCAAGGTTAAGCTTGGGGTGACACGCAAGCAGACCCTGCAGCCTGCCAGTCAACTTCTCAAGAGTCGAGACGTGCCCAGCCTGCACGGTGTCATGTGACAAAGACACATGAGAGCAGACGCAGCAAAGCAGGCTGGGAAGTGCTGGGGCTGCACAATCATTCGGCTACTAAAGTTATTCAGGCCTAACTGCTGAGCCCCCCGGACATGTGACTCGCTCTCCTTAAAAGTAGCAGCCATTTTCTCAGTCTGTCTGCCTCAGTTGTGAGCAGAGTCAGTATGTAATCTCAGTCAAACTGTTTGGAACCACTGAAAAACTCTGCGTTATTAATTTGCTCTGTGCGACACACGGTGCCTCCGCCCCCCCCCCCCGTTGTGAGGGGTGTTTGTTGGCTTCCTGCATTTGCACCCCCCCTTTTCCTCCCGGGAGCTCAAGATGGCGCGCGGTTCTCTCTCGTTGTGAAGGAGAAGAGCGGCCCTGGCCCCTTTCCCCCAGACATAGCCAGCACGAGGCAGAGAGCCCTCTTACCCGGAGTGGGGGGACCTTCGGCACAGGAGCGATGGGAAAGGGCTGCGGTGGGCTCTGAAAGGGCGGCCTGGGGGGGCACTTCTCCTCCAAGTGGGCCCGCTTCTCTGGCGTGGACAGGGCCGCCTCCTCAGGGGGGCCGGGCTTCCTCTTGAGCGCCTGCGCTCCCGTGTCCATCTGTTCCGCGCTGGCAGGAAGGGCATCCTTGGCAGGCGTCGCCCCAGACTCTCCCTCCAGGCTGGCGCTGGTGGCGGCGGAAGCGGAAGCGGCAGCAGTGGCGGTGCTGGTTGGGGTCTTTGGTTTGCTTGCGCTTCCCTTCCCCGGAAGGGTCTCTGGGCAGGGCGGGTGGGGCCTCTTGGCTTCTCCCGCCTCCTCTTCTGGCCCAGCCAGAGCCTCCCCCTCTGCCCCCCGGGAAGGCCTGCGGGGAGCCTGGCTGATGGGCTTGGAAGGGGTGCTGCTGGAGGACGATGATGACTTCACCAGATCCTCCCGTGGCACGGAAGCCTGTGGCTGCTTCTCCTCCTCCGTGGCCTCTTGGCTGGCTGCTACTGGCAGCGGTGGCACCACCAGGGCATCCTGCGCCTTTGGAGTTGCCGCAGGAGCAGGCTCTTCTTTGCAAGGCGTGGCTACGGAGACCGGCATGGATTCCGGCAGCTGTGCGGCTGGGTTCTCGGCCTGCGGCTGGTCCTGAGCAGCAGGTGGGGCGCTGGAGGTCAGCTGCGCCGACTCTTCGAGACTCAGCCCAGAGCTGGAAGGAGAGGCAGGGAGAGAAAGGAGAGACACCAGTGAGACGCCCTGGGGGGCTCCCTCCCCACAGCACCATGGAGCAGAGGTCAGCTCCCCCAGGGACTCAGAACCACACAGCCCCAGAGGGGCCCAGTTTGGGGAGGCAAACGTAAGGTGGCTAGCTGGGGAGGAGGAGGAGGGAACAACCTGAATCTCAGTTACTCTGACAGGGCGATGGCGGAGTAGAGACTCACACCACTGGCATTTGGAGGACCTCACGATTAAGAGCGATACGTTGCCCAAGGCTGGTAGCCAGCCAGCTGCCCAGGACAGGAGAGGCCTGCCCTGCCCTGCCCCACACTTGACCACAAACATCGAAGGAGAAACTCCTTGCTTCTAGGCTGACACAAGATGATGGACTATGCTGAACTGCCAAAAACGACCGGGAAAATCACACATCAAGAGGACAATAAATTTAATAAAGAATGGGGAATTTTTTAAAGTTACTTGAAAGAACACTGTAAACAACTGAAAACATTGGCAAGATTTTAAAAACACTTGCAGTGGAGCGAGAACTATGATAAAAATTGAGATTTAAGAAAATACGGAGAATATGATGCGATGCAGTTTGTAAAGAATATCTGGGGAAACCATGGGGGGGGTGGAGGGAAGTTCGGGGATTCTGAGAATCCTATTTGTAAAATGATTGTGATTTACCGTATTTTACGCTCCATAAGACGCACTTTTTCCCTCCTAAAATGGAAAGGAAAATCCCTGTGCACCTTATGGAGCGAAGGCTTCGCTCCTGCGGCCTCCCCCCATCCCCTGCTGCATTTGGCAGGAGGTGGGGGGAGGCAGCGGCGATGTTGCTGTATCGTGCCAGTACCTCCGTTCGCCGAAAGAAGCTTCTCCCTTCGTCCCCATGTCCCTTTAAAGCAAGCGGGGATGAGCCGCTGTGAAGGGAGAAGGGGCTCCCCCTCCAGCGCCCCCCTCCCTGCCTTAGAGTAGGAAAACCAGGAAAATATTTTTTCCTGGTTTTTCCCCTTTAAAAAACAGGTGCATCTTGTGGTCCGGAGTGCCTTATGGACCAAAAAATACAGCATGTTAAATGTTAAAAGTGAAAATGAATTTAAAAAATTGTTTATTAAATAAATAAATAAATAAATGGAAGGGCACCGTCTTCAGAAGGAAAAAGAGAGAGCAGCTCCATGCTTCTCTCACTCATCTCATTCTCTTTCTGCTGCCCTTTCAGACATTGGGATGGAGGGAGAGGAAGATGCTTTGCTTCCGAGTGCTGGGTACAGCATGCCGTCCGTCTCTCTCTCTCTCTCCGTCCGTCTGTCCGTCTCTCTCTCTCACTCACTCACTCTCTCTCTCTCTCTCTCTAACACACACACACACACACACAGACGGAATCCTTTTATGTGGCGGTGTGCTTGGAAGCCCAGAACCCCTGAAGAGGGAGCACAGCGCAGGGCAATGCAATGCCCTCCTCACCTTTGGCCGTAGTAGCTCTCAAAGAAGTGCTCCTTCCACAACTCCACTTTCTTCTCTTTCTCCAGCTCCTGGCGAAGCCTCAGCTGGATCTCCGGAGTGAATTCTCCTGCCACACACACAACGCAAGGGGAGGAAGGGTTCAGCAGGGGAGAGGCAAGCGCAGGAGCTCAGGGTCCGAAGCAGCCTTCTCCAAAGCAGCCGGCGCAACTTCCCTCTCTGCCCCCCCCAAATGCTTCCCCCCTTGGCGGTGAGGGGCTGATTCACTTGCGGCTCAGTGGCCTCACCTTCCGACAGCCGCTCCTTCCATCCTTGGGCAGCGGAGGTGAAGAACTCGTTGTTGAGGGCAGAGCTGCTAAGCTTCAGCAAGCCATCCAGACCAACCTGAGATAGAGAGAAGGAAGGAAGAATAATGGGGTGCCAAGGAACCGACAACACCTCTGCCAGGTCTCCCAGCAGAGAAGGGAGGTTGGCGGAGCAGCCTCTAGACAGGGAGGGAGAAACCAGCCTCAGGATTAGAGAGCAGGGACTCTGGCTCTGGGAAGCTCCAGGCACACTTCTTCCCTGCCTGTCCACAAATCCCCCCTCCCCCTGCTTGGGACCTGCTCATTTAGGAAGAGACTTTAGGAACACCACGTAAATGCAGAGGTGCTTTTCCTGAAGGGAAGAAGGGAGCAGAATTGGAAGGTTAGAACTAAGGAATTAAGCCCACGCCCTGCCCTGGGTGGCAGGCACCGCAATCTCTAAAGGTCTTTGAAAAACACCAGGGGAAGTGGACCTATAAAAGGGTAAAAGAGTACAGTGGACCCTCTGGATACAGATTTAATTTGTTCCAAGGGTCTGTGCGCACCCCCCAAAAAATCTGTAACCAGAGGCACCGCTTCTGCGCACAGCGCGATAGAGCACTTCTGCGCATGCGGAGAAACCCAGAAAATATTTCCAGGTTTGCCGCTTTCACAACCTGAAGATTGCGTATCCAGAGAGGTATGTAACCTGAGGGTCTTTAGGTGTGATTCCTGAATTGCAGGGGGCTGGACTAGATGGCCACTGGGGGACCCTCCCACTGGGGGAGTCCACAAGGCCTACCTGCCTGTCCACCTCGGGGAGCAGCAGCAGCAGTCTCTGCTGACAGTCGGCCGGCAGCACGGAGAAGGTGTGCTTATTGATCAGTGCCCTCAGGTTGGTGTTCACCAGGATGGAGTCGGGCGTCTCCACGTCGATTTCGGCACATTTTGTCCTCTTCAGCTGCCCTGGGCAAAGAAGCACAGAGGGCCCTGGTCATCTGCGAGGAGGGGAGGAGGAGCCGGCCAGAACGCAGCTCCTCAGCCCGGAAGGGGAAAGCCAGCCCCACAGCAGGGCTCAATGGGGGGCAGAGCAGCAGCCCGAAGCCTGGGCTCAGAAGACACCCCCCCCCCAGGCTCAGTGTCCTCTGGCAGGACCTCCCTAAGGCAATGCCAGGCTGCCACCATCAGGAGGCAGGAGGGTTCTCTCCTCTTCCTTGCCCTACACTCAGGAGCTAACCTAGGTCTGTTCTCCACCTTCAGTGGAGCGGACTCTGCACCTTCAGAGCACATGTAATACCCTTAGGAGCCTGCCCAGCACAAAAACAGAATGACTGTGGTATCTGGCCCTGCCCCTCTGAGAATGTGGGGTGTGCTCCAGAGGGGGGCAGGCAGAAGATATTTGGTGGGGCGAAACACTGGTCAACCTGCTTCCCCCCCCCCGACCTCCCGCTCATCAAGCCTTTGTTCTCAAAGCTGGGAGACCCCTGATGCCCCCCTCCCCACAACCTCATCCCTGGCCTCTGACAAGGAAAGGAAGCAGCAACAGTGGCCCCTGTCTTACTTGCATGAAGCCTCTCCGATCTCTGGAAGGGCTTCTTCCCCAGAACTGGCAGGGAAGGCTCTGTTTTGACGGAGGGAGACGAGCTGGACGTGGAGTTCTGGGAGTTGCTGCTCGAGTGTCCATCAGATTGCTTTCCTTCCCAAGCTGCAGGGGGAAAGAGAAAACGCATCAGAATGAAGGTCGGTTCACAGCCAGACCTGGGAGACACCTGTCAGGAGTGATACTGGACCACTGGGACCAGATTGTATGGGAATCAGGCTTACGAGAAAAGTTGTCCAACAGACGGAAAATGACCCAGGGACAAAGAGGATGCCTCCAACCCGGAGTGGCTCCCCTCGATCACATACACAGCCCAACAAGACAACAACAACTTGACCCAACAGTCCCCCCCCCCCCCACAGATGCAGCCGCTACAGACAGCCAACCATGCCCTGCGTAGGAATGGACGCCAGGCATGAGGCACACCTCTGCCCACAGACAAGCCGCAGCTGGCTAGGGCCATGGCCTCTCTCTAACCTTTCGCTTTCTCTGAAGTGTGCCGTGCCCTGCCTGTGACGTTTTGTCTCCTTGGGGCAAACTTTGCTCGAGGGGAAAGTGACGCCGTGGAAACACGGGCCAAAATAACTTTGGACCACCTCACGGTCGCGTGATTGGAAGATGTGTAAAAGTCGCAGCGCAAAATGTATCTGTTTGGCTTTGCATATTGTCAGGGGTGGAGCAAGGGGGCGGCCCGCCCTGGGTACCGGCCTGGGGGGGGGTGACACTTGTGGCGGGGCCCCACCCCCGCGATCGGCGCAAAGCAAAGCCGAGCCTAAACATGGCTTGGCGCGTGGCAGCGGCTGGCTTACTTGCTCTGCCAGCGCCTGCTTTCCCTTTTTTCTTTTTAAAGGGCTTTTTTAGCGCTCGGCTGCTGCGGCGGCGCAGAGCCGGGGCGGGCCAGTGAGGAGGGGTGTCACGCTTGTGGCTGGCCTGGCGTGACACCCCTCCTCACTGGCCCGCCCCTCGCCTCTTCGGCTCCGCCCGGGCCAGCGCTGAAAAAAGCTCTTTTTAAAAAAAGGAAAAGGAAAGGAAAGCAGCCACTTGCTCGCTCAGCCGGCAGCTGCTTTCCTTTCCTTTTTTCCTTTTCCTTTTTAAGGGCATTTTTCAGCACTTGGCTGGGCGGAGCCGCACCGTACGGAGTGCGCATGCGCATAATTCCACACATGCGCACTCCGTACCAGGTGCCGTACATGCACCGCCCTGGGTCCCGGGGGATGACAAAAAAAATTGTCACCCCCGGTGCCCTCTGGCCTTGCTACGCCTCTGCATATTGTGTCAATAAAAAAGAGGCTGTGCTGAGCTACCTGGCAGCTTGCTCACGCACAGCTCACCTGCAACAACTCGTAAGCGTTGTCTTCACTTCACCCTCCCCCCCCCATCCCTCTCACTACCAAGGAAATGTAATTAGTGAATAGAAAGAGAAGCGTCCCAGTTGATGCCGACACAAAACCCCACATGGACACTACAGTATATCAAAGAATATAATTTTCACCCCAGCACCCTCCTCTCTTCTCCCCTGACCTTATACTGAACACCACATTAATGTCTCATATCAATTGTAGCTGATCTGTAGAAAAGACCTTACAACCTAAAAAAAGGACAATGCATGTACTTTTGTAAACCAATAAAATACTCGCAATTTATTTATTTTTTTAATGAAGATCGGTATCATGTGATCTTAGTTTCATTTTCAAACTGTCAACCGTCTCCAATCCAGGTTACGCGAACTGGTCCAAAATCAGCGACAAAAAAACACCGCACACTGGCCTGGACGATTAAAATCCCTTAATCAGCACCACACCTTCATAATTCCTGGAAGCCTCCTGTCTCTACAGGGCACCCACCTGAACTCTCCTAATGGGGGCCTAATCCTGAGTGATACAGCAAAGAAGCAGGACCAGCGGCAGATTCAGCAGATTGAACGCAACCCCAGGTTGCCCACCTCGGGGAAGGTGGAGCTGAAGATCTAGCCATGGGCTACACAGCCAAACTTATTTATTTAACAAAATCTATATACTGCTATATAGAAGCAACTAGCATAAGTTTGGCCAAACTGCGGGAGGCAGTGAAAGATAGGCGTGCCTGGCGTGCTCTGGTCCATGGGGTCACGAGGAGTCAGACACGACTGAACAACAACATATACTGCTTGAATGCAGTAAAACCTCTAAGCAGTTACACACACAGTACATACACACATACACCCCCCCCCCTGCTAACAACTTCCCTGCATGGATATCCCAGTGGGAACCACTCCAAAAGCAGTTGCTCCTGGGGAGCAAGAAGAGAGGAGGCAGCCCTGCAGCTGAGCCCCTGCTTGGCAGGAAGTCACAGGCTCCATCCCGATGGCATCTGCAGGGAATGACCCTTTTGTGTGTGACCAGGGCACATGCAGCTGCTGACACCTGTGCTGCCTTCAGCCCCAGAAGGGGGCAGAGCGAGCTGGCCTGGAACGTGGCCCCCATGCAAACAGGGGATTGAACTGGAGGGGCTTGGGGTGGCCACCTCTGGTCAACAGCAAGAAGCAACAACGGACTGCTGGATGCCTGTAAGGGGCAAGGGGGCAAGGGAGGCGTTGGGGTCTCATACCAGGCTTTGCAGGGACGGAGGGGCTGGCGGCCTTTGCGTGTTGCTGGAGGAGGTGGTGGTTGGAGGAGACGGGCTGCCCGCTGGCCCCTCGGCATTGCTGCTGCTTCCGCTGCTTCTGCTTCAGAGCCTACGAGGAGACAGAAAAGAGGCGGCTGCAGGTGTCATGTATGAATGTTGGGTCCAAGGAAGATGCAGAACTCGCAAAGCATGATGTGCTGGCAGGCGAAGAGAGAAACTGGTTTTATCAAGGAAAAACGTATAACCGTGTCCAAAAGAGCATTGGTTTTGCTTAATGAAAGCAACCCCCCCCCCCCCGATGCAAAAAACTCCTGATAAAACTGGCGATGAACAACAGTAATAAATAACTTCTGAAAAGAACAAAGACAAGGAGGAAATGGCGGGGGCCACGGGTGGGTGATAAAGGCCTGAAACATGTTGTGTGTATTTCTTCTGAGGTACAACAGCAAAGGTGGCGTGGTGGTCGAGAAGGAGAACAGGAGGAGAGTGGCGGAAACGCAGTCATTCTAAAAGCCAGCCCAAGACGTCAAGGGGGAGGAAGACTATAAAAAGGGCACTCTGACTACCCTCAGTGTCGCCGGGACCAGCGCTACAACCCGACACCCACAGCTCTTGCGTGAGGCTTCATCAACCCACGTGAAGGGCCTTGCGTAAGTATTTGTGTGAATGCGTGAGTGTTTGAACCTCTTGCTACTTGACTATATGAAATAAATGTTACATGAAAGGTGTGTAAACCCAGATCTGGTCTCCAACGTGTCTTGTTGAAAGTCCTATAGCATATGGGATATCACTTGTCTCTCCGGATTCAAAAGAACCAAGTTACCACGGTTTAGTGACACGGGGCCTTCTTAGCTGTGGCACACAGATGTGGGAACGCCCTCCCCAATGTAGCCTGATTGGCCCCATCTCTAAGTTCATTCCAGCATTGCACCCAGGCTTTCCAGGGAGGCCTGTGGGGGAGCCTGAAGAGGTTGTGGTTTTTCTGCTGTTTTGCTGTGTGTGTGGGGGGGTGCCCCCCAATTCTCCAACAATTGTTTTACGTTGTTCTTGAATGTAAGAATAGGCCTGCTGGTTCAGCCCACCAGCCTGATATCCAGGGGAAGCCACAGCCCCTCTGTTCTCCTGTGGTTTCCAGCGACTGGCATTCGGAAGCAGCAAGGCCTCCAGCCACGGAACCAGAACATAGCCATTGTGGCTGGCAGCCCTTGGCAGGCCCCTCCTTCATGAATCTGGCTAATCCACTGTCAAAATCACCCAGGCTGGTGGTCATCACTGCCTCCCGTGGGATCGAGTCCCATAGTTTAACTAAGTTTGATCTGCAGAAGTACTTATCTGCCCTTAGTCTTCCCAACACTCAGCTTCACTGGGTGTCCATGACTTCTAGCGTTCCGAGAGACAGAGAAACTTTTCTCTATCCACTCGCCCCATACCAAAGGGCTTTGGCTCCCTGACTCAGAGCACGCACAAGGAGCCACAGAGGGGAGGCACACCAGGCTTTTGGGCCTCCCGGCAAAGGGCAGGTCCGTGCCCCTGAAACGCAGAAGCAGGAGGAATATTTCAGAGGCCATTTTCACCCTGCCCCTCGCTTCTCCACTCACCTGCTTGAGGGCCTTTTTGCTGAGCTTCTGAGATGATGAGATGACTTTACCTGGTGGAATGGAAGGAGATGGGCAGCCCGGCTGGGGAGAGGCCACTTGCAGGAGCCTGGCTGACGCTAGAGAAAGGAAGAGAAAAACAGCGCAGGGAAGTTAAGCCAGCAGCCCAGGCCAAGGGCAAGGCACCCAGTGTTAGAAACTGAGATCGGAAAGCTAGGAGCTAAAGGGCACCTTAAACCGAGGTTATGGGCACCACAAAAGTATGCTTTTTAATAACAAGAACACAAAGCTGAAAATGAAGGAACTGCAGTTAAAATCTTATGTTCATTTTTCGCATGGTCTAGTCCTCATCTGAAGACTGCAAAAAACAAAGCCATATTTCCCCTGCCCACCCCCCTTAATATTCTGATGAGGGTCCCTTCTCCAGTGGGGAGGCAGCTTTACTTCCAGCAGTGGCAGTTTGAATCTGAAATCTTAGGCGCAGTACTATGCCCAGAGCTCAGAAACTGCTCACATTAATGAAATTCCCTGTTGCAAAACGCGCCCAGAACGGTGGGAGTTTCGAACGCTGAAGTCACCTTCTGCAAAAGGCCAGGAAACGGCCCTCTGATCCGCCCACCCCACAGGCACATGGCCAAGAATATGCCCCATCCTGCCCCAGAGAATCACAAGAATTATCGCCATCTTTTTATATGGCCCTTTCCCGAAATGGATCACAGGATAGCAAGTGAACAGTAAGCGCAGCTATTCACGAAACCATTAAAATGGGTTGTATCCAATGTCACTTGGGGGTTTGCTCGTTCCACTGGGGAAACGTTTTCTGACAGCAGAACACTGCACTGTGCGGTGCTAGCGCAGCCGTTGGGCTGGACTCCTCTGTTGCGAAACATTGCAAATCATCTGTCCGCTAGCACAAGAGCCTGATGCCAGTAGATAAATAGCGTAAGGATAAGAATAATATCCACAGAACACCATACCTAAAAAAATATACCATTCCTGCAATCTAATTGGAGAATTTTCCCGTAATGTAAACAAACAGAGCTGCACCTTAACAACACAGACAGGTGGATATCTACTGAGAAGTTATTATTATTATTTGAATTTATATACTGCCCTATCCCCGGAGGTCTCATGTTGTGCCTCACAGAGTTTCTCCCAGGTAATCTCATGTGCCGAATTTCAGCGTAAAGACCAGGGATAGCCAAGGTGGTGCCCTTCCAATGCTTTCGACTCCCAACTCTCACTGGCCCCAGCCAGCAAGGTCAAGGGTCAAGGGTGGCAGTTCCACAACCCCTGGAGGATGCAAGGCTGCCTAACCCTGTCACCCATGTGCTTTGCCCCGCGAGTGCCAGAGCAAAGAGCATCAGTGGTGGCCAAGGGTGGCGAGAGCGCAGAGGATTTGGTGGCAGCGCTTGCCCTTCTCCGGGGCAAGGCCCTTTGCCCAAGATCATGCCCCTGCCCATCTTCCTGGAGCCCACTGTGCGCATTCCCCGGGTGCCCCCAGCGGACAGAGCTGGGCTTGGACCTGGCAGGGCGGCATTCAGAGCACATCCTTGTCACAACAGGCTCCCCTTCCGCCTTCTCAGCCTTCATTCCCAGTCTGCAGTGAGACCCTTGCCCCCACACTTTTGGCAAGGAGGAGCACGAGAGAGGCATGCGGGAGACTTTCTAAACGGAGAGCGCTTCTGTTTCTCTCTGTTTGCATTAGCTGTTCATACATTGTTGGAGCCCAGCTGCTGCCACAGGATAGAAGAAAGCTGCCTTAACCTGTGGCACACATGGCAACCGCCGTGATGATAAATTCCCCAATGAGGAACAAAGGCAGCAACTATCCTTGTGAGCAATTTCTAAACCACTGTTGGGAAGCTGAGCTTTGAGCTGACCGTTTTCAGTTCTGAATTCAAGCTGGTGTGTTGTCAGGGGTCTCCTAAGCTAAAATGACCCTTTGCTCGGAAAATTCCCCAGTGGCTGAAATAAACTGACACACCCGTCAATGTCTGGGGTTTTTGTTTGTTTGTTTGTTTTAGGAAAATAACATATCTCTCATTCTGCTGCTTATATTTTATCTGGAGCATCTGTACCCACTTTTCAAGGCCCAAAGACCCCAAAGTGGCTTACACAAAACCAGAAAGAAGAAGACAGCTTCTGCCTGCAGGCTTACCTGCCTAAAACAGGTAACACAAAAGGAAGAGGAGATAAGGAAGGAAGAGGGGAAAACAAGCAAACTCAGGGACTAATTCTTAAAGTTACACAGCTCTTCTTACAACGAACCTTCTTCCTGAACCTTTTCCAACTCTACAATATCCTTGAGGCAACCAGAATTATATATGCTATTCCAAATGTGGTTGCACCATAGATTTGTTTAATGGCATTATAGTATTGGCAGTTTTATTTTCAATTCCTTTTCTAATGATCCTTGGCATGGAATTTGCCTTTTTCACAGCCACCGCACACTGGGAAATGGACATCTTCATTGAGCTCCCCACGATGACCCAAAAATCTCATTCATGGTCAATCACCACCAGTTCAGACCCCATGAGCATATAAGTGAAATTAAGACTTTCTGCCCCAAACGTGCATCACTTTACACTTGTTTACATCGGCAAGTGCAATTCATTTTATTGCCCACTCACCCAGTCTGGAGAGATCCTTTTACCGTTCCTAAACAATCTGGTATCATCAACTAACTTGGCCACCTCATTACTCACTCCTAACTAGATCGTTTAGGAGCCAGTTAAAAAGCACAGGTGCCAAAACTGATACCAATTTTCTCCAGCAGGCTGTGGTAAAAGAATGGTGGATAAATGACATAAATAGGGAGAGTGGAACACGTTGTTACTGTCTGTAGTCAGACCCAGTTCAACTGCTCTAAATACACCAACACTTCACCGGTGGGTTTAAAAACGAGTCAGAAATGGTCTTTTCAGGAGTCCTGTTGTTTTAAACAAGCTCACCTGGGAAAGTCAGACTCTGAAGCCAATGGGACACCCCATGACTCAATATAATAAAAACAGACAGTGCACAGTTACAGAAGGCCTAAGGATCTTATTCATCAAACTTATCTTCCCAAAATCTTTGCTGAGCAAGATTTGCAGATATGAACATGAACCAGAAGCATCCTGGAAGAACAACTTGCATTCACACACACACACGCACCCGCCACTGCTTTGTGAAGAGGCAGCCGGCTTCAAGGGTTGGTGCTGACATTTTTTGGGGAGGGCTGTCAACAAAGCCACGAGTGATGCCTGTCACAGTAAGTGACAGAATTGGTCTAGCAGAGGAAAAGATTATTTGGGAAGATACGTATCTCTGACTGCTCACAGGCAGCTTTACCTGCTCCATTTGGAGTGTCTGGCGGCTCCCATATCCAGACAGGCTCCCACCTGCAACATGCAGCGGGAATCTAGCAGGGATGTGTTTTTGCACTGCACTCCTGGCACTACAGAACTGTGATTACAGTCTGGGATAAATATAGGAAAGTGTTCAAGGCAGCAATCTCTGGTACTTGCACACTGCAATGAGGATTCTGTAATGTCAAGTGGGGCACTTCTGAGTAGTTCTGCCAAACCTCATTATTAGATTCCCTAAATATATTCATTCTATCTAAGGACATGGTTTTTAATTTTATCACAACCCTCCGGTCTTTAATATATGATGAAAATTCAGAAAGGTGAATAAATATGTGTGCTGTAATATTCTGTTAATATATTGGCGGGATATGCTTGCCCAGGAAGATGCCGAAGAGAGACGCTTAAGGGGGCCAGCGTCTGGGGCTGTATGGCCCATGCTTGACGTGCCCGCCCTGGTCCCCTGTGAAGTCTGGCCAAAGGAGCAGAGTTGCCCAAGCCAACCCTGGCTGCCCTTTCAAAAAGTCCAGTCTTCTTCCATGTAAGACATTTGCTATTACTTTTGTCATACTGCTGCATTTTTATTATGTTTCCCCTATAAAATAAGGCCACAAGCACTTGCTAAGACCTTTATTCTCAGTGGCCTTTGCCCACCATTAATAGCAGCTTATAGTATAATTTGCCCTTGCTCAGAAGCCCAGGCCATTATTATTATTATTATTATTATTATTATTATTATTATTATTATTATTATCATTATTTGAATTTATATACCGCCCTATACTCAGAGGTCTCAGGGTGGTTCGCAGAAAAGATCAACATAAAAACCACAATATATATAATCAGAATGAAAACAACAACCCAATAACACCCCCCCCCTCAAAAGAGCCAAATTTTAAAAGGGCACAGGATGTCCATCAGATCAACGAAAGACCTGGTTCAAGAAGGAACATTTCTGCCTGGCACCTGAAGGTCTATAATGAAGGCACCAGCGAACTTCCCTGGGGAGAGCATTCCACAGATGGGGAGCCACTGCAGAGAAGGCCCTGCTCTCGTGCTGCCACCCTCCGGACCTCTCGAGGAGGAGGCACACCAAGAAGGGCCAATGCCTCGGCCCCATGTTAAACTGCAGCCACCCGCTGAGTACAGTACAGCTTCTGTAATTTTCATTCCACGACTGACTCTGAACAGGTTTTCAGGCTTGGACACCACAATTCCTCCAACTCACAGCTAATGGGATTCTCAATTCTCATAAACTTTATTCTCCTATGGGGTCCTGCTGATGACTCAGAATGTTTGAGCTCCCATAAAGCAAGAATGTCTTCTGGACAACGGCCAATGGCCCACCTAGTCCAGCCTCCTGCTCTCGCAGTGGCCAGCCAGATGCCGCAAAGGGAAACCCGCAAACAGGAGCTGCGCACCAGAGCCCTCCCTCTCCCCGCCTGTGTTTCCCAGCCACTGGGATTCAGAAGCATGGCGGCCTCCGATGGTGGAGGCTGCAGCGTTTTGCAAGCCCACGGCTGCCGGCTCTTGGTGGCTCTGCAGCTGTGGCCACTGAAACAGGACACGGCAGCGCTCAAAACCCCTACAGCCGACAGAGTGAACAGGAAGCACTTCTGTTGGCGCAGCTTATAAAATGCCAACTTGCTTCAGAGTCAAACCCCAAGTTCCACAGTTAGGACCTAAGCCACATTTCCCAAGCAGAATTCATTCTTCATGACACAAGGGTGGCTGGGTGGCTTTCTCAAAACTGCAGACGCACCTGGGTCCATGCCAGCAATACATTATTATGATTCCCTGCCCCCAGAATGCCCCCCACCCCCATGCTTGGCTGAGTTAGGGTGAAGCTGCACAGAAAGCAGGGCAGGACCTCTGCAGTGACAAGTCAGCAGCCCCGAGTTTTGCCGAGCCCTAAGCTTTGAAGCTGTTCTGTCTGGAGGAGGCAGCACACACAGGGAGGCTCCCTGCCCTGTCCTTCCCTCCTCCCTCCCTCCGTTGGTCACACACAGTGGAAACCGTTACCAGGCTCCCCCTGCAAGGCAGGGCCACTCAGCCTTACCTCGCAACGGAATTTCAGAAAGCTTCTCTCGGGACATGGCTGTTGCATACAGAGAAAACAGACCCCTTCTCTTCGTTCTCACAGAAAAAGAGCTCCGGCCAGGGCTGGCTTTCAGCACCCCACACGCCACATAGGGGCTCCGGATTGGCTGGACCCACAAATGCGAAGCCTGTCTCCGCTTTAAGTGTCAGTCTCATTGCTGTCACGAAGCTTTATTTTTGTACATATAAGGAAGTCGGTTGTTGATATGATCTGAAAGCGCTTCCTGTTTTGTATGTATATGAATAACGATGGTGGAAGCACATTATGGTGAACTGCTAAGCTAACCATGGCCAGCCTTCCTCCCCACAAGGCACAAAATACACAGCTCAGCTGCTACGTCCTTCTGCTCACGCCCCCCCCCCCCCCCCGCAACGAAAGCAGGTGTTCTCCTAAGAAGAGCCTGGGGTCCTCTGTCAGCTCAAGATACAGCCAGAGAGTTCAGTTGCTGCTATGCAGTGGCACCAGCCAAACTGGCATGCAACAGGGCCTTTTCAGTGGAGGCCCCACAGTCACCTGCACTTGGCCCCTTCAGTGCAGGACTTTATGGCAAACTTGTCTTACGGAGACTTCAGTTTATTCACTATCCAAAGCAAGTAGGAACACACACGTGCTCCCGCAAGCTGGGTTGCAAGGCACAAGCCCCGTTCTTCATTAGATTTATCAAGGCAATCTACCAGTGAAGGACTGGCACTATGAAACAGCCGTCTCCCGAGCCAATCATCTGCTCTGTTGTGCCTGCCACTCATTTAAGCAGCATGCAATGCTCTCCCTGAACATCGGATCTGCACCGAAATCCACTGCAACTCTCAGTGACCATCAGTTCAGTTACAGCACCAGAGTGGGGCTGAGAGGCAGCCTCTGTGATTTAGGTACACGTGTGTCTTAGCCAAAGGAGCTTGCTGCTCAAAGCAACTTTCACCACCTTCAGCTGTGCAAATGGGAGGGTCTCACCTGTTCATTATGTTCTGGGTGTTCCACCGGAACAGGTAAGAACAGACTCTCCCAGCCCTTGGCTCAGACACACTTAGGAAAGCCAAGCTTCCCTGCCTGACACGCAACTCTCTGACGCAAACCCCCAGGAGCTTCAAGCCCTTTCAGTGCGGTTTACAAAGTAAAACAGTCAGTTTTAAAGTCTGGAGGCAGGCGGACCCTTGTTCTCAACGGTCAGGCCTTTCCTGCTAGTTCTAAACATTTTAACATTATTATAAACTTGCAGGTGAACGCCAAAACACAGCAGCAGCACTGCGAGTGTTCAGAATGCAGCCTCCCTTTCCATTGCAAGTGCCAGTTCCTCCTTTACTCACCTGGCAAGGCCCAAATTCAGAAGCCTGTGTTTCCTCAGCCTCGGCTGACGGCACCAAATACCTACAAATAACAAAGAAGAGAAGCTGCTGTTTCCTCCTTTGCTCCAGGAACCTGGGATCCCGTTCGTTTTTGCAGGGAAACACCGAACCCTGGACTCAAGAGTTTGCCTGGCGTGTAAAGGAGGAAAACAGGAAGACCGCAGAACCACTAAGCAGGAAGACTGAAGCTTCACAGGTGGGGAAACTGCCCAGTTAATGGTGCTAAAGCCCCTACTAAGGATCTCATCAAGATATAAACACCAAACTAGGTACTGGTACGACTGTATAATATACCCATTGCATATTGTTTGATGAGCACCCAGTGCTTAAGGATGTGTTTGTTTTTTAATATGAAGTTGGACACAGTTACTTACCAGGAACATCAATCTTCCTCCTTTTCTCTGCGACCCATTTCCAAACTCTGTGCTAACCAGTACGCTTAGACTGTGCTGCTGGAGGGTGTTAGCACACAAACCCACTGATCTAGGTCCTTTAAATGGGTCATAAGATGAAGAGCAGGATACAAGTTTTTTTTAAATAAAAAAACCAAGTAGCTAAAATTCAAGACAGAGATTAACTAGCAACCAATGTGATCATTCGGTGGACCACTTGCCTGACGGTTGGAAAAGAACAAGCTGTGACCCCAGGGGCAATCAGTGCAGCAGGCCCCCCCACCCCCCTTGGGCCAACAGCTCAGATGTGCTGCTGCCTCTCTGCTAGGAAAGAACAGGGAGGCTGCCCAGTTGCTGTCTGTGCAAAGGGATGGCACAGCTTTTGGAACACCAGAAACATATAAAAACAGAAGAAGAGTTTGCAGGATCAGACCACCAGCACAGGTAGTCCAGCATGCTGTTCTCACAGTGGCCAACCAGAAACCCCAAAGGGAAACCTGCAGGCAGGAATTGAGTACAAGGGCCAACTCCCCTCCTGTGGTTTCGAGGAACTGGTGCTCAGAACTATTCAGGCAGAGCAGAGCCGTCCTGGCTGGTATCCACCGATAGCCCTGTCCTCCTACAGGAGTTTGTCCAATCCTCTTTCAAAGCCATCGCTGCCTCCTGTGGGAAAGAGTTCCACGGGTTTACTACGCACTGTGTGAAGGTTTACTTTATCTGTCCTGAACTTCCCAGCATTCAGCAACACTGGACATCCATGAGTTCGAATCTCATGGGAGAAACCACTTTCTTCATGCCAGGCATAGTTTCATAAACTTCTATCAAGCTGCCTCGCCTTTTGCCTAAAAACTGCCAAATACAAAAATGATTTGCAACTTGGATTAAGCATCACAAACAGATTAAAAACCCAATGGAGAACATACTAAATTGGGAGAGACCTTCCACCAAAAGGCCACCCAGAGTTAAGAGGGTTTTACAGCACTTCTGCAAAGGAAAAGGGCTCCCCAGGGAGGGCCCTCCAGCAGCGCCTGGGGGAATTGTGGCACAAGCCTTGCTCCTGAAAGTTAATGCTTCTACCTTGCAGAAGAGCAGAAATGGCTTGTACAAGGGAGGCCACTTCCGAGGTATCCTGGCATCCTGAGTATTAACAAGGCAAGAACAAGGTGCCTGATTAGGAAAGCGCCTGGGATCCAGCCCAAGCAGCTGCTGCAGAGCTGGCTAAACAAGCTCTCACCTCCTGGGATGCCACTGCACCAGGATAGCTTGAAAGCTGTCTTCAACACCAACCTCACACCAAGCTTCAGATAGCAGTACATCCTGAAGGCTATGGAAGTGGGGATAGGATAAGCAGGGGAAGATCTCTCAGCAATAAGAGGAAGAGAATGGGGGCAGACCTCAAGTGGGAAGAGGGGCCCCTGATCACAACCCAGAAGCAGCCCCAGGTTCCACAACTGCCAAGATGGAGCAATCATCCACTCTTCAAAGCGCAAACAGATCAGCACTCCTCTGCCTTGCCAGGATTCAGCTTCCTTTTGCTCACCCCTCACCCACCCACTGCCTCAGATACTGGTTTGCAAGCAAGCTGGCTGCTCCCAGAGGCTTAGTGAGCAAAAGGGCACTGGGCCATCAGAGCCCATGGAACAGGGTTAGGCCCATTCTCATGGTCCCGAGCAGGCATCTTTGCAGCCGACTTCCTCTGGATCGTCACCATTCATTACAACAAGGTAGAAACGGACACCTCCAAGAGCTGCAGGCACCTACCGTCTTCCAACGGCTGCTTTTTGCTACAGGAAAGGTCAGAGCTGCATTTTTATTTTTTACCGCAGCTCTGCTACGGCAGCAACATGTGGCTATGGTTACAGGCAGGAGAAGCACAGAAGAACTGTGAATAAGCAACGTCATGCACTTATTGCCCTTGAGTTGCAAAGCAGTCTCTCAATGAAGTGATCAACGTACTTCATGCACGGTCTCAGTCATCTTTACAACAACTATGCAAGGTAGACCAGTGCCGCAATCTCTGTATTACATTATTGAGGGGTGGGGGCTTATTAAATTTATCTCATCATTTGCTTGCTGAAGACCCTGCCGCTGCCTGAACGAAGCCTGGGTCAGAGATTTGCTGCCTCACATTTCAAGGCCTCAACTGCTATCGATACACCAGCTCAGCACAGACTCATTGCTGTGAACCCGGACGATGCTTCACAAGCTCCTATCTTTTCTAGCAAACTCAGACAGACGGTCGCACCAGTTAACCTTGAGGATGACGAACTTGATAAGAAGCTAATCTCAACATAATTTCAAAATCCAAGAGGGATGATGACTCAGCTGCAATCTGGCTCTCCCAAGCTTTTCACGTCTCACTTTGCTCATGTTACATTCCCAAGAGGGATTAGCCACATCAGATTTTACAGTAATGATTCAGAGTTTAGCATGGAAGGCTCTCCACATTTCCTAGAAATTCCACTTCCCCCCTGAAAACACATCTAGTACAACTCTGAACTGCCCCTCATCAAAGCAGCAAGTACCGGCCAATTCTCATTTGGCAACTTGCTGCGACGGAGCTTCAGTGGCGCTGGAACAACTGCTGCAGCCTTTTGCTGCCTCTCCTACATGGGGAGGTCTTACAACGCTGTTTTTTGGACCTGCGGAGGTCTACCAAGTGTGAGAAGTCCCGTCTCCTACACCACAGAGCAAGAAGTGGGTACTTGCTCTAAGTCACTGAGTGAACTTTCCTGGCTGAACAAGAGTGCCGAACACATGCAGATCCCGCTATATGATTCATGGCTCACAAATCATTTACTCCACTACTGAGTGGTGCTCTTCACTAGCAAGGGCATTTTGCAAGTGTTTCTCCTGAAGAACAACAATGCAGTAACTCGTTGTGGTGGTCACTGGCTCCTCCAACTCCTTGTACAGTAAACTGAACATCACCCCCCTGCTCCCCCCCACAAGCCTTTCAGCTTGCAGCCTGCTCTTTCCCTGTCCAGGATTTCTAGCAGCAGTTGGACTACAATGAGGGCAACCCAGCCGTCCCATGTACTGTGGCACTCCAGGGACACAGCGTGTCTCCCCAGCCCCCATTTATTAACTGAAGGTGGGCAATGAGGTGTTCAGGTTTACTGAGCCATCCATGGGCTGCGCTGGGATTGGAAGTTCCACTGCCCTGCATAAGGGTCCACGCACATCCAGAAATCCAAAATGCCCTCTGAATCAGAAGCCTTGCAGGTAATTCTGAGTTCCGAACAAACAGCAAACAACCTTTTCCACTTCCCCAAGCGCCCCAAAGCTACATTCAACGGAGTGTGGGGGGTTTGGAATTCCCACCCCAAAGGTGAACTCTAGCGACTCCCCACCTCCAGAAAGATCCATTCAAAGCAAGGGAGAGCTTGGCCATTTCCCGACTGTGAGGGCCAAGGACAAAAGCTCTATTTGGGACAATATTCAGATGGCACTCAACGGCGTCAGGCTTTGGCTTGGAGCACTTACTTCACTGGCTACCAAAGCAAGCTCAGGCCTGAACTTCTTTGTGTACCAGTGACATACTCTAAGCGACCTCGGCTAAGTTCTCATCTGAAATCACTTTTGCAATGAGGACCAGGTTGCATCAAGCAACAGCCAATGGCTCCAGCAACTGGCGTGCAAAGCAGGCTGGGGGTGGGGGGGTGGAGGGAGGACCACCAGCTTGTGAGTTTCTTCAGGAATAGCTACCTTTCCTTCGCCACCGGCTTTTCCGTCCTCCTTTGTTGCTGCTCCTGTCACTGCTGCTGCTGCTGCTGCTGTTCTCGGAGCTGGGGGAGTCGGACTGCACGTCGCTGCTCTCTTCCGAGCCTTCGGAGAGCTCTTTCAGCCCATCTGGAACGTCCTTCTGCAGACAAAACACAAGCCGGCAGACCTTGGTGCGTTTATCTCTATGTCAGTTCAACACAGGGTTGGGCGGGGAGAGAAAGAGAGAATTAAAGACAGGAATATCGCAAGCGCCATCCTCTGGCTCAAGTCATGGGGCATAATAATCCACCTGGAGGTTGGCGCTGTGTCTTGACCATGGTCCTGAGGGCCAGGGAACTCTCCTCCACTCCCTTTCCCCCCCAAAGCATTCCCAACAGATGGCTGCCTAACCTCCTTCCAAGGAATGGGATTCCACAGCCCACATCCTCCTATGGAGATAGCACTCTTTTTTATGTTCTTTAAAAAACCTGGCTGTCAGCACATTATGTAGTCCATCCTGCCCAATCGCCTTTTCTCTACCCAGTTCTCATGGCCTGTTGGCACAGGATTTCTCTTCTAGAATCTCCTAATTCTTTCCAAGACAAGAGCATCAATATATATTGCCTTCTTGTGCACCTGAATGCTGCCAACCCTCCCCAGCAGCAGCCCTCCAGGGTTTCAGGCACAGAAGACGGCTTCTCCCCAGACCCTTCAGATGGACAGGAGAGTGATTCCAGTCTGGAAGGGGCAGCAGGCAAAGGGTGCGCTCTATGACCTCTTGCCACAGCTCCTCAAAGCCGTGTGCCCCGAGCACCTTTGTACCCAAGCAACTCATCAAGAAGCCCCTTGGACGTTTTGCCAGCTCAGGCCCGACAGCTCCTGTGGCTAACAAAGCTCCCTCAAGCTAAACTGGGTTTTAAACAAAAAAGAGAAATCTGTTTGCGATTTTCAGGCAGGTCACAACCAGGTTGTTACCGAGTTTGCTCCCGGAATGATTCACAGCAAAAGCCAAGCCAAGCTGTCCGTCACTCCCACCCACGGCACAAACCTCGTCAGAGAAACAGAGAAAAAAGAGCCCCCACCCCCGCTGTGTCCTAGATTCAACCTATGGCACCGCAGGTGCTGCCCCAAAGCTTAAAGGGGACGAGCACAATATATTATAATAATTTATAATAATAATTTATTATTTATACCCCACCCATCTAGCAGGATATTCTGGTTAATCAGGAAGATCTCGGATAAATAAAGCAATCCCAGGCACCTCCTCAGCTCTGTAAGAGGACCTGGAGAGATAAATAACTATCTGACATTCAGAAAATACCTGAAGGCAGTCCTGTTTAGGGAAGTTTTTAATGTATTTTAATATCTGTTGGAGGCCACGCAGAGTGGCTGGGGGGACCCAGCCAGATGGGCGGGGTATAAATAAATAAATAAATAAATAAATAAATAAATAATTATCATCATCATCATCATCATCATCATTATTCTTTAAAAGAAGCAGCCAAACCCAGAGTCCACCTCAAATCCAACTATACTATACTGAACTGCCCCCCCCCCATTTAAAAGGCACAGCAGCTGGCAGGTATTACAGAGCCCCCACCCTCCCTCTGCCATGCTCCTCCTTGCTGTCTTTCTCCTGCCCTTCTCCACGCCGCTGCCCTGTCACAAACCCCCTTAGGCAGGTTCACTAGGTGGGATGGGGAAAACTTTCCATGGGTGTTGGCCAAGGTTGCTTAACCAGTGAACCAAAAGGCCTAGCAACCTCTTGCATCGTAGCTTCCCCATCAAAATCTAACTACAGCACTACCCCAATATGCACATGCCAGACACGTGTCCACTGAAGGCCCATTTTCATTTAACTTGACTTTCATTGCAAGCAAGCAAGTGGCTTTAAGCAGCACAACTGATGTAAGGACAACAGAGGGGGAAACCCCAGGCTCAGAAATTCATTTCTGCCAGCCAATACCATGATTATGATCCAGATGTTTAAAGACCACACCAGGAACAAAGATGCAAAATAATAATAATAATAATAATAATAATAATTATTATTATTATTATTATTATTATTATTATTATTATTATTATTAATGAATTTATATATTATCCTTGATCACAAAATCTCAGGATGGTTCATGGAATAAAGCACGAGATAAAAACAAGTAAGCAATAAAAACAAAACCAACACAACAGGGACTATTGTAAGCCACACAGAGCGGTGCATATCCTGGCAGTCCATGGGATCCCAACAGCAGCCCAGTTCTGATTCCTAGCAGGAGACTCACTTACCTTCAGGGTGTAAACGCCCATTCTCCCCGGGACCTTGTAGAAAATGCCCTCATCCCCGCGGGAGTTTGTATGCAGCATAGCATTCAGGCATGCAAGAGGAGAAGTGCCACTGAAAAGAGAAGTGCAGGATTAGTCCCCTTGGCACACACAAGAGGAACGCTGCCAGACTTCACATTTGCCCAGCCCTGTCAAAGGCCTTGCCCAGCTGCTAATGGCATCAAATGGAAGCCAGTCTCTCCATGAGCCAGGCCAGGCTGACTAGCCCTGAGCTCACAAGGCAGTGGCACTCGAGGGGGAGCTTTGGAGACAACCAACAAACGCACCCAACAGCTGAACCAAGAGGAGCCCCAAAGGGAGTATATTGCAGCATCTATTGCATGGAGGGCTCACACACAATGCATTCCTGCCCTGGCCATTTCTTCTTGAGGTCAGGAGGGAGACTTGCTCTTGCCTTCAGAGCAGAACAGCACCCCCAGAGCATGGGGAGGAATTTCCTTTCTCCATTGTTTCCTTTCAAGTCCTGAGAATGCAAGAGGAGTCTGCTGGGTCAGGCCAAGAGGGCCCCATCGAGTTCAGCATCCTGTTCTCAGTGGCCCAAGCATAAGGGCAACTCTCTCCCCCCCTCCTGTGGTTTCCAACCATGAGAAAGAGAGCAGTCCTGCATAAGCGTGTGCTGGGCTGGGACCGAGCTAGAGGGCTTCTTGATCAGCTGCAGGCAGCAGGGTGTTCATAATCGGTCAGAGAAGAAGGACTCCAAGGCTCACTTTTAGACTACTGCAAGCTGATTCTAATGTAGTTTATCAAATCTCCATTAAAATAAATCAGCTTTCTTTCTGCTGCTGTTTTTATGCGTTTCTTTATATGGTTTTAAAATACTGGCTCTTTCTTTCTTATTGTTTTGAGTGAACAGAGAACAGGCAACTAATACAAGCACCCACAATTAAAGCAGATCTGTTTCTACACAATGCTTTAAGCCAGGCATGTCCAACAGGTAGATCGTGATCTACCGGTAGATCACTGGACGTCTGTGGTAGATCACCGGTAGATCAGTGGCTCCCTCCAAAGAAGCTAAAACACTTTGGCTCCCCTAGAAAAGCTCAACATCTTTGCCCTACACCCCTAAAATGACCTGAACCACGAAAAATAGGGCTTTCCTTCCGAAAAAAGCTCAATGTCGCTTTCCTCTTCCCTAAAGAAGCTCAACAACTTTTACATGAACCCCCAAAACAGGTCTTTCCTTCCTAAAAAAAGGCTCAACAACTTTGACCTGAACCCCCCCAAAATAAGGTAGATCACTGCCAGTTTTTAACTTTGTGAGTAGATCACAGTCTCTTGGAAGTTGGCCACCCCTGCTTTAAGCCTTCACTGGACAGAAGTCCATTGGAGACACAAACGCAATGGCAATATTTTATCGTTTAGGATCTGCTAAAGGTTGACCAAGCACTTAATCCAACAAGAAAAAACACTGGCTAGAGTGTTGTAGGTTCAAGAAGAATTCCATCCTCCACAATACAGTTTGGTTGGTTTACATTAGGCCACAATATCAGTGAAAGATTTGCTTTGGTCGACTCATTTTTGCTACTTGGCTTGTGCCCTTTCAAATCCTTGCACCTGAAACCAAAGAACACAACCCTGTGCATAAACCTTTTGGCAATCACATTCCAGGCGACTTCAAACATTGCTTATTTGGGGGACTGAAGATGCACTCAAGAAATGCTTCCAGTCCTGCGAGTGCGTGCAGAGGGGCTTCCACCTGCACTCGTCCCCCCCCCCCAAACCAGCATGGGCCTTGCAGTAGTTTACGCAGCTGGCCCCACAGCAGGGGAGAGAACCCCGGGGCATAAGGCGCTTGCTCTCCGCCACAGATGCATCTTGTGTTTGGCACTAGTGCAGCGCGGCTGGTGGTTCCCATGCAGGCATGTTGTTGTTGTTCAGTCGTTCAGTCGTGTCCGACTCTTCGTGACCCCATGGACCAGAGCACGCCAGGCACGCCTATCCTCCACTGCCTCCCGCAGTTTGGCCAAACTCATGCCAGTCGCTTCGAGAACACTGTCCAGCCATCTCTTCCTCTGTCGTCCCCTTCTCCTTGTGCCCTCCATCTTTCCCAACATCAGGGTCTTTTCTAGGGAGTCTTCTCTTCTCATGAGGTGGCCAAAGTACTGGAGCCTCAACTTCAGGATCTGTCCTTCTAGTGAGCACTCAGGGCTGATGGATCACTGCCTTGTCGTGGCGAAGGGGCTTGAATTACTCAGGGAAGCTATGGACAGGTCAAGATGGACAGGTCATAGTAGAGAGTTTGGACCAAACGTGATCCACCTGGAGTAGGAACTGGCAACCCACTCCAGTATCCCTGCCAAGAAAACTCCATGGACAAAGACAACAGGCATGCAGGCAGGCCTGTGGTCTAATGCAGCATTCAGGAGATTCTGGAGTGAGCCACAAGATGGCTCAGAGAAGCTTGGCGTGTTAATCAGAGATGAAATCATCCAGACTGCACTAAGCTCCTTTTGCTCTGCAAAGCCACAGCCCAAGCCAAGACGGCTGCTCGGGTCAAGGAGGACTAAAGGCAGTTCCTTGTGCTAATCAGGAATGCACCAGCCCTTCCCACAACCTTCTGCTGGCTGCTGCGTCCCACATGCTCCGGCTCCAGGCAGGCAGGCAGGGAAACAACCCTTTAACCTAAATAGTATTGTCACACACACACACACACACACACACACTTCTAAGCCTCAGGGCAAAACAAGATTGCTGCTTAAAGTTAATCAACAGTGATGTTCGCTAGCTGCATTCAATGGCATTTGTACACCAACAGTAGTTCTTACCTTCTGGAATTGATTGAAATCCAAAAAGAGTGTTGGGGGGGGGGAGAGAAAAGAAAGAAAGAAAGAAAGAGAGAACTCTTTAAATATTTAGCAAAGCAACATTTTCCATCTTTTCCAATGACCATCCACATGTCCCAAGCCAGAAACTAAGAACATAACTACCTGGAAGAACAAAACTGGAGTGTAATTAGCTAGGATAACATATTTTGGCAGAATGACTTGCCCAGATCTTGTACAATATCATCAAGCTGGGATAAGAGTACGGCTATTACCAGCAGGACCAGACTTTTCTGGAATAAATTTAGGTTGTATTTGAAAGACATCGTTAGTAGTGTTACAAGAAGTTTTGTAAGAATAAAAGTATTATTTTTTATTCAGAGTAATTTATAATTTATGTATAAAAAGAATTTATTTAACAATAATAAAATATAATCAATTGCAGGATTAGAGAATAAGTATGAAAACCATCAGTCGGGGGGAGGGAAGTCACAGGCTTATATAGCCAAATAAGTATTTTTGTTTCTATTGCATAACAATGTTGCTATGTTTGAATTTAAAAAAAAAACCAATAATTTTTTTATAAATAAAAAAAGAGTACAGCTATTATAAAATATGAAACTTCTCTCATAGAAGGTGCAAGTAAGGCTGTGTGTGTGTGAACCTGAGATAAATCTACTACAGATACAGCTTGTTGGAAATGTGGGTTAGCTGCAGGAGGTCACTGACACATTTACTGTTCCTGTCCAAATTAGATTCGACCTAGAAGAGACCTACAGAAGGTGACTGGATGTGCATTACCAATGAAACAAAAACTAATGCTTTTAGAAATTAATAAAGAGAACTCATTGGATAATAATCCCAACCCTACCAATAGCTGCTCAAATTACAACTGCTCAGAAATAAATAAATTTCAGGTGGCCCAACATACAGAGAGAGGAAAAATAATGTTTGGCAGACACTGCAGTTAACTAAATTAAGTGTTTTTCGTTTGAGACACAGCAGGAAGTGAAATTTACAGTGCAGCAGCAACCTTTTACATTATTTTGCAAGGCAAGGTACAATAGGAACAATAATTGCTTTGCCACATTTTGCAGCTTGTTATAATTTAAAACAGTGGTGTTTCCATTAAACAGATGAGACGTGTCCTCTTTATTTCAACTGCATTGCTGTGTGAGTGTGGTTTTGTAGTGTGTTGTGCCTGGTGTGTTTATCTGGCATGTGTGAGCATCCACACACAAAACAGAATGTACAGAAAATGCTAAGCAGGATAAACCTGCCTGGCTGATGGCAGGCTGAACTGTGGATTGTCATCGACACACTGAGAGGAGAAGTGGAAGCATACTTGAATGTGCACTTATTTGGGAGGTGGATATGTGAAACACTTAATATGACCCCAAAAGGGAACTGTGTTAGCTGAATGGCCCTCCACACACAATACAGTTGTAGCAGGTCAATAATGGTGCAGAAAAACTCCCAAAGCAGCTATAACCACGTGACTCAATCAACACTCACCTGATCTCTTTCAATCCTTCTCTCTGGATAACTTGAAGGATCTCTTTATGGCTCATGGGAGTGTTGGGATTTTTTTCTAGGACCTGGCAAGAAACAGATTTAGAGGGAAGGTTAAAAAAAGACCCTTTGGTTCTGCCAGGTGTTGTCTGCCTACCTGGTCTCCAGCGGTATGCTGAATGATCTGGACCCAATTCTGACAACTGTTTATTTCCCCAGGCACAAGCTGATGAACAGGAACCAGGCACAAGCCTTGGGCAGAGGGGCGAGGAACTTTCAGGCTCTCTGTTTTTCCATTTCTGAGCTGGGAGCACATCTATAGGAATCCCATCTCCACTCTCCCCTTGAAGCTATTAAACTCGGGGGGGGGGCAGCCTGCCCAATTCTGTTCAGGAAACATGATAGCGACACACACTTAGTACCGCACATCTAACTGGTGTGACTTAAGATTTAAAAAATGCAGCAGAAGTGGCATCACTTATGAGCTCCAGAATCAGCACAGAAAGCCACTCACTGAGACTCATTTTACAAGGGGCATTTATCCTCAATACCATCTCACCATTTAAGACCATATAAGAACCTGGGAAAACCAAGCTTTAACTATACGCACCTTGCCGACAAAGGTCCGTATGGTTAAAGCTATGGTTTTCCCAGTAGTGATGTATGGAAGTGAGAGCTGGACCATAAAGAAGACTGATCGCCAAAGAATTGATGCTTCTGAATTCTGGTGCTGGAGGAGACTCTTGAGAGTCCCATGGACTGCAAGAAGATCAAACTTATCCATCCTTAAAGAAATCAGCCCTGAGTGCTCACTAGAAGGACAGATCCTGAAGTTGAGGCTCCAGTACTTTGGCCACCTCATGAGAAGAGAAGACTCCTTGGAAAAGACCCTGTTGCTGGGAAAGATGGAGGGCACAAGGAGAAGGGGACAACAGAGGATGAGATGGTTGGACAGTGTTCTCAAAGCGACTGGCATGAGTTTGGCCAAACTGCGGGAGGCAGCGAAAGATAGGGGTGCCTGGCATGCTCTGGTCCATGGGGTCACGAGGAGTCGGACACGACTGAACAACAACAACAAGAGCCTGCTGGATCAGAACAACAGCCCATCTAGTCCCGGATCCTGCTCTCACAGGGGCCAACCAGATGCCCAAAAATATGACACAAGGGCAAGGGCAGCACTTCTCTTCCCTTGTGCTCCCCAGAAACTGGCACTCAGAAACAGGCTGGCTCTGACAGTGGATGTCAACATTCATGGATGGACAAGGCTCGAAGCCATGAACAGCCTTTGCCCCCTCTATGAATTTGTCCAACCCTCCTTGAAAGCCATCCAAGTTGGGGGCCACCACAGCCTCTCATGGGAGCAGATGGCATAGTTTCATTACGCACTGTGTGAAGAAGTCCCTCCTCTTTGTCGGTCCTGAACCTTCCAACATTAAGCTTCACTTGATGGCCACAAGAGCTGGAGTTATGAGAGAGGGGAAAGATTGCAAAGTTCTGAATTCCTGATCTCCCTCATGTTGTGAAATGTGGTTATCCTGAAGACCTTGCTACAGGATGTATGCCTTGTTTTATTATCATAATGCATAACTGCTCTGCTCTCTATTATTTGTTTTGGATGCTATTTATCATGGATCCTTCATTTCTTCTTAATATATATATTTTTTAAAGAGACAGAGGGGAAATAACGTCTCTATCCACTTTCTGCGGAACAGTTTTATAACCTCCATTCAGGTCTCGTCTTACTTTCCTTTTCTCTAACTAAAAAGCCTCAAAACTACTTCTCTCTCATATATATATATATATATATATATATATATATATATATATATATATATATATATTTTACAACAAGTTTTAGCATAATCAAAAATTCAAATTACATTTTACATTTTCAGTTAACCCCCCCCCCCCCCAACTTCCCTCTCTGGTTTATAGCATATTAATTTCTTCTGCTTATAATTTTATATGCCTTATGTACTAAAATTAAAGTTGTACTTTGTCAATCTGTTCTTTACATTTTAACCTCATTTTTATATTTTCTATTTATATTTGTCCATTGTAAATGTATTACTCGAATCCTGCAAGTGAGTTCATTTCAATGCATTGTTTCTGTATATACATCATAAAAGGTTCCCAATCTTTTCTGAAGTCATTGTTGTCCTTATCTTTTGCTTTGCCATTTCAGCGTACTCCATCAACTTTTCTTGCCATTGTTCTTTCGTTGGTATTCCACTGCTTTTCCATCTTTGAGCTACAGAGCCCCGAAACTTCAACTTAGTGAGCAGGTGCCAGGGTAGATAAAAATCTATGGGTTAAAAACACACACACAACAGATTTTTTTTTAATTTAAATCTGATTTTTTATATTTAAATTGAATTTTTAAAATAAATTGCTTTTGGAGGAAAAAATCTTTCTAAAGATAGTTTTCTGTTTAAGTTACATTATAGTCCAAAGGCTATTCATCAGGACATAATTATTTGTTTTAATATTTTAATGTGTGCTAAAACTCAATATAAGGGTTTTTTTTAAACAAAAAATTGTTTAACCTCATCGGTTAACAAACTATCTTTAGAAATATTTTTCCTCCAAAAGCATTTTTTTAAAAAAATTCAATTTAAATATAAAAAATCTGATTTAATTTTTTAAAAAAATCTGTTTTGTGTGTGTGTGTTTTAAACCACTGATTTTTATCCACCCTGGCACCTCGTCACTGAGTTGAAGTTTTGGGGCTTTTTGGCTCAAAGATGGAAAAGCGATGAAATACCAACGAAAGAACAATGCCAAGAAAAGTTGATGGAAACATGGATCCATATGCTATAATGTTATTGTTTTAGTTAAATAAACTGTTTAAATTGTTATTAAGGAAATGATTATTTTTCTCCTTCCAATAAAGTACAGCGGAAAAGTTGTCCAAATATAAACAGTTAACATATTAAACCTCACATTAATTTCATAATTACCTGTCTTTGTATTTCTAATAGTATAACCAAATCAGTCATTTTTGCTGTAACTGTAAAAACTACTCTGAAAATTTATTATTCCAAAAATGAAACCTTCATCTGGTTGCAAATATGCAAGAATGAGTCTTTCTGTAAAAAAAAAAAATGATTCAAATGAAGTCTTACTGACTAGTGATGTAAATCGTGATTTAAATCGATTTGATTTAAATCCAATCCAGCCTGGCAGGTGCCACATGCATGCACCCAAGAGCAGCTGCTGCTTCTGCCAGCATTCCAGGGAAACACAATGCCTGGTGCAGAACTGGCTGGCTGAGCTCTGCCCCACCCAAGGCAGCTGGCAGGCGGCCATGGGAACTGGGCAACGCACAGCAAGAGGCCACTTGAACCCGCCTCTCTTCCCTACGAACACTGAGGTGCTGGCATCTTGCTTGAAGCCTGGGATGCCACAAGGTTTTAATTACCCGCTAATTTGTAATGGTTCACTTGTCAGCTGACATAAAATTTACACACAACAATAAAAACCGAAAACAGCACAGCACAAAGAGCACAATGCTACCAGTGCTAGACTCAAAGCAAATGCGTCTCCCCAAAGCCCAGGCAAGCAAGTGTGGCCGACATCAAAAAAATGGACAACATGGGAAACAGCTGCATTTCCCAGGGAGGGAGGGGTTTCCACAATCAAGGTGCCACCACAGAGAAGTCCCTGTCTCAAGTCACCAGTCCATAGGCCATACCTGTCCATGGGAACATGAGCAGGACCTTCCCTGCCAGCCCCAATCCTAAAGGGAAGGAGGGATTGGGCCCTAAGCTGTTTAGGGCTTTGTGTTCCACCACTCACACCTTGAAGTGGGCTCAGTATGATGACATTCAGGGCTGTATCCGACAAAGTCATCCCATTTGCACAAGGACTGCTGCTAGTCCAACGAAACCTCTGCTCCCGATCCGTTTCAGAGAGTTGTGGGGGGCAGAACACATTTGCAGGGAGTGCATTGGGAAGGAGAGGCCAGGGAACGTCTGCTGAACAAGTCTTTGTGTGAATGGAAAACTCTGCTGGATACAACCATCAGCATCTGCCTGCTCAATAATCTGCATGCGCATAAAAATTATTTTTTTAAAAAACTCCAAATACAGAATCAACTGCTTAAGCCAGGCAGTTACGTTACACAAACTCACTGTGCCTCCTATCCTACCACAACAGAACAAGGAAGGTTAGGAATCCAGCTGATTCCACACCGGAACACTTTAAGGCCCTGGTTTTCTGATGCCGTTTGGAAATGGAATTAAAACAGTGCTTCCACCTAGCAATGAATATAGATAGCAATGTAGCATGTTGCAATGCCTGTATCCATGGCCAAGGCTCCTGTAGGTTTACTCAGAAGTAGGCTCCTTCGCACCATGAAATGCAGTTCGAACACTGTACTCTCAAATGTTTTAGTTCACGTTTTAAACTGGTGCGAAGGCTTCACTAAGTTTCTTTCGTAAGCTGCTTTGAGACATATGGAGAAAACCAGGGCAAAAATTTCTTATTTATGATGATCTTCATAATTCATTTATCATCTTCCACACATGTCCCAAGGTGATGTACAAAATTAAATAAAAACAGCTAAAAACAACACAGAACACATTATCAGAAATATTTTTTAAAAACCACAATACAGATACACATGGCAAAGATTCATTTATCCCACTGGGAAAGCTCCCCAGAAAAAAAATATCCTCAACAAAAATATATTCAAATGCTGCAGCATTTACATTATGTTGCTATATGTAATAGTGTCCACTCAGTAAGGCTTTTCTCTCTCTTTTAAATAGGCAATTAGTTGAGTTTGCACCTAATGCAAAGAAGCTCAAGCTGCCCCAAACCACACATCACCAGCATCATCATGGGACCCCAAAACAATGACCAAAGCCTATAGAATGCAGCAGCAGGCTGCGACTTCCGGCGAGGACGCCATCGCGGGCGGTCGTGGGTCGCTTCGGCAGCGAGGCAACTCAGGCCGACCCGGGGGTTGGAGCCCCGCTACCGCTAAGCGGGGCTCCGGTAAGCCGCGGGTCGAGCGTCCCGCGGCTTGGGCCCTCCGGCGAGCCCACGATAGCTCCGAACCCTTCCCTCGCTCCCCCTGTAAAGGGGGAGTGGGGGTGAAGGGACTACGGAGCTGGGCTGAGGAGGAATGCCCCAACTGGGCCGGCGAAGCGGCGGCCACCGCTCGCGGTGAGCGATATCGTTCTACCTGGTAAAGAAAGGCAGAGGAAGCCCGTTGGCCGTGAGTACTCTAACAGTGGATTGATTTTGATATTTGGCTCTCCGGGAGAAATGAGGAAAAGGAAGCCCGTTTTGACTCCCTTTGGAGAAAGAGAAAGTAACTGTATCGATGGCGACTGCTGCTACAATGGAGGATACAAATGTTTCAAAACTTTACAGGCAAGATCGGTTAGACCCCTTTAAGGGATCAAAGTTGGTGGAAATATTTCTTTTTAAAAAGGATGGAATGTAATCTTTTCGCCCCAACTCCAGGGAAAATGGCTGCGGAGATCTGTGTTAGAAATGGAAAAATACTGTGACTAAGATGGCAAATATTGTAATTTGATACCCTGTGCCCATTTCTACCATGTTGGGCTTTGTTTTCAAGTTGGCTTTGGACTCTGGTCTCACGCATGAACAAAGGACTATTATTTTGAAATTGGAACTGCTGAACCAGAAATTAACTTTGTTGAACCAGGATATGGCAAGACAGTTATATCCCACAGAGCAGACTATTGTGAACATGGCTAAATTGGAAGAGACCTTTGACAGGGAGCTAAAGGGGATTATTGAAGTACAAAATACATTGTTTTTGCAACTCCGAAGAGATGGAACGTCCTGTTGGAGTGAGAGTCCCAGGATCAGGAGACAATTTATATCCAATTTCTGGGGTGAGGGCCCAGGAATGATGGGGAAAAGACCTTCTTGTCTACAATCAAAAGAGGAATGGAACTTTGAAGCGGAGATGCTGGAAAATGAGGATCGGTGTACCCTGATGCCCCCTGCAAAGACTGGAATAGACTGTGTCTGGATTTGTGGATTCACAGGAAAAGAGGACATTCTGGAAATTGGTAGAGATATAAGTTGGAGGAGCATCTGGGGGGAAGTCCCGAGATGGTGTAAGAAAATGGTCAGAAAAGGGATAGGGTGAATATATTAAGGATAAAAATTAGGATGGTTTATTAAGGTACCCTGAAGTCGGCGTGTTAAGATTTTAAGCTTTTGAACTAGAGAAGAGATATTTGATTCTTTGTGTTATTAGCAGCAGTCTAAGTGAAAGAAGATATCTGATATGATATGATACAAGAAGTAATATGTTATGCTGTAAAGTTGTATTAATTATTGTGAAGTAATATTTGGAATAGATTTGATATAAAATAAGAAGTGATGGATTATTAAGGAGTAAAAATAAGATTATAAGAAGCTGGTTATTTTAGATTTATTAATGACTTAATTTCAGTGATGAGAAGTTACCAAAGTAAATTTGATCTGGAACCAAAGGAGAGGAAAACGGGGGAAGTCGCTAAGTAGTGACGTGAACAAGAAAAGTTTTTTGTGTGTGTGTGAAACAAGAATAAGAATTGTTGGTGTATTTTGTTTTGTTGTGTTTTGATGGCGGGGTTTGTGTTTGATGTGCTGTGTAGGTGTATGTGTTATATTGTTCTTTGTATTGGAAAACCAATAAATTCTTTATAAAAAAAGAAAAAAAAAGAATGCAGCAGCAGGCTAACTGTTGTGGACCTTGGAGTCTCAAATGTCAGTGGCACTCTGTGCAATGCCAGAAGTTGGCACCCCCACATCTCTCATGCTCTAGTCTAAATAATAGTTGTGGTGTCCCCTGTGGCACCCAAACCAGCCACACTCCCCCAAATCTGCCTCTGGAACTAAACACCCAAAAAATCTTCTGCAAAGTTAAAACTGCAAGCATCCTGCTCTCAGAGCAATGAGAAGCGCAAGCTTTGAAAGAAACGAAACAAAGTCCTGCAGACATTTACTATTTTTCAGGGAGTCAAAAAGATAAAGTTGCTTTCCATACAAGACCTCACTGATAAGGGAGCAACGGAGAATGCTCTTGCCCCGGGGAAACATAAAACCGCAGCACCACAGGGATTTGCAGCTGGAACATCTGCAGGAGCAGCACAGTCTAAACTAATACCGCAAAAGCAGGTCAGGGGCTCAAAGGTTTGTATGTGTTTCTTCAAAGATCTTACGTGTGCTGCTCAGAGATTCTGAATATTGTGGCATATGAAACAAGTGTTATCTGAAATTCTAAGTAAATTGTTCACCCTAAGGCAACTTCCTTCACAGCAGGAACTTTGTAATTCAGACATAGGAACCCTTGGGACTCCTACACAGGAGGGTACAATCGGATGGTCAGATCTGAGTAACCCTGGAGGGAGCAGAGAGAACAAGGAACCCTTTCAGACCCCACATACACACCTAGCACCACCAGTTCACCTCCCTGGCCTGATTCAAATTTCTCCTCAAGATGTGCCTAGTACCCCCCTCCCAAATGCAATGAAACATCTATTACAGCAGGGGTCCCCAAACTAAGGCCCGGGGGCCGAATGAGGTCTAATAGCCTTCTAAATGCAGCCCGTGGACGGTCCAGGAATCAGCGTGTTTTTACATGACTAGAATGTGTACTTTTATTTAAAATGCATTTCTGGGTTATTTGTGGGGCATAGGAATTTGTTCATATTTTTTTTCAAAATATAGTCTCCCCCCCCCCAAGGTCTGAGGGACGGTGGACTGACCCCCTGCTGAAAACGTTTGCTGACCCCTGTATTACAGTAAAGAGAGGAGAGGGCTTACACCAGTTTCACTTTCCCCACGGATTCCGTTTCATCTTTGCTTTTTCACTCCTTCTGCTCACTTTACAAGGCCCAACTTTAAATTGTAAGCTTCTTGGGGCAGAGAACTCCTGTGTTCATGTTTGCTCATGCTGCACAGCAGGGGTGGCAGAATGGATCTGGTCAGTGAACCAGATCTCCAATTCCATCTCCCCTACCCAGGTCAACTTAATCACCCGCCCAACTTCAGTGGAAGTTGCAGAAGGGGGGGGGGGGAGATGCTCTAAACTGCTTCTTCCTCTGCAGAAAGGAGAATGCAAGCCCCCTGGTTGCACTAGGGAGCTCCTAGGGAAGCCCATCCCAGTGCGGCTCCCTGCCAGCACCAATCAGGGAGCCCAGCTGGCAAAGGAACCATTGGGAGCTCACTTTTCCCTTGTAGCTGTGTCCATACCTGCCCCATCCCTGATGTGACTGGTGGTTGTGGTTTGTGGGGAGCGGCCTCACATGCCAAACTGGGAGCCATGCAGGGCTGGATTAGGCCTCCCCATTAGAGTAGCCTATACAGTAGAGCCTATACAGTAGTGCTCACTGGAAGGACAGATCCTGAAGCTGAGGCTCCAGTACTTTGGCCACCTCATGAGAAGAGAAGACTCCCTAGAAAAGACCCTTACGTTGGGAAAGATGGAGGGCACAAGGAGAAGGGGACGACAGAGGATGAGATGGTTGGACAGTGTTCTCGAAGCGACCAACGTGAGGGAGGCAGTGGAAGACAGGAGTGCCTGGCGTGCTCTGGTCCATGGGGTCACAAAGAGGCGGACGCAACTAAACGACTGAACAACAACAATACAGTATTGTCACCCCATCCCACCTCTCCCCCCATCCCACCCACCTTCCCCCCCTTTTCTTCCTAATGTCTCAACAACAAAAACTGATTTGTAAAATGTTATACGGAAAAATACAAGGGAGACATTGCAATATCTTTGTAAAATCAAGAAATTCTTTAATAAAAATATTTTTAAAAAACAAAAACAATACAGTAGAGATGGTGCCCAAATAATAATTCACTGTGCAGTGGTGGTGACTAAGGAAACTGTACATTTTGAAGCTTAATGACTGCAAATGCAAACCAGAAATACCCTGTGGAATGTGGGACAGAGTCTGGTCTCCTGCCCTCCATTATTTCTAGGGAATAAAGGGCTCCCCTTCACAGACACACAAAGTTCCTAGCTTAATTCCGCCTCGCAGACTGGAGATGGGGATCCCCAAAAGACAGCAAACCATTTCACCCGACAAATGTGATGACTGGCTGAGAAGGCCCACCTGGGTGAGATATCCTTTAAAAGATTGCTGTTGTGACCGGCCCTCTTCCGCAGCCCATGTAAGGCACTTGGCAAGCAGTCTTCGAAATGCATGGGATTCTCAGCTGCAGCGTTTCAGATGCAGACTTCTATATAATGAATAATTGCTGTCCCTCCTGTGTGGACGCCATCATTTGTATCCACTGTTGCGGATGGGTGTTTGTAAAGGAAAAAGGAAGTTAATACAAGCTCTGGCTATGTCAGGGATGATGGATGAGACTTTAAAGAACCAGGCCCCCCTGGCTGCCATGTCATAAATTTAATCTAGCTCTAGACTTAACTCTCTCTCCCCTCCACTTCAATTTCTCCTATCCATCTTCTATGTTTCCAAGATCACTGAATCAGTCCAGAGGAGAAAATGAATCAATGCTGTCTCTTTTTATTTGCTCTCACATTCGTGACCTGACCATTAGCAAGACCCACCTTCCTCAGAGATGCGCAGTGAGCAAGTGGTCCCAGATCAGACTGGTAGGGGGCACAGGAATGCTCTTTGCAATGCTACCAATAACAAGACAACCAAAACTGCCACTGACACAAGGGAGGAAAGCTCTGCCCTACGAGAGAGAGAAACTAGGCAGCAGGAACAGCCTTGTCTGGTATCTATTGGTCAAGGGGTAGGGCAATTGCTGCCAAGGAGGCACTGTTTCCCAAGAACGTAGCAGATATAAGCCACAGAGCCTCTTCCCTGTTGCAGGGTGCAAAGTCAGCACATGGAAGGCCCTCTCTAACCAAGACCATAAACAACTTTATTGAAACATGCTCAATGATCGCTTCTCGCCCAACGTCTCCCAAGGGAGTCTGCGTATTAATGTTCTAATCAAAGGGAAATCTTGTGCCTCGTCACATTGCTTCTTTCAACAGCAAGGGGGGGGGGGTTTCTCGGAAGTACAGTTTGAGCAGATGCCAAAAGGCACTGTGGGGGTCAACTGCCTGCTCCACCCCCTTGCACAGCGTTGCTGTGCTTCCACCTCCTGATCCTCCGCATAACGCAAAGGCCTGGATGACTAAGGAAGCACATTCTTTGCATACAATGGCTTCTCAAATTCCAACTGTGTTGAGTCCGCAGAGTGATGGGAAACTGCTGCCAGCGGTCCTGAATGGACAGGACACCGGGCATGGTATCAAAACCACTAGATGCAAAGCAATTTAGGGGAACAGGGCTGATGCCAAGAAGTGAGTTCAAGGGGGAGGGATGGGTAAGGAAGATGCCAATGCACAGGCGCCACACATATCTACGTGTCAGCAACTTCCGTTGAGATCCGAGGCCTACTGTATATTCTGGCGTATAAGACTACTTTTTAATCCAGGAAAATCTTCTCAAAAGTCGGGGGTAGTCTTATATGCCGGGTGGAGAATCTGCAGTCGAGTATATCTCAAACTCTATATTTTAACTGGAAAAGTCGGGGGTCGTCTTATACACCGGGTGGAGAATCTGCAGTCGAGTATATATCAAACTCTATATTTTAACTGGAAAAGTTGGGGGTCGTCTTATACGCCTAGTCGTCTTATACGCCGGAAAATACGGTACTTGGACCTCCAGCACCTTCGCTTAACGCTGTCGCAATGCCCAGAATGGAGAATATCCCACTCAGCACGTTGTTTTCTCAATTAAAAACAGTGCCCTAGATTAGCCTTGTAAACAAGTAAACAAGGCGGGGGAAGGACGGACCCAACCGGCTTGCAAAGGGGCAGAGGGCTCTGCCACTCTCTCTCCTCTCACACACAGCCTGCTGTGTTTCTATGCAGGGAGGGGAGAGGGCTCCCCCCCCCGCCCCCAGATGACAGACCCACTCGGTTCTGTGCTGGCTGCTAGGCCATTTTCTCACCTCCCTCAAATTCTCCGTGCAGCCACCTGCAGGCAATTCTTTTGACTCCCTATTGCCTTCACGTTGGTGTTGAAATACAAAGCTGCCCCAGATACTGAAGTGGAGCCTGCCTAAAGTGGGCACAGCCCTTCTGGCATGAACAACGACCAAGAGAGCATTACTGCGAACGGTCTCGGCAAACAAACCAAGATCCAAAAAACGACTTGACCGGCTGGCTTCATCTGCCATGATATCGCTAACTGCCCGCTTGAAGCTGGAGCCTCACATCACACGTGCTGGTGCAGCCCACAAGGTTGGCCCACAACCTGCAGCAGGTAAAAATGGAGCAGACTATTTCCACCATATTATGTGCCATGGCTGCAAAAATTGCACTGGCTGTTAATCACCTACTTGGCTAAGATAAGATACTGTCCTGGAATTAGTTTACAAAGCCCTATACCAATTGGTATAGGGCTTTGTAAACTCTTTCTTGAGAGTCCCATGGATTGCAAGAAGATCAAACCTATCCATTCTCAAGGAAATCGGCCCTGAGTGCTCACTAGAAGGACAGATCCTGAAGTTGAGGCTCCAGTACTTTGGCCACCTCATGAGAAGAGAAGACTCCCTGGAAAAGACCCTGATGTTGGGAAAGATGGAGGGCACAAGGAGAAGGGGACGACAAAGGATGAGATGGTTGGACAGTATTCTCGAAGCTACTAACATGAGTTTGGCCAAACTGCGGGAGGCAGTGAATGATAGGCGTGCCTGGCGTGCTCTGGTCCATGGGGTCACGAAGAGTCGGACACGACTGAACGACTGAACAACAACAACATACCAATTGGGACCAGGATAATAATAATAATAATAATAATAATAATAATAATAATAATTATTATTATTATTATTATTTATACCCCACGCATCTGGCTGGGTTTCCTCAGCTACTCTGGGCACCTTTTAAGGATACTTAAAAGATTGCCCCATCCATCCTGCAGGTACCATCTCATCCTCAGGAGGTCTGTTCTAGTGAGGTGCCTGAACTGGGTCTTTAGTGTGGTGGCAACTGCCCCCTGGAACGCCTTCCCCAGTACACATCAGGCAGGCACCATCCAAATAGACTTCTCAGCACCTACTAAAGAATTCCCTTTTTCAACAAGCCTTTGAAGCAGAGATCTTTATCCCAATCTGTGGCTGTATTAGACCTGAAACTGTTTTACATACAAAATTGTTCTGTTGTGTTTACACATAGATGTGTCTGTATTTTGTTTTAGACGTTCTGATACTTTTTACATACGAAATTGTGCAGCTGTTTTTACTGAGAAATTGCTTTGAGATATTTCATGGGAAGAGACTCCTCGGTAGAAATAAACAAGTAACGGCTAGGTAAAGTCAATGAATTCTTTGTTTTCATGCCAAATGGTCAACAGCTTGTCTCCCTGCCCCACTCAACAGCTTGTTTTCTTGTTGTGCTGTATAGGTCTGGAACTGTTTTGCAAAAATCAGATGCTATCGGTTGCATTGTACACATATGTTTTTAAATGGGAGGCACAGTGAAAAAAGGAAAAATAGTCATTTCCCACAAATATGCAATGACTTCTGGACTGGAAGTATTTGCTTAAGTATCTCCCCGCACAGCCCTGACCAAGGGTTGTAGCACTCTGCACCTGCATGCTCCAGTGGTGCTGGTGCGTCTTTCAAAAACCTTCTGTTGATCCTATCAAAACTGCACTGCTTTGCTCTCAGCCTTCTGCAATCCTACCTCGGAGCCAGCCTCATCCTTCAACCTGCCTTGGCACTTCGTTAACTGCTTTCAATTTCTTAAGCGCCTGCTCTTCTCTCATCATTAATTCAGGAAGGCGACTGGAATGTGTCATCCCAGTGATGATGCAACTCCACCGCCAGGATGACAGAAGTCGCCTTCCTGAATACCAAAAACCACAAGGAAGTCGCTCTGACAGATTCACCTCAGTTCAACCTGCCAACACACTCACACTGCTACCCTTTTAAAAGTCCTGCTTTTAATTCCATGGTTTGGACATTTGGGGAACATGTTCTTGGGGAAAACTGCACGCCCCACAAGTCTTCATCATTCTTCTCTATGGTTATCATTCTGCCTGAGTTCCTTATGCCCCTCTCATCAAGACACTGGGGGATTCGTTCAATAGAATACCTTACACGTGTTTCACACACATCTGTTTTCTCCTCTTCCCATCTACCGCCTCCTGTGGGAAGGGGCAGGAGAGCTTTTTTGTCAGTTCTTCAAACTAAACAGATTAAGTATGTGAAACAAACTATTAAGGGACCCTGGCAACGTGCGGTGCCAGCACACTCCATCCAAGAGAGATGGAGAGCAGCATTCAAGCAAGCAATTTCCTGCTCTAAGCCTAGGTGACAGCTGAATTGTCACAGATTTTCAATATGCCTCTTTGCTTTGGAGAGCAGTCTGGATTGGTAGAACCAGAAGTATCTAACTTCTCCACCTGAAGTTAGATACATCACAGAGCGGTAGAACTGTGACCCTCATGGATTTGATGTGCTAGCTTGAAAAGCAGGTGGGCTTAATCCTCTCTTGCTCTGCTAGAAAAGAGGAGACTAAGAGACGATATGACAGCCATCTTCAAATATCTCAAGGGCTGTCACATGGAAGATGGAGCAAGCTTGTTTTCTCTTGCTCCAGAGAGGAGGAACTGAACCAACGGCTTCAAGTTACTGGAAAGATTTCAACTAAATATCAGTAAGAACTTTCCAACGGTAAGAGCTGTTCACCAGTGGGCCAGACTCAATTGGAAAGTTGTGGACTCTCCTTTGTTGGAGGTCTTTACAACAAAGGTTGGATGACCACCTGCCAGGGATTCTGGAGCTGTGATTCATGCACTGCAGGGGATTGGACTAGATGACCCTTCATTTCCCTTCCCACTCTACAACCTTATGATTCTAAGATCCGGGATTCAGTGGTCAGTCTGTGATGGGGTGATGGGCTACGTCAATCTTCCCAAAGTTACTTACTGTTCTCTCTGCTGCCACCCCATTGCCTCTGCCTTGCAGGAGACAGACTAGACTTTGAGACAGGCAATTCCCAACCCCTAGTTCACACACACTGAACAGAGAATGCTATTTCTATGCTCTGTGCATAAACACCAACAGCACACTAAGTCCTATAAGCAGTAGAATAAGTTATTACTGCTAGCTCTGCTCATGGCAATGCAACAGCAATATTGTTAAGTCTCACACAATGCATTGAAGGATATTGAAGCCCAAAGTTGAACCACACAGAGGGGGACACCATTCTGAATTATAAAGTACACTGTTTAAAACTACTCTGTGCAGGCTTGCAGAAAACAGTTGATGAGTCTCTGTAGAGCTTCCTCAGAGTGCGCTGTCAAGGCTGCGTCATCTGCAGACAACTTCTCATGGGTAAGAACCTGCCTCCCTTTTGTCCTGGCATGGAGAGGCGCCACTCCTTGAATGAAAGTACACACCGTCTTCAGGTGAGCTGAGGGCATATGAGAGCAACAGGGAGAATATGCCAGAGAGCTGGGGCGAGACCACAGCCGTTTCACGTCCAACTTTATAGAGAAGGAGTCTTGAAGATGAGCCATCATACTGGATGGTGCTGTGCATGTTCTCATTGAATGACACGATCATCTTGTGGAGCTCAGGTGGGCATCCTATCTTGTTGAGCAGTGTGAAGAGTCCTTGTCGGCTGACAAGGCCAAAGGCCTTTGTCGGCTCTACAAAGGTGATGTACAAGGGGCGCCTCTGCTTTCAGCATTTCTCCTGCAGCAATGACCTCTGAGCTCTAAAGCTGCATTGTGATTTGGGATAGACTCTATCAGCACGTGACTGTAATCTGTTGAGAACGACTTGGGCGAAGGCTTTCCCCATGGCACTCAGCAAGGAGATCCCACAGTAGTTGTGTCAGTCATGGCAGTTGCCTTTGTTCTTGTAGAGCAGAGACGTCCACCTCCCAAGAGACTGCGTTCTACTCCCAGAATAAAAAACTGGCAGTGATCTGTCCATACTCCAAGTTGAGCTTTTTTTAGGGGGGCAGGTCGAAGTTGTTGACCTTTGAAAGGGGGCCAGTCAAAAGTCGCTCACCAAATGATCACTCAGGAAACAAAAACCCTCACAGTGATAACTCCGTCTTCCGTTTTTGCGATCGTGAGCAAGTGAAGGACAGGGCGAGAGGATGTTCCTTTTTCCCCAGCAAAGGAAGAAAAGCCCGATCGACCGCTAGCTCCTGGGGATCGACCAGTCGATACCGGTTGACTGGTTGGACATCCCTGTTGTAGAGGGTCACAATGCTGGAGTCACCTGTGTCTTCTGGCATGGATCCTTGTTCCCAATTCTGCAAGAGGAGGCCATGAAGCTGTGTCATGAGGGAAGAAGTGAAGCTTGCTTTCAGCACTTCCGTTGGTATTCCATCATTTCCTGGAGCTTTCCCTCATACCTAAGAGTTGATGGTGTTCTTAAGCTCCTCGAGGGAGTGAGGGGTGTCCAGCTCTTCAAAGACAAGCACAGTCTGGATGCTGATGCCATGATGCCTTCAGTTTGCACTGTTGTCAGGAAGATTTTGGGCATCACATGGCAGGACAGTGTCAAACTAAGATGGGCTCTCCCAAGCCCACATTCTCAGCGTGTTTGCTCTTCCGTCTCAGCAACGTTTACACTGGCTTGGTCATGTCTGCAGAATGGAAGATGGCAGGATCCAAGGACGCGCTCTACGGGGAGCTGGCCTCTGGCACTAGACCCATTGGCGGACCAACTCTGCATTACCAAGATGTCTGAAAACGTGATATGAAGGTTGGCAACATCAACCCTGCCATATGGGAATCCCTTGCAGACGACCCCAGTGCCTGGAGACAGACGGATCGTGCATCCACAGCAGTGACCAGAGGAGGAATGACCACTGGGAGGAGCGCAGAGAAAAGAAACACAAAGGTGCATCTGTAACAGTGAAACTGGGTGCCCTCATCTGCTGCAGCTGCAATAAAGCATCTCTCTCCCATATTGGTCTCACCAACCACAGTAAGTGCTGTAACTCTCCAATGGTTTGACTTTACCCCCAAAAGCGCATTCTCCCACTGTCTCCTGAGATTGACAGGTGCCAACATACTGTTTACAGCACACACAGAGCCTAATGAATGGATTCAGAGGAGAACCAAGCTGATGGCAAATGGTCTGGAAAGTGACTCCTTCGAGAATGCATCTGGCCTAGAGAAAAGATTAATATTCCTTTGAATCCATATTCAGCTTTCTAGTCCCTGGGATGTTCTCAGAATGTTGTAGGAAAGAACAGCTCTTGAGAACTGATTTTAAACTTGAAAGGCAAAGTCTAGGTTAAACATTAGAAAGATGGTGCCTAAGTTTAGTAGCTGGAATCAGAAATCCAAACCCAATAGTCCTTCCACTTTGCATCATAGCTGAAAAGACATGGAGAAAATAATGATGTATGGCCCCTTTAGCAAGACATCTTGCCCAACAAATAATCTGGGGGAAGCGGTGTTTCACAGAGTCTTGCATCTGAAAGGAATTGTGTGAACTGGCTTCATGACTGCAGTGGATCTCATCTTCCTACTTTTCTAAAGGATTCTGTAATAGCAGCAGCTGTCCTTGACAAGAAGTACCGGTAAGTGTCATTTTCACTTGGAAGCAGTGATAAGGGATGGAAATTTCTTCCAGCGCTTTTTCCCCCCATGGAAAATTTTCCATATAGTGAAATGCATTAAAAGCAATGAACTGCAAATACAGTATTAATCAAGCTTGGGTATTTTGAAGTGTTTACCTTTGTTTACAAAATAGATATGCTAAATTAGATCACTTTTCAGGGCAACAGAGAAGTTTCCACAGAAATTTTCTGATGCAAATTACCCTCGAAAAATGGCCACCATTCAAAAATTTTCCAGGAATCCCACATCACTGCCTAGAAACAACACAGGGGAAGCCAGAGGTGGGAAAAGAGGGACAGGTTTGAAGAGGACTTGACCCAGATTACTGCTCCTCTGACTCATCCAATTAGCCAAATGCTGTTCAAGGCTTTAATTAGAATTGGGGTCATGAGGGAAGGAGAAGCAGCCAGGTAATTAGAGATCACGTGTGTCTGCACTCTGCCTGCTGTCTATTTTATTTTATAGAAATACAAACACACGGTGTTCCCTTTAACTCAACTAGCTAACCTGAAGAAGCAGAAGGGAGGAGGCAGCCGCCGCCGCTGCCACTGAGTTGCTCAGGAGAGGCAGCAAAGCAACATCAAATGAAGAGCCACCTACTGACAATCCATGCCTGCAGGAAGATTTAAGGATCTGAACACTGGTACTGTCAACAGACGTGTGAAAAATCAGCTCCAAAGTTAACAGTACCTGTTTCACCTTTGAAACAGCCAGAAAGAAAAAGGGGGGGGGGGTAGAAGGAAAAGAGGGAAGGAGGGAGGAAGCAAACTTGCTTAAGCACACTTGCTAAGATCAGATGAGTATTTCCATTTCTGGCCACCAAGTTTTCCTTTTCTATCCTCAATCAGGAAGAGAGTGATATTTATTTCATAATCTCATAGAGGTCGAGGGGGGGGGGCTTTGAAGGGCATCTAATCCAACCCCCCACTCAGTGCAGGAAATTTCTCACCATTCTTCATCATATTAGGTTTGTTGTTGTTGTTTATTAAATTTGTGTACTGCCTTTCATCTGAAGATCACAGGGCGGTTCACAACATAAAAATACAATTATGAAAACACCAAATACATAAGAAAAGAAAAACTAAACAATTCTTCCTTCTTTGGTGATCCCTCGTAGCCAAGAAAGATTGTCTTCCATTAACACGGTTTTAACAATGAGTCCGTAAGTGACTGTGGAGGCCAGTTCTGGATCCACACGTCCTTCCACAGTGGGGACATTGGTTTCCGGGCGGGAGAAAAGGCCATAGAACATCAATCAGCCAAATGCCTGATTGAAGAGAAATGTTTTTGCCTGGCGCCTAAAGATATGTAATGAAGATTTAGCATAAAATCACTACAACCAACACCAAGGGTTAGATCCAGAGTTGCCCTCCTGCAAATGGAAGGGTTCCTTCCATTTGGAGAAGGAATTGAGATACAGCAGGGTTTCTCATTTGGGAAAGTCAGGTGATTTCTGCCATTTCCCCGTAGCACCTCCCATGATGCCCCAGCAGTGGTGGCAAACCTTGGCCCTCCAGATGTTTTGGAACTACAACTCCCATCATCCCTAGCTAACAGGACCAGTGGTCAGGGATGATGGGAGTTGTAGTCCCAAAATATCTGGAGTGCCAAGGTTCGCCACCACTGCCCCAGAGAGTTCCCAGCCCCACCACTTTCCCCTCCTGGCCTAACTTCTCATACTGGACACACCAAGCAAGAAGCTTCAGTGGCAGAGCGTATGAGGCTGCTAGCTAGCATTTCCCCACTTGTTCTATGGCCCACCATTCCACTCAAGGCCCCCATGGCTGGCTAGGGCAGAGGCAAAGAATAGTCCCCATACCTTTTCTTATGAAGGTTTTTCTGCTGGCAAAAGAAACTCTGCAAATGTTCAGAGGCACGAGGCACACACACCTGGACCGGGTTGAATTCCCTTCCTGGGAAGGTAAGGCTACCCCTCATTTTGTTCCCTCTTAGATGTGAACGCAAAACATGTTGGTTCACTCAGTCTTCGGGGAGATGGAGCCAATCTGAACCTAGCAGTTCCAGTATTGTGCTGCTGTATTGTTTATTTGCGCTTTGCTGGCTTTTAGATGTTTTACCTTTTGCTGTAAACAGACTGATATGTTGTTGTGTTGTGCACCACCCTGGGCTCTTTTTGGAGGAAGGGCAGTATGCAAACATAGTAATACTAGTTACAGGTAGGTGGCCGTGTTGGTCTACCGTAGTCAAAACAAAATAAAAAATAAAAAATTCCTTCCAGTAGCACCTTAGAGACCAACTAAGTTTGTTCTTGGTATGAGCTTTCATGTGCATGCACACTTCACACTTATCTGAAGAACTGTGCATGCACACGAAAGCTCATACCAAGAACAAGCTTGGTTGGTCTCTAAGGTGCTACTGGAAGGAATTTTTTCTTTCAGCAGCAACCCCACTAAACCTGCCTCAAGTGTCCAGGAGTGAGGACTGTCAATGAAGTCATCATGTTTGCCTCAAGAAGGTGGTTCTACCAGACCTGGCATGGTGTTCTCTAAGGTTTTAGCGGGGGAGGGAGAGAGCCTCAATGCTAGCCTGGGACTCTATGTGACTCACCACAATATCCCACGAGAAAACATGCAACACACGGCAGATTCCCCCAAAGGGAACCACACACTAAAGTGTCGTGATACTGTCAATGTAAGATGGATGTGAGCTTAAAGCTCTGTCTGCACAGAACCATTTTGGGGTTTCATTTCAAGGAAGTCATCACACCCACCTACTGCAACATCCCAGAACCCAAGCATATTGTCAGTATATGCCACAGAAAGACTAGAGAAAAAGATCTGCTCTTTTTAAATCTGAAAACACACACACATAAATATGATGATGATCAAGAAGAAGTCAGAGTTCAACAAAAGAGGAATCCTAGAAGTCGTCAGATGCAGCATTTGAGATGGAGGTCTTCTAGCCAAAACTCATTTCCAGCGAAGGAGAAAGAACAGGCGACTGGGTTCAGCAGCTGTCAGGGAACACAAGCTTAAGTGCCACTTTTCTCCACCCACAGTAAACTTTTTAAGACTGCCTCCGCTGGCAACACATACCAATCTAAAAAGCCAAGCTAACCCTGGAGGGGTGTCGTACAGTGCTGTTTAACCCACATGGTGAATAGCGCAACCGACAAAACTATGGCAAAACTTGTCAAGCAGCCGAGGACGCAGCCTGGCAACACATCGCCACATAAAGCAGCAGCAACCATACACAAAAGCCAGCTTCGTTTGATATTGCTGTATTTATACAAAACATTTTCCTCCTGAAGGAGCACAGGGCACTGTACAGCGTAATGAAAACAAACCACTGACACACAATAATTAAAGCTGAAAAAAGCACAAGGCTACCAGTGCTAGACGCAAAGCAAATGCGTCTCCCAAAAGCCCAGGCAAGCAAGTGTGGCCGACATCTAAAATTGGACAACATGGGAAATAGCTGCATTTCTCAGGGAGGGAGGGGTTTCCACAATCAAGGTGCCACCACAGAGAAGTCCCTGTCTCAAGTCACCAGTCCATAGGCCACACCTGTTCATGGGAACATGAGCCTCCCCTGCCAGCCCCAACCCTAAAGGGAAGGAGGGATTGGGCCCTAAGCTGTTTAGGGCACCACTCACACCTTGAATTGGGCTCAGTATTATGACATTCAGGGCGGTATCCAACAAAGTCGTCCCATTTGCGCAAGGACTTCTGCTAGTCCAACGAATCCTCAGCTCCCTATCTGTTTCAGAGAGTTGTGGGGGGGCAGAACACATTTGGAGGGAGTGCATGGGGCAGGGAACGTCTACTGCACAAGTCTTTGTGTGAATGGAAGGACTTCGCTGGATATAACCCTTAATATCTGCCTGCTCTTGTCACCTTTAAAAATAATCCGCATGCACATCAAAACATTTTTTTAAAACTCTAAGCAAAGCATCAACAGCTTAAGCACAGTCAGTTACATCACAGCAACTCTTTGTGCATTCCTTCCTACCACTTGTTCCTAACAACAGCACAAGGAAGGTGAGACTGGGAGTTGTTGCTTTCACACTGGAACCTTTTAAGGCCATGGTTCTCTGATGTCTATTCCCATGACTGAAGCTCCTGCATTCAGGTAGGTAGCCGTGTAGGTCTGACGCAGTCGAAATAAATTAAAAAATTGTCCCGTAAGCTTTCGTGTGCATGCACACTTCTTCAGACAGAAGCTCCTGCAGGTTCACTCAGAAACAAGTTCCATTAGAAATCAGGCAGGTGACATCCCGGCTGAGTCTCAGATTTCAGATTAAAATGGTTTTATTTCAGGAAGCCTTTGCACCATAAATGCAGTTCAATTTTATTTTATTTTTAATTTCCAAAATTTTAATACATACAAATTTTAGTTACCTTCATCTATCTGTCTAAACTTCCCTCTTCCTCCCTCCATGCTTTCCATGTGCAGTTCCAATGTTATACTCTTAAGTTTTTATCTATATTTTAAACATTGTATATTGTATGTTTTTGTATGTGGGCAACCCAGCCAGATGGGTGGGGTATAGAAATAATAAAATTATTATTATGCTTTTAAAAAATGTAAGCCGCTTTGAGACCTATTTTAAAAATGTATGCCCTCCTTTTCACTTTATGTAAATAAAAATAAAAGGCTTTGCCCGTCATAAGACCCAAGTAACAGGCCTACCAGATGAAACCAATGGCCTATTTAGTCCATTATTCTATTCTGACTCTGCTGTCAGTGGCCAACCAGCTGAGAAACTCTCTCCTGCTGTAATTCTCTGTGACTGAGATGCCTCTGATTCTGGAGGTAGGATAGAACCATCTTGACTAATAGCCATGAATTTGTCCAAGACCCTTTTTAAGCCGTTAAGACTGGTGGTCACTACCAACACACCTTGTATTAGTGGCTCTCACTGTTTAATTACACTCTGAGTGAACCAGTGCTTCCTTTTGACCATCCTGAATCACTCATCATTCAGCTTCACAGCACTTTGAGAGATAAGAACTACTCTCAATCCACATCATGCATCATTTTACACAGCTCTATCACATTATCCTTTACTATATATATATGAACAGTTTTATTCTGTGGGTTGTGACTTTCTGCAGATGATTCAATTGACAACAAACAGTACCGGTACATACCAAAAACTTAGTGAACCATTTTTCCTTTCCGTTTTCTACTACTAATGCCAGTGAATTCCAGAATGACTCAGGTGCACAAGCAAACCTCCAGAACTATTAAAACATCCATAATAAACCTTCTGGGAACAGAGGTTTGTCAATTCCAGGAACTAATTTGCACTGCGACGCACCCTGGCCCACCCAGGAGACAGAAACATCCTGCATGATGCCTGGACCTGATTTTTCTAAAACAGAACTATGGATGCTTGTGTTTTTGTTTACTCAGATGAAGGTGCCGGAAAAGATGGGCATTTCACTGACAGACAAAGAGTCTGTGCCCACTTAACATTTTTAGTTAATTAGTTCTTTCTTTTGGTTACCCTGGATTTTAAAAACTGATGACATTAAGAGCAGTCCTGCCCAGAAACAGTGTGAGATATTTTGGTGCCTGCTGGAGAACTATCTTGTTAACTGGTACCTGAAAGCTGTTATTAAGTCTTTGCTTGCATCTAGCTAAATACTGTTCCAAACACAGCAGGGATTAATGCAAGTTAGTCTGAGAGCTCACTCCTCAGTGAGCTTTGGAGTCTTCAACTCCAGACAGGATGGGGGCTCTTAGAAGCTTAGGAGACTGTAGTCATCATTGATGTTTACCATAAGCAGAGCTTTCCGGAGTAGCAAATAGCTTTTGGTTGAACAGGCTGTTCCACCATTAAGACTGAAGATCTAGTTAGAGGAAAGAAGAGAGGGTGGAGGCAAACTACAGTTCTGACAGCTTGGAAAGGAACATAGAAATCTTTTTTCTATTTAGTCAGACTACCGGTCCATCTAACTCAGTACTGACTGACAGCAATTCTATGTGATTCCAGGGTCCCCAGACCTGCTAGGAGATGCCAAGCATTTAAGTCTGGGACTTTTTCCATGCAAAGTGTGTGCTTTATCACTGAGACAAGGGGGAGAAAGAGGCCTGCATATGTGGGCTTGGCCTTCAAGAGCATCTCACAAGGGACTGCTGTTTTGAAATGGAGGTCACCTTGCATCTCATGGCACCCCATCACCAAGAGTGGGAACACAGAATTACATGTCACCCACAGTTAACTACAACCTCCTTTCCCCCGATTCATGGGAACAGATGGCCAAAATGGTGCAGGACTCGGAACAAAAATTGGGATAGCCTGCAAAGAAGAGATGTGTAAAAACAGACAGTAGTAGTGAGTAATTTTGATTTGATCACATACACATATTTTTAAGTTTTGGGGAGCAGCTTTCTTTTGCTGGTCCGTTTCACTGTGTGATGAGTAAAGGGTTCCAGAATGCACAGTCATCTCAGCTGTCAGCTTTCCTTACACACAGGCTGTGATCACCAAGAGCCCTTTCCACAAAGAACCACCGTCAGATGCAAACTTTTGCAATTTGCCACTCTGCCTCTGAAAAGCTCAAATTAGCTCAGATACAGAATCACCTCAGTGCCATGAAAGACAGTGCAAAGCCCTGCAAAGTTAAGGGATTGCCACAACTGACAGGGCAGGTAGATATTCCACAGCAGCTACCTCGGAAGGCGGCTTTACTGCTACCCGCTCAACTCAACCTGCAAGGGCTGACAATCCAAATTGGGGGGGGGGGCAGAAAGAAAAGCCATTTCCTGGTGTTCTGGAGCCATCAGTCCCCCCCGAGTGTCAGATCCACAGCCCCCACTAAGCCTAACACCCTTCTCCCTTTCCCCTTGCAATGGCAGCGAATGCGGACAGCTCCTTTCGAAGCGCCCACGCAGGGCCCAAGGAGCCCAGCATTTCAGCGGGTTGGGCTGGATGACCCGCGGGTTCCCCTTCCTCCCGGGACTCGGCGCGAGGCCCCGAGCAGGAGGGCCGGGCGAGCAGACACGTGTCCGGCGAGCCCTTCACACGCCTGGCGGGGAGCTCGGGAGAGCGCGGCCCCGCCGGCGAGCGCCATGAGGGCGGCGGCGGCGGGAAGAGGGGCTGCCCCTCCCGCCGCCCCTCCGCCGCCGCTTCCTCCCCGGGCCCCGCCCCGCGTACCGTCCGGGCGGCCTCTGCCCAGGTCCGGCCCTTCTTCTTGCGGCCCTTTTCCCTCATGGCGGCGGGACGAGCAAGGGGAGCGGGAGCGTCCGAGGCGGGCGAGGGGTCTCTCTGTCGCGGGCGAGGAGGAGGAGGAGGCCGAGGGCGAGGAAGGGCAAGGCGAGGAGGCCTCGGCCTGCGCGGACGCCGCTTACACCCTGAGGCGAGCGACGCCAGCGGCTCCCCCGGCCGCCATGTTGGGAATCCTTCGGCAGTCACGTGACGGCGCCTCGGCCCCGCCCGCCCGGAGAAAAAAAAAAGAGCCCGGCCGGGGCGGAGCCAAAAGGCGAGTCTGGGCAGGAGGCTCCGCCCTTTGAAAAGGAGGGGGGAGGAAGAGGAGCCGAGGAAGCCCTGCGCACGCGCGGTCCGCCGCCGCCATCTTCGAAGCCCTGATTTCCTCAGGCCCGGACGAGGGGCTAGCTACGCATGCGCGGTGTGCCGCCGCTGCTGCCCCGAGGGAGGGGCGGCTTCGCGGGCTGTTGCCACCTGGGTCCGCCTCCGGGGAATCCGCAGAGCGACTGCGCAGTGCGGAGAGGCGGGAGGAAGAAGGCGGCGGAAGGCCCGGGGGGGGGGGGGAGTCGGGAAAGCGGCCTGGAAAAGGGGGGCCAACCAAGAGTGTGTCCCCCCCGTCAAGTAAAGAGATCATTTGTGGCTGTTAACTGTGGTGCGGCTTTTTTGGTGTTCTTATATCGTAAACTGCGAAATAGTAATTAAAAATAGACAGCATCTTAAAAGCAGAGACATCCCCTTGCCGACAAAGGTCCGTATAGTTAAAGCTATGGTTTTCCCAGTAGTAATGTATGGAAGTGAGAGCTGGACCATCAAGAAGGCTGATCGCCGAAGAATGGATGCTTTTGAATTCTGGTGCTGGAGGAGACTCTTGAGAGTCCCATGGACTACAAGAAGATCAAACCTATCCATCCTTAAAGAAATCGGCCCTGAGTGCTCACTGGAAGGACAGATCCTGAAGTTGAGGCTCCAATACTTTGGCCACCTCATGAGAAGAGAAGACTCCCTGGAAAAGACCCTGATGTTGGGAAAGATGGAGGGCACAAGGAGAAGGGGACGACAGAGGATGAGATGGTTGGACAGTATTCTCGAAGCTACTAACATGAGTTTGGCCAAACTGCGGGAGGCAGTGAAGGATAGGCGTGCCTGGCGTGCTCTGGTCCAGGGGGTCACGAAGAGTCGGACACGACTGAACAACAACAACAGTAATTAAAAATACACAAATCCTCTGGCAGGGGCTTACAGCTGTAAAAAGCATACAGAAATTCAAAACATGGCAAGAACAAAGTGCTAGTCGCCGATACAGTGCTCATCCCGGCAGTTAAAGGCCACGCATACGAAAGAAGGGCAGTGAGTATTGGATGGGGGGGGTGTTATTGTTTATTAAATTTATAATACCACCATTCTTCACAGAATAAAAAAGAAGGTATAACACAAGTGGCCTCAGCCATCACCTCCGAGTGCAGAAACAGAAGCTCGTCAATGATATGCACCTGCTAAAAGGTAGCGTGCCTTGTGATACAGATGTTGATCTGGATAATTAAAGCATTCCAATATTTCTTGCATGCCAATCAGTATGGAGCTGTTCCCACTGGCTCTATTCTGCCATTTGTGGCAGGAGTCTGCGCTCTCCTTGCAGCAAACTGCTTGCCTTGTGGTAACTGGAGCATGAAAGTGCAATCCTGCCAAGGCAAGCAAAACACACACACAACATGTGAGCTAAGTGACAAGTGGCCGATGGGGATTTCTCTAGGTTTGATAAAGAGAAATCCCGTTTCGTTTCGTGCTGACCCAGCTGGAAGTTATTTCACAGGCTGCATTGGCGCCAGCCAGGTTACCCTGACCAAAGGACTCAATAGGGACAGTCAACAATAACGCTGACTGCCTGCTAAAGATGTTTTCAAAAATGATACTTTTTAATCTGAGAAGTGCCACAACTGCAGAGCGGTGGGCATGAGGCTTGAAGAGAGGGGGTTTGTGTCCCTCCACGGCCCTTTCTCTGGGTGTTCATGAATTGGCACTTCTCCACGGAGGTTTTCCCAGGGATCTGATGACTTACCTGCCCACTTTGGGGTTCCCTGGAGCATGTGGAACTCCCACCCCACCCCCTTCTCCCATTATCACAGGAAATCTAGCAAACACATCAACCCAGAAGATTTGAGTAACATCACTGTGGTGGAAGGAATTATGGGACCTTGACCGTAGGCTTTTGGAACAGTGGTCAAGCAGCAGACCAATATGTCTGTAGCCTGTCACAGTCTTGTTTGGAGCCCAATGGGCAATTCAGCTGTGCACTTGTTTTGCATGCTAGAAGCAATACAGGAGAAAGGCCACTAGGTGCCCTCACAACTCTAGCAAAAGGAGATGAATAGCTGGCTGTGTAATTCCAAGATCCCTCTGCATAGCAGCAGTGAACTCAAGACACGGAACTTGTTTTGAATGCTAAGAAACTCCTCCATCCAGGAGGGGATAAAAAGTTAGGCTTTCCAAATCTGATGGGCCTGACCTAACACCTCCCTCCCTCTTTGAAAAAGCAGCAGCGTAGCACTGGCTGAGTAATGGCACCAGTGGTGTGTGTCATTTCTCACACGACAGCTGCCAGGTCGCAAATCAAACCCAGCAGAAACCTCTTGGGGGCCGGAGAAGAAGAAGAAGAAGAGTTTGGATTTGATATCCCGCTTTATCACTACCCGAAGGAGTCTCAAAGCGGCTCACATTCTCCTTTCCCTTCCCCCCCCCCCACAACAAACACTCTGTGAGGTGAGGGGGGCTGAGAGACTTCAGAGAAGTGTGACTAGCCCAAGGTCACCCAGCAGCTGCATATGGAGGAGCGGGGAAGCGAACCCGGTTCACCAGATTACAAATCCACCGCTCTTAACCACTACACCACACTGGCTCTCCAGTGTGGATCTCTTAACCACTACACCACACTGGCTCTCCAACTTGGATCTCCCTACAGAGGTAGGGACAGGTGGCGAGTCATCCCTGCCGAAGAAACCAGCCCTGCCGCAGCTAGATGTGGCGACTCTGCTGCATTGCTGATGCACAGGTGGAGTCCTGAGCTGCAGGAAGCTGCCTTGTACTGAGTAAGACCCAGTGATCCATCCAGCTTGGGGTGGTGGACATGGATGAGGAAGACTTGATTTTGCATCCCTGTTCAGCTACAATACTCATGGACCCCGGGTCAGACATCGTCTGTCAACCATACTTGCTTCACCAGGTTGCTGTGAGAATAAATAGGGGGGCAGGCCATGTATTTCACCTGAGAACTTTGGAGGAAAGGCAGGATAACATGATGCCTTTACAACCATGACACCTGACCAAGAGGAGGAGTTCTAGCGGGGGGGGGGGGGTGGCCTGTGGCCCTGCAAATGTCGTCATGCCAAACCCCGTGCATCAAGAAGCCTGCCGGCTTTTTGCGTGCTATTTCCTGAACATTTAGGAATAACGTGCCCAGCTGATGGCACAGCGAGTTCCCCCGTGTCTTCCACACATGCTGCCTGCAGATGGCCAATCTTTGCTCCGCATTCACCAGAGCTCAGCCCTGTGGTGCCCTGTTCTGGGAAGCTAATGGGGGTGGGGGGGGGTGGCAGAAGATTCCCGACGGAAAGACTCACAAGACCAGCCAGCCACGGTGACGAAGAAACAGCCAGACACAATCCGAAATCTCTTTTAATTAGCTGACACACTTTTATTTTCATCGTTATAAACTGCAGACTTTGGGGCTTTCTCGTCATGCTTCCCCTCCCCCCCAGCCCCGCTTTTCTGCTGTTTGTCCTGAGCATCTACCGGTACTTTCTCTGCTGGCCTGGACCTTTTCCTGCCTGTGATGTGGGGCTCTGCTATGGAGGTCAGATTTGACCATGGTGGGATAGTTTAGTGTCCCTCCCCCCCCCCAAAAAAAGGTCAGGAGAGATGGCAATGAATGAAGCGGGTCTCCTTTTTCAACAATGCTCATTCCTTTATTGTCACGGCTGGGCTTTTTGGGACGGTGCTGCCACCACAATGTCCAGGCCCACACCAAATCAAAGGGTATTGAGGAGCTCTCCATCCAGAACCAGAGGGGGTGTGGGACGACAACCTCTGCCAGTACATTATGTATAATATAGCTATGCTTAATATGTCCTGTATATTCATATGTATAGAGCAACAAGCATGGGCCACCACCGTATACCGACTTTTGACTCCCTAAGCAAATCACCACCACAGCAACAGGCACAGACGATTTTGGTCCCAGCCTAGGCCCTTGTCTTGCTGATCAACCAAGTCCCTCCCACTTTCCACCCCACTCTGGAATTCCCCCCAGTCTCCAGCCCCCCACATTAGGCGCAAATCCCACAGTTTCCCTGGGCGGGACACCCACAAGCAGCCACACATACACACACCCCCAACACACACATTCATATGTAAATACAGACTCGCCAACATACAAAGAACAAAGAACGTCAGAAATCTACATCTGAGGTTGTCACAGTGGGGCGACCCAGCCCCTTGTACAGAGACACCTCTGCCAGTCTTAAATAACAGTGTTTCTTTACAGCTGTCCTTGGGTTTTGTGCTAGGAAGGACGTTGGAGGTTATTGGCAGCACAGCGGTGGATTGAGAGACGCAGAGTGTGAGAGATCTTCCAACGCAAAGTACAAGGCAGGAGGAAATGGCAGGCTTTGGTGTAAAAAGTATAGCTTGTTGGACCCCTTGTTTGCACCACCGGGGGGGGGGAGGGGGCTGGGTGAGTGAGGCTAACTTCCCAGTGACCCCTCCAACTCCCTAAAGCCAAAATCTGTAGCGCAGGAGGAGTCGCTTGGCCTCAACACACGGACATCCATTTCCCGTCCAGGCCGAATGGAAACGATTCTGTTCTAGTGTAGCTCCCAATGCGATGGCTGCTCTCGTCTTTGTGGTGCTGTAGAAAACAATTCCTCGGGGAGAAGTGACGTCTTTAGCCTTTGAAACTGGGAAGGATGCATCTCCTGTCTTCCGGCAGATCTCCAGAAAACACACTTTTCTAGCCCACGGTGAACAAAGGACAAGAAGCTCAGTTGAGCCCTCAGGTGCACCTCTGGACGTGGGGCTGGCCATCAAGAGTCTCTGCCGTCCCTTTAGTGTGCGTGGCTGTTGTGCTGTGAAGTAAACCAAGCCGCTTCCCCTGGGTGTGCTTGATCCTGGCTCCAGAGCCATGCACAGATCTCTGAGTTTATGGGAATCAAAGGCAAGGAAGTGCTGAGTTAATTCAAATCCACTCTCAGACAGGTGAAGGAGTGAGAGGGGTCTTCCTCCAGCTGTTGGGACTACAGAAATGCATATTCTTTTGTAAGCATTCAGCTTCCCTGATCCTCTCCAGCTGGCCCAGCAGCTTCTTCCAGCCCAACAGGAAAGGCCATCCTTGCTTTGGATGCAGAAGGTCTCAGGTTCACTCCCCAGCTGCATTGAGGGCAGGTAGAGACCCCCTGTCAGAAACCCTGGAGAGCCACTGCCCATCAATGAAGATGGTATGAAGGCAGATGGAGCAATGGTTTGGCCTGGTGCACGGCAGCTTCCTCTGTTCCTATAGTCCCTATAGCGCAGCTTTCTCTGCTGCTTGTCCTGCCTGATGGTGTCCCTGTACTGGGCACTATTAATTCCCCAGGCATGTGCAGAACCCCAAAGAATCAAAGCAGCTCAGCATCTCTGGAGGGCCAGCAGCTCCTACAAGCAGCCGCTGCACAGAATGGGCTGGGAGCAGCCAGGGCAGCTGGCCGGGAACCAAGGGACATAACTGCATCACAAGACAGCCTTTTCTGCATCGAGAGTTTTCCAGATACATTGTACTTTTTGTATATATTTTATCTATGTTAATAATATATATTGTTGTTCGCTGCTTTTGGAGCCTTGGGTTAAAAAGCGGTATATAAACAAACCATAGCATAGAAAACACGCTGTTTCTATTCCCTTGCCCAAAAGCAGCTCGCAGAGTCCCCAAATGTTCCCCCTTCCCACCCACCTTCTGGCAGTTTGTGCCTTTCAGAAGCAGAGACCACAAACTCAAGACCCCCCTGCTCCGCATCCAGGAGTTGCGAATAACTGCTGCTGCTGCTGTTCTGCCCCCTGGAACGACCCTCAGCCAAATTCCATACGCACAACCACCCGGCATGGATCAGAATCCCTGCTTCATTCAAGAGAAGTCTCATATGGGGGGCAAGAATTTGTCCTGCTACCTTCCCTTTAGCCGTCGCAGGGACTTAAGGTGATTTGGGGCTGGCTCCAGAGTAAACCAGAGACGAGGAAGCCACAGAATCCTTGGCCAGGACTAGACTTTGGAGAAGGAAACTCGGGGAGTGGGGCTGACCGAGGGGGATCTGTAGCCCCACCCCAGACTGGACCCCCTTCCCAGCTGCGCTCTCTCTCAGGCTGACCTCGTGGGACTGCCCAGCTAGGAACATCAGAAGCTGCCGTCGACAGAATCAGACCACTTCTTCATCAACTGGCATCCCTGGCTGTCCACGGTTTCTCTGCGGTCTTTCCCAGCCCTCCCTGGAGATGACAAGGACTGAACCCAGAACCTTTTGCACGCAGAGCAGGCGTCTGTGCCGACTGAGCCACGGCCCGGACCCTAGCTCAGTGCCAAAGCCGCCTTTTCACAAAGTGCCTCCTTTTTCCTTCCTCCGGTTTCTGGTCTTGGACCGTGGAGGGCGAAAGAGTCTTTCTGCTACAAAAGCTGCAGCAGGCACAGAGCAGATCATTCATAGCACTGCGAAACTCTGTGACTTGCCTCTCTCAAAGAAAGGTGGCTTGCCAAACCTTTCCCCCTGACCTCCTGGCCACCCCATCGCCTTTGCTCTCATGCCCTCACACCGTTCCCTGTTTGCTGCCCATGGTGGCCGCTCATGGCTGAGTCCTAGGCACCTGTTTGTGAGCAGCATCGCCAGGATTGGTGGCAACGGTGTGCTGGCAGCTATCACGCCAAGCAGCAAGCGCTCTCCATCTCCCCTAGCTAAATGCAGCTTCCCCCGGAGAGAGGGCTCATCCACACTTCGGCTTGCCCCGTGACGGGAAAGCCGTTTCCCCCTTGCCCCACTCCTTTCCCTCTCTTTAGCCTTAAATCGGAACAGGAAGATTGCCGTTGGCTCCGATTGAGCGCTAAAGAGTGGTTTTCCCCATGAGAAAGCGGATGAACCCAGAGTTTTGCTTATTTCTAGGAAATCCCTCCCCCTCTCCCAGGCCAATTTTAGGGGAAGCCACAAAGCTATCTTACTAGAGGGCAAAGGGGAACTTAGGAAGAGAGACACTGAACATGAGGGAAAGGCAGGGGGCGCGAGGGTTTGGTTTGGTGGTGGTGGTGGTGGGGTGTTTATTCCACCATGCCCTCTCCCTTTCTCTTTGATTTCTCTGCCTTCCTCTCCTGACCTCAACGTGGCCCCCAGGAGGTCCTTGCCCAAAGGCTGGCCGCTGCATCCAAGCTCCCTGTCCCCGTTGCTGCTGCAGTCAGACTCCAGAGTCGCCCTTCCCTCTGCTCTCTCCCCATGTGAGGCACATGATTGGTTCTTAACTTCAGGACGTCTCTTCCCAGTCAGAACATGGACGATTCCTGTCCTGGAGAGGGAATATGCAACATCCCGACCATGTTGGCCATTGCAGTCACTTGGTGGGTCAAGTGGGTGGGGGGGGGCAGCCACGTGGCCTCTAACTGGTGCTGGTGAGAAGGTCTCACAGCATCACAGATCTGCTTGCATAAATCAGTCCTCCGGCTCTCGCTGCGCAGCACGGAGCCATTTGGTGTGTGTTTTTGGCGGGGTGAACAGAAGGCGAGGCGGAGCCGGTGGTCTTGGTGCGAGAACAGAGAGAATTCCGTGGCAGGCAGGGAGGTCGAATCCTGCCTCCAAGCTCTGCCAGCACCGACCCAACGCTCCTCGTAGGGGACACTGCAATGAGACAGCGACTTCTTCCGAGGCTGGGGGGGGGAAGCAGAGGGGGCTGGGAGCCGAGTGCAGGTGGTCTGGGCTCCGCTTGCCCCAAACAGGTGTCCGTACTGAAGAAAAAGCAAGAGTCCGCCTTCTAGGAAGGTTGTGCGTGGTGCCAGGCTGCCTCAGCATTGCCAGGGGAGCAGCTGGCACTGAGGACGCCCAAAAGAAGAACCCCACCCCACCCCGCATCCGTACAAAGACACATCATAAATAAATATGTTAAATAAATAGAGCGACAGGTCCAGAGAGGGCAGGGGGGGCGGGCCCCCCAGAGCCATCCTCCCGTATGGATGCACAGAGACACACACACACACACACACACACAAGAAGTAGCTACGGACAAAGAAGAGTTAGTGCAGGGGGACCCCCCCCCCTCCCTGGACCACGTGTCCTCCGAGGCAGCAGGTGACGGGAGAAGGAGCCTCATACTCCATGTGCGAAAGGAAGGGCCAGGGAGGGCCAACGGGGCGTTGTTACTCGTGAGCCAGTGCTGTGGCAGCGTTCTGTGAGCTGGAGGCAAGCGACACGTGCGTCGTCGACGATGGCAGAGAACGGGGAGCCTGGCACCTGGAGGAGAGAGAGGAGAAGGAGGGGGGGAGTGAGGGGCCGCGTTGCCCTCTTTCCTCCCTCCCTGCCCAAATGCCCCGTGTCCCTCAAGCAAGTTTCCCCTCCCATTGCGGAAGAACCCAGGGCAGACCAACAGCCCCTCCAGACTCCGCAGCCTTAACTTCTCAGGTGCCAGAGAGAAGTTTGGAGAGAGAGAGGACATAGTGGAAATCTCCGCTCACAGCCATTAATCCCCAAAATCTGGAAAATGGCATGACGTCATCCCATTGTTCTCTGTTGTTTATGCAGGGCATCCCAGGGCCTGGTTGACTCCCAGCCTGCTCTTCTGATTGGCTGGCACGTAGCTGAACAGATCAAATACCGGTCCTGGGTGACCACTGCATTGAGCAGCCCTCCTCAGCCTCTGCGGCCCATTCCTAACCTCCTTACTTGGCTAATGCCATGCCTTTGAGCCTCTCCAGTGGCACCAGATTCTAGGCTCCCGGTGGGAAAATGTCTCCACCTCAAATTCACTTCCAACTGTGCAGATGAGCCCTCCACAAAACCTTCTCTATCACTTCTCTCTCTCTCTCTCTCTCTCTCTCTCTCTCTCTCTCACTCACTCTCACTCACCAAGACCGCGACTTCCGCACTCGCGACGCCGCCGGTCGTTCCAGGAGGCTGTCGAGGCGCATGAGCCTCTCCAGATACAGGGCCCGTGGGTCGTGCTCGCTCGGGTCCCGTGTGATCTCGAACTCAAAGACGGCCGGCGGGGAGACATCCAGTTCCAGGAACATGATATTCTCAGCCTGTGATGGAATGAGGGAAGGGAGGAAATTCAGAAAGGAGAGGCCAGTTTTCCAAGGAGGTGGAGCAGGCAAGGGTGGACGCAACACATCCACAAAAAATATGAAGAGAGATTTGTCCTCTCGTTGATTTACAGAATGGTAGAAATAGAAGGGACCCCTTAGAAGGGTCATCTAGTCCAACCCCCCCCCATGCAAGGCAGGAATCACAACTAAAGCATCCCTGATGGATAGCCTCTGCTAAAAAAAAAAAAAATACCCTCCAAGGAAGGAGATTTAGAAAGGGGATTCCCTAATACTTGCTTAGTTATTTTACATATTTTTCACTCATCATGGCCCCCTCCACCTCTTCCCCCCTTTTCTTCCTAAAGTAACACTAATGTCTCAACAAATGAAACTGATCTGTAGAAAATGTAACTTGAAAAAGGAGACAGATATTTGACAGATAATAATAAATGTTTTGTTAAATGAAAGAAAGAAAGAAAGGATTCCCCAAATCATCTTGAAGGTAAAGAAACACTGATAACCTTTGCCTTCTGCTAATTCCCTATGAATTAGCCTAGATTGTGAGTCCTTTGTGGCAACAAAGACCATTGTGTGAAGCATATTTGCTGTAGCCACAGCCCTAGGAGATGGTGTCCCTACAAATCTATATGAACCTTCCTCCAAATTTGAGATGGACAGAGTTCCCTGAGATGACTTTGCGCCATCAAAATTACAGGTAGGTAACTGTGTTGGTCTGCCATAGTCAAAACAAAATAAAATAAAAAATTCTTCAGAAGTGTGCCTAACCCCAACCCTAACCCTAACCCTAATCCCCTGACCCTGACCCCAACCCTAACCCCAACCCCAACCCTAACCCTAATCTCCTGACCCTGACCCCTAACCCCTACCCCTAACCCAACTTCTGGGACGTTGGCAGTTCCAAGCCAATGAACCTCACAAGTTCTCAACTGCCTCCTGCTATTTATCTTACTGCATTCTTATCTCGGCTTTGATCGCTATTTACTTTTGTGTTGTGGATTTTAAAATCTTGTCGGCTGCCTCGTAGATGTTTCTTGCCTTTCCATCAGTCCATCTGGGCGGTGCTCGCTTTGCGACTAGGAAGTTTGGTCATCTCAGGGTCCCCTTCCCTCCCCCAGGCCCCATTTCTCCCTCCCTCCCTCCCTCCCTCCCCTCCTCTGAGGTCCTCTCGGCTCACCCGGTACCGAGGATGGGAGCCCATCGACATGGCCAGGCGAGCGTACTGGCTGATGGGCCTCTTGTAGCCCACGGCGGAGGTCGGCCGCTTCTTCATCTGGGTGGCCGTGGTGGTGCTGGGGCTGTTGCTTCCGCTCCCACTGCTGCTGCTGCTGCAAAGAGATTGGTTTTCAAGAATGGAGAATGGGCGTAGGCTGGGCTCAGGATCATCAGCATTGATCCAAAGCTTAATGCGTGGCCCATCTCTGCCACCTTGTGCCTGAGTTGCTGGGCAAAGGATTCCCCTTCCACCTTGCCCCATCTAATGATTTTGCTATTATTTATTAAATTTGTACGCCGCCCTTCATCCAAAGATCCCAAGGCAGCTCACAACAGAAAAAAATACAAAATGAGAATGCAGGCAGCTCCCCCCCCCACTTGCATGCAATCTACTTGCATGCGACCGCACACTCGCATGGCGCTGGGAATCCAGAAGTGGTGCGTGGCTTGCGAAGAGACCCTCCCCACATCCTCTTTGGCTCTGGGAAGGTCTCCTCGTGAGCCTGAGCCCGGAGAGGAAAGCCGCCCTGAGTCCCAGTCTGGGGTAAAGGTGCAATGTAAATAAATATAATAATCACAATAATCATGATCTGAAGAAGTGTGCATGCACACGAAAGCTCATACCAAGAACAAACTCAGTTGGTCTCTAAGGTGCTACTGGAAAGAATTTTCTATTTTGTTACAATAATCATAATTAGAGTTGGCATTTCCTGGCAGTCCTCATAGGTGCCTCTCGTCTGGGCTACTGTCTGGGCTACAAATGTAGATGAACTTGATATCTGCTCAACTGTCATGGCTCTAGCTGAGGAACCCAGGTGGTTTTTTTGTGGAGGGGGGGGGAATTGCGTGGGCAGACAGCAGCTTTATGTTTTTGTTGTGAATTTATTGGTGTTAGCCGCCCTGAGCCCGGTTTGGCAGGGAAGGGCAGGGTATAAATACAAAATTATTATTATATTATTATTATTCTGCCCTTGTCGGCAGACCCTCCTCGCACCGAAGGGCTCAGAAACTCACCTTCCTGGCGTTAGCACCAAGGGCTGGAATTTCCACTGGTCTTCCTCGCAGTCAAAGTAAAGGCGGTTCATGATTTTGTTCTTCTCCTCGGGGGGGATGAAGTTTTCAATGATCAGATACCTGAGCAAAGATGGAACGGGCAGCGTCAGCAGGAGGCAGGCTGCCGAGGGAAGCGGGGGTCCGCCCACGGGGGGATTTCATAGTTTTATTTATTCCCACACGGCTGGAAAAAGAAGGCAGGGACAGCCTGGGGGGCTGGTGGAAAGAGGTGGGTGGGTAAGTGAGCGACAGTGGATTTATTTCATCATTTGTTCTGAAAGGTGTGAACTGGTCATACCAGTGTAGGAATCTGGTTGGCCACTGTGAGGACAGGATGCTGGACTAGAGGGGCCAGATCCAGCTGCCAGGCTCTCCTCGTGTCCTCACATTTTAGGACATCCCTTCCAAGGAGCTGTGCAAAACCAGTTTGACCCCGTTTGCACTGAGACGTCAACCTGGTCTTCAAAGCAGCATCGCCCCCCCCTCGGGATCCTGCTGGCTCCCCCGCCTTCCTTCGAGTCCTTCCTACGGACCCCTCCTCTGGAGCCCTCTCTTTTCATTGCCCCTCCAGGGACACCCGACTCTCCCCATCCCAATGCTGCTTCTCAGAGCCCTTGACATCTCATCCCAGGGCCCAGCAAGGTGAGGTGACAAGTCAACCCACTCGACTTCCTCCTCACGCCAGGGAGGGATCAACTGGCTGGGCACCTGCTGCCCTCCAGCGCCCCCACCATAGGTGGCCAGAACGAGATACTGCAGTGTCCAGCTTAGTGTGGGGCTCAGATAATGCTAAAGGGCCAATACAGCGGTCCCTCGGTTCAGGAAGTCCGTTCCAAAACCAAAGCGTTCCAAAACCAAGGCACGCTTTCCCATAGAAAGTAATGCAAAGCGGATTAATCCGTTCCAGGCTTTTAGAAACAATGCCTAAAACAGCAGTTTAACCTGAATTTTACTATCTAATGAGACCATTGATCCATAAAATGAAAGCAGTAAACAATGTACTGGAGTCACACCAATCAATCAATCAATCAAATCAGTAGCTGAACTGGGTTCCACACAGTCACAAAAACAAAACAAAAAAGAGCCACAAAAACAAAAACGCAAAGTAAACAGCAAAAACAGACAGACCTCAGTGCAGCACTCAAATCGGAAGCATAACACTCAAAACGGAGCACATTCAGCTTCCAAAAAAAAAGTTTGCAAACCGGTTTGCAGTGTTTGGGTTCCAAGGCGTTTGAGAACCAAGGGACCACTGTAGAGTCCCACCTGCTCCTAAAAAGCTGCTGGCTCTGGCTTGGCTCCCCCAGTCGGAGGCATGCTTGCCCACCCCCTCAGGCCTCCAGACCAGCAGCCCCTGAGAGTGGCAGGGGCAGCAGGGGGAGGTCAGGCGGGGGCAATCTTAGCCTGGGCTCCTCCTGGGCTGGGCTCCCCCTGCTGCTGCTGCCGGCTGAGCCCTGCCAGACACTCACTTGAGCTTCAGTTCCCTCGTCTGCTCATTCTGTGCCTCCTCCAGGTCTTGCCGCACGCGGATGTATTCGTCGTGCTGGTCCTGGATCTCGGCCTTCACAGCTTGGAGTTTTGCATAGAGCTGCCGGGGCGAGAAAAAGGGGCATCGCTCGTTTAGGGGAACGGCCGTTGTGCCACTGCCACCCGACGGCCCGTCCAATGGGCCGCTACGGGCACTGAAGACCAAACTGATGGAAGGGCGGACAACTTACAGAAATTTACTAAAACAAGAGGGAGGATAGTATGAATTAAAAGAACTTAAGGAATTACCCGGGAAATTAACAACATGGTTACAATATCATCATTTGAATGAAGTATTTAAGAAAGATAGGATACGAGGGTTTGGGGAACAAATATCACAACTGGAGAGAGACCTGTTGGAATGCAATGTAAAAGTGTTGTCTAAAATATTATTGGAATGGGAGACAAAGGATGAGCAAGTAAAATCCTCAATGATACACTGGGCAATAGATATTGGTCATAATATTCACATGGAAGCACGGGAACAATTGTGGAATATGGATATAAAATTTACAGCATTTTATTGTCTAAGAGGAAATTATATGAAAGTGATATATCGCTGGTATTTAACACCGAGTGAATAGGCAAAAATGTATAAATCTAAATCAAATAAGTGTTGGAAATGTAAAGAGAAAGAAGGTTCTTTTTATCATATGTGGTGGGGTCTTGTCATGAGGTTAAAGCTTACTGGGAAATGATATATAATGAATTGAAAAGGATGTTCAAAATAACTTTTATTTTTTTAAAAAAAAACCCAGAAGCTTTTCTTTGGGAATTATGGGGACAGAACTACCTAAATTGTATAGAATTTTATTTATGTATGCTATTACAGCGGCAAGAATGTCACTTGCCCCGAAATGGAAAGAAGCAGAAGTCCCAGCAAAGGAAGAAAGGATACTGAAACTTATGGAATATGCAGAAATGGCAAAACTTACGGTACCAGAGGAATAAGAAATAACAAACAAATAACAAACTTTTTTTTATAAAAGAACGGAAATGGTTTATTCAATATTTACAGATAAATTGTAAACAGATAAAACATTGGCAGGATTATTGCTACAACCTGCAGTTTTATAAGAGTATATATTTACAGTAGATAATTAAATGAGCAAGTTAAAATTAATTGGGATATGCAGAAGGTATTTAAAAATAAATGTAAGGAACCGCAGAAAGAGGGGGAAGGAAGTCAAATTTTGAAATGTTCAGTGGATTGTAAAACTAATGAAATGTATAAATTGGAAAAGTACAAATAAAAAACTTTTTTTTAAAAAAAAAAATGTTTGTCTCTGGCTTGGGTCCCGATCCCTGGCAAGCGATCCCTGGGCTCTGGCGCTGTGCCTCGGACTGCAGCTACGGAGAAGGACGGACCCCCCCCCTCTCCCGCTGCCCCTCTGCCCACGCTCCCCCCCCCCTTTGGCAGCCTCTCACCTTCTTCAGCTTCTTGGTCTTGATCTCCACTTCCTGCTGTAAGGAGGTGAACGTCTCCCGCAGCTCCATGGTCTCCTCGTCCCGCAAGAGCACCTGCTGCTGCATTTCGCGCTCCCGACGCTTCTGTGGGTTGAGCCCAGCAAAGCCTTAGTCTGCGCGGCTCAGGGGCTTCTCAGCTGAACCCCCCACCCCCCACCTGCGACCCCTCGCCCCTCGTGCCTTTTTGCTCTGAAACACGCTGCTCGGCCGGGGTGGGGTGGGGCTGGGTGTGCTGCAAGGCACCCTTCCACCTGCAAACTTCACCTGCCCACAAATCAGCTGTCAGGGCCTGGGGGGGGGGGAGGAGGAAGAGGGGTGGGGCCTCCAGTGGCGTAGGAAGCCGCTTGGGCACCTGGAGTGGCAAACATTGCCGGTATGTGCACCCAGGGGCATCAAGTCGCTACATAGCACGCATGGGCAGCATCCATGCGCACTATGTAGTGGGTTGCTGGCGGCACCGCTCCAGCGCTGTACAGACAGTGCCAGGATCCCGGCACCATTTGTACGGTGGTGGAGCACCAGCGCCGGCAAACCACATGCCTTGTCACCCCCGGAGACGTGGCACTGGGAGCGCACTGCCCCCACCACCCCACCATTGCTATGCCACTGGGGGCCTCCCACCCGAGAGCCCCGCAGGGAGGACACAGAAGAAGTCTTAGGCCCCGGACCCTGGTGGTGGGACACTAAGGAGCAGCCTGGGGAAAGGACAAGCTGGGAGATTCGAGAAGCGGGGTGGGGGTGGGGTGATCAAGAGGGGTCAGGAGAAAGAGACCCTTCCAGGACAGGGTTGGAGGCTGAGAGTCGCGGGGTGAGTGCAGACTCAGACAGAGACGAGTCCGAGGAGGGCAGTCTCAGCCCCACTGGCTCTCTTCCCCCCCTGAAACCCCGATCGAGGAGCATCCTGCACATTGCTGAGCAAAGGGCAAGACAGGCCCAGAGGAGGATCTCACCCTCTGGACACAACTTTTGTCCGCTTGGGAGGGGTCCAGAGTGAGAGGCTAGAGGGGGGAGGGCAGGGCCAGTGGTCAGTTTCAGCAACAGCTCAGCTGGATTAAGACGAGCTATTTTCTGTTAATAAAGAGCTAATCCCGTTCTTTCCTGCCCTGTAGATCAGACACGTCCAACAGGTAGATCGGGATCTACCAGTAGATCAGTGGACGTCTGTGGTAGATCACTGGTAGATCACTGGCTCCCACAAAGAAGCTCAACAATTTTGGCTCCCCTTAAAACAAGCTCAATGTTTTTTCCCTGCACCCCCCCCCAAAACAGGGCTTCCCTTCTCCCTAAAAAAAGCTCAACAACAACTTTGACCTGAATGCCTAAATAACAGGGCTTTCCTCCTCCCCCAAAAAGCTCAACAACTTTGACCTGAACCCCCCAAAAGGGGGTAGATCATTGACAATTTTAAATTCTCTAAGTAGATCACAGTCTCTTGGGAATTGGCCACCCCTGCTGTAGATGACCTGGGCTCACTTGACATCTCCTTGGCATCAGCATATGCTGGCTTTACACCAAGGTGTCCTGAGCACCTGGCCACGCTCCTGGGGGAGTGACACCAGATTTGCAGCCGACAAGAAGGGGAGCAAACTGGGGACCCAACGGCCACAGATGGCCGCCGTCAAGGGCTTGCGGACTGCAGCCCAGCAGCCAGGCCCTGCTTCTCTCCTGCAGAGCCCTGGAAGGAAGGGGACAGGAGTGTTTTAAAGGGCCGCCAGCTATGGCTGCAGTGGGCTGGTGAGGGCCGCATTCATCAGACAGCAGAGGGGAGGAAAGGCAGGAGGGGTTGTTACTGGCCCTGCTCCCCCCCCCCGCCGCCGCCCATCTCTCTACCTGCTCTGCAATCTCCTGCCTCTTCAGCTCCAACATCTTCTGCTGCTCGTTGGTGTGGTCCATGATGTTCCTTCCGCCAATCAGCAACTTGCTCTCCATCGCCTGGAGAAAGGAAGGAGGAGGAAAACTATGGTTTATCAAGCCACGGCTTAGTATTAAGTGCTGTGCGCGCACACAGCAGCTGAACTATGCTTTGTTTACCACCAAAAGCAAGCAAACAGGACCTGAAGCCGTGGTTTGCAGATGGCTTCCATGGACCAGTGTGGGGGAGCTGCTGGGCCTTGCAGTCTGGCCCCAGGCTCCTTTTTGGCATGTAAGAGGGAAAAGAGAGCATCCAGCCTTACAAGGCTGTTGAGACACCAAAGCAAAGCAGGATTTGAAACCCTGCACCGCAGGGGGTTGGACTAGATGACCCTTGGGGGTCCCTTCCAACTGTACAATTCTATGATTTTACGATCCCAACACAGTAAGTAAGATAGGGATGAATCGTGGCATCTCAACAGCACCTGTGCGGTGACCCCTGATGAAGAAACACACAAAATACAAGATGCAACGAAAACAAGGCGAAGACTTCAGTCAGCAGAGTTCTCAGCAAAACAAGCTGCCCAGGGAAGATCCCTGGAGGGTTTTGCAGTGACCTTCCATCGGCATCCGTCAGGAGCGTGGGGATTTCCTGCCTATGAAGACCAGCCAAGTGTTGGTGGGGAGGTAAGAGGGTTGGAAACAGAGGAGAGGACCTCGTGGTTCCGCCTTTCTCCGCACCGGGTTCCAGAGCTGTGAAAAAGGGCTGGCAAAGCCCAAGAATGCCCCCAGCCACCGTCCTCCATACATAGGGCATGCCCAGCTGGCTTGCCGACCTCTGGCAAGGAAGGAGCTGTGGGCACCGTGCCCCCTTGGGTGCCTGTTCCCAGGCCTTGGTGCTGACACATCCCACGCTGGGCTGGCCCACGGCCAGGACCACGTCTCTGCGTCTGTCCTCCCTCCCTTCCTTCCTCCCTTCCGCACTGCTGTCAGGCTCCACAGCTGCCGCCGCCGCCTGCAGGACAGCTGCAGCCCCAGCTTGCAAGGCACCCTTCCCTTCTTGCCCAGAGCAGCCCCCTCCCCACACAAACCCCAGCGGCGGAAGCCCCCAGCTGGAAGGCTGGCGGGCAAGTGGCTTTCAAGGCAGTCAGGGACTGGGGATTTTCCATGGAGAAACCAGCCCCCAATGAGACACCCCCCCCCCACACACAGAGGGGAATCTGGCTGGAGCATGTGAACTTGCCCCCTGGCGCTCTCTGTCCATTGATGAGGTGCAGAGAAGTTGTTTTCTTTGCAAAGGAAAGCTCGGGTTCTGAGTTGGGGCAACTCAGGGGTGTCAGGATTCCATGGGCAGAGAACTAGGGAAGATGTGGGCTGAAGAAAGCCACTCGGCTTGGACTGTTAAAATCACAGAATCATAGCACGGCAGAGTTGGAAGGGACCCCAAGGGTCATCTAGTCCAACCCCCTGCAAAGGTGGCCATCCAACCTCTGCTTAAAATCCTCCAAGGAAGGGGATCAGGTGTGATGTTTTGGAGCAGGGAGGAAGAAGTGCGAATGAGGACGGGCCAGAACCAAAGAGGTTGCAAATGAACTCTGGACCACAAGACCTCAAGGACAGCCTCTTCCCATGTGAACCTACCCGGACCCTGAGATCATCTTCTGAGGCCCTCCTTCGTGTGCCCCCTCCAGAGGGTGGCAACACGAGAGCAGGGCCTTCTCTGCAGTGGCTCCCTGTCTGTGGGATGCTCTCCCCAGGGAAGCTCACCTGGTGCCTTCATTATACACCTTCAGGTGCCAGGCAAAAACGCTCCTTTTTAACCAGGCCTTTGGTTCATTTGACTGACATCCTATGCTCTTCTAAAAGGTGTTTTTGTGGGGAGAGGGGCTATTGGGTTGTTGTTTTTATTTTTACTATGTATTTTGTGGTTTTATATCTTGATTTAATTCTGTGAACCGCCCTGAGACCCCCGGGGTATAGGGCACTATAAAAATTCAATTTTTAAAAAATATAAAAATAAAAATAAATGGCCGCCTCAGGGGATGGACTTGTGGCGTCACTGAGGGTTGCCGAGATCTGGCAAAATCCACCAGGAAGCCCTTTTGAACTGAGCGATGCCCATCTCCTTCCCACTTGAGGACCCCCAGCTGCCTGTGTGGCATAGTGACAGAGTGTTGGACTAGGACCTGGGTTCAAATCCCCCACTCGGCCATGAAGCTCACTGGGTGACCTGGGGGCCCAGTCGCTGCCTCTCAGCATAACCTACCTCGCAGGGTGGTTGTTGAGGTTAAATAAGAGAGGGAACCATGCTATGCAACCTTGAGCTCTTTGGAGAAAAAGGCAGGGCACAGATTAATGAATAAAGGTAAAGGGACCCCTGACCATTAGGTCCAGTCGCGGACGACTCTGGGGTTGCGGCGCTCATCTCACTTTACTGGCCGAGGGAGCCGACGTACAGCTTCCTGGTCATGTGGTCAGCATGACAAAGCCGATTCTGGCGAACCAGAGCAGTGCACGGAAACGCCGTTTACCTTCCCACCAGAGCGGTACCTATTTATCTACTTGCACTTTGCCGTGCTTCCGAACTGCTAGGTGGGCAGGAGCAGGGACCGAGCAACGGGACCTCACCCCGTCGCGGGGATTCGAACCGCTGACCTTCCGATCGGCAAGCCCTAAGCTCTGTGGTTTAGACCACAGTGCCACCCGCAACCATGTAATGAATCGGTAATGGCAATAGTAATGAATTCTTCACTTCAGGTGCCAAAATAGCCTGGCCCCAAATATTTTGGAATCCTGAAAAATAATCGCCTCATGGTTACTGAGCATCAGATTCCACTCCAGGATTTTCCCCAAACGGAGGAAGAGGAGCAAAAAAGGGCACCGCAGCTCACCCACGCAATCGGACAGAGTCCTTGTCGGAGACTGCCAAGCTCTGTGTGTGTGTGTGTGTGTGCAGCCCACCAGCTTCCTCTCAAAACATCCCCCTCCCTCCCTCCTCTCCCACAGGAGGTCCCTGTCAGCTCTCATAACATCGCAGGGGCCTTGGGAAAGCAAACATGCCCTCCCCATGCCCATCAACAAGGCCCTCCCCGGCAGAGGATAAGCCTGGCCACCATCGCCCACACCCTTTCAGGTGCATACAAGGGAGGGCAAAGCCTGCCCCCCCTTTCTAGGTCCCTTCACCCTGGCCTTTGTCAACGGGCTTCCCACACGGGTGGCTATATTTACAGCCAGGCTGCCTCAGAAGCCCAGTTGCTGGGGATAGCAGAATCATAGGATTGCAAAGCTCGAGGGGACCCTGAGGGTCATCTAGGCCAACCTCCTGCAATGCAGGAATCGCAGCTGAAGAAGCCCCGGCAGGTGGGCATCCAACCTCCGCTTGAAAACCTCCAGGGAAGGAGCGTCCAAGACAGGCGGTCCGTTCCATTGCCAAACGGCTCTTACTGCCAGAGTGCTTTTACTCCACTTTAAATGCACGCATGTAAAGTTCTGGGATGCTCCCGAATCGCTCCCACAAAATACAGACAATCTGGAGGCTCCCTTAGTCTAAGCAGCTTCCTATACTCCAAGGAAGGGAATCTGCAGCTCTCCATAAGGTTGTTGGACTCCCAACTCCCAGCAGCCCCAGCCAGGGCGGAAGACTTCCTTGAAGGTAGACTTATGAAGCATACTGAAGAACAAGGCTTGCCGAAGCAGAACCAGCATGGCTTCAGCAAGGGTAAGTAAGCCGTGTCTCACGAACCTATTTAGGTTCTTTGAGAGCATCAACAAGCAAATAGATGGAAGGTGATGCAATTAGCCTTTCAAAAAGCTTTTGACAAAGCACTTCACCAAAGATTGAGTAAGCTATGGGAGAAGAGAGATCCTCTTGTGCATCAGTAAGTGGTTAAGAAACATGAAGCAGAGACTAGGAACATCTTCACTGAGCAATCCGCTGCAACCCCAAGGTCTCATTCCTGGCCATGACTGGTATGAAGGAACAGAGTCAGTCAGGACACTGGCAGAGTGTCAGTATTTCACAGGGGGCGGGGGTGCAAGCCCACACTGAGAAAGACAGGTTTGTGCAATTGAATTAAAAGCACTCTGTTGCCTTAGCACAACAAATCCACTTTAAAGAAGAAAGCAATGTTTTGCAGTTTGGAAAATGATGGGGGAATGAATGCATAGCAAAATGTTGGATGAACAAAGGAGTAACGAGATGACATCAGAACACCTCTGTTATAAGAATCTTAGGTGCCAAATATAAAATAAACGTTCATAAATGTACAAGGCAAACCCATACGTAAGTATATAAGCCACGTGTCTGAAATAGTACAGGAGAGCAATCCTGGAGCCGTTTTGACTCTCACAAATTGACCTCAATATATTTCTCTGCAAGGAGGAAGGAGATGGGAAAAACCTTCCCATTGTCTTTTTGCTTACAAATCCTGTCTTAAGGGCGCATTTGTGTACTAATAGGGTGAGCCTGTGACCTGGAATCAGGAACTGAAGTATTGACCATCACAAAAGAATGGCCAGGCTGCCCAGGCGAAGCAATCAGTGACCATTGTCAGTTATCCTGACAGGCAGGATTTCTGCTGTAGATGCCTCCTCCTGTGATGTTTTGGGGGGTGGTCTTGGACTACAGAGGGTGGGCAATTTCAAAAGTCTATATAAGAGCCTGCACACCATTGTTCTGGGTTCCTTTCCTCCCTCCTGCATGTGGGGAACGGGGACCCTGTTGCAACAGTTTAATAAAGATCAGGCTTACTAGCTGCTTTGCTTCTCAATATTCTCTGGTTGGCCTCTGTTAGAATCCTAGAATCCTAGAGTTGGAAGAGACCCCAATGTCCATCCAGTCCAACCCCCTGCCAAGCAGGAAACACCATCAAAGCATTCCTGACAGATGGCTGTCAAGCCTCCGCTTAAAGACCTCCAAAGAAGGAGACTCCACCACACTCCTTGGCAGCAAATTCCACCGTTGAACAGCTCTTACTGTCAGGAAGTTCTTCCTAATGTTTAGGTGGAATCTTCTTTCTTGTAGTTTGAATCCATTGCCCCGTGTCCGCTTCTCTGGAGCAGCAGAAAACAACCTTTCACCCTCCTCTGTATGACATCCTTTTATATATTTGAACATGGCTATCATATCCCCCCTTAACCTTCTCTTCTCCAGGCTAAACATACCCAGCTCCCTAAGCCATTCCTCATAAGGCATCATTTCCATCATTATTTTCTCCTACCAATAGGGAACCCACTTAAGGACTCTATATGGGCTCCGGAATACCCCATAAGGGAAAAGGAGCAGTATTTTTTCTTATAAGACCCCCAAACCAAATGAGGAGGGATGATCATTTCATATAACTACTCCACAAACAAATCAGGATGAATGCTGATTAAGGAGTTCGTCCGGATGAGCCCCGTTTCATTTGCTGACTCTAGCGAGTTCTTGCATCAAGGGAGCAGGAGAACATTTCGCCTTCAGAGAAGGAGTGTCTGTGTGCAGATATGCTGACAATTTTCAAATGAAAGGATGATGGAAAGATGAGGAAGCAGGGAATTGCTGTTCATCCCCTCTCCCGGAGAAAAGATGTGCATCAGTGAGTTTAAAATGCAACAAGGTAGATTTCGGCGATCCATTAGGGCAAACTTCCCATCCAACAGATGCACAATCCCGTTAAACCGAGCCCTTGGAGGTAAGCCAATTTCTGTATATTGTAATCCGTGGGATTATTGCTGCCACGATCAAACACAGCTCACCAGCAAAATAAGCTTTCTTTGGAAATTGCCCACCTTGGATGAAACAGCTGCCCTTGCAAGACAGACACTCCCAGACACAGCCACTCAAGGAAGGGAGAGAACAAAAAGTCCCACTGGTCTCTGGGGATAAATTCCGGGAGGGAGAAAGAGGGTTTGGAGTGATACTCATCTGTGCGTTTACTTGCTTGCTTATTTAAAAAAATGTTTCACTTGAAACACCGCCTGGCAGATTGAGGAACAGCTGGACATGATCCTGGACTGAACATTTTGAATAATCTTTATATACCTTATTGGCCAGTGGACTATCAGAACTCTTCCTTACTTCTTTCTCTTATCTCTCTTTTAATCTTTCCCTTCTAAGATTTCAGGTTTGGGGTTTCCTTCTGCTCTCTATCTATATTCATGTTTTGTTTATAATAATAATAATAATAAACTTTATTACGGTCATAGACCAGCAGAAGAGAAAATAAAACGATAGTACATAAAATAAATATTTCTTAAATATCGTCTTTTAACAATACTATTTCAGATCCCATGTTAGATTAAAATTAAGCTAAAATTTAATGGGCGATAATTCCATTTAAGTATTATCTACTATGGTGGAGGCTTTATCGCTGTTGTCGGTTGATATCATGACGCGTCTCAGTCTTGCTGCATGATAGCAAAATTTAGCTACAGTCATAGTTCGCTCTGGGTTGATGTCCTCAATTAAGTATCTAGTCAGCATTTCAATTGAACGGCCTGGTAGATTTTTTAATAGGGGTTCGATTAACTCCTTCCTCAAATCTCGATACAGAGTGCAGTGTAGGAGAACGTGGCTAATAGATTCGATTTCCTTGAGATCACAAGGACATAGCCTCTGTTCTACTGGGATCCGAAGATATCTACCAGTTAGCAACGCCGAGGGTAATGCATTAAAACGAGCCCTAGTAAAGGCCCATCGGTGTCTCGGGTTTTCTAACGTCTTTAGGTAGATAGCTGGGTGGTTTGGGCGGTGCTCATACAGTTGTCTGAGCTCATACATATGTTTTGTTTTGTCTTTTGAGGCCCGCTGTTTTGGGTAAATGAAGATACACACAAGGAGGAGATGGATGGATGAAGGACCCTCTTTGAGCGGCATGGAAGGGACGGTCTGGGGGGGCCGCTGGGGGAAGGGGGCATTGAGGCCTCCTGACCACCTTTCGCTGCTCACTGGCTGCAAGCTCAGGGGGTCCGCTGCTCCAAATACCCTGCATCCAGCACGCTTATATAGGTCACTGCAAGCAGCCAATGCGCTTCCGTTGGCACGGCTGTAACTGTTTCTCTCCCCCCCACCCACCCACCCACTGGCTATTCTATGCATCGAAGCCTCTCTCCTTCCCAGGGGGTGCTTCCTGGGGCAGGCGGGTGTTGGGGGGGGGGCTTGAAAGGGTTTCTGCCCGCCTCTTCTCGCTGCCTGCATTGCAATTTCACCGGCATCTGTCTCCGGGGAGGCCCCTGCGGCAGGAGCAGGCTAACTAAATGGATTAAAGAGTGAAACTGGAAACCGCCGGCACCACATGCCGCCGTAAACACACCTCTGCCAATTGCACACTTATTTGCACTTAGAGACACACTCGCCGCGCCTTCGCTAGGCACTAACAGACCGAGCACATGCGCCATCTGCTCTGGAGGAGACCCAAAGAAACCCGTCTCGGAAGGCTAACACACACACACCGTTCCATAACAACCTTATTCAGTTTCACAAGGATGCATTAAAAGGAGAAGGAGAACATCATCATCAGGCCAGTGGCCCATCGAGTGCGGCATCCTCTTCAACAAGATGCTCCAGAGAGGACAGCTACAAGGATTCAAACACCATGCCATCTCTCCAGGGTTAGAAATCAGCCAGGCACCAGGCACGTTTTGCAACAGGCGCAGGTCCAATGGCAACTGCATGGAGATCTCTGGATGCCAGGTTGGCAACTGGGGAAACCCAAGAGTCACTTAGAGATGGACCCGAAATATTTTCCTTGAAGCTTGAATTTGTTTTAGTTACAGGTAGGTAGCCGTGTATCTGAAGAAGTGTGCATGCACACAAAAGCTCATACCAAGAGCAAACTTAGTTGGCCTCTAAGGTGCTACTGGAAGGAATTTTTTTATTTTTTATTTTGTCTTGAATTTGTTTTATTTGATGCAGGATTGTTTTATTTGATGTTTTAACATGTTTCTAAACCGCCTTAAGACTTGTTCTTTAAATTATAATGCGGAATAGAATTGAAAACAACAACAACAACAACAACATCACTCCTCTGCAAAACAAAGAACAAAGGCATTCGACATACCCTCCAATGTTTCCCCGATGAAAATAGGGACGTACCATTCCATAATGATAATTTTACTATTTATACCCCACATATCTTACTGGGTTGCCCCAGCCACTCTGGGCAGCTTCCAACATAAAAACATAACAAAACATGAAACATTAAAAAACTTCCCTGTGCAGAGCTGCCTTCAGACAGGGCATTGGATAACTCCATATCCTCCAACATTTCTCACATGAAAATTGTTGTGATATTATGACATGACGAGCTGCGAACGCTGCAGCAAGGTCACAAGACTCAAGAGTCATGTTTCCTCTCTGTGGGAATTACACTGGGCATACCAGCTCCCACACATGTGATGTCATTGTATTTTACTATTGTACTTTCTTCTTTCTGTTTTGCATCAGGAGATGCAAGACGCATTAAGACACAGCTCTGAATTATGAGCTGCTACGCAGAGACATTCTGCTCTAATTCTACAATAAAGTAGATCTTAGCCAAATGGCTTGTGTATGTTGTTTTCAAGCTGGGAACAACTGCATATTACATTGTGCCCCTGGACTCTAGGAGCCAGAGGGCACGGAAGCTTCGTCCGTCTTGGGGGTCAGTCTCTCAACTTGCCCCCGCGGGAAGTTTTCATAACATTGGTAGCAGAGGATGGTTTCCGAACATCGGACCTTTGATGACTTCTGCCTGATGTTTATCTGCCGGCAAAGAAAGCAGCCTTAAACTGCGTGCTTCGTTCCGGGGGAGTTATTTCGTGCTGAAGACGGCCGTTTCCCGCTGTGAGAAGAAGACGCGTTAATTGGACTGTGAGTAGCCGGACTGATTTACGAGGCAATAAACCTCAGAAGGCTAGGTTTGTTTGCTTAATTTGCTTTCTGAAGACAGAGAGTGAAAAGCCTGCTTTATCGCCAATATGGCAAAGGATAGCAAGCAGAGCAGCAGCTCCCTTTGTCCACTTCTCACTGATGGAAATTATCAGACATGGCGTATTAAAATGGAAGCTGTGCTTACCAGGCAGAATTTGCTTGATGTGGTCACTAATGCCCCTCCACTGCTCCCTGGCCCTCGATGGCTGAACAGGGATAATCAGGCGAAGGCGACCATTGTTTTGCATCTTGACCAATCTCAGTTAATACACGTCAGAGATTTGGTCCACGCTAATGATTATTGGGTTGTTTTGCAAAATGAACATTTAAGGATTGCGGCAGGAAGTTCCATGCTGCATTTCCAACGTCTCACCAACCTAAGGTTAAAGGAGGGAGACAATTTGCGTTCGCATCTTAACCATATGAAAGAATTAAGAAGTGAACTCGCACAACGCAACGTTCAATTGAACGAAGATGTGTTTTGTTTCATGGTTTTGAATAGCCTCCATGCCGGTTATAGTGCTATTGCATCACAGCTAGGTGCCCTGGATGCTCAAAACTTAACCGTTGCCAGAGTCTTCTCAACTTTGCTAAATGAGCAAGATCGTTGTGCTGCTCAAAATGAGGCTAATGGAAGGGGGAGTGAAGCAGAAGCGTCCTTAACCCCACCTAGTGGTCCAACTGAGCATGTGCAAGCTCTTAAAGTCATACGCTGCACAAACTGTGGAATGAGAGGACACAGTTTCCAAACCTGCAGAAAGCCCAAGAAAGGATCTAACCAACAAGGAGGTGGATCTACAGGCAAGGCGCAAGCCAAAGTCTCCAAAGGGCGCACATTTGCATTGCTTACACAAGGCGTGCAGGAGCAGGATGACATTGACATTGACCTGGCTTTTGTTATTGACTCAGCTGCCAGTCACCACATGACCGCAAACAAGCGTTTATTTAAGACTTTTAAGAAGCTGGAATCCACCGTGTCGCAGGTGAGTGGAACACACCTGAAATCGACTGGAGTTGGAACTGTTTATCTTCAGAGTCTCCAGCTGTCTATCAGCAACGTGCTATACGTCCCAGAAATTGCCTACAATCTGCTAAGTGTACCGCAGCTTACCGAGAAGGACTGCGAGCGCAGACTGCGCAAAGGACTGTGTACAATTTTTAAAGATGGAGAAGCTATCTTTACAGCTCAGAAGAACAAAGATGGACTGTTTTTACTGTCTTTTGATTCAAATGACTGTTGTTATGATGTTGTTGACTCTTATTTTGCAGGTGCTGCTAAGTCCAAGGAGACTACCAAACAGCCACGCAGAGAAAAGGTCACAAGATGTTTCCAGCAGGTCTCTGCTGATGTAATAGGACTTCTGCCAAAATCTAGAGGCGGAGCTACCTGTTATTTATTGCTGTGTGATCAATTCTCTAAATTCTCATGGATTTACACTATGAAAAGTCCGCAGCAAGTCTTGGCCAAGTTCACTGAATTTTGTGCTAAGATAGATTTCATGCATGATGGAAAAATTGAATGTTTGTATACTAATCAATTACCAGTGTTTGATTCACAGGAGTTCAAGGACTTTCTAAGTCAACATTGCATTCGGCACAAAGTTGCTGTCAGCCAATCATCATGGAACAAAGATTTGTGTGTTAAAATTAACACAATACTACGTGAGGGTATGCAGGCGCAATTGCTAAGTGCAAAGCTGTCTGACCAGAATTGGGCTGAAAGCCTATCTGCCTTCACATATGCTTGGGTCAGGAGTGTTCCAAAAGGAATGGAATGCTCACCTTATGAGATACTGTTTAACAGAAAGCCTTCTGTTAAGCATCTTAAGGTTTTTGGTTCTCAGATGTGGGTGGAATCACTTGAAGGTGCAACCATCCAAGGCATTTTTATGGGCTATGAGAAAGGTCAATACAGAATTCTATTGCCTTCCTCTAACACAGTAATTCTTACTCAGGAGGTAGAACTTACTGTAAAGCCGGAGACACAGGTTCTCCAAAGCTTTCCCATTGATGTCAATACATATGAGGATTCTGACACCAGCAGTAGCAGTGCAAGCTCAACCACGGCTAGTTCCGACACAGGCGAAACTGTCATTGAGAGAACTCATGCTATGACCAGGCCATCTACAGATGATGATGTGCTAGAATCTTTAGAGCCACTGTTTACAATTGGTAAAGTTTCTCCAAAAAGTCCTGTTCAGGAGAAACTCAGCAAAGAAGATCTACATCTTATGCGTAGATCTGAGAGAGTAACAAAGGGTCAGGCGCCCAAACGTTACTCCAAAGAGTTTGCAATCTCAGCTGTTGCAAATGTAGCTGTAGTTTGCACTCAAGACAGAGACACTCAGGCTCATTTCACAGATGTGAAAAGGCCACAGCAACAGGTTGCAAAGTTCAACACTGTTTCTGCCAACACACACAGAGCAAATGCTCTGGTCCCCTGGAGAGTTGGTTATCAAAGGCTTCAACTGGTAGAACCAGTCTCAGAGAGTTCCAAGGATGGAACAAAGACATCAGATTCATACTGTGTATATGATAACTGTTTGTTTACTTCTGTTAATAATGCCTTAACTTTCGCCGCTCTTACATTGTCTAATATCGGGGGAGGATGTTGTGATATTATGACATGACGAGCTGCGAACGCTGCAGCAAGGTCACAAGACTCAAGAGTCATGTTTCCTCTCTGTGGGAATTACACTGGGCATACCAGCTCCCACACATGTGATGTCATTGTATTTTACTATTGTACTTTCTTCTTTCTGTTTTGCATCAGGAGATGCAAGACGCATTAAGACACAGCTCTGAATTATGAGCTGCTACGCAGAGACATTCTGCTCTAATTCTACAATAAAGTAGATCTTAGCCAAATGGCTTGTGTATGTTGTTTTCAAGCTGGGAACAACTGCATATTACATTGTGCCCCTGGACTCTAGGAGCCAGAGGGCACGGAAGCTTCGTCCGTCTTGGGGGTCAGTCTCTCAACTTGCCCCCGCGGGAAGTTTTCATAGCATTGGATAACTCCATATCCTCCAACATTTCTCACATGAAAATAAGGACGTTCTAAGGAAATATCAACAACCTCAGATATGCTGATGACACAACCTTGATGGCAGAAAGTGAGGAGGAATTAAAGAACCTTTTAATGAGGGTGAAAGAGGAGAGCGCAAAATATGGTCTGAAGCTCAACATCAAAAAAACTAAGATCATGGCCACTGGTCCCATCACCTCCTGGCAAATAGAAGGGGAAGAAATGGAGGCAGTGAGAGATTTCACTTTCTTGGGTTCCATGATCACTGCAGATGATGACAGCAGTCACGAAATTAGAAGACGCCTGCTTCTTGGGAGGAAAGCAATGACAAACCTAGACAGCATCTTAAAAAGCAGAGACATCACCTTGCCGACAAAGGTCCGTACAGTTAAAGCTATGGTTTTCCCAGTAGTAATGTACGGAAGTGAGAGCTGGACCATCAAGAAGGCTGATCGCCGAAGAATTGATGCTTTTGAATTATGGTGCTGGAGGAGACTCTTGAGAGTCCCATGGACTGCAAGAAGATCAAACCTATCCATTCTCAAAGAAATCAGCCCTGAGTACTCACTGGAAGGAAAGATCCTGAAGTTGAGGCTCCAGTATTTTGGCCACCTCATGAGAAGAGAAGACTCCCTGGAAAAGACCCTGATGTTGGGAAAGATGGAGGGCACAAGGAGAAGGGGACGACAGAGGATGAGATGGTTGGACAGTGTTCTTGAAGCTACCAACATGAGTTTGGCCAAACTGCGAGAGGCAGTGAAGGATAGGTGTGCCTGGTGTGCTCTGGTCCATGGGGTCACGAAGAGTCGGACACGACTGAACAACAACAACAACAACAACAACAACAACAACAAAGAAAAGGCGGGAAATTCCGGGATCAAATCAGAAACCAGGACGGCTTCTCTAAATCAGCGATGTCCCTGGAAAATAGGGACACTTGGAGGTTCTGATTCTATTTTGAAAATTCTTTCTAGTAGCACCTTAGAGACCAACTGAGTTTGTTCCTGGTATGAGCTTTCGTGTGCATGCACACTTCTTCAGATACACTGAAACAGAAGTCACCAGATCCTTAAATATAGTGGGGGAGTGGGGAGGGGTATTACTCAGAAGGGTGGTGGGAATGGGTGATAGGCTGATAAGTGTGGAAAACCTGTTGACGACTCTAAACGGCTGCAATTAGTCTTGCAGGGAAAGGCAAGGGGTGAGATGGCTAAAGATGGCTTTGTTATGTATAATGAGATAAGAATCCAATGTCTTTGTTCAAACCAGGTTTCTCCATGGTTTTAAGTTTGGTGATTAGTTGCAATTCAGCCACTTCTCTTTCCAGTCTATTTCTGAAATTTCTTTGTATTAAGACAGCTACTTTGAGATCTTTTATAGAATGTCCTGGGAGATTGAAGTGTTCTCCTACTGGTTTCTCTGTCTTGTGATTCCTGAATTCAACAAGACAGAGAAACCAGTAGGAGAACACTTCAATCTCCCAGGACATTCTATAAAAGATCTCAAAGTAGCTGTCTTAATACAAAGAAATTTCAGAAATAGACTGGAAAGAGAAGTGGCTGAATTGCAACTAATCACCAAACTTAAAACCATGGAGAAACCTGGTTTGAACAAAGACATTGGATTCTTATCTCATTATACATAACAAAGCCATCTTTAGCCATCTCACCCCTTGCCTTTCCCTGCAAGACTAATTGCAGCCGTTTAGAGTCGTCAACAGGTTTTCCACACTTATCAGCCTATCACCCATTCCCACCACCCTTCTGAGTAATACCCCTCCCCACTCCCCCACTATATTTAAGGATCTGGTGACTTCTGTTTCAGTGTATCTGAAGAAGTGTGCATGCACACGAAAGCTCATACCAGGAACAAACTCAGTTGGTCTCTAAGGTGCTACTAGAAAGAATTTTCGATTTTGTTTTGACTATGGCAGACCAACACGGCTACCCACCTGTAACTGATTCTATTTTGGCGACCATAACCTAAGTTTAGGGAGCCATTTGGCGATTCAGTTATATATTTGAGTTTCTAAAACTGCGACTCTCCCCTCCCGTGGTTTCCAGCCACTGGGATTCAGAAGCGTTTACTGCCTGTGACCCTGGAGGCAGAGCAGTGCCATCCTAGCTGGTAGCCAGTGAGAGGCCTCTCGTCCTCCACGAATTTGTCCAAGATGAAAGACACGCAAACCCTTTCCCTCTCTCCCTGGCAGTACAACGTGACCGTGGCAGGAGGTTCAGGCATTGCCAGTCTGCATGAAGCGACCGTCTTGTGCTTTTGGAACAAAAGCATAAGTGCTGCTGTCATAATTGGAACAAGCTGGGATATCTCTCTGTGTGAGTGCGTGTGCATCTCTCTTTTCCAGTGAACGGACACGGATCTTTAGGTCATGCAGTTGTGGGGGGGGGGGGAGCTGCTTCTGATTATCAAGGCCCAGAGAGCAGTTTGGGACGAGTGCTGGTGTGGGGAGCCTTACTGCAGTGGGGAGAGATATCTATATTTCCTTTCTTCTTCTTTTTTTACTAAAAGGTTCTCTTGGATTGGTCGCAGAAGAACTATCCTTCAGTGAGTTCAAAAGGAGATTTAAGAACAAGCAAAAAGCAAACTGGATGGTTCAATTTCGTTTCCTCTCTGTTTCTCATTTTTCCAAGCTGAAATTCTCCGCAATTCTGCAATGGTTTGGGTTGTTTTTAAAAGACTCACCAAAAACTCAAAAGGGTCTCCGTTCTCCAGAGCCATGCCCCTTGGCGTGCCATTTCCCCTGACAGACACATTTCTGATTTCGCAAGCAACGCCTGCCAATAGCACCCATGTTTCTACAGTTATTGTCACCACCAGGTGGATTTTACGCAGCTTCCGCCTGCTGCACACATCTTTGCGTGGTTTTGTCTCATCTGGTCGGGGAGCCACATCACAAGATCTGGAGAAGTGAGAATTTCAAAGGCCAGCTGCCAAGGAGTCAGGAATGCAAATGGAACAGGATTTCTCCCCTGCCCCACCGTCTGTGCTGAATTTCAAGAGCTCTCCAGGATTTCCGGCAAGAGTCTTTTCCCAGCCCTCCCTAGAGAGATGGGGATGGGGCAGGGTGTGGGTGGGTGGGGGGTGAACCTGGGACCTCTCTGCATGCAAAGAGTGCTCCACCCACTGAACCGCATGGCCCTTCCCCACTCTGAGAGGCAGCTTGTGCAATCCAGGGGTCATGTTTCAGCATTCTCTGTGATGTGGAGGGGCATCCTGGCTTTTAAAAAAGAAAATGCTTCTCAGTTCAACAGAGGGCTGATTATTTCCCATCTTCTCATCTCTCTTCCTTCCCTCCTCCCTCCTAGATTGAGAGACTCGGACAATATTAAATGCTAAATGATGCCTTGCGGTTGGTAGTCTGGGGATCATCTGGGTGGGATGACAAACAGCCCCCTTCAGGGACTCATCCTTGTCTTTCATTACACAAGAAAGCTTTTCATCCATCAAACAGGGACCAATAAATTGGGGGTCCCTCCCTTTCTGTCTATTTTTAAACATTATCTCATGCTTTGTTTCCATTCCCACTTCTCTCCCTGGAACATGCCGGAGGAAGCACCCTTGAAAGAAGCATCCTCAGCCAGAACACCCGTAGAAACACAGAATTTTAGAGCTGGAAGGGACCCCCAAGGCTCATCTAGTCCAACCCCCTGCAATGCAGGGATCACAGCCATCCAACCTGTTTGAAAACCTCCCCTGAAGGAGAGCCCACCACCTTCTGGGGTCACCTGGTTCACTGCCAAGTAGCTCTAGCCACCAGAAAGTTCCTCCTAATATCTAGGGGGAAATGACTTTGGAAAGCTGGTTTCATGGGATCAAGTTCATCAGTTTTGTTGAATGAACTAAACTAAGTAGTTTTAATAGGATTTTGAATCAATGTGGAATTCATCGTTCTGAATTTTATGGTGTTGCTATCTGCCTTAGTGCATGCTGCTATTCTGAGTGGAGCTTTCCGTGGGGCAGGCACTGGGGATGAGTTTATGGAACCAAGGGAGGAACCTAAAGCAGTTTGGGGACACTTCTCTTCCCTAAAGCGAACCAGGATGATTAGGTAGGATGGTGGAGAGCTGCTGCAGACTCCCCCGCCAGCCAGCCAGCCCTTCCTTGAGACTTCGCAGCATCCTTGGGCAACTTATGACACGGGTGAGCTTGTCGCACGGTTTTCCCGTGTGCAAAAAGGGAAGAGGGGCTGCATGCTCGCAAAGCAGCTACCCTCGAAAGGACGCGGTCGTAACTGAGACGGCGTGGAATTAATTTCCCAGATATTGCAGGCTCTTGGGTCGCTCTCTGCCTATTACGCCAGCTCCTCTTCATATCTTGCTGATAACATTGTGGAAAATTACTTCCAGCCTTTCAAAGGGCACTCCCTGCTTTCAGGCAGAAATGACCCCAGGTCTGAGCTCATCATCAGCTCGGCTACTCTGACAAGGCAAACAAGCTCTGCTGACATTTCCCCGCAGCTGAGGCTGCCCCAGAGCTCCTTTGATTGGCATCACCTCCCCAGACCCGTGCAGGGCAGGCGCCCGGCACCGCAGGTCAGACCGTTCTGGGTCCACCCGGCTCAGCAGCGCTTAGGACACTGGTCGGCAGAAGCTCTCAAGGGTTTCAGACAGGGCAGGGGGGGTGGCCAGCCTTACCCAGAGACACCGTGGGGGCTGAGCCCAGGACCCTCTGCATGCAAAGCAGCTATCAGTCTGGCCACCGCTCCAAGGAGCAGGTCAGCAATAAATCACACAGCGTAAGTGGAGTCAACTCTTTCTTAATGGAAACAAGGTCTACTCAGGAGGCCAGGCCTAGAGAGCACAGAAGCTCACCCTGGGAGATCTTGCCCCTATGGGGCAGTTGTGGGGACTGAAGTTTCCGGCCTTCCCACAGCTGACTAAATCTCCTCCTTCCCCAGGTCCTTCCCAAGCAATCTGAGACTATGCCGGTGTCTCTGTCTTTGCTCCTTCTGCTTCATATCTCTCCTGGTCTTGGGAGACCAGTTGGGGGAAGAGCTTGTTGCAGCAGGAGGGGGAGACCCCCTGGCTTCTTCGCCAGCCCGACTGATTTCTGCCTCTTGTCCTCCTGCTTTAACTGCTGCCTCTGAATCTGTACTGCTCTCTGCTACAGACTCTTCCTGCTCACTAAACCCTGTTGCCTGTTCCCCTCAGCCTGCTCCCTCTGACCAGGCATCATCATCCCACCACCAACCCCCTGGCTCTGAGCCTTCTTCCTTTGGGGGTTCCCAAACTGGTGCCCTCTCACCACTCCTCAGCATCCATCCAGTCCAGGACATCAAGTTCCCAGGGGCCACAAGGTTGTCCCGCACGGAGGGTGGCATCACAGAAAAAGGCCTCCTGGTCCCCTGCCCACTCTGGGCATGAAGGGAGGAAGCTGGCTGGGGTGTGTGTGTGTGTGTGTGTGTGTGTGTGTGTGTGTCGGGGTGCAGATGACTGCCAATTTGTGATTTTGGAATTCTAAGCCAAGAAAGCAACCACCACACCTCCCTTTTGTGTGTGTGTGGGGGGGGAAGATGAACATGGGGAGCTATGGTAACGGATCCTGCCTAAATGCCACCAAAGGAAGTGCCTTACAGATCTTTGCTCTGGAGAAGAGAATTCCCTGCAATGATGCTCAGCGGAGTCGGTTGCCGGGCAACAGGTTCTCCTCCCACCTTTTCCCTCCGGAGATGCTCTGCCCAAAGATCTCTCCTGTTGACAAATGCTTCTTCCTGCTCTCCAGCCCCCAAGATCTTCCTGGGTGGATGTTGGTCTCTGCACTCGAATGGTGCCATCAGCCTGGATCCTCCTGCCCCCCCCCCGCCAATCCACACTGCACACTGTGAGACAACTGTGGATGCAGCCCAGATGTGTATCTTAGAGCCACAAGGCGGACACCCGCCCTGCAAATGTGTTTTCAAAGAGCACATTGGGGCCAGAGAGGAAGGTGCAGGAGAGAGAGAGAGAGAGATGTTGGAGGAACATCTGCCAGGGATTCTTTAGTTGTGATTCCTGCATTGCCGGGGTTGGACTAGATGACCCTCAGGGGTCTCTTCCAACTCTGTGATTCTATGAAGCAGCTGGCCAGGCTAGGCATCTTGGCTCAGTGGGCCTGACCGATGGGGCTCTCAGGATGCCCCTTGCGTGGGGCTGCGTGTGCCTCTTGCATGTACACAAAACAAAGCAGAGCAAGGGAAATGTGAATTCTGCAACCTGAGCCATCCCTGCTCCCTTGCGCCATTAGTTCTGCGGATCTGGTTCCTTCCCAGCACTCCAGCATTGCTGATGGCAGGGAACGCCCTCTGCCACCTGGGAATCCGGCTCAGCCCTGCCTCCTCTAGCTTCCTGACACCAGCTCTAGGTTCTCAAGCCCCGCTTGGCCACCAAAGAGAAGCTGACCTTCCCAAGAGGCCTGGCTGCCTGGGATGATGCCCTCCACAGCCTCCTGCGATTCCGCTCCGCTCCTCCACAACCGCACGGCCTTGCAGGAAGGAGAGAGCAAAATATGAGCAGAGCTGGAAGCCGTCCAACAGCAGCCTTCCGTTTGAATGCCAGTGAAATAGAGGGGGGGGAGCCGGGCTTGGTTGCCCAGCACTGTGGCCCCCCCGCCGCCCCCCGCTGCCATTATCAGGATGCTGCCGCTGCTGCCTCCTCCACCAGACTGTTCTGCCAGGAAGAATCACATCTCCGATGCCTCTCTGCCTGCGCACAGAGTCATTCCCGGAGGAAGCCCGGCTACTCTGCCTACCAGTAAAACTCTCGCCCAATTCGCTGTCAAAATTAGGTCAGGCTCCTCTCACTATTGTGCTTCTCGAGATCCCTGCTCAGAAATGATTTCTTCATAACATGGTAGTATGAATACTCTCTCTCTCTCTCTCTCTCTTTTATATATAAAAAGCACACCATTGTTATCAGTGCCACAAATCCTGCAAATGGAAACCAAACACAAAGGTGTCTTAACACCTGAGCCACAGATGGGGGGGGAGGGGGCTAAGGGAAAGAGAAAGTATTTGTTGATTTTTCAAACTCTCTCCTGTTATTCCAGGTTGTCTCTCAGCGGTGGAGAACCTGCTCTGTGTGGAGGGGAGGTTTCTAAGCAGAGGTTGGCTGGCCATCTGTCATGGATGCTGTAGCCTGGACTCCTGCATCGCAGGGGGTTGGACTAGATGACCCCGGGGGTCCCTTCCAACGCTATGATTCTAAGGACCCGGGTTCATTCCCTGTGGCCTCCACCCCACTTAGCCGCTGGCCTAGAGCCCTGGAGCGCAGCCGCCAGTGGCAACAGACACTCCCAGGCTAATGGGGTTTTTGGCCTGCTTTGGCCCCGCAGGGACCTTCGTCTCTCCAAGCACCCGACCGCTTGGCCCTTCAGAGTCCTCGACACCGTGGGGGTTGGCGGAATGCATTGCGTTCATTTCATTTTGCCCCTGAACATTCCCCCTGTGAAAGGCAGCCTTTTGCAGAGGCCACTCTGCCCACCAGCAGACCCTTGCAGCTGGCATCTCGCCTGCTCACCTAAGGCGAGCAGCAAGCGTCCCCAGGGGAGCCCGCCCCCTCCTCCTGCCGTTCACATTCCTCCAGCCGGGGAGCTCCTTCACACTTCCCCTTAAAGAAGCTACCAGGCCCCTGGCTTGCTGTCCTCCCTCCCTGCCCTGCCCAGGTTGGCAGCAGATCCAGAGAAGTGTCCCTACTCTGAGTCAGGCACCCATTGTTCCATCCTCTGCAAGGCCTGGGTCTGTTCCCTTTCTTTTCTTTCTGAAATGTATATCCCCCCCCCTTCTCCCCAAGGAGCCTCTGGATTGGCTGTGCCAAGGACTGGACCTGGGGGCTTCTCCTAGGACCTCAGGGTGAAGGGTGGGCAATTAATAGTAATTATTAGGATTATTAATTTGGAGGAAGGAAGTTGCAGGAGGAGGAAACACATGTTTTCTGGGGGGGGGGGGTGAACACACCTGACATGGAAATACTTGGGACATTGGCTTGACTCTTGACACTGCATCATGGACTTCCTAAACATGCACTGCAGGGGGGTTGGACTAGATGACCCTATGGGTCCCTTCTGACTCTACAATTCTGTGAGTCAATAAACTATATTTGCAGCTGCTCACGCGGGGCTCCTGGCAGCCGCTTTTATTATTTTTTCATTATTTTATTATTCGTACCCCACCCATCTGGCTCCAGTTCAAAGGGTGGGGGCGGAGGGGCCCTCCCCATCTCCCCCTGCCAGGAGAAGCCCATAGTATTCATGTATTCATTCATTCATGGCGTTTCTACCTCACGTTTTCCTCCAAGAAGCCCCTGATCCTCCCCATCCCTCACTTAATCCCCACAACCACCCTGTGAGGTAGGCAAGGCCAAAAGTGACTATCCCAAGGTCACGCCCAGTAAGCTTCATGGCTGAGTGGGGATTCGAACCCTGGTCCAACGCTCTGAGCACACTTGCTCTGCTTCTCCCCACACCATGGGGGCTGAGAGAGGGCAGCTTCCTCCAGGACTCCCATGGCGGGGGGAGTGGAGATGACACACCCGACCAGCCCAGATAGGGGACTGGGAAGCTGGACGGCTGCTGGAGGGGAGGGGTTCCCTGCGCGACCCCCTTCCCACCCCTCTCTTCGCCATCCGAAGACAACGGGGCCCTTGATTCCCAAGGCTGCCCTCGACCCACGCCTGCCCCTCGCTAATGGCATTGTCCTTGTTCACTGGTGGGGGGGGAGCGACAGTGCCGGACAGAGGGGGCCATTCATGCAGGCGCTGCCCCCATCTGCCCCCCCTTCCCGTGCAGCTGCGAGGGGTCGGCCGGATGGAGCAGGCACCCTCTGGAAGCTCAAGCAAGGATGAGCCTGGCCGAGCCCAGAAACAACAAGCACGAGAGTGCCCCTGGGCATGTGCAAAGGGCGTGTCTCTCGCCACTGAGCAACCGCAGGCAGGATCCAGAGATGGCAGCAAAGGGGTTCCAGGAGGTGGGTGGGGCAGGAGATCTGGGAATGATGCGAGGTAAAAGGTGGGTGGCAAGGATAGCCCCACTCTGTATCCCACCAAAACCCCGCCTCTCTCAGAAGCACAGAGTTGCAAGGGACCCCCAAAGGACTTCTAGTCGAACCCCATGAAATGCAGGAATCACAGCCGAAGAATCCCTGACAGGCACCCACCCAACCTCTGCTTAAAGACCTCCCAGGGGAGACCGTTCTTGCCCTCAGAAAGGTCTCCCTGATGTTCAGCCGGAATCTCCTTTCTTGTAACCAGAAGCCATGAGTTCGAGTCCTACCCTCCGGAGCAGGAGAAAACAAGCCTGTCCCCTCTTCCATGGAGCAGTTGGAGATGGCTCTCCTGTCCCCATTCAGTCTCCTCTTCTCAGGCTAAATTTCACACTCATATTGGAAATATGCGGATGCGTTGACAGCGACTGGTTCCCCCTCCTCTAAAGGCCAGCTCTGGTTTGGGATTGCAGTGGGTGAGGCCTAACCCTTTCGTCCTGCCGCAGTCCCAGTGAAGACTCCCACCCCCCTACTACCTGAGAAATGCTCTGGCAAGGAAGACCACTGGCCACGGAACACGTTTCCCCCGGATTTGCTGTGGCTCATTAGCCCCTCCTCCAAGGTCCCAAGGGGAGACCTACTCGGGGGCCAGTTTTTGCACTCTGCACGTGCTCTGAGTCCTCTGAGCTCTGCCTCACCAGGCGTGCCACCCTGTCCCCCACACTGCCTTCTCCCCTCACAAATCCACAGAGGGGTCCTGAATTCTCTCTCAAGGATCTCCATGGCTCGGCTTTCAGTGCCAAGAAGACGCCCAGAGAACGTAGAAGAGAGTGCCTCTGGGCACGTGCAGAGAGGAGAGGACTGTTCCCACACCAGTGAGCAGAGCCAAATGAAATCCCCCTCCACCGAGCATTCAGGGAAGGTTCTCCAGCCCTCTCCAGTCAAAACAACACATTCCCTTTTTTCCTGTCATGCAACAGACCCTTCTGCAAAGTCAGAAACCGGGGAGGCTGGAGAAGCAGGATTGTGACCCTCCCTGCCTAAGGCTGTGGGCAATGGGTGGAGGTTTGCAAGGGAGTCAGGGTGCGCTTTAATTCACCCTCATCCGGCAGGGCTTCTGAGAGCGTGAAGAGAGAAGTGTGCCTAGGTCAGTTGCGGGGTTTACTTGGCCAAGATGGGCCAGTGGTTTGTATGTGCATGATTCCACCTCCTAGGCCCCAGAACTGAGAATATGCTTTGAGTTGTGGCTGCAGGTTGTGCGGCTGAGCCCCTGCTCTGTTCTGGTTCAGGCTGAGCCCCCCAGGCAAGCTCCTGGGAGTTGTGCGGGGACAGGGGAGGGCGGACCCAGCAGGGTCCCAACGAGGCAGAGCTCATGCGGACGATCCACAAAGGGGGTCCAGAGGGAAGCACTCTGGCCATGCTCAGAGACACCCTCTTTGTTATGAGGCTCTCACATGCAGGGCCGTCTTTACCCAGGGGTGCAAGGGGGGGAACCCAGGGGCCGAATTCTGGGGGGGGGGGGCGCCAGGCACTCGCCGCTGAAGCTGCCTAAACTCTTAACTATCTATCTGTTATGAAATAATAAATAATTTTGATCAAGCTAGAAAACCAAAATAGATACATACCTAGGTATTACCAAAATGCATGCCTACTGTTTCACTTCTGACTTTGTGCGCTTATTTACCAAAGACGCACCGCGCCAGCAGCGGCGCTGGTCATTCTCAACGGTGCCGTGCACGTGAAATTAACTAAATTTGGGGCGCTAAATTTGCACCCCAGCAGCACATATGCTAAAGAAAGCCCTGCTCACATGATCAAATTGAGCCTTGGCCTACACACGGGTCTGAAGACAAGAGAGAGGGCAGGGGGTGTGGAACAGGATTTCTCGGAGGAGAATGTGATCTACTTTCATCTTTCGTTTATTGCTGCTCTCCCTCCAATGAGGCATGGGGAAGGCGGGAGGTGCTCACACAAACGCACACTTTTTATCCTCACAACGGCCTCCTGAGGTAGGCTAGCCGGAGCGAGAGGCGCAAGGTCACACAGTGAGCCTCCTTAAGGGTAAGTATCTCTGCCTGATCTGGCAACTTTTAAAATGCTGCGTTCCTTTTGGGTGGGGGAGCGGGTCAGCCTGTGACCCGTCTCTGCTGCCATCAGCAGGAAATTGTGCGGGGTTTCTGCAGAACAGGATCCTGGTATTCTCTGGGAGAAGGGGGCCACCTCAGTGGGTCAGAGCAGGGCTCTCCGGGAGTGGAGTCCGGGCGCAGAGACCCCGGCCTTCTCTCCTGGACCTCCCTGTAAACTTGGGCTTGTGCCCCCCAGTGCCACCCCAGAGAGGACAGCACGGAGCCAGTGGCCAGCACCCCATGGCAGGCATCTCTCACCAGAGTGGGCTGGAGGCCAAGTCTTGGGCTGGGGGGGGGGCGTGCTGGGAGGCCTGAGACACACCCTGGTCCACGGGGTGCTCCTTCCTCCCCCCGGGGGCAGGGTGGGTGGCTTGCCCAGTGCACACTCGCTGTGGTTGTCCACAGCCAAAGGCAGGTCCAGGGGAGAGGAGCCCTCAGCTGCCCCCAGACCCATTTGCACAGGGTATCCATGAGGGAGGGGGGGAGTATTAGGTGCCAAAAAGGAAGGTTCCCCCCAAGAAGCCGCAGGCAGGGAGGCAGCGGCTGCGGCTTCTGTCAACAGCCACTTGGAGAGACAAAAGGAGACCCCCTTGGACGGGCAGGAGGGTCCTCTTAGCCAGCCCCCTCCCTGCCTCGGGCTGGCCAATGCGTGAGCAGGAGGTCACCTCCACACGGGGAGGGATGTGGCTGGAGGCTGCTTTTGTTGTGTGGTGGGAGGTGATTAGCCCCGGACCCCCTCCTGGGCTTTGTTGCCCCCTCGGCTCAGCCACTCCCACTGCGAGGCCAGATGGAGCAGCCCCTGCAAAGGAATCTCAGACATGACAGCGCAGAAACCGAGACAGCAGGCCCAGCCGCCACTGTGGCCAGCGCAAGCCGGACACCCAGGTGCGCCCGGATACATCGCGGCCCAGGAGGCAGAACGTGAGCCGTGGGTCCCTGGAGCCGCCGTGTGCAGGATCCCACCATTCCTCAGATAGCTGACACCCCCAGGGCCACGGACAGCCAGCACTGCGGCTTCACCTCCAATGGAAGGGACAGAGTTGGGAGGGGAAGTGGGCAAGGCTGCCAAAGGGCTGCCTTCAACCATCGTGCATGTGGCCTTGGAGACAGCCTGGGTGTCCTTTGCAGAGTCTTTGTCCCCCTCCCCACCCCCCACCCCTGAGTAATGGGCCTGGATACACTTGAGGGAGCTGGGTATGTTTAGCCTGGAAAAGAGGAGACTGAAGGATGAAATGAGAGCCATCTTCAGATATCTGGAGGACAGAGCAGGCTAGTTTTCTCCTGTTCTGGAGGAAAGGACCCCAACCAAGGGGTTCAAATGACAATGGAGGAGATTCCAACTCAACATGAGGAAGAACCTTCTGACAGTAAGAGATGTTCAGCAGTGGAAGGGTCTCCCTCGAAAAGTGGTCTTAAACAGAGGTTGGATGGCCATCTGTCAGGGAGCCTTTGGCTATGATTCCTGCATTGCAGGAGGTTGGACAAGAGGACCCTCAGGGTCCCTTCCATCTCTACAATTCTACGACTCCATGAATACAAGGCCCAGCCTTGCAGGGCTGGCGTGGGGGCTGCGCAGTCACTGCGTGGACGTGCAAAGGGCCGCCTCGAAATGGCCGAGCCTTACCTTGTACTTTGTGGCCAGGAGTTGCGTGGCCTCCTGCTCCTTCCGCAGCTCCTCGATCATCTTCTCCTTCTCCTGCAGCAGCTTCTGCTTCTCCTCGCTCACCAGGCTGTGGTCGTCCTGGATGGCTGCCTTCTCCTCCTCCAGCCTCTCCTCCTGCTCCTTCAGGTAGTTCTTCATGTCCTTCTCCAGACCCCCGTCCTCCTCTCCGTCCTCCGCCTCGGGGGTCCCATCCCCTCCGGCCGACTTCTTCCTCCGGCTGTTCCTCCTCCTCTTCTTGCTGAGCATCCCCCTCTTCTCCAGCTGGGCCTTCAGCCGGGTGATCTCCTCCTGGAACTCCCGCAGGAGCGTATCCTTGGGGTCCTCGTTGACCCGCGGCTTGTTCTTGATGTTCTTGGCCCTGTTGGCGAAGCGGAGCGTGGACAGGCTCTCGTCGTAGCTGTGCGAGGCCGGGCCCAGCGTGGCCACCATGATGGTCTTGGCGTTCCCGCCCAGGGAGTCCTGCAGCAGCCGGGTGAGCTTGGAGTCCCGGTAGGGGATGTGGGTGCTCTTGCCGTCCACCAGGGCCGAGATGACGTTGCCCAGGGCGGAGAGGGACAGGTTGATCTTGGAGGCCTCCTTGGGGCGCTCCCCCTGGGTGCCCATCTTGCTCTGGCGCTCGCTCCCGGCCAGATCCACCAGATTCAGCTTCCCCACGCGGATGTGGTCCTCCCCGTCGGGCCCCTCCTCGCTGCACTCCACCGTGATGACGAAGATGGCGTGCGAGCGGGAGCTGTACTCGTTCATGTTGGTGCTGCCGACCGAGCGTGCCTGGTTGCCCAAGTTCATGACGTGCTCAATCTCCTTGACGTTCTTGGTCACGAAGGAGGACAGGTCCTTGATGTACACGCCGGTCTCCGGGTTCTCCTTCAGCTCCATCTTCTTGCTCTGGTCCTTGGCCAGCAGATCCCGGATCTCCTCCTGGTAGATCTCCAGGTAGGAGGCCCTCACCAAGTACTGCTGGTTCTGCGAGCGGGAGATGTGGGTGAAGATGTGCTCGAAGGAGATGGGGATGACGCCCCTCTTCTCCGGGTCGGTCCAGGCGCCTTGCATGGTGTAGGTCTTGCCCGTGCCCGTCTGCCCGTAGGCAAAGATGGTCCCGTTGAAGCCCTGCAGCACCGAGTCGATCAGCGGGCGCACGGTCTCGTCGTACAGGTCGGCCTGTTTGGAGCTGGCGTCGTAGACGGCGTCGAAGGTGAAGGTCTTGGCCAGCTCCCCCGGGGAGGCCTTGGGGTTCCGGATGGTCACCTGCCCCAGCTTGACGTCCAGGTCCAGGATCCGTTCGTAGCCTGCCGCCTCCTCCTTGCGGTGCATCGGCCGGCAGCGCACCACCACCTTCAGGGCCTCGCTGCTCTTGGGCGGCCGGTTGGCCATGGCGCCGCCCCTGCCCCTGACGGGCTCCCCTTCGACCTGTGGCTGTCAGGGGGGCGGGCTGGGCATGGGGGCTTCTCCTCCCTCGGGCTGCTGCTGCTGCTGCTGCTGCTGCGACACTGGCACCGCTGCTGACAGGAGGCTGCTGCGGTGGTGCCTAGCGGTCCCCTCGCTGGGCACAATGGATGCGGCTAGGCGTGACCCGCTCCGGGCATCCCGCCGCAGCCCTGGAGCGCCCTGGGCCACCCATCCTGGCGCATCCCGCCGCTGGGCAGGGCAGGGCAGGGCAGGGCTGGAGTTGGAGGTCTTCAGCCCTCCCCTCTTGTTTTGGAGCGGGGGGGGGGCTGGCTAGCTGGCTGGCTGGCTGGCTCGTTGGCTCGTTGGCCTGCCTCGCTTCCTACCTTCGCGCGGGGCTAGCTGGCTGCCCGCCTAGAGCCGGCGCCTCCTCCCGAGGAGACCCATCGGCGGTTCCAGGCGGCGGCGCGGCCGGCCAAGGCTCCGGGCTCCCAGGGCGGGAGCCTCATTCATTGCAGCTCAGCAGAAGCAGCTGCTGCCTCCGCGGATGCGAGAGAATGAAGGAGCAAAACAGGAGGGAGGGGCGAGATGCTGATGCTGCCGGGCGGGGAGGGGGGGAGGGGAGGGCTCCCTCTTGTCCCCAGACCCAGCCCTCCTGCCCGCCCTCGCCCCGCCCATGCCTCGCAAAGCACGCCGGGGGCTGGAGTCCCGCCTTTGTTGCAGGCTGCGCGCGGGAGGGATGCAGCGGCGGAGAGGGATGCGCGGCGGATGGTACCCAAGGCCGCTCCTGCAGAGCAAGGCAGGCTGGCCTCTCCTGCCAGGGCGAGGGTGGGCAGCGCTCTGCAGCGGGAAAACGCCCGGCTGCTCAGGCAGGGGCTGAGAAGGGTGGGAGCCAGCAGCGGGGTGTAGCGGTTAGAGTCCCGTTAGAGTGCCATGAAGTGACCTGGGGCCAGTCCTCACCTTGGCTTAGGTTCTTCATCTGCCTCGCAGGGTTGTTGTAGGGACTGCATGATTGCCTCTGGGCCTATTTTGGGCACAATCTGTGTATACGGCCTCTCCTCTGGGTGCCCCTTTAAAACACCACCATCATTTATGGGTCTCACTTGGCTGGTATGTTGGGGGGTTGTGAGCACTGAGCCCAGGCTGGCAGCCTTATCATGAGGCACGGCAAGGACAGGGCCGGGGACAGGTTGGTCTGGGTGCTGCAGGAAAGGACAAGCAGATGTCACTCAGAAGTATAGCTGTCAAATTTTCTCTTTTTTAAGGGAAATTCCCTTATTCCGAATAGGATTCCTCGCAAGAAAAGGGGAAAGTTGACAGCTATGCTCACAAGGCATGATCCGCCAGGAAGGCGAATGGCCGCTGTCGGCCTTGGGTCTGATCCTGCCGCCAGGCTCCCCTTGCGTTCTCATGAATTTCTTCTGCACAAGTTCAAAGGGCAGGTGAAGTTTACTGGTGGAGCATTAATTAGTGTAAGGAGGGAGGGGGGTGCCATCAGAATTGCCCTTTGCATTTCCCACAGCAGGTTTCCTCCACATATTGTATATCTCAAGCCTTCTCTGTAGCAGCAGAGGCAAGGCACATGGGGGAAGGAAGCTAGATTTTCTTATTTGTTTGTTTATTAAGCACACACAAACACACCATCCTTCAGCAGAAATGTTCAGGGTGGTTTATGGTACACCATCATTGTCATCATCACAATATACCACTGTTATAATAATATTATATTCATTATTCTTCTCTCTTTCTTTCTTTCTCTCTCTCTTTCTCTCTCTCTTCTTTCACTCTTCCTTCTTTCCCCTTTTTATTTTTTCTTTCCAACTCCATTCCCTTTTAGATTAAACATTTCTTTTATTTCAGTGTATTATAAAAAATACTTTGTATTGGGTACGAACTTTTGCATATCTTTGAACAATAAATATTACACAAACGTGTTTCCTGTATATATTACTGATAAAAACAAACATAGGAACATTGGGTGCTGCTAGTCCAACTAGTTTAGTGTTGCCTACACTGACTGGCAGCAATGGCTCTACCTGGAGATGCCATCTGGACTTGAACCCAGGCCCTCCTTCGTGAAGAGTGGATTGCCTGCCCACTGAGCTACAGCCCTTCCGATGCCAAACAACATCAACTAAAGCAGGAAGGAGGCAGAATCAGCCTAAAAACAGCCCCCGAAAATGGTACTGCAAGAATCCCACGATACATTCAAAGTTCAAAGCAAGAGAGGCGAGGGGCAAAGGTGGAAGTGTCTGGGTCGCCCAGTGGTCTAGCCTTGGAGAAAAAACTCCCTTATAATAATATAATATTATTTGTACCCCGCCCATCTGGCTGGGTTTCCCCAGCCACTCTTCCAATAAAGATTAAAAATACATGAAAATATCACACATTAAAATCTTCCCTGAACAGGGCTGCCTTCAGATGTCTTCTGAATGTAAGGTAGTTGTTTATCTCTTTGACATCAGGTGGGAGGGCGTTCCACAGGGCTGGTGCCACTACTGAGAAGGCCCTCTGCCTGGTTCCCTGTAACCTCACTTCTCACAGGGAGGGAACCGCCAGAAGGGCCTCAGAGCTGGACCTAAGTGTCCGGGCTGAATGATGGGGGTGGAGACGCTCCTTCAGGTCTACTGGACCGAGGCCGTTAAGATACACTTGGCACACTGCGCCAGTCGCTGAGCCTTCTGGGAAACTGGAGTTTGGCACGCTTTCTGCTTTGGGTTTCTGGAAAGCAAAAACCCTGCCTCTTCAGGGAGAATTCCCTCAGCTTCAAGGGAGAGCTGAGCCAGGCCTCAGCAAGAGAGCAAGGAGACATTTGCAGTCACCCATAAAATGGCAAGTGTCGGCAGGCAGAAAGGGAGCAAGGGATGGAAGCCTGGATCCCAGGAGAAGAGTGCCAGGGCCGCCTCCCCACCCGCTCCCTCCGCCAGGCCCTGGCAGCTTTGCCAGGCACAGTTAAGCCAGGGAGAGGCTGCGTTCCCACTCCCTCACCCAGCCCCCCCCCCCCGCTACCAAGTCAGCACATTCGGGAGGGAGGGGAAGTTGCAGGCCCTCCTCCCGCCTCCACCGCCAGTCGATGGGTGACCTTTTCCTTCAATGTTACAGGGAGGTCTTTGTCTGCGCCAGCTTCTCCACTTCCTTCACTGGGTGCGGGTATTTTATTTTCAGTACAAACAGGACCCCATTTTTTCACCCACTCACCCATGTTCTCCGAGACATGGATGGGAGAAAAAAAAAGGAAAAGAGGGACATTCTGGGATCAACTCAGAAACCGGGATGCCTTCTGTAATTCCGGGACTGTCCCTAGAAAATAGGGGCACTTGGAGGGTATGTGGCAACAACAACAACAACAACAACAACAACAACAACAACAACAACAACAACAATTTATTTATACCCCGCCCATCTGGCTGGGTTTCCCCAGCCACTCTGGGCAGCTCCCAACAGAATATTAAAAATAGAACCAAACATTTAAAAGCTTCCCTAAACAGGGCTGCCTTCAGATGTCCTCTAAAAGTCAGATAGTTGTGTATTTCCTTGACCTCTGATGGTAGGGCATTCCACAGGGCGGGCGCCACTACCGAGAAGGCCCTCTGCCTGGTTCCCTGTAGCTTTGCTTCTTGCAGTGAGGGAACCACCAGAAGGCCCTCGGCGCTGGACCTCAGTGTCCGGGCTGAACGGTGGGGGTGGAGACGCTCTTTCAGGTATACAGGATCGAGGCCGTTTAGGGCTAGTAGCCACCCATAGCCCTTTCTTCCTCCGTGATTTTGTCCAATCCTCTTTTCAAGCCACCCATCCTAGGGGCCATCACTGCCTCCTGTGGCAGGGAGTTCCACAGTCCTGCTTGCCGGTTTCAAACAGGCATCTGGTTGGCCACTGAAAACAGAATGCTGGGTGACCACCGGCCTGATCCAGCACAGCTCTACTCATGTTCTTATGCTCTGCATTTTCCCCGCTGTGCATACATCAGTTATTTGTTTCATTCGGCCTCCTGACCCTGCTCCTCAATTGGTTTCTGGAAGGGTGCATTAATGCTTTACTTACTTGTAGCACCGGGGCAGCTGGCTTCATGCTCATTCCCATTCCAGCACATGGCAGGGGTGGCTGTGGGCAGCAGGAGCATGCATTTAACAGGGAGAAATGTAAAGTACTACACTTGGGGGGGGGGAAATGAAAGGCACAAATACAGGATGGGTGACATCTGGCTTGAGAGCAATACATGTGAAAAGGATCTAGGAGTCTTGGTAGACCATAAACTTGACATGAGTCAACAGTGTGATGCAGCAGCTAAAAAGGCCAATGCAATTCTGGGCTGCATCAATAGGAGTATAGCATCTAGATCAAGGGAAGTAATAGTACCACTGTATTCCGCTCTGGGCAGACCTCACCTGGAATACTGTCTCCAGTTCTGGGCACCACAGTTCAAGAAGGATACTGAAAAGCTGGAACGTGTCCAGAGGAGGGCAACCAAAATGGTCCAAGGCCTGGAAACGATGCCTTATGAGGAACGGCTTAGGGAGCTGGGTATGTTTAGCCTGGAGAAGAGAAGGTTAAGGGGTGATATGATAGCCATGTTTAAATATATAAAAGGATGTCATATAGAGGAGGGAGAAAGGTTGTTTTCTGCTGCTCCAGAGAAGCGGACATGGAGCAATGGATTCAAACTACAAGAAAGAAGATTCCACCTAAACATTAGGAAGAACTTCCTGATAGTGAGAGCTGTTCGACAGTGGGATTTGCTGCCAAGGAGTGTGGTGGAGTCTCCTTCTTTGGAGGTCTTTAAGCGAAGGCTTGACAGCCATCTGTCAGGAATGCTTTGATGGTGTTTCCTGCTTGGCAGGGGGTTGGACTGGATGGCCCTTGGGGTCTCTTCCAACTCTAGGATTCTATGAAGCTGCGATGCCCCTGCCAGGTGATCTGGGATTGCTCCTTCCTGCCAGTTTGTGCTGGACCACCCACGGAGCCTCACAGATCCCTCCCCCCCCATCCTTCCTCTTTCTAACTCCCACATTTGGCCCAGGTCCCAGAAGGCAGAGTCAACTGAGGTCGCGATTCCCCCCACCCTCGCCCTCCTGCTCCCCTAGTGGGCCCCTGATCATGCCACCGGACTTTGCCCACAACCCTCTGGGCATCATTGCAGCTCCCAACCAGGGCTCTGCAAAGCCAGCCCCAGTTTACATTGCAGCACATTTCTGGAATGCAGCGGTTAGCAAAAATTCCGCCCCCCCCGTCCCCCGCCACCCCCACTCCCCAATTAATTAATTAATTAATTAATTGAGAGGATAATCTCTTCTGAGGAAGCACACAGGGGGGTGAGACTTGGCTAGGTTTAATCCCAACTGCAAAGCTGTTTGCCAAGTAACCTCCACCCCCTTGGCAGCAGGGCCAGAGGCCATTCTCACCCTGGAGAAGCCCCCTCCCCACCCAATGCTGGAATGATGCACAGCAAGGTCTGATGCAGAGCCCCCCCCCCATGGACCAGGCAGGGAGAGGAGTGAGTGAATGAAGGAATGCCCTTGCAGAATGACCAGAACATCTGCTATGCATGCAGAAAGCCCAGGTTCATTTCCTGACATTTATTTCATGAAATTTATATACTACCTGATAATATATATAGCTGCCTACCAGCTCCATCTGGTACGCAGGCTGAGACCCTCCCTGCCCGCAGACTGTCTGGTCAGAGTGGTGCATGCTGTGGTTATCTCCTGCTTGGACTACTGCCACGCGCTCTACGTGGAGCTACCTTTGAAGGTGACCCGGAAACTGTAATTAATCCAGAATGCGGCAGCTAGACTGGTGATTGGGAGCGGCTGCTGAGACAATATAACACCGGTCCTAAGAGATCTGCATTGGCTCCCAGTACATTCAAACAATTCAAAGTGTTGGTGCTGACCTTTAAAGCCCTAAACGGCCTCAGTCCAGTAGACCTGAAGGAGCGTCTCTGGCTGAGGTCCATCTCAGAGGGCCTTCTGGTGGTTCCCTCACTGCAAGAAGCGAAGTTACAGGGAACCAAGCAGAGGGCCTTCTTGGTAGTGGCACCCGCCCTGTGGAACACCCTCCCATCAGATGCCAAAGAAAGAAACAACTATCTGACTTTTAGAAGACACCTGAAGGCAGCCCTGTTTAGGGAATTTTTAAATGTCTGATGTTTTATTGTGTTTTTAATGTTCTGTTGGGAGCTGTCCAGAGTGGCTGATGGGCAGGGTATTTATAGATAGATAGATAGATAGATGATAGATAGATAGATAGATAGATAGATAGATAGATAGATCTTCCCAACCTTCTCCCTTTGACCTCTCCTTGATGTCCCACCTCCAATCCCTGGGATGTGGGCCTTCCTCCTCTCGGGATTCCCTTGGGGGTTCCCTGGCTGGTTCCTCCCAGCACCCCTCTTTGTCCAGCCAGCCCTGACATGTAGGGATCCTGTGTATGGGAACAGATACCACCTCTCCTGCTTGGCTGCCGGCTGATTGAAGGGCCACCGGGGCTGCTACACTGCAGCCAAAAATGTCAATAACGAAGATCAAGTTTTGAATTGGTGTGAGGTGTTTTTGTGAACCCGTGAGGCTTAAGAGAATCACCGAGTCAGAAAGAACCACAAGGGTCATCTAGCCCAAGTAACCCCCTGCAATTTGGGAATCTTTCACCCAACATGGGGCTCAAACCCACGACCCTGAGATTATAATACTATAATGGCATTCTGTTTGATTTCACATACAAGCCATTTACTTTGTTGTTGTTGTTTAGTCGTGTCCGACTCTTCGTGACCCCATGGACCAGAGCATGCCAGGCACTGCTGTCTTCCACTGCCTCCTGCAGTTTGGTCAGACTCACGTTGGTATCTTCGAGAACACTGTCCAACCATCTCGTCCTCTGTCGCCCCCTTCTCCTTGTGCCCTCTATCCCTGCCTTGTCGTGGCGAAGGGGCTTGAATAACTCAGAGAAGCTACCCAAGATGGACAGGTCACAGTGGAGTGTTTTGACTAAACATGATCCACCTGGAGCAGGAACCGGCAAGCCACTCCAGTATCCCTGCCAAGAAAACTCCATGGACCAAAACAACAAGCCATTTCCTTACACACACAAAATGGAGGAAACGTTTCTCCTGCTTCCTAGAGTTCTGCTGGGCTATAGCTCAGAGGCAGAACCCCTGACACCTCCAACAAGGGCTGGGGGTGGGACCCTCTGCCTGAGACCCCAGGAAGCTGCTGCCCATCAGGGTAGGCTGGCCTCATCTGGAAGACAGGGGAAGGCTGCTGCAGGCCGTGCTGAGTTAGAGAAAACAGATTCTCTGGGGTCGCCTATTTCCCTTTACCCAGCCAAGCATCTGGTCAGCTGCTGTCAAGATCATCTGGGGATCCTTTGTTGAGATCCAGCTGCTGCGGGACTTCTGGCGCTCTCATTTGCACCTGGGAAACTGGGGCCAGGATCAAGGCTTGGGGGAAGGGGTGGAGGGGAGTCAGGAGATGTAACTGATGAAGAATCATGCCCACAAGGCCAGGCCAGCTTAGTCCGGGTTTTCAGCGCTTTTGGAATTTCACGTTTTCTGAAGGCAGCTGCCCTCCGTGGCTTTTTTCACTCCGCTGCAAAGAGGCCTGCCCTTTTGTAAACCGACCCTGGGGGCCTTGGCGTGCCCCCCTCGCCCGGAAGCAACACTATCTGCCTCTGCTCTCTGCATCCTGCCATGGGTGGCTCTGAGCCAGGGCAAGATTAATTCCAAAAACGCTTTTAGCAGATGCGCTGGGCTGGCTGGCTCTGCATCCTCGCTGCACACTGCCTAATTTTAGCACAGGCGTCTCTGCACCAGCCGCCCCCCCCTCCCTGCACTAGGACAGACACCTGGCCAAACAGGCAATGAACATCTGGAGGGGGGGCTGGGGGGCAATGGTGGGGGGGGGGCTCCAGCAATTGTGCATCTAGAAAGGATCTAGAAATAGCTGCAGTGAAGGAGTGCAGAACAGTGTGGAGAGAGGGAAGGCAGGCCTTGGGGGTCCTTTTCATTGGAAGACAGAACCCAGACCCTCCAAGGGTCCCTACATATATAATTTTTATTAATTTTTCTAATTTACATTTCAAAACAACCTTAAATCAATGACTTCCCCTCTTCTCTTTCCATGGTTCATTTTGCATACCACACACCCCTGCATATTTTACATGAACTAAACCATTCAGTAAACCATTGTTGCTTCCATCAAAACTTATTTACACTGCTGAATTTATCTTAATGCTACCAGCATTTTTAAATAAACATAATTTGCACCCATATATTCGGTAAACATTTCCCAGTCTTCTTTAAATGTGCATTCGTCTTGTTCTCTTATTCCATATGTTAAATCTGCAAGTTGCACGTATGTGTTCCATTGTTTAAGTTGCCATTCTTTTTGTTTGGGACCTTGCTCGCTTTCCATTTTGGGGCTAACGAGACACAGGCTGTAGTAGTACCATACATAAATAGTCTTTTTTGACACCTGGGAATTTCCCTCTTGAATTATCCCTCACCAAAAATGACTCCGCCTGTTTGTCTTTTTGGAAAGGTATTTTTAAACATTTTTTCCAATTCATTATATACTATTTCCCAATATTCTTTTACCCTTTCACAAGTCCACCACATATGATAAAACCTTGTTACATCTCCAGCACTTATCTGAATCAGACTTATACCAGGCTCCCTATTTTCCAGGGACAGTCCCAGATTTACAGAAGCTGTCCCGTTTCTGATTTGATTCTAGGGGAACTGTTGGAGGTTATGGAGTTATCCAACCCCTGAGCCATCTGAAGGCAGGGACTTTTTAAAATGTTGAATGTTTTGTGTGTGTGTGTGTGTGTGTGTGTGTGTGTGTGTGAGTGAGTGAGAATATATTGGAATCTGCCCAGAGTAGCTGGGAGAACCCATGCAGAAGGGTAGGGTATAAATAGTACAACTATTATGGAATAGGATGTCCCTATTTTCATCGGACAGATCCTGAAGCTGAGGCTCCAGTACTTTGGCCACCTCATGAGAAGAGAAGACTCCCTAGAAAAGACCCTGATGTTGGGAAAGATGGAGGGCACAAGGAGAAGGGGATGACAGAGGATGAGATGGTTGGACAGTGTTCTCGAAGCGACTGGCATAATAATAATAATAATAATAATAATAATAATAATAATAATAATAATAATAATTTATTTGTACCCCGCCCATCTGGCTGGGTCTCCCCAGCCACTCTGGGCGGCTTCCATCAAATATTAAAATACATTTAAAATATCACAGTTTAAAAACTTCCCTAAACAGGGCTGCCTTCAGGTATTTTCTGAATGTCAGGTAGTTGTTTATTTCCTTGACCTCTGATGGGAGGGCGTTCCACTACCGAGAAGGCCCTCTGCCTGGTTCCCTGTAGTTTTGCTTCTCACAGGGAGGGAACCGACAGAAGGCCCTCGGCGCTGGATTTCAGTGTCCAGGCTGAATGATGGGGGTGGAGACGCTCCTTCAGGTATACAGGACCGAGGCTGTTTAGGCATGAGTTTGGCCAAATTGTGGGAGGCAGTGGAGGATAGGGGTGCCTGGCGTGCTCTGGTCCATGGGGTCACAAAGAGTGGGACACGACTGAACGACTGAACAACAACAATTTTCATCGGAGTAATGTTGGAGGGTATACACAACCTCAAAACACAATTAGAATCATAGAATTGTAGAACTGGAAGGGTCCCTCAGGGGCCATCTAGTCCAACCCCCTGCAATGCAGGAATCTCAGCAAAAGCATCCATGAGAGTTTGTGGGAGTGAAGAAGAAGAAGAGGAGGAGGAGGAGGAGGAGGAGGAGGAGGAGGAGTTTGGATTTGATATCCCACTTTATCAATACCCGAAGGAGTCTCAAAGCAGCTAACATTCTCCTTGGCAGAGAAAAGTGAGAGAAACCGGGAGGAATTAGGTGGGCAAAAGAAGTCGAGCCATAGATGGGGGGTGGCTTGAAACAGAGGCAGGGAAACCAGGCAACCCAGTAAGCTGCAGGAATCGATAGTGAGGAGCAAGGCTAATTCCCTGCAAGGCTAATTGCAGCCATTAAGAGTCGTCCGGCCAATCACCCATTCCCACCACCCTTCTGAGTAATACCCCTCCCCACTCCCTCACTATATTTAAGGATCTGGTGACTTCTGTTTCAGTGTATCTGAAGAAGTGTGCATGCACACAAAAGCTCATACCAAGAACAAACTCAGTTGGTCTATAAAGTGCTACTTGAAGGAATTTTCTATTTTGTTTCGTGAGGAGAAGAGCCCGATTTAAAGTCTTGGCTGAGTCAGCAGAAAGAAAGGGGCAGATTTTGGCTGCTTCCCAGAGAAGGAGCATCAACGCATGAGGCTGGGGCGAAAAGAAAGAGAGCGGAATCGCAGATAAGGCCGGAGCATTAAGCCTGCTGGGAAGAAAGAAGGATGAGATTATGGAGAGAAAGAAAAAGAGAAGAGGATCGCGAGGCTTTGGGAAGAAAGGCCAGGTTAATCTTCTACGGGCTGCTTAAGCGGTTGGGCTCAGGGGTCACGCAAGAGTCCGTCAAATGGTGAAGGATGCAGAGCGAGAAAAGATCCTGTCTGCACAGGAAATGAAGGCCCCACCCTGGCTGAAACTCCCAGATTTCTTCTTTGTACTTTACTGCTGATGTGGGAGGAATCGGGGTGAAGGGGGGGCACCTGCCAGTTTGATCGGAGCAGGTTTGGGGAGGGCGGGCTTCACCCTGCCCCCCCCCGTGCTGTTTTTCCAACTCAAAATACATGGGGGATCTGGGTCAGGAAAATAGCTTGGGGGCGGGTGAAACACCCCCTCACTCTCCAATGTTTCTCTAAGCAAATTGGCACTTTCCCACCCCTCACTTCAAAACAACCCGAGATTTATGTATGTGTGTGTAATAATTTCATTAAGGTTTTCAGTATTGCAAAACAACATGAAAAACAGATATAAAATAAGGCAAGAGAGACAAACAGAGGATTAAGTACATCTATCCAAGGCAGTTGACTCATCTGAGACTGACAGCAGCCATGCTAGGGTTTCATCCTGTTTATAGAATCATAGAATTGCAGAGTTGGGGGGGATCCCAGGGGTCATCTAGTCCAACCCCCTGCAATGCTGGAATCTGAACTAAAGCATCCCTGGCAGGTGGCCATCCAAAAACCTCCAGTGACAGAGAGTTCACCACCTCCTGAGGAATCCCACTTAAAGAGATGGCATTTACTTGTGTACAGTTGTGTTTAAAGCGGGGGGGGGCATTTGCAACATTTAATAGATTTATCAATGGAAATGTTTAGATCTAAAAGGTCCCTTATCAGGCAGCAGTTCCCCTGCAAAGACTCACTGAGAAGGCACCTCTTCTCCCCTCCATGCCTGGGGAAGGGGGGGGTCTTCTAAAGGGGCACCTGAGAGCAGCTCCGAAAAACAAAGGAAGCACGGTCCTTTTTGAAATTTTAGTTTTAATTTTATTTATATACATTACAACCATAGTTCTACAATAATTCTAACATTTCGACCCCCAACTTCCTTCTCCCTCTTTCTGCGGTATATATTTTCACATTCTCTGCACGCCCCAAGTTATCTTAACTTATTCTTTTAATCATCTGTTCTCATATTTATTTTTGAAACTGCAGGTTTTTACAATCATCCTGCCAATGTCTTAATCTGTTTACAGTTTATGTGCAAATATTCAATAAACCATTTCCATTCCTTTACAAATGTTTAGTGACGTGTCTTGGTTTCTTGTTCTTCCAGTAAGCTCCAACATTTCTGCAGAGTCCATTAGTTTCAGCATCCATTCTTCTTTCGTTGCAACATCTTCTTTTCATTTTGGGCCAAATAACATTCTTTGCAGCTGTAGCTGCAGACATAAATTGGAGAATAGCCTCTACCAAAGGCATCATTGACTCAGGACGAAAGGGAGAAAGGTGTTAAGAGGAAAAAACAAAATAAAAAATAAAAAAATCATTCCAGTAGCACCTTAGAGACCAACTAAGTTTGTTCTTGGTTTTTTTGGGGGGGGGGGTTGTTGTTTTTTTACTATGGCAGACCAACACGGCTACCTACCTGTAACTATGCTAAGAGGAAGGCACACTTGGCAAACCCTCACCATGATCAACTCCCACCCGGAAACCAATGTCCCCACTGTGGAAGGACGTGTGGGTCCAGAATTGGTCTCCACAGTCTCTTACGGACTCATTGTTAAGACCTTGTTCATGGAAGACCATCTTCCTCGGCTCCGAGGGATCGCCAAAGGTGTCACCCCTGTATCGCCTCACCTGACAGTGCCACCTTTCCGCGCATTATGGCCAGAGCTGGATGTGCTCACCGCTGCCATGCACTAACCTGGAGAACTGGTGGTTGGCAGCAGCTACTTTGTCGCTGGTGCAATGAGCCAAGTTCAACAGCAGATGGTGCTACGGCCCAAGAAATGAGGTGGGCGAAGAGTTCCCTTACCTTGGCATTTGCCAGGCCTTGCTTGAGCTGATATAGTGGAGGCTGGAAGTGCAGCAGCCTCTGGCAAGGCACACACTGCCAGCCCCTCCCTTGCAATGAATCATAGCATTGCAGAGTTGGAAGGGACCCCCAAGGGTCATCTAGTCTGACCCCCTGCAATAAGCGTGCCTTCGTGCCTGGCACTCTCTCCCCTTCCTGTACAATCCTGCGTAATGCAGGACAGGCGGCAGCCCTACTAGGAAGCTTGGAGCAAAAGGTAAGCATGGATGAGCCCCCTAGTTGAGACTGCCATGGTGGGGGCACAGTTTATAAACGCTTGAAATAGCCCCCTCCCAAGGGGTCTCACTCTTTGGGGTCTTCCCATGAGCCAAAGGAGAGCCCCACCCCTAGGCAGGACTCATGGAGGGCCAGTGCGCACATGGGAGCCACTGCACATGGGAGCGATCATGCTGGATGGGGCTTACCTTCCCCTCCCCAATATTTCATTCAAGTTGCCTAATATCAATAAAGGAAAATAGTCCTTTTATCTGGCACCAGTATTTTTTCCTGACCGACTGGCTTAAATTTAACTGCCACTTTGTTGCGTGTCAGTTATGTGTACCCCTATAATCTGTTGTGATTAATTTCATTGATGCAACTGTATAAGGTAAAAGGTAAAAGGTAAGGGACCCTGGACGGTAAGGTCCAGTCAAAGGTGACTATGGGGTTGCGGCCCTGATCTTGCTTTCAGGCCAAGGGAGCCGGCATGTGTCCACAGACAGCTTTCCAGGTCAGGTGGCCAGCGTGACCAAACCGCTTCTGGCGCAACAGGACACCGTGACGGAAGCCGGAGCACACGGAAACGATGTTTACCTTCCCACCGCAGTGGTACCCATTTATCTACTTGCACTGGTGTGCTTTCAAACTGCTAGGTTGGCAGGAGCTGGGACAGAGCAATGGGAGATCACCCCATTGCAGCGATTCGAACTGCCAACTTTCCGATCGGCAAGCCCAGAGGCTCATTGGTTTAGACCACAGCGCCACCCACGTCCCTATGCAACTGTATCCCCACTTTTGGGCCACCCTGTATGTGCAGAAGCTGCCCTGGGTCACTGGATCCTTTACAATGGTTCTCTTATTACTGTATCTCCTAGAATAGACTACACAGGACATGTTGTGGAAAGTTTAAGGATGGCACATGGCGTTTACTTGCTGCACTTAAACATGCATTTTGTGTTGCGAGGGGTCAGGAGCAATAAAACCCCCGCGTTCAGAAGCCATAAATCACCAAAATGGGTCCGGTAGGCTTCCCGATTACGCAGTTCAAAAATACTTTCACTTTCACCAGCAGAGTCGAAATGCACAGTGTTCCGAAGCACAGCCTCCTGCAATATCATCTTTGTAAAAACAGCAGTCTTTAACAAACGTACACTGACTCCTTCTCTGTCAGCAAAGCAGATTTATTACAGCGTAGCATAAATCAAATGCCAGGAGATGAGGCGTTCACACCCCCATCCTCTTGGGGAGCTTCTCTTCCACCAGCTGCCCATCGGATGTGAGGGACTCCTCTGGGTGGGCACCCCGCGGCCAGACCCCCAGCAAGGTCCCCTCTGACACAGAAAGCCTCCCTTCTGTCTCCTCTGCTGCCGCAACTATGCAACCCCCTGCGTTGCATCCTCCGCTCCCCTTCCAGTTCCCTGCTCCCCAACTGCTTCCTAAGGCCCCCAGCCAGACTCCCAGGACTCCCCCTCATCCTCCCAGCTGCTCTCTTCCCAGACCCCCAAGGAGTGCCATCAGACCAGCTGCAAGTACCCGGCCATCTTTGACAAGCTCAATGAGCCCACGGCCGAGCTGCCAGCCAGCCAGCCAGCCCTCCAGCCAAGGGAGCCCGCACTATCTCCCCTCCTCCCAAGGTTCCCAGGCACCCTGCAAGAGGCCCCGCTTGGGCTTCTGACCCTCCCTCCTCCCAAAGGGGAGTTCCCTCCTGCTCAGTGGGCCCTGGGGGGGGCAGGTGCTGGGTGGCTTCTCCTCAAGTTCTGCCAGTTGATGGAATAAAGCAGATTCTTTGCCCCAGCTGGGCCTGGGAGCTTCCTGCCTCCTTATGGGGGTGCTGGGTCTCATCCCGGGGTAGGTGGGCGCCTTCAGCCATGCACATAACAGGGTCCTCCTGTCTCCTTGCCCCGCAGGGGTGTCGCCACTTGCCTGTGAACACAAACCGAAACCTCAAAGCAGTTTACAAAATGGCAAAAGGAAGGGAATCCGGGGGAACTGACCCCTATGAAGCAGAGATCAAAATCTGCAGCGGCATCTCTGAGCAACCCCCCCCCCCCCGAGGGCAGGCTTGCCTGTGCAGGGATATTCATAGCTGGTGCTCAAAAGGACCAAAATTTGTACAAATGCAGGAAAGAGGTGTTAAGTGGCCAGTGCCAGTTCCGCCAGTCGAAGTGGCGACATGTGGGCGAAGGTTTATCAACTGCTTCTATCGCAATTATTTGCGTGGCTTTAATATGTGTGTGTGTTCCACATTTGGGCTCCACAGATTGCCTTCTCTGCCAGCTGATCTCCCCGCCAGTGGTACCTCCCGCCTACTCAGCTGTCACCGTGGCGCTCTCCCATTTCCTCACATTCCAGGCAAACACGTGCGCCTCAGTCCCCTGGCTGTGACCTCCACCCCCCCCCCCGGCTTCAGCCACAGAGGCCCTAATTTAATTTAATTTAATTTAATTTAATTTAATTTAATTTAATTTATATACTGCTCAGTACCCGGAGGTCTCAGGGCAGTTCACAGAAAAGATCACAATAAATAAAATCCAAATAAGAACAATAACCCAATAACACCCCCCCCCCCAAAAAAAAGAGCCACGTTTTAAAAGGATATACAGGTGAAACTCGAAAAATTAGAATATCGTGGAAAAGTCTATTTATGTAAGCAATTGTTTTCTGGAGTTTAATATATGAGATAGACTCATGACATGCAAAGCGAGATATGTCAAGCCTTTGTTTGTTATAATTGTGATGATTTTGGCGTTCAGCTGATGAAAACCCCAAAGTTGAGATAGTTAATTTGGGGTGCACCAAAGGAGATGGGTGGTTTGGAGGACCTTGGGCGCCAGAATGGGCCAGAGTCACCTTCTCCTCGTGGGTCAAGGGCTGGGTACCAGGAAGTGCCCCCTGCCAGGAGACCTTTGCCACTGCCCGAGAGGAGGCGGAGGTGGGCAGAGGCTACTTCTCGCCCAAGCGAGACCAGCTGGCAACCGCGCTCTCCTCTAGAGTCAGGCTTCTGCTCTAATGAATTTGGCCGGGAACGAGGAGCTTCGAGAGGGACCCGAGCCTGGCTTGACCGCGGCGCTGCTGCCCCGATCCAGCCGCCTCCACGGGGATTGGCGGCCAGTGGCGCAGCTGGCGCTCCCATCCGCGGGGCAGCCGGGCAGGGGAGAGCTGGGGCCAGATAGCCCCTCGCTTTCCCCACCCCCCAGCCTCGCCCTCCCGAGGGCCAGGGCAGGGGCGGGCGGCCCTCGGCCCGGAGCAGAAAGGCCGTCGGGGCGCGGGGCAGCCCGGGTTCAGCACCAAGGCCAGCGGCCCGATAGACGGCCAGCTGGGCCTGCGCTGGGGGTCGAAGGGGATGCGCGCGTGTGGAGAGGAGAGCGCGCTGGTCTCAGGCGCCGATCCTGACCTCCGGGGGCTTTTTCTCTCCCGCCTCCCGCCCCGCACGGACCCCGGCACTTACTTGCGCGCACGAGGCACAGGTCGCAGCTGACCAGCACCAGCACAGCCGCCTGGCTGAGGTACGCGGGGAGGGGAGCCATGGCCGCGGCCGGGCGCAGCACTTGCTCATTGAGCCCGGCGAGGCGACGGCGGGGCTCCGGGCGCTCACGGGGCGGCCAGCGCGGGGCCCGCCGCAGTCTCCGCTGCAGCGGCTCCCGCCGGACGGGTCAGTGCCAGCGCCGCGCTCCCGGCTGCGGAGCCTCCTGCTCTTCCGCAGCCACGCGGCTCCATCCAGGCGGGCCGAGACGTCCGCAGAGCCCAACCGAGGAGCCCTGCCCAGCGGCCGAGGCCCGGTTCAGCTGCGGAGACTGCTCGGGCGGCGGCGGCAGCAGCAGCAGCAGAGGAAGCAACGCGGTCCCTGCAGCACCAGCCGCGCTCCGTCGTGGAGACGGTCAGCCCGCCCAGCACCGCCCAGTTGGCGCCGCCTCCGCCTGGCCTCCCCGCGGAGCCCGGGAATCCGAAAGAAATAAAATATTGCCCAGTAGCACCTTAGAGACCAGCTAAGTCAGCAAGGAGCTCCGGCCGACGCCAGAGTCGTGGGGACGCTCTTTGGCGGGGTTCCGACCTGGCACCCTATGGGTTTATTTTGGGGGGACTCCAATCTCTGCTTAGAAACTCCCAAGGAGGGAGAGATCACCACCTTCCGAGGGAGTCCGTTGCATGGTCAAGCAGTTCTTACTGTCAGGAAGTTCTTTCTGTTATTTAGTTGGAATCTCCTTTTTTGTAACTTAAAATTGTTGGTTCGGGTCCTACGCTCTAAATCAGGAGAAAACAAGCTTGCTCCATCTTCCATGGGACAGCCCTTGAGATATTTGAAGATGTCTCTCCTATCTCCTCACAGTCTCCTTTTCTCTAGTCTAAACACCCCCAGCTCCTTCAACCGTTCCTCATCAGGCTTGGTTTCCAGACAGACCCTTGATCATCTTGGTCGCCCTCCTCTGCGCACCTTCCAGCCTCTCAACATCCTTCTTAAATTGTGGCGCTAAGAGCTGGTCTTTGACCGTAATAAAGAATGATTTGATTTTGATTTGAAATTGTGGCGCCCAGAACTGGACACAGGACTCCAGCTGGAGTCTGACCAAGGCAGAATAGAGCAGTATTCTTACTTCCCTCGATCTGGAAACTATAGTTCTGTTGATGCAGCCCAGAATAGCATTTGTTCTTTTAGCTGCTGCTTCACACTGTTGACACATGTGAAGCTTGTGGTCTACTAAGACCCCTAGATTCTTTTTCACCTGTGCTATGGGCAAGCCAGGCTTCCCTCATTTTATATTTGTGCAGCTGGTTATTTCTAAGTGTCCATTCTTACACCGTCCCAGTGACCTAAGTGGCCAGGATGTCTGGGTCCCCTTGCACAGTCTCCAGAAGAGTAGAACTTTTGGTGAGATATACTGACGCCTCTCCAACATCTAAACAGGCAGGGATAGATCAGGTCAGGTCAAATGGTTTAAACATTTTATTCAGCTATAGCTGTAACAGGATTAACAGAGTAAGAAATATGGCACACGAAAGAACAAAGCATTCTGAGCGTCTCCTCAAAAAAATAAAAATAAATAAATCCTTCCAGTAGCACCTTAGAGACCAACTAAGTTTGTTCTTGGTATGAGCTTTCGTGTGCATGCACACTTCTTCAGATACACTGAAGTTTCTCTAAACTTGGGTCTCCAGCTGCTTTGGAACTACAATTCCCATTATCCTTGACCACTGGTCTTGATGGGAGTTGTAGTCCAAAAGCAGCTGGTGACCCAAGTTTAGGGAAACACCGATTTGGAGCATTTGTGCCCCCTGCTCTTCGGCAAGAAAATTCTCCCAGAGCGGGCGGCTTACATAAAATCACAACAAGATGTTCCCCCTACCCAATCTGAGAAAAACACAATGCACAAAGGGGCAAGGAGGGAAGAGGGAATTTGAAACTCAGGCACCCATTTCTATTGGCCAGCAGTACAGTTCAGACTTGCAGTGGTGTCCAAACTTTTTTCAAAGAGGGCCAGATTTGATGAAGTGAAGGGTTGTGGGGGCCGACCAAAGTTGTTAACTTTTTTTTAGGGTTGGAGTTGTTGAGGATTTTTTAGGATTTTACCCCAGGAAATAAACTGCCACAGGGGCCGGATTAAACTGACCGGAGGGCCAGATCAGGCCCCCGAAATGGACTCTGGAGTCATGCCTGGTTCAGAGGCAGTAAGTCCTTGGTAGCACTGCACCTCCTTCCAAGAAACCAGAAAGTCCTGCCCCCCCCCACCCCCCACCTTCCTGGCTAGAAAGTGGAGCAGCAGCAGCAGCACCTGGTGGCACTTGGATCATCCAAAATGTGGCACAGCCCTTTTAGAATGGACCCTGGCTGAATACAGGCTTTGTGTTTTCAAGCAGGGAAACGTCAGAGGTGTGTGTGTGTGCATGTGATTGCACAGTACTGTGCTGTGTGAAGCCCTTTCTTTGTAGTCAGCAGGGAACCTGCAGCAAGGATAATAGAGGAGCTGCTCTGCTGCCAGATTTCCCTCCTATAGCACATCGAACAAGGGCAAAAACCGGCTCTGGGGTGAGGAAGTGATCCCGGGCGGGCTGGCTCTTGCATTTCGCTGAGGAATCTGAGTCACGCTGAGGCGGCCCTGGGCACACCCAGCATTGCACAATCAGGGACTCCTCCTTTGCGCCGGCTGCAGTTTTTACAGCAGGAGTGAGATCCATGTAGCCAGAATCACTCCGAAGCAGGGCTCGGCTGCGGGGCCTGTGCCTGGGGCCCATTTGGCTACACCAGAAATTCTGGTGTCACCACCTTCTCAGGCGTAGGACAGCTGAGTGGCAGGGATGCGCCCTCCTCAGGCCCCTGACAATGTCATCATCTAGGCCAGTTAAACTGTGGAACTCCCTGCCACAGGAGGCTGTGGCGGCCACCAACTTGGAAGGCTTTAAAAGAGGATTGGACAGAGGAGGAGGAGAGGCCTGCCAATGGCTAACTAGCCAAGATGGCGATGCTTTGGAGGCTTCTGAATCCCAGTTGCTGGAAACCAAAGGAGGGGAGAGTTGCTCTTGTGTTCGAATCCTGCTTGTGGGTTTTGCACAGGGATCTGGTTGGCCGCTGTGAGAACAGGATGCTGGACTAGGTGGGCCACTGGCCTGATCCTGCAGCACTTCTTATGTGGCCCTTGGATGGGCTCTGAGCACCTCCCCCAGCTCCTTTAACAGGCCTGTCAGGGCACCCAGGGAAGCAGCAAGAGGGTCTCCTCTCCACGCAAGCCAGAACTGAAGGGTCCTCATGTCCCCTTGCCTACCCATCCGCCTTCCTGCCAACAGCTGTTGTTAGCAGCAGAAGCCACATTCGCAGTCGGGCAACCTCCTGGCTTGCCAGGGCAAGAGGCTAACGTGGTCAGAGCACATTTTACCTTTACCTTTGCGCACTCAACCTGAGGTTTCTATGCAACCCGCCATAGAAAAATCAGAGCCATGGCCAGAGCTTAAGGAGACAGCCCAGGCAGGCAGCAGCCCTTGAGGAAGGTGGGTGGAGCAGGACTGTTGGGAGGCGTGGCCTAGGGTGGAGGTGTGGCCTGGGCAGAATCCCAGGGGCCATAGAGAGAGAGGCCTGGGGGGCCACACTCAACCCCCCCCCCCCAGGCTGATTCTGATTTTACATGCTGGCTAATCTAAGATTTCTTCGTAGAGCTTGAAGCCCCAATCCAGGAACGGCTGCCTGCCTGCTGCCCTGCCCACCTCTTCCTCGCTGTGATGCCTCCAGGGGTTCACACCTGCTCTGAACAACCTGTGACCCGTCGAGAGGCCATAAATCAGCAGCACCGGTGATGCTTCTTCCATTCCCGATATTCTTTCCTGCTCCTCCTCCTCGCTGGATGTGCAGCGGTGGCAGCAGTGGATGGGAAGGAAGGGACAATGGGACCGTATTTGCTTCCTGGCACACAAAGGCCCCTTTCAAGTTCTCCTTCTGCTCCCTGGGAGAAAGTGAGGAGGGAGGGAGGGAGGGAGGGAAAGAGCTGTGGCAAGGAAGGCGCATGGCGAAAAGGTGTGAGGGGAAGTCATGAGACGGAGGAAGCATGGAGATGCCCAGGCCTACCAACGAGGAGGGCACCGGGCCAGCTGCCCTGACCCTCCCCCCCCACTTGCCCATGCTGTGCAATGGGTGCAGGTGGCAGGGGCAAAACGTCCTCTCCAGGATGCAAGCTCATACAAACGTAAGACGAGCCTGCCGGGTCAAGCCAAAGGGGGCCCATCTTGTCCTGCATCCTGTTCCCATAGTGGCCAACCAGGTGCCTGTGTGGGAAACCTGCTTGCAGGATCTGAGTGCGAGAGCTGCCTCCCCTCCTGGGGCTTCCAGAATCTGGTGTTTGGAAACACTGATGTCTCTGATTGTGGGCGCACAGCATAGCCATTGTGTCCAGCAGCCATCAACAGCCCTCCCCACTTCCAGGAATTTGTGTTATTCTTTTTTAAAGTCATCCTGTGGCAGGGAGTTCCATAGTCTAACTGTGTGCAGTCCTTCCTTTAATCTATCCCAAATTTTCTAATGTCCAGCTTCATTGGATATTCCCGAGTTCCAGTTCCAGGGAGGGAGCAAGACTTTCCTCTATGCACTTTATCTGTGCCATGCGCCATTGTACCATTCTCCATCTCCTCCTTGTCTTTTCTCCAAATTAAAATATTGGAAATACTGCAACTGTTCTGCATGTGGGAACCGCTCCATCCCCTTGGTCCTTCCGGTTGCCCTTTCCTGAATCTTTTCCAACTCTTCCTCATCCTTTGAGGAATTGGCCTGGAATTCTCGGTCAAGGTGGTGGAGGAGGAATGAGGTACGTTTTGGGGATGGGCCTCCCTCCCTCCCATTGATGGGTGCATTTTCTCTGCTTCGAAGGCCAGGGGCTGAGAAGATGTGAGCTGCAGGCGAGAAAGGGTCTCCTTGTGCCCACGACACCCCCCCCCCCATTTCCCACTTCCTGGGTATATCCGTGGCGGCTGGGAAGGTTGCCTCAAGGTCAGCTGTGGTAAGCAGCAGCTGGCCGAGTGCGGCTCTCTGCATGGGCAGAAATTAGCAACAGGGAAACAAAAAGCCTGTTGAATAATTGACTGGCTGCAACATCCAACCCAACTCCCCCCCCCTTTCCTGCCTTTTGAACGGGCTCCACGACTCACTGCACCTAATCGGACGGATGCCGCGGAGCGTGGCACTGACGGGGGGGGTCACATTTCGGAAGCTCAGCATCTCCATCCCAGGCAGAAGGTCTCTGCAGTGTCAGGTTACCAAACAGGCAGAGAAAGCCCCGGCCTAAGGGCCCCACGCTTTTCAGGGGCCCCGAGAGAAAGGATGATCAAAACAATACTGATTTGATCTTGAAAGGAAATGTCAACCAAGTATTAAGAGACAATCTGTGAGGGGGCCCCCCGCGAGGTTTCAACTGCCCAGGGGACTCCACAAAGTTTAATCCAGCACTGGGTCCCTGGTCTCCAGGTAAGGGCTGGAGGGGGGGCGGTTGGATTCTCTGCCTCAACCACTGCCAGTCAGGAGCGAGGCAGCAGTAAATCACAGCGTGCAAGTTGGAGTCAACTCTTTATTAGCAAAAACACGCTCAGCACAGGACAGGAGTGTCAAACCTAAATGTGTGTCAGGGACTGGACTGAGGGGGACTGAACGGAGGAGGAATGGTGGAGAACACCCCTCCTTCTTTTGAACCTTCCAGAGAAGAGGAAGGAAGGACTGATTTACAGCAGTAGTTTGAGGAAGGTCACAGCTCAGAGACAGGTGAGCAGAAGAGTTGGGAAGTGTTGGGAGAAGAGAAGGGGGAGACAGAGACAGAGCAGCCAGCTGACACATTATCACTGGAAAGCATTCCCGACACCCCCCCCTTCTCCCAAAACCCAGCAAGCATTGAAACAGAGACAATTAGCCCCTGGCAGCCCCCGTAAGGGGAAGTGCTGTTGCTAGGAAGGGAGCGGGGAGGAGCTCAGTTGGAGCAACACCATTATCCGAACGGCTGCACCCTACGTCTCTCTCTGTGAATCTTGAATAAATACATTGGTAAGAACGTCTTGTTTCCCCCATTTCTGGCATCCAGCCGCGAGGGAGGGGGGTCAGATTCCCTTGAAGTCTAACAATGAGCAAAGCAACTCATTTTGCCCCCGTGCATCAGCTGCAGCCGCCTAAGTCCCCTCCTCTTGGGGGTCTTCCCCAAGCAATTGGAGACTGTGCATACATGCAGCAAACCTCTCCTCCACCCTTTTCATGCCTCTTCTGGTTCTGGGAGACAAGTGGGGAGGAGAGCTTGTTACAGCAGGAGGGGGAGACCGCCCTGACTCTTCACCAGCCAGACTCATCTCTGTCTCTGGGCCTCCTTCTTCCCACTTGCTGGCTCTGATTCTGGACTTCGCTGGACATTTTTGAGAAATACTTTATACTTCTCTCTCTCTCTCTCTCTCTCTCTCTCTCTCTCTCTCTCTCTCTCTGTGTGTGTGTGTGTGTGTGTGTGTATGTGTGTTGTGGGTTTGGGGAGGGGGTCGATCTTGATGATGCTCTGAGTGCTCTCCTGTTCTTGGAGTTCTGCGCTCAGTGAGGCTTCTAATCTAATAAAGATTCTATTGCAGAAACAGCCAGAAACGCTTCTTTGTAAGACAAAGACACTTCTCAGTGTCCTCATTAGCATCCCAAAAGAATGAGCAAGAGCTACAACTAAGTGATGGGGTCCTCAAGGGTCATGGGTGGGCCTTTCCTCTCTCTCTCTCCCCCCCCCATACATCCTTAAAGGCACCAAAGCCTCTGTTAACCTTCGTTCCAAGAAAACGGGATCCTGGAACCCCTTGTAGAGGAAATGCAGAATACCATTGTAATTTCGAGGAGTTAGGCGACATGTCTCTTTCCCTTTTACACCCCCAGTTTAAGGTCTGCTGGTTTATGATAGCATAATTTGTGTTTCACACACCTGTGTCAGGAGTTTCCTGGGTCTCCTGTGTTCTAAGTGCTGATTGGATACCCAGTTGCAGTGAGTGGGAGACGCTCAGCTGCACCGCATTAGTCGCACCCGGTGTCCTGGGCTGACCATGAGTAATGCCTGTTAACCAGGTGCACTCAGGGGCGGAGGAAGGCTCCGCGCTGCCCGGGGCGGCAGCATGGAGGAGGCACCCCCTGGGGGCGGGGTGTCCTGAAGTTGCGTCGTGACGTCACGACGCAACGTCAGGACTGAGTGCACATGCGCAAAATCTTGCACATGCGCACTCCCTGGCTGGGCCCCCACCGCCGCTTCTGCGGCGATGTTGCGAGCCTGCCGGGTGAAAAGGTGGCTTGTGGGGCTGCCGCGTGCAATCGGCAGCTCCCTACAAGCTGCCTTTTCACCCGGCAGGCTCACAACGTCGCCGCGGAAGCAGCAGCACTGGACCAGACAGAGTGCGCACGCGTGAAATGTTGCGCATGCGCACTCGCGTCTGGGCCGCCGCTGCTGCTTCTGTGGCGGCTTGTGCAGCAGGGGTGGGGGCGCCCCATAGCGGTGCCGGCAGGCGGGCCCTGCACGAGCCGTGGGGTGGAGCGGCCTCGCTCCGCAGCTTGCTCGGGGGCCGCCAGCGGGGCGGGGCATCCCAAGTGTCACCCCTCCTCCCCTGGAACCTGGGGCGGCCCGCCCCCCCGCCCCCCCAGCGACGCCCCTGGGTGCACTCAATTACATCAAAGTTGGCTATGAAAGCTGTAGGTTGAAGGGGCTCAGTGAGCTTCTTCACAGATTGAGGTACCCGGTGCTGTGAGGTCTCTCGCTGCTCTACCTGGGGCTCCGGGCAGCTGAAGGGCAGATTGTGTGTAATTCCTGTCTGCTATGTTATAATTTGTGTTTTGTATGCCTGCTGTTATTTGCTGCAAATAAAGCATCGCTTTTTTCCTTCACCCACCGGCGTGCTTATTGGCTCCAGATTCAGAAAGAACGCTGCCCTTGGCAGAACAACCCTGGAGTCTCTCGCTGCTCAGGGAGTGGGGTGACATCGTGTAACTCATCTACATATATAAATGAAGCGCTGTGATCACTTTGTCAAATGACTCTTCCTGTAGCGATTCCGTCACCTGGCCCATCACCAGCCTCCCTTCCATCAGGTGGCATCATGAATTGGATTGCTCCCTTGTCCCCAGGACAGCATTTTCCCCGTTCGCAGATGACTGGTGTCATTCTTGGAAGAGATGGAGGTGTCCTTGCATAGAGGGGTGGCTCATGATAAAAAGGGCGTGTGTGTGAAATGAATAAAGAAATGAGAAGAGGGGGAGGGGGGCTGCAGTTGGTCATCCTTGGCGTGGCAGAGGCATTTGCAAATGCCTGGGAAATGATGATGTGCTTAGCACCAGCATTGGCCCACAAGGTCTACCTCACAAATGCACACCCTTGTGCAAATTAATTGAAACAAACAATGTAGTTTATTGTACAAAACTCACATATACATGTACAAAACTCACTTATATGTACATTAGTAAAGGATATGACCTCCACTATTTTTAAGCTTAAAATTCTACAAGGCAGGCTTAAGCAAACTAAGGCCCATGGGCTGGATCAGGCCCAATTGCCTTCTAAATCCGGCCTGCGGACGGTCCGGGAATCGCCGCGTGGATCACCAGCGTGTGGATTGCCAGTGCGCACATTCTTTCCCTCTCCCTCACATGGTGGCGTGGGTGGCGCACCCTCCCTCCCTCCTCATAGAATCATAGAGTTGGAAGAGACCACAAGGGCCATCCAGTCCAACCCCCTGCCAAGCAGGAAACACCATCAAAGCATTCCTGACAGATGGCTGTCAAGCCTCTGCTTAAAGACCTCCAAAGAAGGAGACTCCACCACACTCCTGGGCAGCAAATTCCACTGCCAAACAGCTCTCACTGTCAGGAAGTTCTTCCTAATGTTCAGGTGGAATCTTCTTTCTTGTAGTTTGAAGCCATTGCCCCGTGTCCGCTTCTCTGGAGCAGCAGAAAACAACCCTTCTCCCTCCTCTATATGACATCCTTTGATATATTTGAACATGGCTATCATATCACCCCTTCACCTTCTCTTCTCCAGGCTAAACATACCCAGCTCCCTAAGCCGTTCCTCATAAGGCATCGTTTCCAGGCCTTTGACCATTTTGGTTGCCCTCCTCTGGACACGTTCCAGCTTGTCAGTATCCTTCTTGAACTGTGGTGCCCAGAACTGGACACAGTATTCCAGGTGAGGTCTGACCAGAGCGGAATACAGTGGTACTATTACTTCCCTTGATCTAGATGCTATACGCCTATACTTCTCCCCGCCCTGCCTAGAGAAGGAAGGGGGCTGGGCTTTGTTGGTGCCAGCCCATCTCCAGAGCCGTTTCGCACACTGCTCATCGTCCCCCTGCCGCTCTCAAGATACAGAAGCCGCGGTTGGCTGAGTGGCCACCATTTAAAACAGCCCCTCTCCGGAGCCGTTTTGCGCGCCGCTCATCATCCCTCGTTCATTCCCCCCCATCCCTCGTTCATAGCCCCCCACAAGGTCTGAGGGACAGAGGACCAGCCCCCTGCTGAAAAAGTTTGAGGACCCCTGGGCTTACCAATGCCACGATGTCTGCGTTATCAACACAAGCAGCCTTTTTGTGTGCCTGTGGCCACTGCTAACCATATAATTATCACTCTCTGTACTTTTCTGCATTTCCTTTCCTTCCTGCCCTATTCTACAGCCCTCCCCTGCCAACCACATATACAACTTAGGATAACCACACACCTGATGAAATAGGCTGCAGCCCACAAAATCTTACGCCTCAAGACGATTCCTAGCCTTTTAAGATGCCCCCAAGATTCCTCGTTGTTTTTGTAAAGCATGAAATGCTCCGAGGTCAGCCTGGGACGTTTTAACATTTTACATTCTCCCTCCATAAATACCATTTTGCTGACAGAATGCACTTTTCAACTCTTTAATCCCCTTGAGCAGGAATGCTGGTCTGCTCATGCAGAGTCTGTGTCAAGACAAAAACCAGGAGCGTCTCCCTGACACACAGATAACCTGCTGGGCTGGAAAAACACTTGGCTACATGGGCGACAGCATTACATTCCTGGGCACCAAAATCACCCAGAACTGGGGGAAGTTCTGCCCAAGAGCATCGGAAGAGAGGCAGAACGAGGATCCCAGCAGGACAGGCAAAGAGCCAAACTTGGGTAATGAGGCCTCTTGCAAAAATCTATGGGGGTCGGGAACAGTTATTTTGCGATGTGACATAGGGAGAGGCAAGAAGCTTCCAGTGGGGCATTGGAATGAACTGCTAGAGCACATGTCTTCTTGGATGTATACCTGAAGGAGCGTCTCCACCCCCCATCATTCAGCCCGGACACTGAGACATGGCACTCCCTCCCTGCGAGAAGCAAAGCTACAGGGAACCAGGCAGAGGGCCTTCTCGGTAGTGGCACCCGCCCTGTGGAACGCCCTCCCATCAGAGGTCAAAGAGATAAACAACTACCTTACATTCAGAAGACATCTGAAGGCAGCCCTGTTCAGGGAAGTTTTAAATGTGTGATATTTTTGTATCTGATTTTTGTTGGAAGCCGCCCAGAGTGGCTGGGGTACAAATATTATTATTATTATTATTATTATTATTATCATTATTAGCATATACGAACATATCAGATGCTGCTGGATCAGGCCAATGGCCCATCTAGTCCAGCGTCCTGTTCTCACAGTGGCTGACCCTGACTAATAATAGTAATAATAATAATTTATTTATACCCCACCCATCTGGCTGGGTTTCCCCAACCACTCTGGGTGGCTTCCAACAAAATACTGTACTAAAAATACAATAAAACACCAGACAATCCTGAAATAGGACTGGAAAACTCTGCCCCTCCTGCGGTTTCCACTGAATGGTATTCATAGGATACTAGAATTATAGAATAGAAGCATTTCTTCTCAAAGAGTGGAGGCAGAGCACAGCCATCCTGGCTAGCAGCCATCAATAGCTCCGTCCTCCTCCGTGAATTTGTCTCATCCTCCTCTAAAGCCATCCAAGTTGATGAGACCATCATTGCCTCCTGGGGGAGGGAGTTCCATAGTTCAACTATGTGAAGAAATCTTTCCTTTTATCTGTTCTGCATTGGCTTTTTAAGCTGCTGCATCACACTGTTGACTCATGTCAAGTTTATGGTCTACCAAGACTCCTAGATCCTTTTCACATATTCACCTGGCTTGAGAGCAGTACATGTGAAAAGGATCTAGGAGTCTTGGTAGACCATAAACTTGACATGAGTCAAAAGTGTGATGCAGCAGCTAAAAAAGCCAATGCAATTCTGGGCTGCATCAATAGGAGTATAGCATCTAGATCAAGGGAAGCAATAGTACCACTGTATTCCGCTCTGGTCAGACCTCACCTGGAGTACTGTGTACAGTTCTGGGCACCCCAGTTCAAGAAGGATACTGACAAGCTGGAAGGTGTCCAGAGGAGGGCAACCAAAATGGTCAAAGGCCTGGAAACGATGCCTTATGAGGAACGGCTTAGGGAGCTGGGTATGTTTAGCCTGGAGAAGAGAAGGTTAAGGGGGGATATGATAGCTATGTTCAAATATATAAAAGTACGTCATATAGAGGAGGGAGAAAGGTTGTTTTCTGCTGCTCCACAGAAGCGGACATGGAGCAATGGATTCAAACTACAAGAAAGAAGATTCCACCTAAACATTAGGAAGAACTTCCTGACAGTGAGAGCTGTTGGACAGTGGAATTTGCTGCCAAGGAGTGTGGTGGAGTCTCCTTCTTTGGAGGTCTTTAAGCGGAGGCTTGACAGCCATCTGTCAGGAATGCTTTGATGGTGTTTCCTGCTTGGCAGGGGGTTGGACTGGATGGCCCTTGGGGTCTCTTCCAACTCTAGGATTCTATGATTCAACGTTCAGCTTCATTGGATGTCCACGAGATCTAGAGCCAGTGTGGTGTAGTGGTTAAGAGCGGTAGATTCATAATCTGGGGAACCGGGTTCGTGTCTCCACTCCTCCACATGCAGCTGCTGGGTGACCTTAGGCTAGTCACACTTCTTTGAAGTCTCTCAGCCCCACTCACCTCACAGAGTGTTTGTTGTGGGGGAGGAAGGGAAAGGAGAATGTGAGCCGCTTTGAGACTCCTTCGGGTAGTGAAAAGCGGGATATCAAATCCAAATCCAAACTCCTCCCATCCTGCAGCTCACAGAATCATAGAATTGTAGGGTCGGGAGGGACCTTGATGATCATCTAGTCCCATCATTCCTAGCTAACAGGGCCAGTGGTCAGGGTTGATGGCAACTGTAGTCCCAAAACAGTTGGAGGGCCAAGTTTGACCATACCTGATCTAGTCCAATCCCCTGCAATGCAGGAATCTCAGTTGTGGAGGTGGGGTGGAGGGCTGAAAGCAGGAGAGAGAACCTGTTGCCTACGGTGACTTAGGGTTGCCCTATTTCAAGACTGAAAAATCCGGACATATCTGTAGGTGGGCCATTGTTGAGCTTTGGGTGAGTTTCGAACCAGGGAGTTCCTGATTCACAGCTCGATGTTCTAAAATATAAAAAAGCAACGTGTAACCAAACCAGGGAGTCATGTTCCAACAAGCCCGTTACATATTCTGTATGTAGGTGTAGACTGTTCAGGAGGCACAAACTAGGGGCTGGATGAAGGATTTGTACCTGGCGTGCGGGGGGAGGGAGAACATGGATGTTGTGTGGGTATAGTACCCATGCTGCAGCCCAGCAGCCTCAGACTATGGAACTCACTCCTTCAGGAGGCACTTTAAGAGCTCTACCTCTCCTTTGCATCTGCAGGTGGGAAGTGCTTGTCTTGCCTTGGTAATGGACTGGATGAAAGCCAACAAACTGAAGCTGAATCCAGAAAAGACAGGCACTGTTGGTGGGTGGTCCACTCAACCGGCTGGATCCTTTGCTGTCGCTAGGTTTGCTATATTCGCAAAAGTGGAAACCCGGACAGTTGTGAGATTCTTTTTTTTTTTTTGTCAACGTTGTTGAGTTTTGAGGTTGGTGTTTTCGGTCAAAGTTTTTTGGTTAGTGTTTGGGTTAATGATTTTTTAAAAATAAAAATCCCCTACGTCTGGGTTTCCCTGTACATTTTGCCGGACGTATGGCAGCCCTACAGGGCTCAAGTGGCCTTGGCGGTGTGGAGTACCATCCGTCAGTCAACTTCAGCTGGTGGCCCAGCTACGCCCAATCTGGACAGGGATAGCCTGTTGTCTATGCTCTGCTAATGTCCAGGTTAGATTACTGCAACACATTGTAGGTAGGACTGCCTCTGAAGACGATTCGGAAACTTCAGCTGCTGCAGAATTCAGTGGCTGGGTTGCTTGCTCACTGGGACAATATTATTTGAGCATATTAGACCGATCCTGGCCCGACTGCACTGGCTGCCAAATAGTTTCTGGGCCCAATCAAAGTGCTGGTTTGACCTGTTGTTGTTGTTGTTCAGTCGTTCAGTCGGGTCCGACTCTTCGTGACCCCATGGACCAGAGCACGCCAGGCACGCCTATCCTTCACTGCCTCTCGCAGTTTGGCCAAACTCATGTTAGTAGCTTCAAGAACACTGTCCAACCATCTCATCCTCTGTCGTCCCCTTCTCCTTGTGCCCTCCATCTTTCCCAACATCAGGGTCTTTTCTAGGGAGTCTTCTCTTCTCATGAGGTGGCCAAAGTACTGGAGCCTCAACTTCAGGATCTGTCCTTCTAGTGAGTACTCAGGGCTGATTTCTTTGAGAATGGATAGGTTTGATCTTCTTGCAGTCCACGGGACTCTCAAGAGTCTCCTCCAGCACTTTATAGGTTTGACCTATAAAGCCTTAAATGGCTCAGGACTGCAATTGCTCAAGGACCGCCTCTTTCCATATGGACCTACCCAAACGGGAGCCGTGGAGGCGGCAGTCCAACGAAATGTCGCGCAGGCGCACTCTGTCGTCGGGCCGTGCGTTGCTGCTCCCGGGGCGACGGAGCGAGCAGCGGCGCGTAGGGGTGACAAGCGGTGGCCCCTCCTGCCACTCCCCACGCACTGCCGGTCACCCCGGGAGCAGCAGCGCTGCACGGACAGGGTGCTCGCTCGGCTGTGCGCTGCTGCTCCCGGGGCGACTGAGTGAGCGGCGGCGCATGGGAGTGGTGGGAGGGGCCACTGCTTGGCCCCCCCACCCGTCACCCGGGGCATACCGCCCCTACCGCCCCCCCCTAGCGATGCTCCTGATTCCGACTAAACCAGATAGAACTTTCTGACAGTAAGAGCTGTTCGACATTGGAAGGGACTCGCATGTTCCTTGGAACTTTTAAAGCACCTGTCCTGCGTGCTTCAGCTGAGACTCCTGCCTTGCAGGGGGCTGGACTAGATGCCCCTTGGGGTCCCTTCCGACTCTACAGTTCTATGAATCTGATACCGAGTCAGGCTCAGCACTAGGGAGGAAGGCGGAGCTCCCCTCCCGGCAATATGTTGCTTAATGAAAACAGAAATGCAATAAAATGGATACACAGTAAAAGTATTTTAAAAATCAATTGATTTTCCATTTGCTACTTAATGGGGCTGAGCTCAGGCGGACTTTGCGCCAGGCTTCGCGCCACGCAGCAGCTGAAGTCTGAATATCTAATTTACATATATGCTAATCGCATAATGAACGCAGCGCAGCCAAACCCCCGAGCGTGAGAACTCCGATTCTGCGCATGCCCACTCCTCTTTCCTCCCCTTGACGTCATCCCCACGGCTCCTGGAGCTGTCCGCAGCTGGCCAACCGCGATCGAGAAGTCTCAGCCAATCCGGGAGGGCCATGGGAGGGCCTTCGCCTCAAGTTTTCGAAAACCGGACATTTTACGGAGGCGCATGCGCGCAGGAGACAAAGTGGGGGAACAGGGAGCGCCCGACGTCCCGCCTCTTTCTTTCTCTCTCTACCTCAGATCCGCGAGCTCGCGTGGCCGCTGGCGTCACTTCGCCGCTCTCCCATTGGAGGCGCCGAGCGCAGCGTTACGTATGGTGCGTGCGTGCGTGCCGGAGCAAGCCCTTCCCCGCCCTCCTTCCCTCCCCGCGCACGCCTAGAAGGGCCACCTGAGCGACCCGAGGGGTCGGCCTGCGCGCATGCGCCCGAGCTCCGGCGGGTGAGGCGAAGACAGCGAGAGGGCGCGCGCCGGCCTTGCCCTCCGACATCCAGCGGCGGCGTCGACGTCAGCGCGCAGCCCCGCCCCCTCCGGCGACTTGGCGAGAGAGGGAGGAAAAGAAAGGCAGGGAGAGGCCTGGCGGTGTGCGCGCTCCCGCCCGGCCCGCGCGTGCGCACACGCCGCCTCCGCCCAGTCCGCCCGCCCGTCAATCAGTCAGTCGGCCCGTGCGTGCGTGCGTGCTGCGTGCGGCCTGCTCCTCTTCTCCTCCGCGCGGGCGTTTCTGAGGGAGGGTATGAAGCCGGGCGCCGCCGCCGCCACCGCCGCCCCTTGAGGAGGAGGAGGAGGAGAAGCCGCAGGCCCCGACCAGGAGGGCTCTTGCTCCGCCGCCGCCGCCGCCCAGGCTCGCCCATCCCGGCCGCCGCCGCCGCCGCCGCCCGAGCAGCCATTTTGTGCCTGCCGAGCGCCTGAGGGAGAGAGGCCGAGAGAGAGCGAGAGAGCGCGAGGGCGGCGGAGGCGGCGGCGGCGGTGCCCGTGAGGGGGGTCCGTGCCGGGCGGAGCGGGGAGGGAGGGAGGCCTGTGGAGGCGGAGCCTGGCGAGGGAGGGGCGCGTGGCGCGGCGGGGGGGCCCCCATGGCGAAGAAAACCTACGACCTGCTCTTCAAGCTGCTGCTGATCGGCGACTCGGGCGTGGGCAAGACCTGCGTGCTCTTCCGCTTCTCCGACGACGCCTTCAACACCACCTTCATCTCCACCATCGGTGAGGAGGGGAGAGGGGGAGGGGCGACCCTTGGCCACGGGCACAGTTGCTGGAGGCCTTCTGGGGGCTCCCCACGACGGGCATCTGCCTGGGCGGAGCAGGATGCTGCTGGGACTGGGACTGGGTGGGCCCCTCTGGGCCTGATCCCGCTTCGTGGCTCCCCTGGATGACTCCCCTTCTCTTCCACCCCCTACCCCTGTGTCTTCCTCACCCACCCACCTTCCTCCCTCCCTCCTGGAAAGGTGGGCTCTCGCCCTCTCACCTCCCCACCTTGTTCCTCTTGCACCATGCCTGCAGGACCACTCTCCCCATCCTGCTCCATAACTGTCAGCCTCCCAGCGTCATCTTTTGTTCCTTGTGCTGTATCTATTCCCCCCCCCCCCAATCTGAGTGCTTGCTGCTGCTTGGCCCTTGAAGTCTTCATATAGTGTGCCTGCTTTGCCACACGTGCTCTCTGCCCTGGTCATAGCAGCCCCGCCTGTCACTCTGGCTGCACAGTGGGATTATATTTGTCCAGCTTTGTTTTCTGAATGGGAGGCGCTGGAGGAGTGCTCCTAATGCTCTGACCTGCGCTGCTAGCTGCCCCCCTTTGCAGCAGCCTTTGACTCCTTTGCAGCCCTGCGCTGTTTTGTTCCCCTAACTCTTGCCCCTTGGCACCTCCCCACCTACCTACATCTTCCAAAACACCAGGCTCACTTCTTGGAGTGACCTCAGCATCCTCTGAGTGCTCTTACTCATACCACCCCCCCCCCTAGTGTTGAGGCTACTCTTTGCTCATAGAGTATTTTATCCTTGGCCGTATCACATTTTATGCTATTATCTGTATCTGCTTCCAGCTATTGTGCCTCAAATGGAGGAATAGCTGACTATGAATATTGACTGTCAATTTCTTATCTTCAGAGGGGTGAAATTCTAGAAGAGCTTTCAAAGAGAAGGTGTTGATTTCAGCACAGAGTAGTATAAATGTGAGAAATATTTTAGGATTTTTTTTCCCCAGTGCTGAGTTTGCTGTACTCTTAAGGCGATGGAGACTGTCAGGCTGGGAATGGGCGTGGAGGACTTATCAGAGACCAAAGAAAGAAACATTATCTTGGAGACAACTGCTGCCTGCATTTTGCTTTGTTTGATGTCTTAACATTGCTATAGTAGATAGGTGTGGCTTGAGCCAACATTAATCCTGCTGTCTGCTTTGAGCTATAACCAGGCTCTGTGTATGCACTGTAGATGGAAAACTTAGTACGCTACAGGAAGTGTTAACACTGGCCTATATAAATTATGCAGATGCCCCCACCTGTTTTTTGAGGATTCACTAGGCTTGAGGAAGTTTGTGTGTTGGAAGAGAGGAAGTCTATATCGGAATCCCTAAGGGCTTGCTTTTGGAATAGTAACAATAATACCTTTATTGTCAATGTACAACCTGAAATTAAACGAGCCCCCCCCCCAAACACTCAATCTCATTGCACTCTGTGTGCTTTGGAATCCTTAATGGGATGAACTCAAGACACAACACATTATCTGCCCTTGTTAGGGTTTTAGTCCTGTTTGAACCAGATTTGTTGTTTTTGTGTTTTTAACTGTTTTATATGTAAGTGGCCTTGAGATGGTGATTTAGAAGGTGATTTCTAAATCACTGTTAATAATGTTGGCAATTCTGATTCAGGAAATGAAATCCCAGGTGCCCTAATAGACATAATCCTGTTTGTTTCTCTCTCGCCCAGCCTCTCATGAAGATACTTGCATTCCCCCCCCCCCGGTGGATAGGATATTTTTGCTGCACATTACTCTGACATTGGTTCAATTTAATTCTTTTGCAATCTCTGAAGATCAACAGTTTCACATGCTTTGCTTCCCTTATTACGCGAACACATTTCCCCCAAGATCTCAAGTTACAAGCAGAGGTTTCATGGTAGTTCCTGGCCAGGGCAGCAGTGACTCACAGCAATACACTTCCAGGTACCTGCTAGTTGAAGCTATGTGATCTTTGCTTAATATTTTCCTACAGTGCTTTTCATACAAACCGCACAAAACATTTTATATTAAAACACAGCAGTCAATTTTACAATACAGTAGGTGGCAATCTGTCTGTCTTCTAGTCAAAGTATTAATCCGCTTTTTAAGGCCAAACCCTTCCAAAGCAATGTACATAAGAAATATGCATTAGATGCATCAGATAGGTGTACAGTTATTATGAAAAACCTGCTCTGAATTTCACAAGCCATTAACAGTCTTAAGGAAAGGCAGGAGTGAAGAGAGGATTTCAACACCCTTTTAAAAGCCTGTATTTGAAGAGGCCAAACACAAATAGCGGCTGCCCACCAGGATGTTTCTGTTGCTTGCTGTTTCTCTTCCTTCTGCTTCCTGGATGGATCCTGGAGACAAAAGTTGATACACTTCGGTCTACAAATTGTAGGACCCTTAGTTGCTGTTTAGGATAGATTAAGCTCTGATTACAAGGCTTTGCGCAGTAGTTCAAGTACAGTCATACCTCGGGTTATGATAGCTGCGCGTTGCGTTTTTTCACGTTGGGAACGCGGCAAACCCGGAAACGTTTACTTCCGGGTTTCGTCACACACGCAGAAGCATTCTGCACAGGTCGTGCATGCGCAGAAGTGCGATATTGCGCTTCCGCGCATGCGTGATATCGCCGCTCGGGTTGCGGACTTTTCGGGGTGCAAACGGCACCCCGGAACGGATCGTGTCCACAACCCAAGTTACCACTGTACTTACTAAGCAGCACAGTTACACACTTCAGTTGTTCTCCTGACATAAACTAGAAAGATGGGATTTGTGCTACCAATATATGTGACCTTGTCCACTCATAACGCCAGGTTTAAATGTATTGCACTACTAAACAGCAGGGAAAGGTAGAAGATCATCATTTGTGAATCCCAGATCACTTCGCTTGAGGAGGAGGAGGTTTCTCCCTCTTAATTGATCGGAGTTGTGCAGGATTATACTCAGTTTGCATGAGTGATAATAGTTAATATTTGATGTGTCTTATCAGGTTGCCTGTGTGTTATGAAGATTTGATTACTCCGTAAACACTTGGGGGGGGGGATATTTTATCTTGAGTTCTGAAGGTCAAACATCTTAGAGCTGTTTCACACACTGTACAGATGTAAACATGGGATTGCCCGAACAGGGATCTGCAGCTTGTTGCGCCTTGATTAGGATAAACATGTTCACACTTATTTTACATTTGCAATTTAAAAATATAATTTTATTATTTTATTTAATTACATTTATATCCCACCTTACTCCAAGGGGCTCAAGGTGGCAGGCATAGTTCTCCCAATTTTACCTTCACAACAGCATTGAGAGGTAGGCTAGACTGAGTGGCAGTGACTGTCCCAAGGTTGCCCAGTAACATGGCAGCATGGGGATTCAAGCCCTGGTGTCCCGGGTCCCCATCTGGCACTAACCGCTACACCACACTGGAAATACTGATGTGGGAAATAGTTCTTGACAACTGTTGCGGTGGAAACAAGAGCCTTGTGGCACCTTAAAACTGGCAGAACTGGTATTGGAAAGAGCCCACTTCATGTGATGTACAGTAGTTGGCATTTTTTCTTGCTCTGTGGGCTTAATTTAGGTCCTGTTTAAAGCTGGCGGTTGCTCTGCAGACATCTGGCTTCACTGTTCTAAAATTGAACTGTAATTTTTTATGTTCAGTCTTTCTAGTTGTAGCTTTGTGTCAGCTCAGGATTATAAATAGTCATTTGCAAGGTTGCCTGTGTCAAAAAGTCACCCAAAGGAGATTCTGTATACGTGCTGCCAAAGCGAGCACCCCAAAGGAGATTCTGAAGCATGGAAGTTGGGTTACAAAGGTCCCCGCCCCTGCTTTTTGGGCTACAAATGGCTAACAGGTTTGTGTGGGCATGAATAAATCTGGATTTTTTTTCATAGAGATGGGACCATCAATCTGACAAACATTAGAGGTATGCTATTCAAACGCTGAAGGCCTGCAGTGAAGCTGCTTATTACTAAGCCTAGAAGAACACTATTTCTGTAGCAGCCATACATACAGTAGCAACTTTCCTGCAAGGTACACAGCTGGACTATCAAACATTACTCAGCTAAAAGTTTGAAGCCTGCTGCTGTCTACCTGCCGGTAGGTAAATCCAGGACACTTTCCCCTAAACCCCATACTTTGGTTCCTTCAGGATTTGTGTGATGGCTCTTAAACAAGTCTTGACAGATTTGTTCATTCCCAGGTTGAGCAAAATTCAGAACAGGCTTACCATATTCAGCAACGGCTGAGTTCCTACGCTTTCTAGTTTATTGATCTTGCACAATGATTAAGACACATTTCTACTTCTGGGCAACGTTGGATCTTCAAAAATAAGGGCATAGTGCTTTTGGCAGTGTCATGGCACACCTTTTCGCTTGCCAATAATTTAGGACACTTTGTTATTTTTAGTTGTGGTCCAGCTTCTATTTGAAAAGTAAATTGCTGAGGGGAGGGCAGATGACTTCAGTACCCTAGCTAGGAATACTATAAATAGCCTCCAGTGTGAAAATCCCCAAGTCATCATAACTTCCCTGAATAGAGCAGAGCATTTGTCTTCAAAGGCAAGATGTGACATTTAAAGTTATCCAAGAAAGCTCTGTTGCACTACATGCAGAATAATGCTCGTGCTTATGTATTTGTGTGTTAATTGCAGCATTTGGTTTACCAATGTTACGAGAGAGCTCCTGAGAATCCTCTCTTCCTGCTCTGCTCCATCTGTCATGGGTTTAATTTGATTGGCAGCTGGCTGTTTAAAAGTGCAGGACAGGTGATGCTTTTGTGGAGCACTTCTGGGGTTCATTTGCCATGAGACATGCACATGGTCCTGGAACGTTTAGGGGTAGATATTAACTTCCTACTTGCTTAACATTGTGCAAGTGCTCCTTGTTGACAGCTGGTAAAACACACCAAATCTGTCACTTGACTACTAACTTGCCATTCAAAAATTATTTCAGCTGGCCTGTGACACAGATCTCCTGGGTTGGCTGAACTACTTGGGACTTCTGCACTTTACTACTCCTTGCCAGTATCCTACTGGCTTTGCAAGTGCACATGATACGGAGCTGTATCTAAGGTCTCTCTCTCTCTCTCTCACACACACACACTCACACACACACACACACACACACACACACGAGAGAGAGAGAGAAAAAATATTAGAATGGATATTGAGCCTATTAAATGTGTTGCAGCAACTTTGAGAGAGACTGCCTGTGTGTATAAAAACAGTCCCAAGAGAGAATGTGATGAAATAGGATATAGCTGTGCAGCCAAGAAGGAGCCATGTCCGTATCCTCAATGTCCAGAGCGCCTGGCTGGAAAGAACAGTTCTTTCAACAGCAGCAGTGCTCAGAGTTAACCACCAGGCAAACTGAATATCTGTGGGAGTTTGTGGTACTAAATTAAAGACACTGTGCAGTTGGATGTGATACATTTAAGCTCTTAAACTTCAGAAAGATGCTGTAGTCTTTTTTTCAACTTTGGGCATCCTATACGGTCAAGGATTGATGTCTCCAAAATGCTCAAATCTGAATGTGCTCTTCGCGACTCTGTGGCCCAGTTCAGACAGTTTCCTAAACCTAATGTAGGTGACCATGGTTTAATATTCTGGTTTGTTTTTGATAACCTGGATTGGTTGGAGCAAACCACACAGTCCTTGAGAGTTGGCACTGGTTGGTGGATGCTTTCACTTTCCTCATATGCAAAGGAGGGAGAGTGGGAAGTGGGATTGCACAACCTGAGACTTTTTTGCGACTCATACCCTGATCTTTCAGGAGTTGGGAGATTCTCTGAATCAGACCAAAGTCTCAACAGCTGCAGCTCAGCATCCGTCAGTATTCTTATTTTCTCTCTCTTGGTTTTCTTGCCCATATGACACTTCGTTCTGTAAGGTCCAGTGAAAAATAGGTGCTTGAACTTACGATGATGTTACAGTAAATCGCTAGGCGACTTGGGGTAGCCCTGAACAGATGCCAGTTTGACAACAGCTGCGTTCACCGCCTGCAGAGGTGCTAAAAACCATGGCAAGCTGTCTCCTTAGCTGATTTGGGGGTCGTCCCTAGTTCTTGTGCAGGTCAAATAAATGCACCCCGCCTCCTTAGATTCAGACGGATGGCTAGGGCAGCTCAGAAGGGCCTGGCACAACCACGCATGTGTGCAATAGTAGAGACCTGGCTGGAAAACTTAAGGAAAAGTGTAGACTCGCACACACCGGCCAGCTTCTGTTTTTACTTGAAATGTCTGTTTGGGGCATAAAGGCAAGAAATGGGCAAGGAGAGATGCTGGCCCACAATGGCACCCATCTGAGAGGAGCCAGAACTGCGCTCTGGCTGGGGGAAAAAAAAGCCCCGATAAGGTCAGATTGGGAAATGTGTGATCGCAGGCATCTTTGCTACTGCCCTCCGTGTTGCATGGGTGCAGCTCTGTTTCATCCTGGTCCCAAATTGCTGCCAGCTCCAGCAATTCTCTGTATGGTAAGAGGTAGAGGACACAGAATTTGCCAGAAACAACCTTCTCACTTTCCTGTTTTCCTTTGCACTCCCTGCTACTCCCTGGTTGGATGTGAAGCTTAGCAAGGCACCAGATCTGCTACAGCAGCCAGTAAGTGGGAAATCGTCCTGGACACCAGAGTGGTTCAAACTCCTTGCCCAAGTAACAAAAGGTTTGTTCAAACCTTGTCCTTGTCCTCTATTCATTCTGTTCAAAACAACTCTTGACACTTTTCTCTGGCCTCCCAAAATAGCTAATCATTTACAGGAACAGGAATGATGATATTCAGAGGTTATGATTCCTTTTAAAAAGTATAAATCACACTTCACTCAGGCAGGCAGTGACCCCTTGAAGTACAGTCATACCTCGGGTTACGGCCGCTTCATGTTGCGCAATTTCAGGTTGTGCACCGCGCTGAACCCACAAGTACCAGAACGGGTTACTTCCGGGTTTCGGCATGCACAGAAGCGCTGAATTACGACCCATGCGTGTGCAGACATGGTGCTGTGGGTTGCGAACATGCCTCCTGCACGGATCACGTTCGCAACCCGAGCATCCATTGTACACTGTTTTGTTTTTTACAGTGAATTCATCTTGTTTAACTGTCAATAAATACCAACTGCCTCCTCTTCCATCTCAAATCCTTACAGGCATGGACAGTTGAGTTCCCTTTGGTGTCTTGAAAGGAAATTTTGGGACCAACCATCAAAATGGCTCAAAGAATGATAGCCCTTTGCAGCATACATTTTGTGAAATGTTGAAAGAGACTGTGGAAACCGAGAAATTGCTGTTAGCTCTTTTGGAGTGGAAGAATGGGAATACAAAAGGTAGAATTGTTGAAGAGGCCACAGTGAGACTTGCATTTCAGTGCTTGCATTTACTTATCTTACAAGATCTGATTGAACCCTCTTGTTAAATTTAATGCTCAATATGGTGTATTCTGAGTTTTGTGGGTATGTTAAATTATTCTCTGGATGACAGATTGCAGGATTTCTCATCCTCTGCTAGAATGCAGAATAAACCAGCATTTAAATTTGGTTTTTGGGTTCATCAATAGAGCCCCTTAAATATTTTTTATTAAGTGGCATAAAAATTATAAATATAAAACAACTGAAAGTTCTTGTCATGAAGAAAGGCACAGTTAGCATAAAGGTCTCTTAGTATTTAAGTGGGGGAAGAGTTGTACATTTTTGATGCAAACTAACCATTGAGAAAACAACCCACCAGAGTAGTGAGAGTCACAGCCAAGCCATTGCAGCAAACCTCTGGTCATCCCTCCCCCCCCCCCCAACCAAGGTTTATTCTGTTTTATAGGAAGGGCCGTGGCTTAGTGGAAGGGCACATGCCTTGCATGTAAAAGTTCTCGGGTACAATCCCTGGCTGCTCCAGGTAGGCCTGGGAGAGACCCCTGCCTGAATCCCTGGAGAGCCACTGCTAGTCAACATAGACAATACTGAGTTTCATAGATCCCAGATCATTAGAGTTGGAAGGGACCTTGAGGGTCATCTAGCTCAGTGTTTCCCAAACTTGGATCTCCGGCTCTTTATGAGCTACAGTTTCCATGATCCCTGACCACTGGTCCTGATGGCTAGGGATGATGGAAGTCGTAGTCCAAAAACAGCTGGAGACCCAAGTTTGGGAAACACTGATCTAGTCCAATCCCCTGCAATGCAGGAATCTTTTGCCCAACTTGGGGCTCCAACCCATGGCCCTGAGATTAAGAATCTCTTGCTCTACTGATTGATTGGTCATACCTGGGAGAGTTTGATGGACTCTTTGTCCCCAATGTAAATATCAAAGCTGAATTGTTGCTAGAGGCATAGAACAGGCCTTTAGTGACTGTGCTGGGGATGTGTTGGGAGAGGAAGGAGTTTGTTTTCCAGTTTTTGTAATCTGAATTAATAGTGATTTTGAAGAGATCCCTATCCATTTACCGGTACTTGCAAAGTTAGAAGTCTTGGCAAGGGTGTTGCTTCATTGGCGGCGGCTGAGACCAATGCCAAGTGTGTTCAAGCTGAGCAGATAGCATTGCAGTTTTTGTGACAAACTGTTAACTTTTCTAGCCCTTCACGCTAAGGTGACCTTGGCACCTTTTGCTTGGCTTGGATGTTTTTGGTGACCCTCCCTCTCTTGACCATGGGAACTGATGTACTGTTGTCTGTGAGTGGTCTTCTTGGGCCCTGTGCAAAGCTTATCTCTTACTGGAACAGTTTGTTGCAGTTGCGCTTTTTGTTAAGACTTCTGCGAAATGTGGTATATCGTGACAGTGTACAGTAATAGCATCGGTCACGTTAAAAGTTTATAGACGGGTCCCCCTGCTTATGCGGGGGGTTATATTCTGGCCCCTGCACGCTTAAATGAAATCACGCAAAGTGGGGATCACCCTCTTAAAAGCCTCTAAATTCCTATGTGTCCCTGATCTCCAGCTCTCTCTCCACACAACTGTCTGTTCAACTCTGTTCAGCTGTGGGCACGGCTGAAGCCTGGAGGACATATGGGAAAGTGGCAACTGCCCTACCCCGTACATCAGCTGTTAGGCGGGGAGGCTGAGTAGCCTAAACAAAGCCCGGCTGTGCCTCAGGTCTTTTTGGAGCTTCCTCCACCCTCACTGACGTCCTCTTTGGGTTCCTGTGAGAGTCTCCTTGTGAGCCACTAGGGCTCTCCAGCTTTCTGCCATTTCCTGTTAGGATTTTATTTATTTATTTCCTGGAGCCGCACATATACGGAATGCAGTTGTGCACAAGTAGAATGCCTAGAAGTGGGGGGGATGCCTGCATTTGCACAGTAGAACAGTGAGTTAAATCCTATAGGTGCTGGAGGATCTGCAAAGTTTCAGGAAGAACTTGATGGGCTGTTCTGGACCACCAAATGCCTAAGTTGTTTGAGCATAAAAATGTGAGAAATGTCTTTGCGGATAAAATCTAAGGGCCGTCTCATCCAGCAGTCTATTCCCAGCAGTGGTCACCTAAGAAAGAGCCCCTGAGGAGGTGGAGACAGTGGTCTCCTGCTTGCCTCTGGTTATCAGGTGCTGGAGACAAACTGCTCCTGAAGATGGAAGCTCTACTCACAGATATTGGGGAAAGTAACTGCGATCTTGAAAACTACCTCTGCCAGAGGTAACCTCACCCTTTGGATAATGAGTTCTATAAGTAATGCATCACTTGTGTAGAACTAGGTGTTGTTTCTTCTGGAGTGTGGTGCTTAATCCAGCTGTGCCATATCTTGATTTATTTCCGTATTTTTAAAAAAGCACTGTACACCTCCCCAGCCTTCAGTTTCTTAAATTACTCCTAAACAGGGTGGATTGGATTTACATCAAATTGATTTAAATCACGATTAAAATCACTAGTCAGTACGACTTGATTTAAATCGCTAGTCAGTAAGACTTGATTTAAATCATTTTTTTACAGAAAGACTCATTCTTGCATATTTGCAACCAGATGAAGGTTTCATTTTTGGAATAATCAAATTTCAGAGTAGTTTTTTACAGTTATATAAAAATGGCTGATTTGGTTATACTATTAGAAATACATAGATGATTATGAAATTATTGTGGTTTTATAAGTTAACTGTTTATATTTGGACCGCTTTTGTTTTGTACTTTATTGGAAAGAGAAAAATAATCATTTCCTTAAGAGCAATTTAAACAATTTATTTAACTAAAACAATAACATTATAGCATATTTATCCATGTTTGTTAACTGATGTGGTTAAATGATTTAGAAAAAAAAAAAACTTAGACTGAGTTTTAGCACACATGAAAAACTTAAAACAAATCCTTATCCCCTGATAAATAGTCTTTGGACTATAATGTAACTTAAATAGAAAACTATCTTTAGAAATACTTTTCCTCCAAAAGCATTTTATTTTAAAAAATCCGATTTAATTTTTTTAAAAATCTGATTTTATTTTTTTATTTATTTTTTAAAAAAACACATTGATTTTTATCTATCTTAAAGCAAATTGTGGGTTTTTTTTTAAAAAAAAATGTTCCAGAAAGTTTTAACTGTCGCAGAAAAATGAAGCACTGGGGGAATTTCCCACCCTACCCTGAAGTTTCTCATGTGTCCTGAGAGCTGTTCCTAAGTGTGCCATCAGCACAGTGCCAGAAGCTTGAATGTGAAGGTTTGGTCAGAGGGCTCTTGGTGGCTATTATCCAGCTCTGGGGTGGCTTCTTAGGCATTTTGCTAAAGGTGGGAAGCCTGGAGGCCTGTTCTGTAGCAACCCTGATTGGGTGTGCCTTTAATGGCCAGTGATAAGTAACTCCTATTGATTTCAGAAACCGGGTTTATAGATTTATGCAAGTGGTTACCTTGAACCTCTGGGAGCAACAGTCTAGATTGCTGGCAGTAGTGAATATGGCAGTGGACTTGGAAGTCACTATTTTTACAGTAAGGGTGCATAGAATCAATGTAAAATCAAAAATTCTTTCCAGTAGCACCTTAGAGACCAACTGAATATGTTCTTGGTATGAGCTTTCGTGTGCATGCACACTTCTTCAGATACCAATGTAGAAACTTTTTTTTTTACTTTGGTTAATGCACATGCTTTTTTATGGGCCTTGGGAGGAGAAAGAGACCTCTCATGTTTAATTGTTTAAGGATAATTTAATGTTCATCCTCCATTTGGATTGACTTGCTAACGTTGAGGGTTCTGTTGTGGAGTTCTTCCGAGATGTGGGAAGGTATGTTCCTCTGGGCTGATTCTGTAAACGGACCTAGATGGGAGAATTCCAGTTTGAATCAGTTCTTCAAGTTGGGCGTCTTCTGAATCGGGCGCTGAGGCAGCTTCTCCTTGAGGCAAATCTTGTTGCAGTTATTCTAGATGGGAGCTGTTTACTATGTTAGACCTGAAGTGAATGGTAAGCGGGGCATTGTTTCAGCTGTGAATATTCTGTGTGGCTCGCAGTGTGTTTGGATTCATGTTGAGGTTTTGTTTTTTAGAGCTTGTTTCTGGAATGTTGTGACTCTGTGGAATGTTGTGATTATGGGTGGACTAGATGACCCTAGGGGTCCCTTCCAACTCTACAATTCCAATTTTATTTCCATGATCCTCTCTCCCCCTTCCCATTATTCACTGAAGTGGGTAGAATGAAGCTAGATCAGCTTCCCCGCTCATCCAGCTTTTGTACATGAGTGTGTAAATTGCCTCTTTTAAATTAGCCAGATCAAAAGTTGTCACAGGGTTTTAAATTCTTTGGATACTTTTTTTTAAAATCCCAAATGACTGTGGGCTCTGGAGAAAGGAGCTGGATCCAGGCTCTGGGTCAGCCACCCCTGCCTTAGGTTAGTAATTTTTGACCTCTTTGGGTGGAAGGCCATGCTTTGCCTGTGATTCATCTTTCAGAATACTTCCTTTTTAATAGCACATATTTTTGTTTTGCTGATACCTATATGAGGGTAGACAGACCAGTCTTGCATGGGCTCTTGTTTTTCCTCCCTGGAATCCCCACAGCTTCCAGGGTCTAGCTTCTCAAAGCCAGAGTACAAGTCACTTTAGGAGAACTAAAACGCTGAGCCCGAACGTAGCCAGTGGTCTCATGGCAGAACACATTCTGTCTTCTACCGCACTTGGCCTAAACTGCCTCTTCAACATAGTTTGGAGAAACTGAACATAACATATCCAGACACGAGAATGATTCTGTTCTGTTCTGAGTAAAGAATGAGTAAATGCCTTCCTGAGAAGTCGTCCTTGCATCTGTTAGGCGTGGTTTGCAATGTTCAAATAAACTTGTGCATTGCCCCAGAGCAGTGCTATAATTTGTGCTGTTTCAATGGTGCCACGTAACAGTTCCGAAGATGGCATCTCAGTGGAGCTGATCTGTGTCTCTCTCTAGTCTGTACCATTGTTCTGCCTTAGGTTAGAGCTGGCTGGTTCTCCTTTCCCCCCAGGCCAGAATGCTTGGATCAGGGCTGTCAGCTGGCCTTCTTTGCAGTCCTAAGAGTCAGGGGCAGAAGAGGGAATATAAACTACTGGTAGGAACAGCCGGTTCCTTCTTCAACCATGCTTGAGTAACTGTGAAGGAGGGAGAAGAGTTTTAGGTCTGCTAAATACTTGCCAGCTTTCATGCTACTGGTGTTGTAAGTATATTTTAGTTTCCACATTTTATTGGGCAGGAGAAACAATAGCTATTGGGTGACATGTCAGTTGGACAGCACTGGAATCCCTTGTTGCCTTGCATCCAGTCCTGCAAATCTCTCTGCTGTGTCTTGTGAATGCATAGTGGCCCTGCTCTTTCTGCTAGAAAGAGCATAAGAAGAGCATACTCCTGGATCAGGCCAGTGCCCCATCTAGTCCAGCATCCTGTGCTCACAGTGGCCTGCCAGATGCCTCTTCCAGGAAACTGTCAAGGAGGATATGAGCACAGCAGCAGCACTCTGCCCACTGGCGATTCCCAGCGATTGGTTTTCAGTAGCGTTCAGCCAGCCTTCTGGGCTTGGGTGCGGTTCAGAACAGATATGCTAGGTGTGGCATATGCAACTAAATACACATTGGATGACTCTGATTAACTCATACTGGTACTAGACCCGTTGAAATCAACAAGCTTAACTTCCCAGGTCCATTGGTTTTGTTGGGGTTTATTCTGAGTATCACTAATGTTGGATATCCCTCAATAACTTCCCTCGCTAGCATCTAGATGAAAAAAAACCTGCAGAAACCTACTTATCCTATATCTGCAGCTGCCTCTGTCTTTAATTTAGATCCTTACCTGAGTTGTCCCAAATTTTATGCAGACATAGGGCTGGGGAAAATGGGCACTCCCCACCGCCAAAAAAAAAAAATCACCTCTGTGTTTGCTAGCAAAACTAGTGAAGGTTGGTTGGACACCGTTGCTACTGTGTTTGTAGAAACCGAAAGAGAAATGAGGTTCACGTGAGGTGGTGCTCGAGGCTTTGGAGACATCCCTTTAGGCTGGAACTGAAAGGACGTCGTGTTAGGCGTCCTTTATTCTATAGGTGTGAGGTGCTGAGAGGAAGAGCAATAAGTTGTTGTTGTTCTGCAGAGTTTACTGGCAACTAAGGGGTGTTGCTCCTGTTCAGGGTTCCAGCAGCCAGAGGGTCCCTTTCAGGGAACTCCATCCCTTCCCTCAGTTTCCTTCCTGCCTTCTCTACCACTTCTCCGAAGGGCCACCAGCAGGCTCTGTTCTTGGGAATTCCCCCTTAGTTTTTGTTGTGCTATAAGCCTCAGGGTCTCCGTGAGTCTCCTGGTGGCCCCCTCTTGTGCACAAGGATCAGCACTCAGACCTGCACAGAATTGTTGTGATGCATCCTTACTTCCTAGCCTGGCTGCCTCATTGGCACACATTGTATGTGCGCACGCATTTCCTGCTTTCCTAACCACAGTGCAGAATCCCTCGTATTGTGCATGTAGTGATTCATATTTTCTGAAACCCTGTAAGTTTGATTGAGACTTGAGACGAAGTTGGTCTTGGTTTGGAGCGGGGGGTGGGGGGTGGGGTGAGTGAGCGTATTGGAATGGCAGTTCAGCTTGTGACTGCTTGCTTGGGATTTCCATAGTGTAGGTCAGGGACGTCCAACTCCCAAGAGACTGCAATCTACTCACAGAATAAAAAACTGGCAGTGATCTACCTCTTTTGGGGGGGGGGGGGTTCAGGGAAAAGTTGTTGAGATTTTTTTTAGGGAGGAAAGTCTTGTTTTTTTAGGAGTTCAGGCCAAAGGTGCTGAGCTTTTTGGGGGAGAAAGGGGAAAAGTCACTCACCAAAATACAAACAGTCAGTCTCACAGAGAAAACTCCGCCTTCCATTCTACAGATCATGCAAGAATGGGGGGCGGGGCAGGATGCTCTTTTGCTACCCATAAGGAAAGGGAGCCAGCGATCAGCCGCGATTCACCACAACATCCCAAGGATCTACCAGTAGATCGCAATCGACCTGTTGGACATCCCTGGTGTGGGTCATAGAATCTTAGAGTTGGAAGGGACCCCGAGGGTCCTCTGGTCCAACCCCCCACAATCCAGGAATCTCAGCTCCAGCATCCATGACAGGTGGCCATCCAGCCTCTGTCCCAGTGATGCAGTTTCACTTCCAGTGTTCAGTTTGTTGCTTGCAGTAGAGGTGGAGGCTCTCCCATCTTGCTCCAAGAAAGAAAAAAAACCCACCTCTGGCTCCTCTTTCCACCAGCAGTTGCTTGGTTGCAACAGCAGCTGCTTCATCAAGTTGTAGCAGAGGAAAGATGGGAAGCTGAGTTGCTGCATCTGCTCAACAACTTTCCACTCCTCCTCCTCCTCTCCTTGAACTCTGCTCTGGTTATTGCGAGGACTCTGTGGACACAGTGCCCGAGTTGCCCTTTTCCTCCAGCCTTCCTAACCCGCTGTTCCTTTTGTCATCGCACCCTTTAGGTTGCAAGGCTGAAGTCAGGGGCTGTCTTAACTCATCTTTGGGGAGCTGAACACCTGGCTCAGCAGCTGTGTGAAAGTCCTGCAGATAAAATCACGGATGAAATCAAGGGGAAACATGGACTTAATTCAAATTACACTTAAAATTGTTTCCATGGCATGTGTTTCATATTAACTTCAGCAAACATGTCTGAAGTTATGAAATACTTTCTAGAGGATATGTTAGCTGTCCTCCACTTAAAAGCTTATATTTTCTCCCCATATGTAAAAGGTATCTTGACATGCTGGACTTCCCATATTGAGAAGGCCCTAGATTTGTTTTCCATAGTATGAAAGTTTGTTCCCCTTTACACTGCCACTTGGTGTTACTTCTGCTGCTGCTGCTCCAAGATCATGTTTCAGTTCATTAAGATTTCACAATATTTTATCTATTTTCAGTAACCGCTATGCTCATAGGAGTGTAGCTTTGACATTTGCTCGTAGTGCGCTCAGATTCTGAGAAGGTTCAAATTTTGGTTGAAGACCAATGTGGGCATTTTTCTAACAGGAAGCTTTTGCGAAATCTTGTGTTGGCTGTAATTCCGGATTGTAGGAATGGTACTGTGGGAGAGCTGAAATAAGCATAACTATAGTGCTCCTGGTTTAGGTTCATTTCTCATGATGCCACATGTCAAATGATGAATGCCAGGCCCTTAAACCTGGTACCTGACTGTGATGTAGCCGCTGTATCCTGCACCCTTGTGAGCAGAACATATACGTTCCTCTTGAACACATATAATTATTGATTGTTATCATTATTAAGCCACCCTTTTATAGAAGTTCTCAAACAGCATATGCACCAGTCTTTTTGTGGGTGCTTTGCGAGTCTGTTTGGACAGCAGAGAGATTGTCCGTTAACATTACAGTGCTGTGCTTAAATGCAAATATGAATTGCATGAGAAATTGGTGATGAAACTTTAAGATAATCCCATAGAGGCAGAGGACCAGGATGAATGAGATTGAGCTCAAATTGAAAATACTAAAATAGGACAAACTTTTTGTTTCCACTTCTCCTTTCCAACCTTTTGTTCTGAACCTGCAAAGCAGCTTCCAATAAATTAAATACACCCACCTATAATGAACATCATAACAGGGCAGAAACTGTGAAAACTTATTAACTCTCAACAAACGATACAGAAGAAAGTCAGCATAATCAAAAAATTAGGAAAAGTCAGCCATGAATCAGAACCCCAAAGAGACTCTAAAAAGAAGAGCATTTTGAGAATCAGTGTGGTGTAGTGGTTAAGAGCGGTGGACTCATAATCTGGTGAACCGGGTTCACATCCCCACTCCTCCACCTGCAGCTGCTGGGTGACCTTGGGCTAGTCACGCTTCTCTGAAGTCTCTCAGCTCCACTCACCTCGCAGAGGGTTTGTTGTGGGGGAGGAAGGGAAAGGAGAATGTTAGCCGCTTTGAGACTCCTTTGGGTAGTGATAAAGTGGGATATCAAATCCAAACTCTTCTTCTTCCTACCCACAGAAGGACTACAGTTCAAGAGGGACCATGTGCATAGGCCTTAGCTTTGGACCCTGGTGTTACCTGGGCTGCCTGTGGCCCTGTTTACACATGTTCAGAAACTCACGTGTTAACAGAAGTATTCACAGAGGGAGAGTCTTTATGCCCTGTATTAAATTTCTCTCCCGCCCCTGGGTGGGTCACATAATAAATCAAAAATGCATACGTAACTGTCAGGTCACATCAACGAACATTCCCCTTAACTTCTGTATGACAGCACAGCAAAAATAAAAAATACAGACCACACCTCCTATGCCTGATGAAAAATGACTTCACCTACTCTTTAATCTGGAAGGTGCTGTGTGCTATAGGTGTTACTGAGCTGCACTTCTGCACAGCTTAATGACTTGGAGGAATCTGCAAAAAGGCAACTCAGTTTCAGTATAACTTGGAATAAACTATAGGCACTTGCAGTGAAATGGCTTTGTAGCTTGAAGCACCAAATGCCCGGTTAGCAGGAATGGCCAGGAGATTGGCTAAAATGGAAGGTTATTTGTAGGCTATATGGACTGGTGATTTGTGGCAGGTATAGAAGCAAGGTGTCAAGATTTCCCATAGGTGGGGGGGGGGTGGCACCTTAAGATCGATTTGCTATAATTGCACTTTTCAGTTTAGTTTTTCTGTGCATGTCATGACTTCTGTTGTTTCTTTTATATTTTAGGGATAGATTTCAAGATCAAAACAGTTGAATTGCAAGGAAAGAAGATCAAACTGCAGATATGGTAAGTGGCACTTCAGAATTTGGGGGGGGGGTTATGTTGATGCGGAAAAGGGGGGTGAGATGCTTTTCTTACTCTATTTGGCAATGTCAAGAAGTGCTCTTTTTACAGGTGGGTAGCCGTGTTGGTCTGCCATAGTCAAAACAAAATAAAAAATTCTTTCCAGTAGCACCTTAGAGACCAACTGAGTTTGTTCCTGGTATGAGCTTTCGTGTGCATGCACACGTCTTCAGATACTGAAGAAGTGTGCATGCACACGAAAGCTCATACCAGGAACAAACTCAGTTGGTCTCTAAGGTGCTACTGGAAAGAATTTTCGATTTTGTTTAAGAAGTGCTCTGTGACTCTCATAGCTACAGTGAAAAGGGTTGATTAACTAGACAGTATGTAACATAAATAATATTCAGTATGTGCCCTGTGACTAACTGAGGAAGACAACACAATGAGAAGAGATCAGCCACAGCAGGGAGAGAGAGACCTGCAAACGGGACTGGAGGAAAGCTGAATGATCTTGCAGCTAAGGCATTTGCAGGCAATTCTTCTGCAGCCCCTAAGTCCGCCTTTTACCTAAACAGACAAGCATTTGGTGCAGCTTACTTGCATCCTGTCCACAGGCAGGTTTATACACAAGCACTTGCCTGGTCATCATAGGCGAGTCAGTGGTCTGAAAGAAGGAGGTTAAAGCACTATGTTCTTCCTCCTCACCTGGCCTAGAAATGCCTTGGGTTACTCAAGGAGAGACGGCCCCAGAGCTAAGCCAGCTCAGGTGGGCACAGCGGAGCTGCCTTTAGGAATTCCCATGGCTGTACTTGCCATGTTTCCTGTGAAGCATTACAACTGGGTGATGAGATCCTGCCCTGGTGAGTGGGGGCCTTTATTGTCATGCTGTCTGGTGAAGGCATTTATTGGGCAGAGGGTGGTGGGGAAGTATCCTGTGGGGACTCAAATGGTAATGAGGGCCAGGGCTGGTTTCCGATATTGCAATATATCACCAGCTAAACATTGCAATATACTGATATATCACAGTGTCTGAAATAAAGGGTGGAGCTATGTAGCGGCATGGGCTGGATTCACAGTTTTCACCACATTGTGATTTTTGCAGAGCGCGTGCACACACATCCTGATTTGTGATATATTGCCAGGTCAAAAACCATGAAACCGATACTGCTTCTCCAAAGGGGAGCCTCTGGGTGTCTTCAAGGGCAGTAGAGCATTGAGTGTTGAAGCCCTTTGTGGCCACCTTCTGTGCTTCCCCCTTGAAGCTTGGCTGCTGCTGCTGCTGCTGCAGTGTTGCATGTTTCTCTGCTTCTCTCCCCAGGGACACAGCAGGGCAGGAACGGTTTCACACCATCACCACCTCCTACTACCGAGGTGCCATGGGAATCATGCTAGTGTATGACATCACCAATGCCAAAAGCTTTGAAAACATCAGCAAATGGCTCAGAAACATAGATGAGGTGAGTCGTGGGGGGTGGGGACCTTAATGCTGCCCATTTCGAGAGCTGTGTGTGTGTGGCAAAAAGTCACCCTCGGGAGAGCAGGGCAAGGGAGGTTTGCCTCAACAGAAAGTGCTTATGTTAAGAACGCAAGGAAAGCCTGCTGGAAGTGGAGCGTGACCCTCCTGCCTAGTAGCCTCCAATAGCCACCACCTCCTAACCCTCCTTTGAAGTACCATATGGCTCTCCCTCAAATCTACTGCAGCCCAGACAGGGCTGCCTTGTTACCTGATAGGCAAAATCAGCCTAGTGAAACACAGTTTGGACCTAGTGGCTGATGGCTAGGTAGGTGCCTTCACTTGGCCCTGCTCTCTGGAAGCTTCCTCCCATTCAGACCTGGGAGCTGGCACCTGAAGGCCTCCTTCCCCTTCATTGGATAACGGCACATCAGAGCTATACTTGCCTCTCTGCATGAATTTGGGAGGTGGGGCAGAGGGGGTCGGGGAAATGGGGCTAGCCTTGTAACAAAGAAACTCTCTTTTTATGCTGTTTTGATAAAGTGAACCACCTTGAGTAGCCTCAAAGAGGTAGCAGGGAAATTATTTTGGAAACAAAGCACTAAATAGAGCAAACGGACATAAAATAGCAGTGTTTTCTCTCCCTATTTTCAAGACACTGCCCTTCTTCAATAATACATTTATTCTTGTTACAGGTAGGTAGCCGTGTTGGTTTGCCATAGTCGAAATAAATAAATAAATAAATCCTTCCAGTAGCACCTCAGAGACCAACTAAGTTTGTTATTGGTATGAGCTTTCGTGTGCATGCACACTTCTTCAGATACACATACCAGTAACAGACATTATTCTTATTACTGTTCATAATAATAAATGTATTGCCCACTCTCCATTATTGCTGCATTGTAGGGGGTTGGACTACAGCTCTGCAATTCTATTATTCTGTGTTAGAACCGTTTGAAACAGATTATGTTCACAAGAGTAGGATGATTCCCAGAAACAAACATCTCAGGGGTCAAGGGCCAGGGGATAGAGTTGCATCTTCAGCATTCGCCAGAAGCTCCCCAGGGAAGGTGCCCGATGCACCTCTGTGAAGAGGGAGATGCCACGAAGGAGACACTTTGCCAAGCCCCCAAACCCCCAGCTTCTGAGGGTTAGGTAACTGCTTAACCTTAACACCCAAGAGGGTCTGTGGGAATGGATACAGTCTCCCAGATATTTGGAGCATAAGTCTTTGGGGGCTTTGGACACTAATGGTAGCACCTTGAATTGGGCCAGCTGTTTTAGAACAGGCTATGAGTTCTAAAGGTGACCCCAGCCAGTGCTCTGACCACTGCGCTTCGGACCCGTTGAAGTTTCTGATCCATCTTCAAGGGCAGCCCCACGTAGAGTGCACTGCAGTACTCTAATATGGAAGCCGAATCACACAATAATCCATCATTTATGATTGCATGGTTCTCCCGGATACTGTGGCAGGCCACTCCCAATGGCGTAGCTGGGTCAGCCTTGCTTTCCGGAGGGAGTAGGAGCAATGCAGTGAGGAAGACCTTACGTGCTCTTCTTTGGTTCCGCCCTCTAGCATGCCAACGAAGATGTGGAGAGGATGCTGCTAGGTAACAAGTGTGACATGGATGACAAGAGGGTGGTGCCCAAAGCAAAAGGCGAACAGGTGAGTGGCAGTTCCGCTGGACTCTGCAGGTGGCAAAGAGCGGGCCAAGGAGGAGGATGAGACCCCTGGGCTTGGAGTCACCTGTGGGCAGCCATCACCAGGTGGTCTGCCTTCAGGTTGGAGGTCTGTGGCTAATTTGCATTTGACACAGATTTCCACAGGCCCAGGCCGCTGTCTTAACTCATGTTGCAAAACCCATTAACATTTGTTACACTGAGTTTTCCTTTCGTTACGCCCAAACACACAGGCCAGTCTTTGAAAAGCTTTGTGAATGTTCCTGTCTGTCTCCTCTTCCCCACCCCTTCAAAGCAGAGCACCCCCGGCTTCCGGAGGGAGCTCAGGGTTACCCCAAGTGGTTGTGAGTTGCCTGCGGACCTACTTTTTGTCCCGCAGGCTAGGGCTGTGAATCACCTTAAGTAAACTAGCCCAGTCTTATCAGAAGAGCCTGCTGGATCAGGCGAGAGGCTGATCTAGTTGAGCATCCTTTTCTCATAGGGGCCACCTGAGTGTCCTCTCCACACATCCTCACGGTGGTTCAGTATCAGCTCAGAGATGGAGCTCCTTTGCTGGATTACTTTTGTGTCTGTCTAAATTTTAGCAAGCAAAGCAACCCAAGCCGGGAAAGGCCTCTGCTTGCCACACTGAGCCCACTTGAGCATCTGGCAGGCATGCCATATGTATCAAATGTTTTATGTTCTTGCATGTAAACTTCTTTGGGAACATTTCTATACTGCCTTGTAATTTTTCTATTGCTGAGGTTGAAGGATCTCTTCTCACTGCTGTGGGGTGTTTGGGCAGCAGGGCAGAGGCAGCCGCCCATTTCTGATATGCAGCAGTGAAGCATTTGCCATCCTCACAGGTTTGTTTGTTTGTTTGTTTTCCCCCTTTTTCCTAGATTGCAAGGGAGCACGGTATTAGGTTTTTTGAAACTAGCGCAAAAGCAAATATTAACATTGAGAAGGCATTCCTCACGTTAGCAGAAGACATTCTTCGAAAGGTAACTGTGGGCTTGGTTGCTCGGTGGAAGGTGGGGCAAGAGCTGAACAGGACAATGGGAACTGGACTGAGAGCCATGGAGGCTCAGTAGCACAAATGGGCCCCCAATGGGTACTTCTCCTCCCACCCCCACCCCCCGGGGTTTTGCCTATAGCTGCAGTATCAGCCTCCTGAGCCTGGATAGCTCATTGGATTAAAGTGTGGTGCTGAAACGCCAAGATTGCAAATTCAGTCCCCATAAGGGACAGCTGCATATTCCTGCGTTGCGCGGGGGGGGGGGACTAGATGATCCTCAGAGTCCCTTCCAATTCTGTGATTCCTTTCCCCAAGTATAATAGCCTGCAAGGTTGCTGGCAGAGGGGAGCAGGAGGCACACAATCCAGAGTAACTGTAGAAATCGGTGTGTGGCTAAATACCATGCATGTTGGTGCAGGAAAGCAAGGAAGAACTGCTTTATTTCAAGTCAGGCTACTGGTCCATTGAGATCAGTACTGTCTACCCTGACTGGCAGCAGTGGCTCTCCAGGGGTGCCCTCTGAGAGGCTGATGTGGAGATGCTGCTGGCTGTACCTGGGACCTTCTGCTTTCCAGGCCCAGCATCCTCCGTAACGTACCCTGAGAACAAGCTCTTTGCCCATTAAGTGCTTTACTTCGGGGTTTCCCTAAATTTGGGGTCTCCAGCTGCTTTTGGACTACACTTAATGTATTTTGAGCTTTGTTGGAAGCCGCCCAGAGTGGCTACCAACAAAGATTATTATTATTATTATTATTATTATTATTATTATTATTATTATTTATTCCCATCATCCCTGACCACTGGTCTTGCTAGCTAGGGATGATGGGAGTTGTAGTCCAAAGATAGCTGGAGACCCAGGTTTGGGGAGCCCTGCATTTGAACCCCAGTCCCTGTGCTGTTGATGTTCACTGAGTGAAGGAGCATTGCAATTTTGACTTAACCCCTGTCTTGCTGCTTTGTTGCAGACCCCTGTAAAAGAGCCCAACAGTGAAAATGTAGATATCAGCAGTGGAGGTGGTGTGACGGGATGGAAGAGCAAGTGCTGCTGAACGTGCTCCCCTCCTCGCCAAGCGCCATCTTCCTCCTCCTCCTCTTGCTGTGGAATAAACCACTTTGCCCATTTTTAACCTTAAAAAAAAATACTTTTTTTTTTGTTCCTCATCTTAACATGGCTCCACTCTTTCTTTGTTCTTCTGTTTCGGGAGAACTCGCTGACGATAATTTTCTGGAAACTGTATTAAAATCATGTCTGACTCTTTTCTTTTAATGTACCAGCTCAACTCGGCGTCACATCCTGGTTGTATTATAGCCCAGTCTTAACATTAAAACTTAGAGCAAATCATTTCAGCTCCAGTCTGCAAATTGTACAAGAATAAAACTTAGCATTAACAGTTTATTTTGTACAGCAGTGGGGTTTTGTTGATGAATACTGTGCTTAAGTCACCATATTTGCATCGGCAAAAACAAAATCCATTCGCCTTGAGTATGTAAATGGGGTTTTATTATTTTGTCCTGTGCCTTATGTGGAAAGGAACTTTGGTTCTCCCTCTCCCCCCCCTTTTTTTTTTCTTCTTCTTCCCCTCTCCCTGCTCTGATGGAAGCAGGACAGGAGAGTTGCCACCCACACTTGACTGCGCCACATTTAAACTATCAAACTCTCCTGCGATGACTTTACTGTGATTGATGTAGTGAATTAAGGACAAGGGGGTTAGAGCAAGAGATTCCAGTCTGCTTGGTGTCTCCTTCCCTGGGGAGGGAAAGGGGGGGGGCTTTAAATGCTGTCCAGTTCCTGCTGCCATTTTCTTTCTCTCTAGCAATTTCCTCCTTATTTCCTTTCTCTCTCTCTCTCTCTCTCTTTTGCTTGCATGCCGGTTTTATTTTATTTTATTTTATTTTATGGTGTGATGTGTTAAGAGACGGCAATACAGTACGTTTGCCAAATTTAATTCGAAGCACTGATCACGGATTCTAGCTTTCTGAGGTAAAACGTGAAGTATCTACTAACCTTTGTCTAGCAAACGTCAGGCCCGCTACTATTTCCCCCTCCCTCCTGCGTAGTTATTGGGGTTTATGGTAATAATGGAAGAATTAATTGCATGCACTAGTTTCCTATGGAGGATGGTGGTGATGATGTGGCTGTTGTTGATCTTTATGTATGACTCTGCCAGGCGGTTCACAAATCTACAGCCCTTGACACAGGATTGGTTCTCTTTGCTGCTCCAGGCAGGTGACTTGGTAGCCTAGTACATATTTAAGACGGGGGTGGGGGGGTGGGGGTGGGGGAAAGGGGGCAGGTGAGTTGGATGGTCACACCCCTAGAATGCTCTCCTTCTGTGTTTGAGTTCTTCACAATAAAAAACATCCCTTGTTTACAACCCTGGGCAATTGTAACTTCTTTCAACGGATGCGGAAGAACGGCGAGCAAAACGCAGCACCTCGTCTTTTCCCTTTCCCTTTTGCACGAGCAAACGGGCACACACGCTCTGCTTTTGGGGGCCCCTTGGGGGGGGCAGGACTTGCTTTTCCAGTTTGCTGCCTTGCCTCTCGCTCCGGCTGCTGCGGAGATGTCGACGGGGCACCCGCCTTGAAAGCGTGGAGTGGGGGGGGGGGTTGGCCTTTGTTTCGGGCAGAGCTGGAGTCGGGACAAGAGCTGGTTTCTCTTGAGGCACGTGCTGAGTGGGCTGCCTTACTGGGACTGCCTTCTTCCCACTGCCAAGCCTGCCTGCAGACCCACCGCAGGAGGGGCCGGCTCTTGCAGCACAGTCTCTCCTGTGGCCCCCTCCTCTCCCCCCACCCCATGTGTGCTCCAGAGGTTGGCTTGAGGGTGAACTTTTTGCCCTTGTTTTTAGGAAACAACCTCTATTAATTAAATCAGCTGGTGATGCTGATTTTAATTTTAATTAAAACCACACACAAATGTGTTTGGGACTCTTGCCTTGCTCTGGTGTCACCTGCCTAGTAACTGTCCTTTCTCGTTCTCTCCTGCGCTTTCTCTCCTGCGTTGAGCAGTCTGTCTCTTCCGTGCTTGCTAACCTCTCCCAGCTGAGTGGCTGTTGAAGCAAAAGGCAAAATAACTGGGTGACTTGAGGGGACAAAAACAAGAAAACAAAAACCAGTGCCGTTTTTTGTTCCTTGCGTAAAATGGTGTTACTGATTAGTGTTGTAAATAGAAAATGGCTGGCTACCTTTTCAGAGCTGCACTTTCTAACGTTATCAAGAGAGAGGAAAAAGGGAATGTGGAGTCTGCATCGAAATCCTTTTTGTATAACCTTTGTTTAAAAACGTGCACATTTTTATTTGCTTCCTGGGCCTGGCCCTCCTGTATGAGTCTCTTTGAGATCCTTTGTAAAAGCTGTGTTCATTAAGCACCAAGCAGTTGAAAAACAAAACAGTCCACTCTCTGGTACTACTAGCTAAAAATTCATATTCTACTTAACAAGTTAAATAAACTGAAATATTTCTAGCTGGTCTATTTCTGTTCGTATTGACAAATGTGATGTGTGGGTTTTGTGTGTTTCAGAGTATTTCCTGTAACAGCAGAAGGGCCCCCCCTCCCTCCCTCCTGGATGGGAGTGTGGAACCCCTTTTGGCAGGGGCATCTCTCCCCCTCTCCCTGCCCAGCCATGCCTTGGAAGAGTGCAGCTTCTTCCCACAAGCCAGCTGAAGCAGCCTTTCCCCAACCTTGCACCCTCCAGCCCCCCAGCAGCTTGCTCCGAGGGAGGTGCTTTGCAGTGTCTCCTCTGGGCCAAGCACTCCCCTGAGTGATGGCAAGACCTGGTTGTACTCCATTCATGGGGCCCCCTTCGTTCCAGAATCTGAATTCAATCCACAGAGCCACCCAAATCTGGGCTTTGCGGGGAGATGGCCCACCTTTCCTCAGAGTAGCACTGCACAGTTCTCTTCCTCCCCGTTTTATCCTCACAACAACCCTGTGGGGTAGGTTAGCCTGGCAGGCTGCCTGGCTCAAGGTCACCCAGCGAGCTTCATGCCTGAGCAGATACTTGAACCCTGTCCTCTCAGGCCCCAGTGAAAGACTAACCACTACAGTGTACTGACTCTTTGTTCTCTCTGCTTTGCAGCGGGTGGGTCATTTCCCCTTTCTTCTTTTGCTGGTGAAACTCTTGGGACTGGACCCTCGATGGGCAGGATCAGCAATGCCTTGAACCTGGCCTGGTTGCAAATCAGGTCTACTGGTGGAACGTGGACCGCAAAGCCACCACCATCACTGGCTTGTGAGGCTCCATCAAGGCCATGCTAGCATCTTACGCCCTCCTCCTGGTTCCCGGCATCTTGCTTGGCTTGCCTCCCTGCCTTGCGGGAATCTCTTCCCCCGGCCATCTCCTGTTTAGTCACTTTTACAGATCTGCCCCAGAGTCCCGTCCCCCCAAGTCCAGTGATGGCAGCTTTTCAAAATCCAAGAGTCACTGACACCTCCAGCGCCCCCTGCTTTCCTCTTAGAGCCCCCTAGGTAATCCCTCTGCCCCCCCCCCCAGGAAGCGCTGCCACCCACCCTGGCCTACACGGCAAAACTTTTTGACTTTTTAAGTGGTCTCCATACTCCACATGCTTCCCTGAAGCTTCCAGTAGGCTTTGGATAAATTAAGTTGAGCTGCCTACTTTTGTCACCCACTCAAATCTTGTTTGTGTTTTAGAGGTTGGTTTCCAATATCTCCCATTCGGAGCGTGAAGGTATGTCATTAACTGGGTATTTGTACCTGGGGGTGAGGTTTTCAATGTAAAATCAGTGACTGGTTCTAAATGAAGCAGCTGGAATGTTTCAGGGTTTTTGCAGCTTCTCTCCAGGCACAGTTGCAGCCCTGCGGGGAATACCAGCAAGATAAAATCCATTTACCTTCCTGTAGTGCCTGATCCCGTTTTCTCATCTCCAGCGCACACCTGTCCCCTTCCGTGCAACAGCATTTACAGCATTGCTCATATATGCACTACTGACATTTCCATGGAAGAGCTGGAAGAGGCATCTCCATGCGAGACTTCCAGTTCGCCAAAGGTTTTTGACCTGTTGAGGCATTCTGGATTAGATGCAGTTTCTGGGTCACCTTCAAAGGTAGCCCCACGTAGAACGCATTGCATTAGTCCAAGCGGGAGATAACCAGAGCATGCACCAATCTGGCAAGACAGTCTGCGGGCAGGGAGGGTCTCAGCCTGTGTCCCTGATGGAGCTGGTAGACAGCTGCCCTGGACACAGAATTGACCTGCGCCTCCATGGACAGCCACGAGTCCAAAATGACTCCCAGGCTGCGCACCTGGTCCTTCAGGGGCACAGTTACCCCATTCAGGACCAGGGAGTCCCCCACACCTGCCTGCTCCTTGTCTCCCTAAAACAGTTCTTCTGCCTTGTCATGATTTAACCTCAATCCATTAATTGCCATCTATCCTCCATCTCCAGAAATTCACACAGGACGTTCACCACCCTCGCTGGTTCCGATTCAAACGAGAGGTTTAAACCACGAAGGTGCCTGTCTGATATCAATAGGCAGGGAGTTCCCAAGTGTAGGTGCTGCCGCAATAAACAACTGGTCTTACAAATGTGGGATGAGGATTACATGGTGCCTGTAGTCGTGCCCATTCCACTGATCAAAGCGATCGGGCACATTTGGGGTAAGGGGGTCTCATAAAGTAAACTGCTCCTAAGTTATCCGAACAGCAATGCCTTGAACCTGGCCTGGTTGCAAATCAGCAGCTAGTTAGTGCAGGTGTTCTATGCTGACAAGGCCTCTCAGCAATGCTGCTGCATCCTGCACTACCTGCAGCTTCTGGGTCAAGCAGGAGGGAGGCCCTGCATGGAGCGCATTGCAGCAATCTTAAATGCAGCAGCAATCTGAAACGAGCTGCCTTGTGCCCCATGACTTCCAGCTTGGCTGTGCTGCTGGATTCCTTCCGCTCCCTCTAATGGTCTGGCCCTTACAGGCTTTTTCACTGGTCATTCCTGACTCCGATTGGCCACTGATCAGCCCTACAGGGATGAAGAATTGTCCTTGCTTTCTGCAGAATCTCAAGAAGAAGTATCTGAAGAAGTGTGCATGCACACGAAAGCTCATACCAAGAACAAACTTAGTTGGTCTCTAAGGTGCTACTGGAAGGAATTTTTTATTTTGCAGAATCTCAGTCCGACAGTAGAGGGTGCTCCTCTTCCATTCATCACAAGACAAATGTTTGCAAAAGTACTTTGGCTTTAAATGGCTCATGTTGGGCTTCTGCTGAAAAGTGAGCGGCTTGCAGTTCTGTTGCCCAGCCACACAGGAACTGCCTGCTGGGAATGCCACCAGCCCGCCACTCACGCCTGCAGGTTGGCTAATGCACAGCGTACATGCTCAGAGGCACCCTTGCGCTGCTCTAGGGTGACCCAGTTCGGTGGCAACATCTTTGTTCATAACCTGTTCCAGCCCTGTCCGGTTGCAGTTTTGCTTTGAAGAGTGCAATAATTCATCCTCCAACAAAGAACTGTTTTTCTTGACATCAGAAAATACCTGAAGGCAGCCCTTTTTAGGGAAGTTTTTAATGTGTGATATTTTTGTATCTGATTTTTGTTGGAAGCTGCCCAGAGTGGCTGGGGAAATCCAGCCAGATGGGCGGGGTACAAATAATAAATATTATTATTATTATTATTATTATTATTATTATTATTATTACGGAGGGGAGGGGCCACCCAGGAGGGGAACACGTCAAAATATAAACAGAAAGAAGATCTATCTAATGAAGAACAGCAGAGCTAATGTGATTTTTCTCCTGTGTAAATTCCTGCCTCAGCCTTTCCTCCTTCGCTGGTTGACACGGGAGGCAATGTGGTCTGTGTAAAAAACTGAGCAGCTCAAGGAGGTGGCAGGGGGGCGGTCTCAGATGCTTCAGGTTCTGCAAAGCTGCTCCTGCTGTCTTGCAAAATGTTTCCCGCCTAGGCCTATGTCTAGAACAGAGTGATTATCCAGGCTCCCCAAAATACCACTGCTGGGGCAGTGTTACTACGGAAGCCTGTTTTCTGAGAACAATAAACAAAGAGAGACCCAAGGGGAGAAAATGGATCATACAATAAAGTTGGAACAAATATTAATCAGATAACTTTAAGTGGGTTTTAAGAGGCAGAAGCTGCAGGATTTAAGCTTCTTAAGGGTATCTGAAGAAGTGTGCATGCACACAAAAGCTCATACCAAGAACAAACACAGTTGGTCTCTAAGGTGCTACTGAAAAGAATTTTCTATTTTGTTTCGACTAAGGGCACAGAACTCTGTCTCAAAGGAAAGGCACATCAAAGTTCCTTGTCTCCTGAATTAGTGGTCAGTGACAGCCAGTGTAGCAATGGGAGTATCAGACATGACCTGGAAGAGACCAGGGTTTGAATGCCCACTCGGCCATCATGAAGCTCACAGGGGGGGGGGCCCTCTCGGCCTGACCCACCTCGCAGGGTTGTTGTGGGGACTGAACGAGGTGGGGGAGAGCCAGGCACACCACCTCCAGCTCCTTTGAGGAAATGGGGGAAGACAAAGGCAAGAATAAACAAAGGTCAGATCAGAAATCGGTTAAAGAGCAGGAAGCAGAAATAAAGGGGAAATACTCCCCTATTAAACACAGCCATAGACCACTTCATGGCATAAAGCAGACATGGAAACACCAACTATGAGAAGAAGAAAATCAATTCCACAAACTCTCCAAAAATCTCCATACAAATGCTGCAAACAAGCAAAACCGTTCCTCTCTTGTCAGGCCTTTAACTAGGGGTGGCCTTTTGGAAGTGGGTGGGATGTTTCTGACATAGTTCCCCCCCCAGGCTTTGGCTATTATTATTATTATTATTATTATTATTATTATTATTATTAAATCCGAATAATGCCCTCCTTCTGTTGATCTCAGGGTGGTTCACTAGAGAAGAACACAAAACACATAATAAAAACAAGAACGACCCCTTCTCACAAACCAATAGCTCCCCACTCCTCTGTGGGGTGTTGTTTGCAAGTCTCTGAGCTGCTCTGGGCAAGATAAAACTAGTAATTTTAATTGATTGATAGATTGATGATGATGATGATGGTGTAAGCAACGCAGGCAAGCCATCCAAAGAGAAACATGCTAATCCTGCGGCCCCTGAGCGCCCCTCTAGGCTGGGGAGGGGGCTTGTCCTTCCGCGCGGCGGGGCGGGCGCCTCCTTTGCAAGGACCGCAGCCAGCGTGCGAGGTCTCCCCTGGAGTAAGGGGCAGGGGCGGCGCGCGCGGCCGCGGCGTCGAAGCGGCCCCTCCCGGGGGCGTGCCTGGCCCATCCCATCCCGAGGAGCAGCCAGCCAGCCAGCCAGCCCGGCGGCAGCGGCGGCGTCCGGAGCGCGAAAGGAGCTCGCCTGCTGCTTCCCCGACGGGGCGGACGAGGCGGCGGCTGCTCGGGCGCGTCTCCGGCGGAGGGAGGGCGATGCCTCGGCGGCGGCGGAGGTCAGCATGGAGCGACTGGCGGCGGCGCTGGGCCGCATGGCGTGGAGCTCCGGGCCGCCGCTGCCGCTCGACCTCATCGTGGCCAAGTGCCGCCTCCCGGCCCTTGTGCGCCCCGGGCCCGGTGCGTCTCCGCGGGCAGCGCGCGCTTGGCACGGGGGAGGGAGGGCTGCTCCTTTGGCACTTCGACGGAGTTCCCCCTGCAGCTCAGGAGCATTGCGGGGACGGATCCAGGAGCCCCGAGAGGGACCTTCTCCTGCTGCTTCGTTACGCGCGGCCCCCGACCCGAAGCGAGGCGCACGTCTGACCTCGGGGGCGCCTCTGACGGGCGCGAACCGACCAGCAGCTTAGCAACGCGCTCTCGGCGGCTTCTGTATTTGTTGTATTGCATTCGCATCTCGTCTTTATCTCCAAGGAGCTGGAGGGGGGGTGAAAGGGGGTCCCCCTCCTCATTTAATCCCCGCGGCAACAACCCTGCGAGGTAGGTTAGGAGGAGAGGCAGCGGCCGGGTCCCTAAGGTGGCCCAGTGAGTTTTATGGCCGAGTGGGGGTTTGAACCTGGGTCTCCCCCAGGTCCTCGTCCTACCTGGAAGATCTCCATCTTTACTCTCCCTCGTCTCCCTTCTTGGTTTTTCACCAGGCGCCACAGAGTCCCGTCCCCGCGTATATTTTACTTTGGGACAAGGCGACCTGTCACTTCCTTCTGCCGTGCTGTTGGGGGAAGCATTTTCTCGTCTTGGTGCGGGGCTTCTGTAATCTGCTTTTTTCCTAACCCGCCTGGGCTTGTCTTTTGTGTGTGTGTGTGGGGGGTCCCCTGTGCCAATGTGAAACTTCTGCTTTGGAAACTGGTGCGTTTGTCTGTTGGGTGGGGTGAGGGGGGACGTGTGTTAATGGTTTTATCGCATCTCCTGGTAACTCTTTCTCTCCCCACGCCCTAGAGTCACCCTACTCCCTCCCGCTGCCCCACTTTCTCTCCCTGTGATTGCTGGGGAGGGCTTGCCCGCAGATGTCCGCCCTTCAGAGGGAAGGGGGGGCGCTTTCCGTGGCAGGCTGCCCGGCTGGCTTCGGGTTTTGTACACCGTGAGAAGAATGGGGAGTTGAGCCGTCGGTGGTGTCTTGCATACTAATGCGGTGGGGGAACCGGCTCGTCTCTTTTCTGTTCCCCCCCCCCCACTGCTAGTGAATGAATTTCAGGAGCGGGGGAAGGATGGGGAAACAACAGCAGACGATACAATCCCCACCCCCACCCCACCCCCCTTTCTCTCTCTTTCCCAAGCTGTCTGGTTGCTGGAAAAGGAGGCAGCAGGATGAGGCCCTGGGCACTGTCCCCCTCCGCCCCCAAGATCAGGGGAGACAGACAGATGTCACTTTCTGTCTCTGTCCAGCCTTCAGGCCTGTTTGCTTGGGGGGGGGCGCGAGGGCCGCCCTCCTCTCTTCTCTGTGCCAGCCTGGTCAGCTGTTGTTGCCGTCCTCTTGCAATCGCAGAATTCCCAACCTCTTGTTTCTTTCCGGGCAAGCTGGCATTGTGGGTTTCTACTGAGTTTATCAAATCCATTGGCACACAGTTACCGTAAACTGTGGAACTCCGTCCTGGAGGAGGCAGTGATCACCACCAACCACCACCTAGTTGGCTTTGAAAAAGGATCAGACAAGTTAGGCTAGTCCACATCTGCACAGTGGCACCAGCTAAGTTTTGTCAGGGTTAGTTTGGATAAACTTGGGTCTGTGGCACCGGAGGACTTTGGTGATGCCCAGCAGAGAGAGCGGAAGGGGGAGGCTCTGCTCAGTTATTCACAGGCAGCTTCTGATGCTTGATACCTCTGCCAGAAAGGAGGTATCTCCCACCAGGTATCCATGGATCATAGAATTGGAGAGCTGGAAGGGACCTCCGAGGGTCATCCAGTCCAACCCCCTGCAATGCAGGAATCTCCGCTAAAGCATCCCTGAAAGGTGACCTCCAAGCGAGGAGAGTCCACAACCTCCGGAGGGAGACTGCTCCACGGAAAGTTATTCCTGATGTTCACTTGTGATTTCCTTGTGCTTTGAATCCACTGGATTGGGCCCTCCCCTCTGGAGCAGCAGAAAACAGGCTTGCTCCATCTTCCATGTAGCAGCTCCTCAGATATTTGATGCCGACAGCTGGAGCTTGTTCCCAGCACAGGTGGTTTCCCCTTCCCTTGGGAAAAAGGTTTCAGGTGAGGAAGGCCACTGCTGGGGGGAGGGTGGACTAGATGACCGCAGGCTTCCTCTCCAGCTGTAGGATCGATAAGTGTCTCTTTCATGATATATGTGCAAAAGCTGTGGAGAAATGCACCCGGTGGATCCTCTGGTTAATATTTTGGGTTCAAAGGTTTGATGCTTAAGACTACTGGCGGAGGGGCCTTTCTAACATGCCCCCTGTTTTTTTTTATAAAATTATTTTAAAGACTTCCCAGATTGGCAGGAGAGGAAATTTCATTCCAACTCCCTTCTCCCATCCAGCTGCCGGATTTCCAGTTTCCTTGTCACTGACTTGCTCTTTTTTATATAAAGTTTTATTAACACTTTTCACAGTACAATAAAATGCAAGCTAATCTACACAGAGAAGAATAAAAAGAATTTGTTCTGTCCCCTTTCAAAGCCATTCGACTTGGTCACCACCACTCCCCCTTCCACACTGACCAAGTAAAATACTTCTTCACACAGCACAGGCTTAACCGATGGAACTCATCGCCCCATGATGTAGAGTTGACCACTCACTTAGTCAATGTCAGACCTCTTGCTCTTAATGTATCTAATTTCCCTTTCAAACCAATGATTGCTGACTTGAACCTCCAGGTTCCAAGACAGTCTACCCCCGAATGCCTTCATTCCCTGCTGGGGGCAAGGGACTTCCTGCAAGCATCTTGCTAGCCACTCTTGGACAGAAGCTTCCTGACTAGTTGGGCCCTTCCCAGGTGCTCCCCAGCATACGTACAGTTGGAAGGGACCCCCTATGGTCCTCTAGTCCAACCCCCTGCGGTGCAGGTATCTCAGCTAAAGGTTAGCATGGCGGGATCCTGGCCCAGATTTGAATTGGGAAGGAGGTGTTGAGTGTGCAGGGTCTCCTTGCTTGCTGGTGCCTCCGGGAATCTGCTTTCTTTGGTTTTGCTCAGTGAAGAGTTTTGCACTTCTGTTGTTCTGTCTGGCTGAATGTGGGGTGTGTTGGCTTTTTTAACTTTCAAAATAAGCAGTGTCCGTTTCTCTCTCTCTCCCCCCCTTTGCACAGCCTCTTTCCACCCCTCTGCAGCCCTACAAAGGGATCCTCTCCTCAGTGTGATGGCTGCCAAGGCTTTCCAGCGGAGCGGAGCGGATTTCCCTGGTTACCGTGTGTGTGTGGGGGGGGGGTGTCCATTTGGGGAAGCGCAGAGGCCACAGCTGGCCTCCCAGCACCCCTTGGCTCAGTCCCCACCCCCTGAGACCGGCCACCTTACTTCTCCCGCAGAGAAAGCCCTGGGATCATAGAATTATAGGGTTGGAAGGGATCCAAAGGGGCTCAAGGGAGGTGGGACGGAGATCCTTCCTGGGTGGGCCATTCTGTGGCTAAGGGAGGGAGCCAGCACCTGAAAGCCACAAGGGACACCCCCCCCAGCTTAAAGTGCCCATACGGTCACTGGGAGTGGTCTTTCGCAAACCATTCTCTGCCTCTGTCTCTCTCAAACCTTGCCTCCCCACTGCGATCCAGAGATGACATTATTGGCCTACCTTGAAGGGATGTTGTAAATGAAGTGTCTTGCACATTCTGAAATCGTTTGTCTACTGGCGGTGGTGATCCCCTTAAGTTTTCTGAGCCTCTGAAAGGTTAGTGACCAACTGAATGAAGGTCACTGGGTGCCACTTGCAGTCCTTGAACTGGCCCAAGAAGTTTTGGGGCCTGAAATGGAAAACTAAAAGCAGGCGTGCTTTAGTTGTGATTTCTGCTGCAGGGGGTTGGACTGGATGACCTTCGGGGGTCCCTTCCAACTTGGCAATTCTATCGTTCTCAGCTGAACCTGAAGCTGGCCGTGGCCTTGCCTTCCCAGGGGCCAGGGCTCTTGCAGAGAGGCACAGGGTGTCTCCGAGGGTGGGGCCTCTGCTCCTCAGCTGTGGTCTTTGGGCAGTGGGAGGGGGGTACCTCTGAAATGTTTGCCCACTCTGCCTCCTCTCCGGGAGGCCTCCGTCCCGGATTTGGTGTCAATAAGGCGGCTGTTGCAGGCGGGCCTTTGGGCTGGAGCTCTGGCCATTGAGCGCGAACAAAGAGCAAAATGTTTCCAGGGCAACGTGCATCGCTCTTGGCAGCCAGAGGCAGAGGCCTGCTCCCTTGGGCTTGGCCGGGGGGGGGGGAGGAGGCAGAGGATGAGCCCCGCTGTCGGAAGAGCAATCCGGAGCGCTGGCGGGGAGGCCAGAGAGGCCGCTGGCTTGGCTACCTGTCCTGCCCTCCAAATTCCCCCTGCGCTTTCCTGGGAGGCTGGCCTCGGACATGGAGAGTGATGGATTTGCATGCATGTGGGTTGTGGCATTTGGAGTTTTGATCTTCTTTGGCGATCACTTTCAGCTGAGGAAGATTGTCTTCCATGAACACGGTTTTAGCAGTGAGTCCGTAAGTGACCGTGGAGGCCAATTCTGGATCCACACGTCCTTCCACAGTGGGGACATTGGTTTCCGGGTGGGAGTTGATCCCGGTGAGGGTTTGCCAAGCGTGCCTTCCTCTTGGCACGTTTCTCCCCTTGGTCCTGAGTTCGAGTGTCTTCCAAGCCCACGACACCTTTGGGAAAGGCTGTTCTCCAACTGGAGCGCTCGCAGGCCAGTGTTTCCCACTTGTTGGTGTTTATACTACATTTTTTAAAGATTTGCCTTGAGAGAGTCTTTAAACCTCTTTCGTTGACCACCAGCATTACGCTTTCCATTTTTAAGTTTGGAATAGAGTAGTTGCTTTGGAAGGCGATAATCAGGCATCCGCACAACATGACCAGTCCAACGAAGTTGATGTTGAAGAATCATGGCTTCGACACTGGTGATCTTTGCTTCTTCCAGTACAATGGCATTAGTTCACTTGTCTTTCCAAGTGATGTGTCAAATTTTATGGAGACACCATTGATGGAATCTTTTGAGGAGTTGGAAATGGTGTTTATAAGTGGTCCACGTTTCACTCGCATACAGTAAGGTTGGTAGTACAGTAGCTTTGCAAACAAGCATTTTGGTTTCCCTGCGAATGTCCCGCTCCTCATGCATGTGGGTTGTGGCATTTGGAGTTTTAATAGCTGTCAGTCCCTTGCAAATGCCCCCTTCAGCCAGCCATGCAGCTGTCCTGCAACCAGGCAGCCCCACAGACTTCGGGCGTGGAGTAGATCCTCGGTGTGGCATCAATCTGCTTCCCTTAATGGTTTGGGGAGCGGGGCTTGCAAAACTGGCTTGGTGGGGGAAGCGCTAGGTCTTTTTATCAGCTGGCTGTTGTGGTATGAAAGTCCTTGTGAATTTTGTTGGAGGATTCAGGGCAGAGGAAAGAAAAGACTTTCCCCTCAAATAATAACTTTTTGGAGGTCCCGAGCCACAAGAATACTAGGTTGGCTTCAACTAGGGCCAGGGCCTTCTCAGTACTGGCCCCGACTTGGTGGAACAGTCTGGCACAAGAGACCAGGGCCCTGCGGGATTTGGCATCTTTCCGCAGGGCCTGCAAGACGGAGCTGTTCCACCTAGCCTTTGGGTTGGTTTCAGTTTAACCCTGATGTTTCGTTCTTTTGGTGTGATTGGTGGGCTACTTAAAAAGGAGGCTGCAGTCTAGATTAAATTTTAAATTGTATTTTAATCTGTATTTTAATGAATTGTTGTATGTTTTTGTTGTGATTTTATTGGTGTTAGCCACCCTGAGCCCGGTTTGGCGGGGAAGGGCGGGGTATAAATAAAAATTTATTATTATTATTATTATTATTATTCACGCAGTGCAGAGTTGAACTGTGGAACTCCCTGCCACAGGAGGCAGTGATGACCACCAACTGGGATGGCTTTAGAAGAGGACCAGACAAATTCATGGAGGAGGAGAGGGTTATTGATGTCTACTTGCCAGGATCTGCCTCCACAGATGGAGAAAGCAGTGCTTCTGAATGCCAGGAGGAGAGAGTAGTTCTTGCGCTCGGATCCTGCTTGTGGGTTTCTCATAATGGGCATCTGCTTGACCACTGTGAGAACAGGATGCCAGACCATTGGCTTGATCCAGCAGGCCCTTGCTGCATCCTTGATGTGCTACTATTAATGGCTTTGGGGAGATGGGCTTGTAAAACTTGGTTGGTAAGGAATGTGGAGTTTCCAACACGTCTTTTTATCTGCAGCCTGTTAGGCTATGCAGGTGCCTGGCATCTGGTGAAGTGAGCTGAGGTTCTTGAAATCTCGTGTCGTCGTAAATGACCTTTAAGATGCTTTTCTGATCTTGCGCAGAGGGATTCTGTTGCACAGTGCGTGACCTGGGAGAGAGACCAGGGTTTGAATCCCCATGGAGCTCCCCTGGGTGAAGTTGGGCCAGTCACTGCCTCTCAGCCCAGCCTACCTCACAGGGCTGTTGTGATAAAATGAGAAGGAGAACACGTAAGCCGCCTCCAGCTCCTTGGAAGAAAGGTGGGGTATTAATGTAATGATATGATTTATTATATTAATTAATCATCGTCGTCGTAATACTGCACGGCTAGCCAACTGGGGAGGGGAGTTGCTGCCTTCTTGAGAGGGTGGCTGTCCCTGTTTGTGAGGTGCAGGGTTCGTGGAGGTCCCCCTTTATTTTCACAAAGCCATAGAGTTGGAAGGGACCCCGAGTCGAACCGCCTGCAATGTGGGAATCTCAGCTTTTGTGTAAACCAGACCTTCCAGAATCCCGAAAGGATTCCACTGTGGTTCCTGCATTGCAGGGGGTCAGACTAGATGGCCCTTGGTGGTCCCTTGCAGCTGTGCCTTTCTGAGATTTGTAGACTGGCCTCCTGGGTATGGTGGGCAGGAGGACCCTTGGGGAGGGGGCCATTGTTGGGACCCTGCGCTGATGTCTCCCTCTGTTTCTGCCACAGGAGAGTACGTGGAGGGGGTCAGTGACCAGGACGTGCTCCTCATCCACTCCTGCCGCCAGTGGACCACAGTGACAGCCCATAGCCTGGAGGAAGGACACTACGTCATTGGCCCCAAGATTGACATCCCCCTCCAGTACCCAGGTAACGGGGCAGGGGAGGGGGCACAGCCCGTGTCAGCTGGGGAAGGGGCCAGGGAGCCCCAGGGACCCAGAATGTGGTACAGGCCTCGCAATTAATTAATTAATTAATTAATTAATTAATAGTACTTTTATTATTTATACCCTGCCCATCTGGCTGGGCGTCCCCAGCCATTCCTCCGCAGATCCACCAGTCGCAGGACGATGATGCAGCGATAAAAACTGCTAGCACATTTGCGAAGCTAAGCAGGGTCTGTTGTGGTTTCAACTTGGATGGGAGATGGTGTGTTGAGATTTCCTGCGTTGCAGGGGGTTGGACTAGATGACCCCCAGGGTACCTTCCAACTTTGTCAGCCAGAATAGCTCGGTTGGTTAGACCATGGTGCTGATAATATCAAGGTTGCCACGGATCATTGAGTGTCCCAGATATATATATATATTAATTTGGTCCAGCTACATCTCCTCCACAATCCATCATTTGAGTTACCTTTTAGTCAGCAGCCTCAGGAATCACGATGATGAGCCATTAAGCCTCTGCCAGCTGGGCTGATGGGATATTGTAAAATCTTAGAATTGTAGAGTTGGAAGGGATCCCCGAGGGTCCTCTAGTCCAACCCCCGACAATGCAGGAATCTCAGCTAAAGCATCCATGACTGATGGCCGCCCAACATCTGCTGAAAAACCTCCAAGGAAGGAGAGTCCACAACCTCCTGAGGGAGACCATTCCACTGTTGAACAGCTCTTTCCGTCAGAAAGTTCTTCCTGATGTTTAGTCAGAATCTCCTTTCTTGTAACTTGAAGCCATGGGTTCGAGTCCTACCCTCCAGAGCAGGAGAGAAGAAGCTTGCTCCATCTTCCATGGAACAGCCCTTGAGATATTTGAAGATGGCTATCCTATCTCCTCTCAAAACAAAATAAAAAATAATAAAAAATTATTTTGTTTTGACTCTGGCAGACCAACACGGCTACCTACCTGTAACTATCTCCTCTCAGTCTCCTCTTTTCCACGCTAAACATACAAATGGTCAAAGGCCTGGAAACGATGCCTTATGAGGAACGGCTTAGGGAGCTGGGTATGTTTAGCCTGGAGAAGAGAAGGTTAAGGGGCGATAGGATAGCCGTGTTCAAATATATCAAAGGATGTCATCTAGAGGAGGGAGAAAGGTTGTTTTTTGCTGCTCCAGAGAAGCGGACACGGGGCAATGGATTCCAACTACAAGAAAGAAGATTCCACCTAAACATTAGGAAGAACTTCCTGACAGTGAGAGCTGTTGGACAGTGGGATTTGCTACCAAGGAGTGTGGTGGAGTCTCCTTCTTTGGAGGTCTTGAAGCGGAGGCTTGACAGCCATCTGTCAGGAATGCTTTGATAGTGTTTCCTGCTTGGCAGGGGGTTGGACTGGATGGCCCTTGTGGTCTCTTCCAACTCTAGGATTCTAGGATTCTATGAACTGTTCCTCATCAGGCTTGGCTTCCAGACCCTTGATTCTCCTTCCTCTGCCCACCTCCCAGCTTGTCAACATCCTTCCTAAATTGTGGCGCCCAGAACTGGACACAGGATCCTCGGTGGGGGTCTGAACAAGGCAGAATAGAGCAGGACTATGACTTCCCTTGATCTGGACACCAGATCTCTGTTTCTGCAGCCCAGAGTTGCATTAGCAATTGAGTTGCGGCTCAAAACCTCTGTGAATCCTGCATTGCAGGGGGTTGGTCTAGACCAGGGGTCAGCAACCTTTTTCAGCCATGGGCCAGTCCACTGTCCCTCAGACCATGTGGTGGGCCGGACTATTTCTTTGGGGGGGAAATGAACAGATTCCTATGCCCCACAAATAACCCAGAGATGCATTTGAAATAAAAGCACACATTCTACTCATGTAAAAACACACTGATTCCCGGACTGTCCGAGAGACCGGATTGAGAAGGCGATTGGGCCGCATATGGCCCACGGGCCTTAGGTTGCCTACCCCTGGTCTAGACAAACCCTTATGGTCCCTTCCAACTCCGCAGTTCTATCTGGAGGGCACCCAGTTTGGTATGGGTGGCCCAAAATTCGGCCACAAAATATTCCAGGTCCTCCCCCCACCTCCGTATTGTGTTGGAAGCCCCCCAGAGTGGCTGGGGTAACCCAGTCAGATGGGCCCAGGTATAAGTAAATAATAATAATAATAATAATAATAATAATAATAATAATAATAATAATAATTGGCACTGGCAGCATCACACGCATGGGGGCTGGGTAGGTTGGCATTCGAAGCTTGCTCCCTCTCCTCCTTGGACCTGCAGGTGTGAAAATAATACCCACAGCCTGCCTTGCAGGGTTGAATGCAGAATTAGCCCCGGGCCTGCAAGAGGTTGGGAAGAGGTGCCTGGTGTGGAAGGTCAGTGGGGTGGGGCGGTGGAAGTGTTGGCGCCGGTCTGGAAGGCCCTGAACCGAGGAGGAGGAGGAGGAGGAGGAGAGTGACCCAAGTGGGAGTTGGGAATTAACAGGGCTGAGATCATCCCCAGCCCTTAATGAGCCCACTAAGTGCTTCCCATCTCTGGTAATGATGTGCAAGGATGAATAAATCATGGGAGCCCCGGCTAATCGCTGCTCCTTGGGGAGGGCAATGGGACAGGAGGGGAGGGGAGAAGAGCAGGGAAGCGTGTTAACCTGCTGGGCTGGCCCATTCATAAAACCCGAGCAGATGGTGCCATCCTCTTGGCAAGGGAGGGGAGAGAAGAGGCTTCTGGCTGCCCCCCCCCCCTGTCTGAAACACACACACACACATGACCAGTTTTGGCTTGGAGGTGTGCAAATGGCTGTCTCTCACTAGAACCTGTGGACATCCCACGAAGCTGAATGTTGGAAGATTCAGGGCAGATCAAAGGAAGTCCTTCTTCACGCAGCGCAGACTGTGGAACTCACTGCCACAGGAGGCGGCGATGGCCCCAACTTGGATGGCTTTAAAAGAGGACGAGGGGGCTATTGGTGGCTCCTAGCCAGGGTGGCTCAGAGGCAGTATTACTCCTGGATGCTCCTTGCTGGACAGCCCAGTTGCTCCTGTGCTCGGATCCTGATCAGGGCTGGATTTACGTATAAGCTAAATAAGCTATAGCTTAGGGCTCCACTCTCTTGGGGGGCCCAAAAAAATTTAAAGGGAAAAAACCCCCTGGATGTACATTTCCAAAATATAAGATAAAAAACAAATAAGATAAAACCTACGTACAGTTAGAGCTTAATAATTATTTCACTATTAATATACTTCTTCTTAATTGTATTTCAGTTCAACAATTACTTTGATAAAATACATATTTTGTTATGTGCAAATGGCTTGATAGATACCTATTAGGTCCATCAGTTACCATATAGCATATATTCAACACAAAAAACAGGGACAATTTGTTGTTGACAAAGGACAGCTGGACATATATAGGGCCCCATTACCTCCAGTAGTTTAGGGCCTCATCAAACCTCAATCCGGCCCTGATCCTGATTGCTGGCTTCCCACAGGCATCAGGTTGGCCCCTGTGAGAACAGCATGCTGGACCAGATGGGTCTTGGCCTGATCCAGCAGATGCTCTTATTTGTTCTTGCAAACTGTGGGATGACAATACCGGGCAAGACTTGTGGGACTGGAGTTGAGCCCCCCTACGCAGGCACCCACCTCTCCAAGGGAGTGGCTCCTGCAGACCAACGCTTTATTCTGGCAGAGCTGGGAGGTGCGCCTCCCCCCACCCATGGGCCAATATGACCCAACCTGTGGCTAAATGCACGAGGAACATCAGTCCTGCCTTGCTCTGACTCCTTGGCTGCTTGGCCTCCCAGGGTCTGGCTGGGACCAATTGGGGCAAATGGGGACGGACTGGGTGTTAAGTCTCTCTCTCCCCCCCCCATCCCGCCTTTGCTCCTCTTCCAGCTGGTGCCACAACCCCCCCCCCCGCCTGCCTTGTCATTGCTCCAGCCTGTTCCCACATCTCTGCTTCCTTGGGGAGAAGACGGACACAGCTGTCTCCAGAATAGCGGTGGGGCGGAGGGGGGGGGCTTCTCTGCCTCATCGCTGCCTCTTCCTCCCCCCCCATCCTTATAGCAGCTTTCCCCATCTGCGCATCCTGTCTTCGATCGCCCTCCTTGTTTGCTGGAGGGGGTGGGCTCTGGAGACAGACATGTTTGCGGAGGGGGTGTCTTTGCCTGGCCTAAGGCACGATCTTTTTTGGGAGGGAGGCAGTGAAAGTAAAGAAGGCTTCTGGCCCTGGGAAGTGGGTGCGAGATGCTTGGAATCGGGGGAGTCGAGGCAACCTAGGACCTGGGGCTAGTGATGGGAGGGGAGGGGGCTTCTCAGCAAACATGGCTGGTCCCCGTTTCCCTGCGCGGTGGCTGAGTAAACCGTAGCCAGTTCCCACATCCTTGCGGCAAAGAGCTTTGTTCCTAGGGAGTCCCAGTTTTAGGAATCCAGAGGAGGCAAGAATCTCATGGGGGGGGGGTAACAATTCGCTTCTGGCTTCCAGCATGTCATATTTAAAAGCACTGCTGCCTCTGACCATGGAGAGAGACCAGAGCCAGTGTCGGATTTACGTATAAGCTAAACAAGCTCTAGCTTAGGGCCCCACTCTCTTGCGGGCCCCCCAAAAAAATTTAACAGAAAAAAACCACTGGATGTTTCCAAAATATAAGATAAAAAACAAATAGAATAAAACCTACATACAGCAACCGTGTTTTGTGTTGTGTAGGCTCCTATGATGTAAGTCATGGGCCCCACCTGCTAGCCTGCTCCCTAAAATATCACTGGTTTGCTCCTTTCTATATAAAGGGTGCCTACATTCTGCATGGACTGGTTGCATGGCAACATGTGCAAATGGCTTGAGATACCTACGAGGTCCATAAATTACCATATATTCAACACAAAAAACAGCGACCATTTGTTGTTGACAAAGGACAGCTGGACATAGAAAGGGCCCCATTCCCTTCAGGAGCTAAGGGGCCTCATCCAACCTAAATCCTGCCCTGAGCATAGCTATTGTGGCTGGAAGCCATTGAGAGCCCTCTCTTCCTCCACAAATTTGTCTCGTCCTCTTTAAATGCCATCCAAGTTGGTGGCAAATCACTGCCTCCTGTGGCCGGGAGTTCCACAGTTTAACAATGTGCTGAGTGAAGAAGGAGGACTTCCTTTGATTTGCCCTGAATCTCCCATCTTCATTGGATGTCTGAGAGTTAAAGAGATGATTTCAAGGCCCAAGAGACCCCCGGGTGGCATGTCGGGGCTGCCATGCGCTCCAGCTTTCGGAGGCCATGAGGCGGGGTGGGGTGGGGTGGGGTGGGGGACACAGCCCTATGTCAGCAAGCTTAGCTGCCGGCTCCGATTGATTGGAAAGCGATTGACCCATTGATTGGGACGTCTCTTGCTCGCTTCCTCTCTGTTCTGGGATGTCCATCTCTCTCTCTCTGTCTTCGGGGAACCTTCTGGAGGCAGAAGGGCAGGCAGAGGGGAGCCCTTCCGATAAACGCAACTGAGTTTGCCTCTGCTGCCGCTGGGGGAGGAGGAGGGGGGGCTGATTTAATTCATTATATTGACTCCCTGCAATATAGGTGCAATGTGGTGGCCACGTTCCATGGGGATACCCCACAGAAGAGCGTTGTCTTCAGCGCAAAGAGGGCTACGGAGCATGCGCAGAGGGACTCCTCGGCCCCACTTTCAATGCACGTGAAATGACCGCCATCACTAGCCGTCCTGTGCCCTTCTAAAATGTGGCTCTTTTCGGGGGTTGTTGTTTTTATTCTGATTACACGTTTTGATCTCTTCTGTGAACCGCCCTGAGACCTCCGGGTATAGGACGGTATATAAACTCAGGGCTAGCAGCCATTGGTAGCCTTTCTCCGCCATCCATTTGTCTAACCTACAAATTGCTGCCATTTCAACTTTGGGGTTTTCATCAGCTGTGCGCCAAAATCATCACAATTATAGCAAGCAAAGGCTTGACATATCTCGCTTTGCATGTCATGAGCCTATCTCATATATTAAACTCCAGTAGCTAATGAAAACAATTGCTTACATAAATGGACTTTTCCCACGATATTCTAATTTTTCGAGTTTCACCTGTATGCTTAAGACGGCCCTGGTTGGAACTTCTACAATTCTATGCAGCTGAGCTTCCAAGTTCAAGGGCAGGATACTTCTTACCAACAAGGGGACCAGGTGTCCGTTGTTTCAGGCCGAGGAGTCTCCTCCCTTGGGCACTGACCACCGTTGGAGGCAGCGATCTGGGCTTGTCAAATCTGGGTTTGTCCGGGCCCAGCAAAGCGTTTCCTTTGGCGTTGCTCTTCTCCTTTCCGTCCGCCAGCCTCATTCCTCGGCCTCTCACCCTCGCCTGCTGCTGCGGAGGAGGAGATTCAGACCCCCTGAGCTGACCCCTGGAGCAGCAGGTCTCCCTTAACTGAGCCGGTGTGTGTTTCGCACCCTGCAGGGAAATTCAAGCTGCTTGACCAGGACAGAGATGTCCGGGAGCCTGTGCAGTATTTCAACAGCGTGGAAGAGGTGGCCAGCACCTTCCCGGACAGGGTCTTTGTCATGGAGTCCATCACCTTCAGTGTCAAGGTCAGTGGTGCTTTAAGGGGACCGGGGTGGGGAGACCTCAGCCCAGGGTGCAAATGCAAAAGGGATGGAGGGGTTTAGGGGAGTCCCTAAGCCAGGTCTCTCCATCTCTACTTGAAATCCCACCTCTTCGCTCACTTAGCAAAGAGCTGAGCCGTGTTGGGGATCCTTCCTGGCCCATAATAAGGTGGGGGAAAGAACCGCAAACCCTGAGCTGCTGGATTACAGAATTGTAAAATTGGAAGGGACCCCCGAGGGTCATCTAGTCCAACCCCCTGCAATGCAGCAATTGCAGCTGCAGGGTCCCTGACAGATGTCCACCCAACCTCTGCTTAAAAACCTCCAAGGAAGGAGAGTTCACAACCTCCTGAGGGAGACCTTCAGGGCCAGATTTAGGTTTGATGAGGCCCTCAGCTCCTGAATGTGATGGGGCCCTTTCTATGTCCAGCTGTCCTTTGTCAACAACAAATTGTCGCTTTTGTGATGAATATATGATATATGGTAATTCATGGATCTCATAGGTACCTAAAGCCATTTGCACATAATAAAATATGTATTTTATTAAAGTAATTGTTGAACTGAAATACAATTCAAAAGTATATTAATAGTGAAATAATTATTAAGCTCTAACTGTATGCAGGTTTTATCTTATTTGTTTTTTATCTTATATTTTGGAAATGTACATCCAGTTTTTTTCTCCTTTAAATTTTTTTGGGGCCCCCAAGAGAGTGGGGCCCGAAGCTATAGCTTGTTTAGCTTATACATAAATCCGGCACTGCCAGACCTTCCCGCTGTCTAACAGGTCTTACTGTCAGAAAGTTCTTCCTGATGTTTAGTTGGAATCTCCTTTCTTGGAACTTGAAGCCCTTGGATTGGGTCCCACCTTCTGGAGCAGCAGAAAACAAGCTTGTTCCCTCTTCCATGGTTCAGCCCTTAAGATATTTGAAGATGGCTCTCCTATCTCCTCTCAGTCTCCTCTTTTCCAGGCTAAACATACCCAGCTCCTTCAACCGTTCCTCATAAGGCTTGGTTTCCAGACCCTGGATCATCTTGTTCACCCTGCTCTGCATATGTTCTGACTTGTCAATATCCTTCTTAACATGTGGCACCCAGAATTGGACACCTTATTCCAAGTGTGGTCTGACCAGGGCAGAATAGAGTGAGGCTATTCCTTCTCTTGATCTGGACACTAGACTTCTGTTAAGGCAGCCTAGAATAGCATCAGTTTTTTTGTTAGGCTTGTGGTCCACCAAGACCCCTAGATCCTTTTCATGTGTATTGTTGTTGTTCAGTCGTTCAGTCGTGTCCGACTCTTTGTGACCCCATGGACCAGAGCACGCCAGGCACGCCTATCCTCCACTGCCTCCCGCAGTTTGGTCAGACTCATGCCAGTCGCTTCAAGAACACTGTCCAACCATCTCATCCTCTGTCGTCCCCTTCTCCTTGTGCCCTCCATCTTTCCCAACATCAGGGTCTTTCCCAGGGAGTCTTCTCTTCTCATGAGGTGCCCAAAGTACTGGAGCCTCAACTTCAGGATCTGTCCTTCCAGTGAGCACTCAGGGCTGATTTCTTTGAGAATGGATAGGTTTCATCTTTTTGCAGTCCATGGGACTCTCAAGAGTCTCCTCCAGCACCATAATTCAAAAGCATCAATTCTTCGGCGATCAGCCTTCTTTATGGTCCAGCTCTCACTTCCGTACATTACTGCTGGGAAAACCATAGCTTTAACTATATGGACCTTTGTCAGCAAGGTGACATGTATTAAAGATGAAGGTAATGGGACCCCTGACCATTAGGTCCAGTCGTGTCTGACTCTGGGGTTGCGGCGCTCATCTCGCTTTATTGGCCCAGGGAGCCAGCATACAGTTTCCGGGTCATGTGGCCAGCATGACAAAGCCGCTTCTGGCGAACCAGAGCAGTGCACGGAAACGACGTTTACCTTTCCGCTGGAGTGGTACCTGTTTATCTACTTGCCCTATGATGTGCTTTCGAACTGCTAGGTGGGCAGGAGCAGGGAGCGAGCAACGGGAGCTCACCCCGTCATTGCGGGGATTCGAACCGCCAACCTTCTGATCAGCAAGCCCTAGGCTCTGTGGTTTAACCCACAGCACCCGCACCCTATATTTGTGCCCCTTCTCCTGGCTGATCCTCTTTTTCCTCCCAGGTGGTGTCGGGTGAGTTCAGCGAGGACAGCGAGGTGTACAACTTCACACTGCACGCCGGGGATGAGCTGACGCTCATGGGCCAGGCCGAGATCCTGTGTGCGAAAGCCGCCAAGGAGAAGTCGCGCTTCAACACATTGCTGCGGAAGCTGGGCAAGGCGGGCGTCGCTGGCGGTGGTGGTGGAGCCGGGTCCGGGGGTGGTGCCGGCGGTGGTGCCGGCGGGGGCAGCCGCCCGCTGAAGGGCAAGATGCCCTGCCTCATCTGCATGAACCACCGCACCAACGAGAGCCTCAGTTTGCCCTTCCAGTGCAAGGGGCGCTTCAGCACCCGCTCCCCACTGGAGCTGCAGATGCAGGAGGGCGAGCACACCATCCGCAGCATCATCGAGAAGGTGCGGCTGCCCGTCAACGTGACGGTGCCGACGCGGCCCCCCCGCAACCCCTACGACCTCCATGCCATCCGCGAGGGCCACTGCTACAAGCTGGTCAGCATCATCTCCAAGACGGTGGTCCTCTGCTGCATCCTGCGCAGGGACGCCGTGGCCCCCTTCCACTTCCTCCTGCTGACGGACATGCCCCGCTTCCTCCTCCCCGAGGGGGCGCTGTGGGGCGGAGGGGACGCTCGCCTGGAGAAGCTCCTTCGCGAGAGCTCCGCCCTCTGCCAGGAGTGCTTTGACCCCAACGAATACTCCAAGGCAGTGCGCGAGGCCAAGGCGGACCTGGCGGAGGAGTGTGCCAGCCCCCGGCGCGTCCGCCTCTGCCTCCAGGGCTATGCCCGCGATGAACTGGCGCACTCCTTCCAGCGCCTCTCGCTCTGCCTCTACAGCACCTCCGGGGGCGCCCGCCAGGACCCCGCCTCCGGGGGGAGGAGCCAGAGGACACTCCTACCTTCCCGCCAGGAGCACCATGAGGCCCTCTTCCCCGAAGCCCCGGACACCGAGCGGGAATACACGACGCCCGACTGGACCGAGCCGGCCTTCCGGGCTCCGGAACTGCCCTACGAGGAGCTGTGGACCAACCAGAACCGTGGGAGCTACGCGGAGCCCAGCGGGAAGCCGGCCGGCCTGGAGAGCGCCAACCTGGGCCAGAGAGACCTCATCTCCTTTGCCGGCCTCGCCTCGCCCCTGGGGTCCTCGCCGTGCCACCAGGGCCTGCTGGGGGAGGAGCCTGCGGGAGATGCCCCGCCCCCGGTCCCGCCCAAGTCTGATGCGGTGAGGGACGCCTCGGGCGGCGGGGAAAGGGGGAGCAGGGATGTGGAGGAGCTTGATTGGATTGGTTTGGGGACATACCCGGAATACTGCATTCGGAAGGAATGTCCAGGTGGAAATCGGCAAAATGTCTGGGAAAATCCAGACGTAGGGCAACCCATGTCGGCAGTGTTGTTTTTGCTGATCTCTCTTTAAAATAGTTCATAAACATCAATATTATTATTATTATTATTATTAGTGTTTTTTGTGTCTGGATTTTCACTTTTCAAAATATGGCAACCCTAAACAAACCAAGAAAGGGGAGCAGTTCAGAAGATCAGGCCGCCTGCTCCGTGTGGTTGTGGTGCCTTTTTGAGATTGACCAATTTGAGGTCTGCCTACATGGGACGCGGGTTGCGCTGTGGGTTAAACCACAGAGCCTAGGGGTTGCCGAGCAGAAGGTCGGCAGTTCGAATCCCCTTTGCTCCTGTTGCTCGGTCCCTGCTCCTGCCCACCTAGCAGTTCAAAAGCACGTCAAAGTGCAAGTAGAAAGGTAAAGGGCGTTTCCGTGCGCTGCTCTGGTTCGCCAGAAGCGGCTTAGTCATGCTGGCCACAGGACCCAGAACCAATCTGTGGACAAACGGCGGCTCCCTCGGCCTATAGAGCGAGATGAGTCTGCAACCCCAGAGTCGTCCGCAACTGGACCTAATGGTCAGTTGTACCTTTACCTTTACAAAAGTGCTAGGCTGTAAGTTTTTGGGTTGGGGCAGTTCTGGAGTCGTCCCCCTCCCCCCGCTGTCCTGCTGAGCTTTGCTTGTGGCTAGTATTGGGGTTTTTGGCTAGAGCATGGTTCCATACCTGGAGAGTCTTTAGGATGAAATGACAGATTTTTAGGATTTGACAGAGTTTTAGGATGAAATGACAGATTGCACAGAATTTGTCTCCCTGCGGGGGAAGTGGGTGAGCCCCACCCCCTGGCCAGCTGGTTCCCTGCCTCCCATCCCTGGCTGCTACTGGTCCAGGATCTTATCAGTTGTGTGGAAAACCCAAAGAGGGATTTTGCGTACCTGCACTTCAGTTCAGCGGGTAAGGTTGGGTTTTTGCAAGGCAGAGATGCAGAACAACAAGAAACCCTCTTGGATTTGGGGGAATTAATCAGGACACAATATGATCGGGCGAAGGGGTGGGTGACCCCTGAGTTTCCCTCTCAAGGCAAATGCAGAGAGGGGCTTTTAGGGGTGAATGGCTGGAAGTGTATTTAATCAGCTCCCCCCCCCCAAACTGAGCTCCGACAGCGAAAGTAAACCCAGCCGGAGGGTGTGTTTGTGTGGAGACTTGCAGAGGAGAACTGGCCCCATCTGCTACGTCTCCCCTACAAATGCCTCTCTCTGCCCACCCACCCGCCACTGGCATTCATCTTTGGGAGCATGCCTCTTTCTTAAAGTTGCCCCCCCATTGGGACTGTTGCTGTGCCCCCATTTAGAAGTCTGTGTTCTGCCCTTCTGATTGCTCTGGTCTTGGCTTCCAGCTGGCTCTCCCCACTGCAGAAAGCGGATGAATCTCTCTCCCCCCCCCCCGCCCCACTCCATCTTTTCCAGGTGAGAGAGGAGTGCCGCCTTCTCGTTGCGCCCCCAGTGCCACCCCGGGGTGGCCATGCACCAGCCGCTTCCAGCCCTCCGGTGCCTCTGCGTTTCCCGAAGCTCCAGGGAGCTGCTTCTCCCAGCTCCAGCCTCTCCTACTACTCGCCTGGACTGCATGATGGGTAAGTTGCTCCCCAAGGGGACCCTGGGCTTCTCCCCCCCGCCCCCCCGAGAGCTGGCTGGGGCTTTTCAGTTGAAGCCATGCGACAGCTCCATGCTCCCGAGTGCTCCCATGCTCAGTCTTCCTTCGTGTAAGTTTTAGGCCACGGGTCAGTAAACTTTTCCAGCAGGGGTCTGGTCCACTGTCCCTCAGAGACCTTGTGGGGGGCCAGACTATATTTTTTTTTTGGGGGGGGGGAAAATATGAATGAATTCCTATGCCCCACAAATAACCCAGAGATGCATTTGAAATAAAAGGACACATTCCACTCATGTAAAAACACTCTGATTCCCGGACTGTCCACAGGCCGGATTTAGAAGGCGATTGGTCAGTCCCCCACCTGGTATATTATGTCCAATTCTGGGCACCACAATTTAAGAAGGATGTTCACAAGCTGGAAGGTGTGCAGAGGAGGGCAACCAAGAGGATCAAGGGTCTGGAAACTAAGCCTTATGAGGAACGGTAGAAGGAGCTGGGAATGTTTAGCCTGGAGAAGAGGAGACTGAGAGGAGATAGGAGAGCCATCTTTAAATATTGTACTTTTCCGGGTTCCCCCCCCTCTAAAATAAGTTTCAAAATCGGGGCTCGTCTTCTACATGGATAGTATCTCCCCCCCCCCATTTTCTTATATCAGAGTCCCCCCAAATAGGGGGCGTCTTATAGACTGAAAAATACGGTATCTCAAGGGTTGTCATGTGGAAGAGGGAGCAAGCTTGTTTTCTCCTGCTCCAATCCAATGGCTTCGAGTTACAACGCAGGAGATTCTGAGTGAACTTTCTGAAGAGCTTTTCAACACTGGAACAGTCTCCCTCGGGAGGTTGTGAACTCTCCTTTCTTGGAGGTTTCTAAGCAGAGCCTGGCTGGCCACCCGTCGAGCGTTCTTCAGCTGTGGTTCCTGCATTGCAGGGGGTTGGGCTACATGACCCTCGGGGGTCCCTTCCAACTCTATGATTCTAGAATGGGCAGCAGGTTTGTGCCGGCTGCTTTAAATGAAGCACTGAGTCAGGTGTTGGGACTTCATGGCCATGTGGGGAGAGCCACCGGGTCCTGGGTCATAAGCTGCTGAGGGCAGGATCTAGGAATGGTGAAAGCTGACTGGAAGGAGAGCTGCATTTCTGGCTGGTTCTCCTCTTACAGGTAGGTAGCCGTGTTGGTCTGCCGTGGTCAAAACAAAATAAAAAATTAAAAAATTCCTTCCAGTAGCACCTTAGAGACCATAGAATCATGGAATCATAGAATCATAGAGTTGGAAGAGACCACAAGGGCCATCCAGTCCAACCCCCTGCCAAGCAGGAAACACCATCAAAGCATTCCTGACAGATGACCAAGTAAGTTTGTTCTTGGTATGAGCTTTCGTGTGCATGCACACTTCTTCTGATACCCTTTCTCCAATTTTATGTGAAAGGCTGAAGAAGTGTGCATGCACACGAAAGCTCATACCAAGAACAAACTTAGTTGGTCTCTAAGGTGCTACTCCCATCACCTCCCGGCAAATAGAAGGGGAAGAAATGGAGGCAGTGAGAGATTTTACTTTCTTGGGCTCCATGATCACTGCAGATGGTGACAGCAGTCACGAAATTAGAAGACGCCTGCTTCTTGGGAGAAAAGCAATGACAAACCTAGACAGCATCTTAAAAAGCAAAGACATCACCTTGCCGACAAAGGTCCGTATAGTTAAAGCTATGGTTTTCCCAGTAGTAATGTACGGAAGTGAGAGCTGGACCATCAAGAAGGCTGGTCGCCAAAAAATTGATGCTTTTGAATTATGGCGCTGGAGGAGACTCTTGAGAGTCCCATGGACTGCAAGAAGGTCAAACCTATCCATTCTCAAAGAAATCAGCCCTGAGTGCTCACTAGAAGGACAGATCCTGAAGTTGAGGCTCCAGTACTTTGGCCACCTCATGAGAAGAGAAGACTCCCTAGAAAAGACCCTGATGTTGGGAAAGATGGAGGGCACAAGGAGAAGGGGACGGCAGAGGATGAGATGGTTGGACAAGGTTCTCGAAGCGACTAGCATGAGTTTGGCCAAACTGCGGGAGGGAATGGAAGACAGGAGTGCCTGGCATGCTCTGGTCCATGGGGTCACGAAGAGTCGGACACGACTGAACGACTGAACAACAACAACAAGGTGCTACTGGAGGGAATTTTTTAATTTTTTAATTTTGGTTCTCCTCTTGTTCACCTTGGCACAAAGGCGCCCTCACGTGGCCACAGACTTGGTCTCCTGAGAAGTTTCTCTGCTGGAAATTTGCCACTAAGTTTGCTTTTGGAGGTGCAAAAATCCAGGTGCTAAAAATATTGCTGCAGAGTTTAGATGTGGCACCCCTAAACTCAACCCTCCAAATGTTTTGGGACTACAATTCCCATCATCCCTGACCACTGGTCCTGTTAGCTAGGGATGATGGGAGTTGTAGTCCCAAAACAGCTGGAGGGCCAAGTTTGGGGGTGCCTGGTTTAGATAGACGCTGGACCTCTCCTGTCTGGATGCTAGAAAATTGTGCCGGCTCTCAAGCTTTGCAAAAAGGGGGAAACAGCAGCAGGTGACCCTGGAAGAATTCCTGAGACCTTTAGTCCCGGAAATGAGCCTGTCTATCCTGCTGGGCCTTTAAGACATGAGCGTTGCCAGGATTTTTGTTTGGGATTTTTGTTTGTTAGCAGAACTGACATGATTGTTCAGTTAGTTAAGTATTTCTATTGTTTTACTTGCTTTAAGAGTCTCAGTTCTGGGTGCCTGTTAGTTCATAGAATCATAGACTCATAGAATTGTACCACTGGAAGGGAACCCCAAAGGTCCTCTAGTCCAACCCCCTGCAATGCAGGAATCTCAGCATCCAACCTCTGCTTGAAAACCTCCAAGGGCAACCTCTTACAGTCAGAAAGCTTATTTGCTTATAGGTTCCAGCAATTATGGGGAGAAACGAGTCTTGTGGCTTCCTCTGCCTTCTGCAAAGGGAACTCCTGCCTGGCTAACTTTGGAGTGAGTGGGTAAAGGCGATCTAGAACACCGGCATAGGATGGGGGCTGCCAGGGGGGCTCTGGCTGCAGAATCATTGGGGGGGCGCAAACCAGGCACCCTCTGACCCCTGGAGGCTTGGTGTCTGTGTGCTTGCTCTGCCCGACTCCCGGACTCCCTTCTCCTCTCCTCTCCTCTCCCAGGTCGAGGCCGCAGAGTGGCAGCTGCTCCCCGTCTCCCGACTCCTACTCCCTGTACTGCTACCCCTGCACCTGGGGAGACTGCAAAGCGGCGGAGTCCTCTGGCCGCCCGCTGGCCAGCCCCCCGGCCCAGCCTCAAGCCCAGGGGTCCTCGTGGTCGGATCCGTGGCCCTACAGCGACCTGAGCGTGGCCACGGGGAGGCCCACCCCACTGCTGGGGGGCGGCGAAACCAGCGCCCTCAAGAGCTACCGCAGCTGCCCCCGCCTGAAGCCTCCCCAGGCGCCTCAGAAACGCTTTGCCCCCTTTGGGGCGCTCAACCCTTTCTCCAACCCGGCCTCCTCCGAGTGGCTGGAGCCCGTCGAGTGGCAGAAGACCTCTTCCCCCGAGACCTTTGACCCCTTTGAGGGCACCGCTTCCTCCTCCTCCTCCCCGGAGGGCGAGCCCCGCTACAGCCCCGTGCCCCCGCCACGCCCTGCCAAGCAGGCCTTCGAGCCCCCTGAGCCCGTCGCCCTCCGGACGCCCCTGGGCCCCCTGCTGCCCTCCGTCACCCGTGGCGCGGAGTTGGGTGCCGCCGCCCGCCTCTACCTGGCCCCGGGGGTCGTCGAGGTGCCCCCCGCCCGGCTCAGCGGGGACGGCTCGCCCTGGCAGCCTCCGGCCGACCTGTCCGCCCTGTCTCTGGAAGAGGTCTCCCGCTGCCTGCGCTTCATCGGGCTCTCGGAGGACGTGGTGAGCTTCTTTGCGCGCGAGCGCATCGACGGCAGCATCTTCGTGCAGCTGACAGAGGAGATCCTGTCCGAAGACTTCCGCCTCACCAAGCTCCAGGTCAAGAAGATCATGCAGTTCATCAAGGGCTGGCGCCCCAAGATCTAGAACCGGGTGGGGTGGGGGGGGAAGAGCCTGGGACGCCGCAGGGGGTGGACCTGCAAGCGAAGGGAGTCGCTTTGCCTGGCAGTGTGGGGAGAGGCCTCTGGGTCTGTCGCAAGAGGGCAGCGGTCGTGGTGGGGCCACTTTGCGAGCAGGCCTCCCCCACCCCCAAGAGCACTGGTGGGTAGAGAGTAGCAAGGGCATGAACGGAGGAAGGGCTGGATAGGTGAGCCTTAAGCATAAACCCAATGGAAAAAGAAGGAAGGGGCCAGCAGGTTAAACTGTGGAACCCACTGCTGCAGGAGGCAGTGGTGGCTTTCAAAGAGGATTAGACAAAAATCCACGAAGGAGAAGGCGGTCGATGTGGGGGCTCTGCCCTGCCCCCATGCTTAAGAGGCAGTTGCTGGGAGCTGCAGGAGGGGGGAGAGAGAGCTCTTGTGTTCGAATCCTGCGTGTGGGATTCCCATGGGTGCATCTGGCTGGCCACTGGGAGAACCGGTTGCTTTACTGGCTGGGCCATTGGCCTGATCCGGCAGGCTCTTCTGTTCATGAGGAAAGGTCTGAAGGAGACCGGCGAGTGTTTTGGGGGGGCTCTTCCTACCCTGGCCCTGCTCTCGCACAATGGCCATTCTGTCCGGTTGTCCACTGCGGAGGGGAAGAAAGCAGTCCAAAAGTGGGCTGGGAGGAGAGTCGTGATGAGACCCCCATTTCTCACCCAGAGCTCCACCTTCATTTGGACCAACGGGAGCCCCTCTGAGCGGCACGGCTCCCGTTTTCATTCCAGCAAACAGGCCACTCTGAGATCTGTCTGGGGGATTCTCTGACTGCTGTGGGGCCGCCAGTTTGCAAGATGAGGCAGACGGGGGCCAGGAAGCTTTTCTGCGCACGGGAAACAGAGGCAGCCGGCGACTGTGGTGCTGGCCCCCCTCCCTGGATGAGGGTTCTTGAGGGGCCTGCCCCCCAGCATCCACTGCCCCATGGAGCCAGATCCTCTCAACCTCAGCTGCTATAGCGGTGGGAGCTTCCTGTGTGGTTAGTCTGGGGCCCTTGTCATTATTATTTCTGGAATTAGTACACCGCCCCTTCAGCAAGAGACCACAGGGCAGTAATACAGCCTAGAACACTAAATATGTAATAATAGTAAAAAAGGGGGGTGGGAGGGGGGGCAATACCTTCCCACAATCGAAAAGGCTGTAGATTTAACAGCCAAAGGACTGGGAGAAGAGGAGTGTTTTTGCCTGGCACCTAAAGATCTGCAGTGAAAGCACCAGGCGAGCAGACACTGCCCCCCCTTTAAAGCATGTCTTCACTGCCATGAGGTCTAGAACCTTAAAGAAAGTATGAGCAGCAAACGCTCAGCTACAAACTCTACGCTTGGGCAGTGCGACCGCAGATGCACGCAGTTCAATAATTCCTCAGCATGCCCTTCATTTGCCCACGGAGAGGTTTGGGGGCATTTCCTGCCTGTGTCAATTTATTTGCTCCTGGCACGAGGCAGCCAGAGTCCAGCATGCCCCTCCCCGGAGGGGGGCCGCTAACTAACGCCACTTTAGCACAACCTGTGGGCAGCTGGGTTGTTTTCACCCCAAGCCCCTCTTGTAAGCTGGTGTGTTTTCACTAATCTGGCCCTGCGGTTCAGCTCTGCTGCCTCCGGGCAGACGCTCTCGCCATCACTCCCCCAAGAGCGCCGCAACTTATTCCCGAAACTTTTTAACAGAGGACGGCGACTTTGGGGTTCCAGCCTGGAGGCCTGCAGGACGCTTGTCTTCGACTTTAGCCACTGCCGTAGTCAAATAAATCAGTTTATTTAAAAAAACGACGCCGTGCTCAGGATGTGATTGTTTAATCTGGTTGCTTTAGAACAGTGTTTTTCAACCACTGTTCCGCGGCACACTAGTGTGCCGCGAGATGTTGCCTGGTGTGCCGTGGGAAAAACTGTGTTTATTTGATTCCTATTCAAGAGAATTACTTTATATATAGTCAATATAGGCACAGAGTTAATTTTTTTAACATTTTCTAATGGTGGTGTACCTCGTGATTTTTTTCATAAAACAAGTGTGCCCTTGCCCAAAAAAGGTTGAAAAACACTGCCTTAGAATACTGGGTGTAGCAACCGCTATATTTGCGAGGGTGGGGGGGGTGAAGTAAGGAGAAATGGGACTGGCACTGGGGCAGAAGGGGCCACCCAGCCCAGGTACAGTCCCTGCCAGGGGCATGGTGTGGGGGGGGTGTCAGGGGGGCTGTGGCCGTAACTGCACAATTTTTGAGGGGGCGCGAACCAGGCCCCACGGCAGCACAGCCCGCTGCTCCTCTCCACCCACGAAGGGCCATGTCGGGCGGCCAGTCTCCTCCGTGAAGGTGGGCAGGCGGCTCAGCACGACCCCCCCCCTTTGCTCTGGTGGGGGTGGCATCACTCCGGCACCATTGACAGTGAGCCTCCCTGGTACATGTGCGCTCCCTCTGCCTGTCCTGGGGGGCTGGCAATCAATGCTACACCACTGGTCCCCACTGGCAGGATCTGCATCGGATGGGGGGGGGGAGACCTCCTGGTGAACTGCTGCAAGGAGGAGTCCACAGTGCAAAGCTGAATAGAGCGTTGATAGAGGCTGCACCCCTGGCCATTTAAGCCTTGGCAGCTGGAGATCTGCAGGAGCCCAGGGACAGCTGGAGGCTGGCAGAAGTGGATGGGGCCCCATAGCGGTGAGGAAACGGCTGCCTGGCCAGCATGGTGACCCTAGGTGGGGAGCCCTATAGGCTGGCTAAGAAGAAGAGGAGGAGTTTGGATTTGATATCCCGCTTTATCACTGCCCGAAAGAGTCTCCAAGCGGCTCACATTCTCCTTTCCCTTCCTCCCCCACAACAAACACTCTGTGAGGTGAGTGGGGCTGAGAGACTTCAGAGAAGTGTGACTAGCCCAAGGTCACCCAGCAGCTGCATGCGGAAGAGAGGGGAAGCGAACCCGGTTCACCAGATTACGAGTCCACCGCTCTTAACCACTACACCACACTGGCTGTCCACAAACTTGCCATAGCCCCCCCACCCCATTGCCATTATGATATGTTGCAGCCAAGCAAGGGGGGTTGAGGGAGAAAGGGGAGCCATCCGCACCCTCCCCACATGAGAGCACAGTGCAATTTGCACGCAGATAGGCTTTGTCTAGCCCTGTGGTTCCCAAGTACTGCAGACCTGTTTTTCAAAAGCCAAGCCATGAACCCCCTGCTTTTGAAAAATTTGATATATCTATGGCAATTTTTGTTATGTGAATCATGCCATGGACCCCCTGGGAGGGTTATGCAGACCCCTTGGGGAACCCCTGGTGCTCCCCACTGAAGACGGCATTCCTGCAGTGCAGGGGGCTGGCCTAGATGACACTCTGGGTCGCCCCCCCTCTAATTCCAGGGATGCTCACCAAATCAAAGCACCCTGGGAAGTGGACTATGCTGGTGGGACTTCTCTGCACCTCCCCTTTAGCGGTGGAAATTCAGCAAGAAATAAATGACCAGAGCTCATCCACAGAACAAGACACGGGGGTTTTATTGTTAGGGATTCTTTTGGTGTGGGTTACGACCGCAGGCCAGTCCTGGGCCCAGAAACAGCTGCCGTTGGCCCGAGACCCAATGCCGCTGGTGGGCTTGGCAGGGCACCAGGCTGCGGCCGGACAGAGAAGGCCCTGGATTAATCAGAGGCCGACCTTCAGCCTGACGAGGGGTTCGGAGTCAGGGTTGGGGAGACAGTGCCTGAGCGGCTAAGGCACTTGGAGGGTGAAGACCCACAACCCCCTGAGCTACAGGCGGGAGACTCTCCTGCAGGCCTCCTGCCTCCCCCCAACTTTCCCGGGGGTCGGACGGACGGTGGTGCGGAGGCACGTTCACTTGTGGAACTTCTTGCTGGAGTCCTTGGCATGGTCCAGCAGCAACTGGCAGGGCGTGAACTGGCTCCCGTAGACGTCCTCGTACTTCCTCATGCGGTCGACCAACCGCTGGGCCCCGTAGTAGTCTGTGTATCGGAAGGGACCTGCCGTGACATATTGGGGAGGGGGGGGTTAAGCAAGGTCTCCTGTGCTAGTGGGGACCCCCCCACCCACAGAGGGCTCTCCCCTGAACAGCAGGTGTCCTCGCAGATCCAACGGCTGCTAGGTGCAAGACCTCCCCTCCCATAGGGAGACAGGGGAAATGGGGGGGCAGGAGGAACTCCCCATCTTGGTCACTGGAACCACGGGGCAACTATAATAAGTATAATAATGATAATTTATTATTTATACCCCGCCCACTCTGGGCGGCTTCCGACAGAACATTAAAATGCAATAGTCTATTAAACATTAAAAGCCTCCCTAAACGGGGCTGCCTTCAGGTGTCTTCTAATGGTCTGGTAGTTGTTTTTCTCTTTGACATCTGGTGGGAGGGTGTTCCACAGGGCGGGTGCCAACTATACCGCCGGCCTGCCCACCCCCCCCCCCGCCCCCCGTCTCTCCCCAGGGATCAAGGCATTTCCATATGGCTGCTTCAAAAACCCTCCAGGCCCACACAAGGGACTTATCGGGCAGCCGCCCTTCTTGGGAGACCTGTCTGGGGAAGCTTTTCATGTTTGATCTTGTATCGCGTTTTTTTATATTCTGTTGGGAGCCGCGCCCAGAGTGGCTGGGGAAACCCAGCCAGATGGGCGGTGCATAAATAAATAAATAAAACATTATATTGATTGATTGGGAGTGGGCAGAAGGCAACACCTGCAGCCGACCCCAAGCTAACAGCTGAGATAAGGCAACCCTGTTAGCGCCAAGGCTGCTGCTCTCAGGCCCAGGTCAAAGATACGATGACTCATTTTCGCAGCGCAGTGTTAACCTATGGAACTCCCTGCCCCAGGAGACAGTGATGGCTAACAACCTGGATGGCTTTAAAAGGGGACTGGACAAATTCAAGGAGGAAGAAAGGGCTGTCGATGGCCACTAGCCAGGAAGGCTGTTTTGCCTGCGTGGCCGGAGGCAGAAATGCTTCTTAATCCCAGTTGCATTCTTGCGCTCAAACCCTCCTTGCATCTGGTCAGCCACTCTGAGGACAGGATGAGGGACCAAATGGGCTGTGGTCCTGATCCGGGCAGGCCCTTCTTAAGCCAGCAAGTTTTCCTCTGAGTGGTAGGCAGCCTAGCTGAGGACGAGGGAGCTCTGACGGAAGATGCACATTTAGCAGAAGCACGAATGCGTGCCTGGGCCTTCTTACCTCCCAGGCAGGGGGGGAAGCCCAGCCCAAACACAGCCCCGATGTCCCCCTCCACGGGGTTGCTGAGGATGCCTTCTTGCAGGGTCAGGACCGCCTCGTTCACAAACCTGGCCACCAGGCGCATCTGAATGTCTTCCTCCGAGGAGCTGGAGAGAGGGAGAGCAGAGCCGGCCGTCAGCGCGGGGGGGGGGGGGAGCCAGGCAGGAGGTCCCCAGAAGGGGAAGGCAGCATCTCCAGCTCAGGGAGGGGAAAGGCCACTGGGGAAGTCGTGGAGCAGAGTGTGGCTGGATCAGCCAGGATTTCAAAGAGTTGGAAAGGACACCAAGGGTCATCTAGTCCAACCCCCGGCAATGCAGGAATAAATTTCCAACACCTGATGGTTTAAACAAGGTCAACGAAAGAGCTCTCCTCTCCCACCCCCCAAATTCGTTTTCCAAAATGAAGGGTGGAGACCAGGAATGGATTTGTGCGTGAGAGGACCGTCACAGATGGGTCCTGGAAACAGAGACCCTGCGCTGAGCACCCACTCAAGTGCCGCTCTAGTCCTGAACCCACATACTAAATCCTACCCACTTTTGCACCTGGGTCCAGTTAGCGAACTCTGGGGAGGCATAATCATTTTAATAGGCTGAGGTTTTAGGTTACATTCATGTGCACTGTGGTCGCATCTCAGGCAGCGGTCTGGTTGCAAGGGTTCCACACAGACACGGGAAAAGCGCATCACTGAGTGCTCACAACTGCCCCGTGGCTCGTGGGTGAGGTGAGAGGGAGATCCTGCCCAGCACTGCCGGATCTCAAGCCTTGAGAAAGCCTTGCCCATTCAGTAAGGCAGGCAGCTTAAAAGCACCTTTTTGTGCCAGGTAACCCCAAGCTCTCAACCTTCCCTGGATTTAACTTGCACAGTCACAACCAGTATGGCTGAAATTGTGCATGTCAAACGCACATGAAGATGTGATTGCGCCACATTCCTTTCTTCTAAGAAAGAAGCCTCCAAGCGATTTAGCACCAAGTAAATATATATGTCTGGAAGACCTCCGATAGGACAGGTCAGGACTGGGAGAGGTCCCTTCTCGACCCGAACGTTTGGAGAGCTGCTGCCAGCCAGAGCGGACAGAACTAGCCAAGATAGACCGCTGCCCCAACTCAGAATAAGCCAGCTGCGCCTGTTGGTTTGCAGTTGGGGAATTAGGGCAGACCAGCATGCTGGGCCTTCATTCCGCAGCTCTGGTCTCTGCCTCACTCAGGAAGTCCTTCCTTTTTTGAACTTACACTTCCGGCTTGGCAGCCACTTTGAACCTCTCCAAGATTTCGTCCATGCCGGTGTTGACGTTCCGGTTCTTTACACCTTCCTGGTAAAGGTAGAAGCCCTTCCCGGCTTTGCGGCCTGCGAAAGAAGTTGCACAGGGGTGTAAAGGGGGGGGGGGAGAGGGGGGGTCCTCGGAAGGGACAGAAGTGAAACGGCTCAGGACCGCAAGACCTCAAGGACTTCCTCTCTCCATATGAACCTACCCAGACCCTGAGATCATCTTCTGAGGCCCTCCTTCGTGTGCCTCCTCCTCGAGAAGTCCGGAGGGTGGCAACACAAGAGCAGGGCCTTCTCTGCAGTGGCTCCCCACCTGTGGAATGCTCTCCCCAGGGAAGTTCGCCTGGCGCCTTCATTAAATATCTTTGGGCGCCAGGCAAAAACGTTCCTTTTTAACCAGGCCTTTGCTTAATTAATCAATATCCTATACCCTTTAAAAGGCTGCTTGGGCGGGGGGGGGGATTGGATTATTTTTATTTTTGATGTTATATATTGTGGTTTTTACTGTGAACCTCCCTGAGACCTCCGGGTATAGGGCAGTATATCAATTCAATGAATGAATGAATGAATGAAGAAGTGTGTGGCAGAGGAAAGAGGAGGCGAGTGCCTGGGGACCTCCTCCCACAGCCATTGATTCCAGGCTTGTTTGAGGAATTAAAGACTGAACCCAGAGACAGGGAGCCAGTTCAGAAGCTTTTGCATTGTGTGTTTGAAATGCATCCCTGTGTCTTTGCTGTAAGTCACTTGGAGCATGATTTTTTGGGTGGGAAAGCGGCATACAAACAAAACGAATGAGAGGCAGTGACTGGCTCCCAAACTCACCCAGTGAGCTTCACGGCAGAGTGGAGATCTGAACCCGGGTCTCTCCCAGGTCCCAGTTTGACACCCTAATGGCCCTTTGCCGCTCGACGGTTGCCCAGTGTGGCGACTGGGTGACACCGATGTGGTCACGGCACCCAGGCACCGAGGATTTGCTCCGCCCCGTTCGCCCGGAAGAGGTTTGTTCCCCAAACAGAAGCAAGGAGGGTGTGGGGGTTCCTTGCCTGCTGTCGATACGGAAGCTGCGCGTGCGAGGAGTCCCAGGAAGAGGCCCTCGCTCAGACACTCACCCAGAAAGCCCTTGTCCACCATGGCCTTCATCAGCTCCACGTTGCCCCCTCCGAAGCGCTCGCCAAAGGCCTTGCCCAGGTCCTCTGCCACGTGCGTGGCCACGTCAACGCCCACCTCGTCAATCAGCGTGGCAGCTCCGACTGGGAAGCCAAAGCCAGTGGACATGGCGTCCACCTTCTTGGCGTCGTTGCCTTCCTGCGCGGGAGAGGGGTGGGTCAGCAGGGGGCACTCGGGGAGGCACCGCTGCTAGTGATGTGGCGGAAGGGGGGGGGGAACGACCGGGGAAGGGAGAGAGGAGGGCCAGGAAGGGCGCGTCCCGTAAGGACAAAAGAGGAGTTTAACAGCTGGATCAGGCCAGGGGCCCATCTAGTCCGGGAGCCTATTCTCACAGTGGCCAACCAGACGCCCCAACGGGAAACCCACAAGCAGGATCCGAGCGCATGAGCAACACTCTGCACTGCGTGAAAGAGGACTTTCTTTTTATCTGTCCTCAACCTTCAACTTCATTGGATGTCTGTGATGTGAGAGAGGGAAGTAAACCTTTCTCCATCCACTTTCTCCATGTCAGGCCTAATTTTCTCCCGTGAACCGCCCTGAGATCTTGTGACGAGGGGCGGTATGTAAATCTAATCAATAATAATAATAATAAACTCCTATCGTTCCGCCTCTCGCTTGCCTTTCCTCTCAACCACAAAGTTGGCGGCCATCCCTGCCTCCTGCGGGAGTGAGTTCCACAGGTTAACTAGCATCGTTTAACCGCTTCATCCGGCAAAGACACCTCGCAGGCCCACAGGGCCAAGTGGGGGCTCCTCTGCCTGGATCCAGAGCTTCTCAGGGCAGTGAAGACGGGGGGGGGGCAGAGGAAACCAAACGCAACAGCCGCTGTGCTGAGCCCACCTGCTTGCAAGTCTCCAAGTGCAGAGGCTCCCCCCCCCCATCCACCACATCTCCCCAAGAGCACTGTTAGGAAGATGCTCCAGAATCCCCACCCTTTGCAACCGACACCCACCTGGAGGACTCGGACGATTTCGGCCAACATGGGCGCGAGACACCTGGTTGTGTAGAAGCCTGGACCGTCCTGTGGGGGGAGGGGGGGGAAGCAGGAAGATGAAGCCAGGGAGGGTTGTAGCTCAGGGGTCGGGGGGGGGGGGGGCTGCCTTGCAAGAAGAAAGTGCCAGGCTCAATCCCCAGGTGCCCTTCCTGAAACCCCAGAGAGCTGCTGCCGGTCAGTGTAGCAAGATGGAGCAATGCTGACAGCGTAAGGCAGCTCCCTACGCTGCTCAGCCAAGTCTGCCAAGGGAGGGCAGGGCAGCAGAGACTCTGACCACCCCCAGGACACTATTCTTGGTGGATGCAGAACCCTCTGCTCCCAACACACAGGGGGCAAGGGGCGGTCAGCTCATGGCAGCGGCAATCAATACTAACAATAAAAGAATGATCTTAATTGCATTTGTTATTGAGCTTCTTCAGCTGGGCAGACCTCTTTATAAGTGGGTGGGGTTAAACTAGACTTGGGCTGGAGATTCAAAGCAAGCAAGGCTTCTTCTGTTCTGAAAACCCCAACAATGCACAAACACATCTGTAAGGAGGAACAGCGGGGTAGACCTTGCCTGAAGCTGGAGGCTCTGGGCGTCCGGGGGGGTTGCCAGGGGGTTGCTAGATCAGCGCAGGAGGGTGAGAGGGCGCTTTCACACCACCCAGCACAGCAGGCACGCTTTGGCCTGGGCCTCTGCAGAAGCAGCTCCTTTCTCGCCCTTGAGGGCTTCCTCTTCCTGCGCCAGGTAAGTCTAACCCAGTGGTTCCCAATTATTTTCTTGGTTCCATAAGCTCACCCCCAGTTCCCCCCACCCTAGCGTACACAACAAGCATTGTTCAGAATAGCGGTTTGTGTCACCCTCTAAGGAAGGCTGTTGGCATGCATCTGTCTCGAGATACAACGGAGTGCGCCTCCGGGGGTGCAAGCCTGCGCAGTGTGTCTGGAGGTCCTGGGCTGCCCAGACAACAAGACACACACACACACACACACACCCTCTCAGCCTCGCTGATGTCGTCCAAAAGAAAGCAGAGCAATATGTCTGGCCCCGGCTGGGCTGCAGGAGTTGCCGGAAAGGGGTGTGCAAGGCACCATCCACACACACCCCCCCCCCCGGATTTGTGTAGGGATCACTCCTGAGCTGTTTCTAGGGTCAGGGTCTTCCTTCTCCTAGATGGGCTGCCTTCCCGGGTGCTTCCACAAAATGGATGAACGAGATCCGGCAATCCCAGCTTTTCAAAGCCTGACGGTCCTTTACACCTCAAGTGCCCCCCCCCCCGCCAACTTAGCAAGCCCCCTGGGAATTGCCAGGAGACAATGCCACCCACTTTTGGAATCGCTGGCCTATGCTCTGCCCTCCTAGACCCACCTGGAAACTGTTCCCTGGAAACCAAAACAGGACTCACCTTCACGACAATGATGACCTTCCCTTGCTTGAGGCCCACGGCGACTGCAGCGGCTGCCGTCTCCGGGGACGTTTTGTCCGTGGTGATGATCTCAAGGAGCTGCATCTTGTCGACGGGGGAAAAGTAGTGCATCCCGATCACCTGGAGGACCAAGACGGGTGGGTGGGTCAGGGCGGGATGATGAGGTACTCACAGGTCACGGGGGGAAGGGCCCCCCGCAGCAGATTCATCGCCCGCAAGGCAGTGCTGGGCTAGGAGCTGGGAGGGACCAGGGTTCAGGTCCTCCCACTCAGTCATGAAGCTCATTGGGCGTGACCTTGGGACGGTCACTATCTCTCAGCCTAGCCTACCTCACAGGGTTGTGGTGAAAAGAAAATGGGGAGGAGACGTACGTACACCACCTGGAGCTCCTTGGAGGAAAGGAGGGACAGAAATGCGATGGATGGATGGATGGTGTATGGCATGGGTCAGCAAACTAAGGTCCGCAGGCTGGATCAGGCCCAATTGCCTTCTAAATCCGGCCCGCAGGTGGTCCAGGAATCGCCACGTACATTGCCAGCGCGTGGATCGCCAGTGTGCGGGTTTTTTCTCTCTCCCTCCCTCCTCCTGGCAGCGGCGCCTCCTCCCTCCCTCCTCCTGGCTTCCCGCCCTGCCTAGAGAAGGAAGGGGGCTGGGCTTTGTTGGTGCCGGCCCTTCTCCTTTCACGCGCTGCTCATCGTCCCACTGCTGCCACCAGCCCCAGCCACTCGCAAGACACGGGAGCTGCAGTTGGCCGAGCGCCCTTCTCGAGCGGCCGCCACTTAAAGCAGCCCCTCCCTGGAGCCCTTTTGCGCTCCACCCATCGCCCCTTGTTCTTTTTGCAAAATACAGTCCACCCCCCCCCAAGGTCAGAGGGACAGTGAACCGGCCCCCTGCTGAAAAAGTTTTAGGAACCCTGATGTATGATGGATGGATGAAGACAGAAGATGGCAGCCAGAGCCGGGACTCACCTTTTCCGGCCTTTTGCTGGCGGAGGCGATCTGACTGATGGGGAGAGCCGATGTGTTGCTGGCGAAGATGCAGTGAGGGGGCACCAGCTGGGGGAGATAACACACAGGTTAGGTTCTGGAGAGGGAGGCATCCTGGACTGGGAGGGGGGCAGGGGCAGAGGTTCCCCCTGCAAGGAGCAGAAGCCTCAGGGTCAATACAGGCTGTGTGAGGGCGTGCAGCCAATTCACGCCATCTCCGCTGTGTAGGGGGAGCACAGCGGATACCTGCAGTCACTTGTTGGTGTCGGCAGCGGGTTTTTGGTGGCCGCTGATTCCACAGGTCCCCATGACGGCTGCAGCTGGGGGCATGGAGGGTGTTGCCATGGGGCAGGACAGGGATCCAGGAGGTCTGGCGCTCTCTGTCTCACGGCAGTCTTTACGTGGCATTAACCACGTAAAGATCACCCAACTGTTTGCGGAAAACCCCAGCCCTAACCTCCGCTCCTGTTTCACACCAATTAGCAACCTTTTGACAATAACTGCTCTTCTTCAGAGAGGAACGTGCCACTCTGGGATAATTCCACGGATCATCTTGCCCCACACACGCCCACTTGGCGGCTTCAACTGCTATGAGTGTCACATAAGAACCTGTTCTGCATCTGTAGTAACACGATTATTTAGAGTGGCACCACCTATGCTTTCGAACTCCCTGCCTCTTGACATCAAGCAGGGCGCCTTCACTGTGCAGTTTTCGGCGCCTGCTAAAAATCACCCAGATGTTTAGAAAGCGGATGCGAGTTCTAATCTCTTTTTAGCCTGCTGCTATTTTAGCTTTTTGAAAGTCTTAAACCTTCTTAATCTTATTGTTTTATCATTCATGTAAATTGCTTTGAGCTTCTTTTCTTGCAATCAAGCAGTTTTATGAATTTTATGAAATAAATACCCCCCCCCCCACCGCACTCAGAGAACCTTCATACAGCCATGGGCTCTACTGGGAAATGCTGGAACACCCCAAAGCCAGGAAATGCTGTCCCTGACTTTGGTGGCCCATGAGCAGAGGTCTATGGGGCTCACCTCCCCCCACCCCCAGCTACCTGCCCAGCCTTCGGGGCAGCCCATAATTCCCAGCACCCACCATGCTGACTGGACCGGGACAGGGACTAGGTGAACCAGAGGAAGACCCTGAGGGCACCTCCAGCCCCTGCAAAGGAACGAGGCCACCCCCTGCGTGTGGGGAGGCAGTGGGGCAACAGGAGCACTTAAGGGCAGCCTCTGGAAGATGTCCCCGGCCTCTCCCCCAAGTGGCCCCCCAGCCCAGCCTCCTACTCACCGCCTCCACTTCCTTCACCACTTTGTGTTTGATGTTGATGTCCTCGAAGACGGCCTCAATCACCATGTCCGCCGTCCCAAAGTTCTTGTAATCCAGCTGCCCCATCAGGTTGCTGAGGATCGTGTCCCTCTCGAACGACGTCAGGCTCTTCTTCTTCACTTTGTCGTTCAAGCTGGGAAAGGAGAAGGGAGGCACAAGGAGCCTTGAGCAAAGGCTTGGCTGGGGAAGGAGCCGGCCAAGAGCTGCGGCCCCTCCGCATTGCAGGGGGTTGGGCTAGATGACCCTTGGGGGTCCCTTCCAATGCCACAATTCTATAATTCTTATAATGAAGGAGGCTGGCGTGGTGCCACCCTCCTTCTGGGTGTTCTCAACTCTAGGCAATGACTTTTCCATTTCCCCAGGCTCTGATTTTGAGCTCCGCTTTGAGTTTTTCTGTTTGGGGCCAGTCTGTGGCTGTAACGCCACACACTCCTGTCCCCTCCAAGTGGGGGGACATGAGAAAGGATGGGGAGAGAAGGGGGAACCAAGCCAAAGCAAGACCACACCTGAGAGAGGAACTCCTGCTGTTAAGTAAAAAGAACATCCTAAGCGGCATCCAAATATCCCTCCTCTTATTTCACTTGTTAGCTTTGCAGCTTCCAGGATATTTTGTCAGTGGGCGAACGATCTCTGTGAGGGCACACTTTGACCTCTGCAAGCTCAAGCCAGAATAGTGGAAGAGAGGACCCTCCACGCATCGGAGCTGACCCACCAGCCCCTTTGCAGGGGGCAAACAGCTCCAGCCCCTCTTTTGTGGGGAGCAAGGAGGGCCCAATCTGTGAGGGAGGGAGCGAGGGAGGGAGGTAGGGAGGGAAGGAAGGAAGGAAGGAAGGAAGGAAGGAAGGAAGGAGCCACACACAGGCCACGTTCTTAAAGCCCAAAGCAAGAAATGAGCAGCTTTGCTTAGCTGGAACTCCCCATGCCCTCCCCCTCCCGAAAGCCATGGTGAACCCCTGAGATGTCCTCAGCAATGAGGGAGATGCGTTCTGCACATGCTCCGCTGCACCCCACCACTTCTAGGCCACTGCTCAGGCTCAGATTTCAACCCCTCCTGGACCCAAGGGCACGTCAACCAGCCTACCCTTTGTAGACCTGCTGCTGCCCTCGGCTCAAGCCCTCCAGGGTCGTGTCCTTCAGGATGGTCTTCATCCCCTTGTCCAAGGAGACCTGGGCGATTCCGGCGCCCATCAGGCCTGCCCCCAGGATGGCAAGGTTCCTGCAGAGAGAAAGAAGGTGGTTTTTTTTTGGGGGGGGGGGAAGCAACTAACCACTGAACCTGAGTCTCCCCCCCCCCCCCCGCGCCCTGCAGAGGCAAATGGGTGCCACAGATCTACCCCACCTGTAGCTGGACTTAGAATCAGAATCATAGAATTGGAAGAAACCACAAGGGCCATCCAGTCCAACCCCCTGCCAAGCAGTAATAATAATAATAATAATAATAATAATAATAATAATAATAATTTATTTATACCCCGCTCATCTGGCTGGGTCTCCCCGGCCACTCTGGGCGGCCTCCAACAAATATTAAAATACAATACAAAGTCACAGATTAAAAACTTCCCTAAACAGGGCTGCCTTCAGGTATTTTCTAAATGACAGGTAGTTGTTTATCTCTCTGACCCCTGATGGGAGGGCGTTCCACTGGGAGGGCGCCACTACCAAAAAGGCCTTCTGCCTGGTTCCCTGTAGCTTTGCTTCTCGCAGTGATGGAACCACCAGAAGACCCTCGGTGCTGGATCTCAGTACACCATCAAAGCATTCCTGACAGATGGCTGTCAAGCCTCCGCTTCAAGACCTCCAAAGAAGGAGACTCCACCACAAGGAGACTTACTGGACGGGTTGCTTTGGCTGCCCAAACTTGTTCTTCTTGCACTGCACCTGTCCGTGGTACAGCCCTATCAGTGCCTTGGACTCAGAAGTCATCCCGAGCTCCCCGAAATTCTGCAGGGGAAGGGAGAAGGGAAGGCTGCGGTCAGAGGGCCTGTCCACCCCTGCATCATGCCGCAGGGAAAGCGACGAGGGGGAAACGGACAGGCCCACTGATGCATCAGCAACAGCGGAGGCCGGAGGGCAACAATGGCCGAGAAAGTCAAGGACTCAGAGAAGGACCAGGGATGTCAACATCTTCAGTGGGATGTTGACATGAAAGACCCAGGGCAGGAGCTCAAAAGGGGAGGCCTCTCTGTATGTCCCCAAGCTATCCGGAAATCTGCAAACACAGATTTCCAGATATGTGAACACAGGCTTCATCGATGCAGCAAATTTTGCAAATGTACACAACATGCACAGCTTACAATAAGCTGCTTTCTCACCCCCAGGTCCCCCACGAAAGGGAACTGAGCAGCCAGGGGGTACGAAGAAAGAAAGGCGGCGTTCTGGATCCAACCCTGCGTCTCCCAAGACAAACGAAACAGGGGAAAGTGACAAGTGGGTGAACGGTGGGGAAGCCAGGAAGTGGCAAGGGGTGACTGCAAACCTCCCACATCAGCCGCCCAGAACGAGAAGAACAGCGGAGGAAATGGAGAACTGACAAGGTGGATGGGGAGGGAGACCGGAAAAAGCACGGGGTGCCTTTCCCCCCATGACGTTACCTTTCTGCATCTGGAGGCCAGCGGCTCAGGAGGAACGTCTGTCCAGCATAAGTTAAGTGGTCAAGAGAAGCCAGCCGCAAATTAGGACCCCCAAAGAAAAGGCTACCGTGCCTGCGTGGGTCTGTGTAAGAGGGGGCCAGCCCATGGCAAACTGTACTTGGCCCGGAGAAGGTGGCCCCAATCCCCACTGTTATTATTCTTTTCAGCCCAGGAGCTTCTAAGCAGCGGTGAGAACAGCTCACTAAAGTGCAGGGCGAAGCGACCAGGGCCAAGGGCCTCTGCCTTCAAGCCAAGGGGTCACCAAGGATGCCAGACACGATTTGCTACAGGGGCCAGACACTGGGGGCAAAGCTATTCCCCCCACCTCTTCTCTGGGACCGTTAAAGGAGGAAGTGCCCTTTAACAGACTGCTTCTGGCGCTCTCCTTAATGTTTTCGTGGGGAGTAATCTACTGCCTTTATAGCAACAAAATGAACGCATATTAGAGCACTCTACTCACACTTGACCCAATATATGTGCAGCAGCAGGAAATAATTAAACAATTCAATTCAAGCACGGAAATAGTGGGAGAGAGAGACCCTCTCACGAAGATATTTTGGGATACGTATTTTTGGTAAGGATGGAAGAGAGAATGGCAGAGAGGGCGTTTCAAGGGGTTTAGAACAGGGGTAAGCAACCTAAGGCCCGGGGGCTGGTTCTGGCCCAATCGCCTTCTCAATCCGGCCTGCGGACGGTCCAGGAATCAGCATGTTTTTACAGAGTAGAATGTGTCCTTTTACTTAAAATGCATCTCTGGGTTATTTGTGGGGCATAGGGATTCGTTCACCCCCCCCCAAAGAAAATCCAGCCCACCTATGGCTGAAAAAGGTTGCTGACTCCTGGTTTAGAATAAGGTTACCAGGCATCCCCGTTTCCCCGGAACAGTCCCCAGATTTACAAATTAGTCCCCTGACAAAATCCATCTATTTAGTAGGAAGTTGAAAAGTGTCCCCAGATTCATTGAAAAAAATATGGTCACCTTAGTTTAGAAGGTGCTCCCCAATTTACTCGATTCTGCTTATGTGCGCGGGAGCCTGGAGCGTAACCCCCGCTTAAGTGGGGAGTCGCCTGTACTTTTGTAGTGTTAAGATTTTATTCGGTTTTTATTGCATGGTATTTCCACTGGCCTGCTTGCATCTGCACTGGTTGGGGTGTCTTTTTCGGCTGAAAGGTGGCATATAAACAAACTGCAATGAAACATGACAATCCTCTGCTCCCCTCCGGCAACAGGCTGCTTCCCTTAAGTCACTCCAAATGGGAGCTTAAGTGAGCCATTTAGCTACCGCAGCCCTAGATGTTGCTGTCATCTCCCCCACTTCCGGGCCACAGGAGCACTCCTGGGCTCCCTTTTCTTTTCTTTCCTTTTCCTACACACCCTGCCACTCCTTACCCATCGCAGTGGCCTTGCATTCCCAGCCTGCTCTCGCCCTTCCCAGTCTTCCCAAGTCCCCCTCCTTCTCCCGGCCGCCTGGTCCTCCTCCCCACCCTCTTCTACAACTCCCCCAGCAAAAAACATGGGGCTTCGGTGTGGCATTTGGCACCGAGACAATGCTGTGGCTTAATGGGGTGCCTAGGGACCCATTGGAAACCTCAATGGGGCCTCTGAGCACCCAGATCTTGTGATCAGACACCATGTGAGCAATGCAGGCCTTGCTGTGATTCGAACGGGATGCCTCAAGCTCTTGCAACCGTGAGGTGGGCTTCCCCCTGGAGAAGTCCTAAGGGAGGTTGCTAAGGGGGGGAATCAAGTCTTTCCCAGCCTCCACCACCCAAAACGAGAAAACCAGGCCAGGCAGATCAGGACTTCATGCAAAGGTGTTTTGTCGTTAGTGGTTTAAGTTGTTTGAGGCATTTGGAGGTGATTATTTCATACAGCTTGCTGGCAAGGGTGGGGGACCTCCTTCTTACCTAACACTAAATCTCTCAACGGAGTCCGTCAGTCCGTCTCCCTTGAAGCACAGACTACAAAGTTCAACGTTCAAAGTGACAGGCGATAAAAGGCTTACCTGGGATTCTGCAAGGTAGCCGGCTTCGCTGCCTTGTTCCAGGCCTGTCTTCACAACCTAAAGCGAAGACGAACAACATCTTGGGTTATTTGAAACATTCCTATACCGCCCTTCAGTTTGAAGTGTCCAGAGGGGGTTAACGTTTCTTTATTTCATAAAACATATCAGCCACCTGACTGCAAAACAAACAAGCCTCAAAGCGGATTACAAAAAAAGACAAAGCAACAAAATTATCAATAATAATAAGAACAACAACTTAAAACTTTCAAAAAGGTAAAATAATAACAACAGACTCAAAGCAGATTAAAAACTCACATTGGTTTTCTAAATATCTCGGTAGGCTTGCCTAAACAAGAAAAGAGTACAGTGAAGGCGTCTGCCCGATATCAAGAGGCAGGGAGTTCCAAAGGGTAAGAGTGGCTTGAGTGGGCCTATCTGTGGTAAGGCGATCTTGAAGGTTTGCAAGTGAAGATTAAAACAGCAGGAAAGGAACGGCGAAAGGCAGCGCAAGGAAGGTGGGGTGGCGAGTGGATGGGCAGGGGCAGGAATGCACCAGAGACCCTCTCAGCCAGTGCCAAAGAGGCACCCACATATGCTGGCAGGCCTTCCCCTTCAGCTGATGAAGACAGAACCCGCAGCGCAGCCCTCGCCGATCCCTTCCTGCCTGCACTTCAGGATGCTGGGAATCATGATAAAAAAATCACGATGGAAGCTGGCAGGAGGGCCGGCTGCCTAAATGGCCAGACTTCTTAAATGCCACAGGAATCAAATGGAATAGTATTAGACAAATGGAAACTCTGAGGCAGGGATGGTGGAGTCTGTGGGGGCTCTCCATTGTCCCTGATGGGCCGCGATGGCTGGCAGTGGGGAGTCCAGCCATAATGGGAAGGTGACAGCTTCCCCGGCATAAATAAGGACACGAGAAGAGACCGCTGAATCCTGCTTCTAGTCCCGGATCCTGTCCTCAGTGGAACCTGAGCGCCAGGGCACTCTGCAGTCACCAGCCGCTGGTATCCTGAAGCACTGCTGCCTTGTAGAATTGCTGCCTTGGAAGAGACCCCAAGGGTCATCTTAATCCAACCCCCTGCCAACTGTGCCCGCAGAGCACAGCCATCCTGGCTACCGGCCATCCAAGCTGGGTGGGTCAACTCGTCCAACCCCACCTAAAGACAGGCAGGGCTAGAGACGCCAGTGTTTCGCCACACGCAGGGCAGAAAGCGAGTGTGCTCACACCCTGGCACAGACGTCCCTCTGCCCTCCCTCCTCCGTCCGCACAGGTGGCCCTCACCTTGATGATCTTAAGGGGAGCCGGGTAGAGGCCTTTCGTTTGCTTCTGCACTTTGCCCTCCACCGTTTTGTAGACTTGCTGCCGCACGAAGGCAATGCCCATGGCGTAGTCCATCATCTCTGCAAGGCAACGCAAAGCGGGTTCAAGGGAGAAAACGGCCCAGGGGCCAAAGCTGCCGCACAACTCCGGGGAGGCCAAGGGCCAGGCCAGGCCACTCACTCTGCATCAGCCCCTTGTTCCTTTTCTGAGAAATCGTCTTGTTGGCAAGGCCTCGGGCAAAGGTGATGGCCACTTCCTCCAGGTACTCCAGCGTCCGCTCCTCGGGGCTCTTGATCCCTGGCCCTGCCAAGGCAGAGGTGCTGTTTTAGCAGGAAGCGAAGGTGCATTCAAGGAGAGGGAGGGAGGGAGGGAGACTTCCTAAGGGAGAATCCTGCATCCAGCTCTGTCACTGGAGCCTTGAGTCGACTGTTAAGGCAGCCACAGACATTCCTTGACCACATGGCTGAATTACTGCAATGGTTGGCCCACCAGCTGGGGCAGAATGTGGCGGCAAGGTTTCTTGCGGCAGCAGCTGCAGGATATGTTGCCCCCCTCCCCCCGCCAGCCTCAGGGGCTTATGTCCCTGCAGGTGTTGCTGCCCTACAAGTCCCGTCAGCATCCCTGGCCGCTGGCTCTATTTGCCGGGACCAATAGGAGTTGCAGCTCAGCGTTGGTTCCCCGCCACCCGCCTTGGGTGAGCTGCCAGCACTGCCGGGGCCTGCAACGCCACAGACCACGCCGAGGCAGGTGCAAGGCCACGGGGCGGGCGGGTGCACCTAGAAACACCTCCAGCTAACCTAGAGGGTCCACCAGCTGGTCCACCAGCCCCATCTTCTTCGCTCTGTCAGCGCGGATGTTTCTTCCGGTCAGCATCATGTCAAAGGCAGCAGGAAGCCCCACCTGAAATGCGGAAGGAAAGGAGTTTCACATGCCAGAAGAGCAGGGATGCTGGGAAGGCAGACTCCCTCCCTCTATGGGGTGGGGTATTCACCCTACTCACCATCTTGGGCAGCCTCTGGGTGCCTCCTGCCCCCGGCAGCAGCCCCAGCAGCACCTCTGGGGTTCCCAGGACAGTCTTCTTGTCCTTGGTTGCTATTCTGTACTGGCAAGCAATGGCAACCTGGAAAGGGAGCACAGAAAGTTTCCTGAATGCACAGCCAGACGGTTGCGTTCACCTGGCTCAGAATGGTCAAGGGTTGTCCAGAGGTTCGGACAGGACCGGGCATTCCCAGCCCTGCGTGGAGATGCTGGGGACTGAGACCAGGGCCTTCTGCATGCAGAGCAGCTGCTCTGGAGGCGAGCCAAGATCATTCCCTTATGGCAAATGCAGAGAACACAGTCACACACACACACACACCATTCTCCCTTTCATTTGGAGAAGAGAGCGCAGGCTTTCTGGGCCGCAGAACTGCTCCCTACCTCTAGTCCTCCCCCAAGGCAGGACCCGCTGATAGCAGCAACGATGGGCTTTGGCGATTTCTCGAGCTTCTCCAGCATCTTCTGTCCTTCCTGAGAAAGTAGAGTTATTTCTTCGCTGGACTGGCAGGCCTCAATCATGCTACAGGCAGGACAAAGAGAGAGGTTCGTGGCTGGGAACGAGGGGCAACGCTGCCTACCTTACAAAGTCACCCATCTTCTACCTCTGCAGAGAAGCAATTCAAGCTGCCTGCCCCGTGACACAGGGCTCCTCCTCCTTCACCCAACTCTGTGTGACTGCTGCTAGGGAAGCAGGTATGTGCTGCAACTGAGCGCAACCGTCCCCTCACTTTATCAGACTCTCTGCTGCAACACAGATCTGCTGACCCAAACCCTGGTGCATGTGAGGGAGTGTGTGGGGTGGGGTGGGGGGGTGAACTGGCCCAACCTCTCAGGGGACTTCCTTTCTGGAGGTATTTCCTCAAGAGTCAGGTTTTGTTCCTACAGGGTCCTAACATCTCGCTTGTGAAGAGACAGCTACCTCAGGACTGCCTGCCGCCAGCTAGTAAGCAAGAAGAGAGGCAGGTGCTACTGCTCTGGGTCCCAAGTATACCTCTGGGTAACCGAGGCTCTGCAAAACAGGCACCCTTCACCAACTAGGGCGAGGGCAGCAGCCGCTCCAATCTGAAGCAGTGGCAGGCAGGGATCCCATCTAGGGCACTGCTTTGATTATGTCTGGGACTGGATGGCCCTTGTGGTCTCTTCCAACTCTAGGATTCTATGTCCTGTTGCTTGCCTTGCATGTCCTGTTTGCTGTTGGGGTCTGACTCTGAATCTGCGAGAGTCAGGGGAAGAGGCTGTGGGTTAGGCACAGCAGTGTCAACTAGCATGGTGACACTGTCAGCAATAAGCACTGGGTTGCTTTGAACTGTGTGGGAGAGGAGCTTTCCCCATAACCAGGAACTCTGGAAGAAGCTGCGGGAAATAGAAAATCTCTGAGGCCTCTTCTGGGCCTCTGCTTACTCTGCTGATGCATCACACGGGTTGAGGTGTGGTGAACTACCAAGGGACTTCCAAACCTCAACACCCACAGGGTCCCCTCCACCCCACCACCAAAATGGGGCTTGAAAGCCAACAGAACAGGTGGCAATGTGTGTGTGTGTGGTGTCCGTAACAGCCAGCCCCATTGGGAAATGTGCCCACAGACCTGAAAAGAATGGGAAGCCATTCCCCAAAGCAGCCTTTGCCTGCCTGCTGCACCCCCGATGTTCCGGACCGCAGCTCCCACTAGGGGAGGCTGTGGCTGATGGGAGCCCAGCACATCCGGAGGGCACCAAACAGGCAAAGGCTGCCCCAAAGCATGCGACCGGCTTGCCCGTTTCTCCACCCAACAGGACCCCTCTTCCTGCCCCGGTGGAACTTACTTGATGTCTGCGCCAGCAATGAAGCAGCCGGGTTTCGACGAGATCAGGACGGCGCTACTGACGGCCTCGTTGGCCCATATTTCGTTCATTACGGCGGTGAAGTCATCTTGCAGCTGCCTGGAGAGGGTGTTGACCTGGGGGAAATGAAAAGGCAAGCTGAAGCCAAGGCGGGCAAAGGGCAAGCTTCCTCCTTTCCATCTCCACGACTCCCAGGCACCCCTTTAAACCCCTCTGCACAGTTTAAACCGCTTGAGCCCACAGGGAAGCGACAGGAAAACCTACCTTGGAATTTGGAGAGTTAAAGCGCACGACAGCAACATCTCCTTTGATGTCATAGTTAACATGGCTTCTTGCTGGAGCGGGGGAAAAGAGAGATTTATTTATAGGGACATTTCAATAGGGGCAAATGTCAGGCTCTGCACTTAGGCAGGAAGAACCAGATGCACAAATATAGGATGGGGGGGGGCGACACCTGGCTTACTAGCAGTACATGTGAAAAGGATCGAGGGGTCTTGGTGGACCACAAGCTGAGCATGAGTCAACAGTGTGATGCAGCAGCAAAAAAAGCAAATGCTATTCTAGGCTGCATCAACAGAAGCATAGTGTCCAGATCAAGGGAAGGAATAGTCCCACTCGATTCTACCTTGGTCAGGTCACACCTGGAATACTGTGTCCAATTCTGGGCACCACAATTTAAGGAGGATGTTGACAAGTTGGAAGGTGTGTAGAGGAAGGAGACCAAGATGGTCAAGGGTCTGGAAACTAAGCCATACGAGGAGTGCTTGAAGGAGCTGGGTATGTTTAGCCTGGAAAAGAGGAGACTAAGAGGAGATACGAGATCTTCAAATATCTCAAGAGCTGTCTCATGGAGGATGGAACATGCTTGTTTTCTCCTTGAAACAATGGCTTCAAGTTGCAAGAAAGGAGATTCTGACTACATTCAGAAAAACTTTCTGACTGTAAGAGCTGTTTGGCAGTGGAACGGACTCCCTTGGGAGGTTGTGGACTCCCCTTCCTTGGAGGTTTTTAAGCAGAGGTTGGATGGCCATCTGCCAGGGGTGCTTTAGATGAGATTCCTGCATTGCAGGGGGTTGGACTAGAGGACCCTCAGGGGTCCCTTCCTACTCTAAGATTCTATGGCTATATATTTATTATTTCTCCATGCAGGACTTCAACAAAACTTAGGACAGGGGCCACCAACCATTTTAGGCTCATGGGCACATCTGAATGCCATGGGTGCCAGCCTCTCTGGTTATCACCTCCTTCGGAACTCACTGCTGCTGCTACCACCCAGCTCCCCAGAGAGACAGAAGAGGGAAAGATCATCATGTGCCACTGTGGGCACAAACCCACTTAATGGAGAAGCAGAGCCAAGCGCTGTGGCGATTGCTTCAAAGGGTGCTTTGCAAGGTCATGGAGGGGATTTTGAGAGGTGGGGGGCTGCACCCACCTGTCAATCATGTGACATCACGACAGCGTTGTGTGACGACATGTGGGTGGCCCCATCCACCTGTCAAATTGGGCCTGCAAGGTGGATCCTGGAGGGGAAAAGGTTCCCCACCCCACACTACACTGAAGTCACTACCGGGTGAAAAAGGCAACCTGAAACACCGTCCCCCAGCAAATTTGCCTTCTCTGCCGGATGTCTTTCAACCAGGACAGAGCCCCTGCCATCGCCACCAGCCCTTACCAGACCCAAGAACTGACTTACACTTAACAGGGGATGACGTGCTGAGGTTTCGGCAGGCGTAACCTGAGACAGAGAGAGATTTCCGGAGTTAACTTTGGACCAGCAAATAAATCAGAACATTTCCCATCCCTGCTGTTGCCTTCAGGCAAAGTCTCTTTCTGAGTGATGAGGCTCAGTTTAAAGAACTTGAAAACTCAACATCGCTTTGCACAGGGTTACACAAGCCAGCAGGGCACGTTTGGTGTTTCGCAGTGTTTGCTATGCGCCTTTTCCAAGCATGGCTTCCCAACATACATCTGGAAGTCTGAGTATTGCTAATAGAGTGAAACTCTGAAACTTGATCTAATCTATCCATTGTGTTAACAAGGCACAGCAGCCCATTCCAGAGGGTCCCAAGTCCATCTGAAGGGAAGGGGAGCCACTACACCAGAGGCCAAATATGCAACATTGCGCAAGCCGGTCACGTGACCCAGCCCCAAAGCTGGAGGTGTGCCATGTCCTTTGGCCCACATTTCCAGAGTGGAAAGGAAAGGACCTTTCACCTATATCCTGCCATGCCCATAAATGCCGGCACTTTGGAGGTTGGACACGGCACCTGATGAAACTGCCAGCGAGTCTCTTCTGGGGAGGGCTGGAGGACTCCTGCTATCTTGAGCAGAGCCAGCTCAGAAAGATAATGCCAGAGTTATGTGTCACATATTCTGTGCAGATGAAAACGCACTGCTCACAAATGCTTATTGGGATGTGAGAGACCTGCCCCTTTCTTGCCCGGGCGCTTGAGCGAGCATCACAAAAACCAAGCTGCTTCACTACAAAGGTCTCACGCACACTTTTGCTCGACCCAACTTTTGATAATATTTAATCATATTTTGTGTACAGATTATTTCCCCCCAGGGGTCCAAAAACTTTCCTCTTTGTTCTGTCCCTGGAGAATACCCAGTCTTGCCCACTGAAGTGGATCTTATCAGATAACACAGAAAACCCAAAGAGAGATTTTGTTTAACGGATCTTCAATTCAGCAAGCAATTTTGAATTTCCGTAAGGCAGAGCTGAGGAACAATGAGAAAAGCTGTCGGATCCTGGGGAACTTTTCGGGACACAATGTGGTCAAAATACAGGTCCAGCAACAGTGTGGATGAGCCTTTAAGCAGGCCCAATAATGGTAAGTTGCCCTTGCCACCTTTCAAGCAAATATTTTAAAATCAGACCTTTTCTGCGACGCAATACAGAAGTGCCAACATGGTGCCTTTTTGCTACAAAGAAGCCTTATACTGTTTTTCGGGTTCCTAATGCTTACTGCTTCTCTGGCTGCTTATACACATGCGAGGTAGCAGGAAAGAGAATCAGACATTAAACTCAAGACCAGAGCAGCTTATGAGCTTGCCACAACCTGACAATGAACTAAGAGGCTCCAGACTGTAGGCTATTTCATGGCAATCGCCAAATGTTATGTTGCAACACAGCGTTCAGTATGACTTCATCAACCCTTCTTCCCACCTTGTTTTCCAGAAACTTCCCTTTCCCAGAAATACAAACCCAGGAGATCAAGGGTCTTCCCCATGCAGCAATGGGAAACTGCACACATTTAACAGGATCAGAAAGTGTCCTTCAATTTGTAGTTAACCAAGGCCTGGAAGATGTCCAGCATGTGCAGATAACAAAAGGATGAAATTTGGAAAGGAAGCAACCTGACTGCCCATACAATTATGACCCCTTTTGAAGGACACATGGAGGTGTCTCAGTGATGAAATGATCTCCCCAGGAAGCCTAGACAGGCACCCACTAAACTGTTTTTCTGATGCAAGGCAAATACTGTCTATTTCATTTTCGCAGAACAAGCAATCCTAAGACATGCACTTTTGGGGATCAAGCCAAAAGCTTGACCAGAGGCACACTATGCACCCCCTTTAAGTGCCATGGGGGTGTTCACAAGCAGGGTGCGAAGGAAACAGTTCACCCCATGTGTCACCCCCCCAAAAAAACCCTCACAACTTGATACACGAAAGAACACACAAAGCTACACTAGTCCTCAACTTCTTTTCTTGTGAACTTTGTTTTTTTTTTTTTAGCAGAGAGCTGTGAGGAATATCTGTCAGGAAAACACTCTGCTGTAACTGAATTTAATTTTTTTTATTGAGAGAAAGTGCAGTTCCAAGTATCAGTTACTCGACTGGCAGAGAAGGAATTGTTGTTGTTGTTGTTGTTGTTGTTGTTGTTGTCGACTGGCAGAGAAGGAATTGTTTTTGTTGTTGTTGTTGTTGTTGTTGTTGTTGTTATTATTATTATTATTATTATTATTTGTACCCCGCCCATCTGGCTGGATTTCCCCAGCCACTCTGGGCGGCTTCCAACAAAAATCAGATACAAAAATATCACACATTTAAAACTTCCCTGAAAAGGGCTGCCTTCAGGTATTTTCTGAATGTCAGGTAGTTGTTTATCTCCTTGACCTGTGATGGGAGGGCGTTCCACAGGGCGGGCGCCACTACTGAGAAGGCCCTCTGCCTGGTTCCCTGTAGCTTTGCTTCTCGCAGTGAGGGAACCGACAGAAGGCCCTCGGCGTTGGATCTCAGTGTCCGGGCTGAATGATGGGGGTGGAGACGCTCCTTCAGGTATACAGGACCGAAGCCGTTTAGGGCTTTAAAGGTCAGCACCAACACTTTGAATTGTGCTCGGAAACGTACTCTCTTTGTGCATTTCTCCAGCAGAATATGGCTGATCACAGCTGGGTACGGAAAGCGGGATTATATACCTGCTTTGTCTGCCCCAGCTACACGACTCCTCTTACTGCCGGTCCAAGAATAGTAGAGTGTCTTGAATGGGGATTGCATAAATCCATTGGTAAAAGACCTACCAGCAGCTACTAGGTGTGACAACTAAGCAGAAACCTTTCGGATTATGGGGATATGCAGCCTTCAAACCCTGCTTGTGGGCTTCCCAAAAGTATCTGGTTGGCTGTTATTAGAAACAGGATGCTGGAGCAGAATGCACTCAAGTCTGATACAACAGTCAGGCACTTCTACATGCCCCATAATCCTGCAGCGCTAGCATGAATTCAGGGCCTCCCAGTTCCATCTGGGCAGAGTCCCCTAATTCTTTAGAATGGGAGAAGCTAAGGATTTCGACCCACAGGACATACTTAAAACCAGATGGGCGGGGTATAAATAATAAATTATTATTACTACTACTTAAGGGTTGGCCAATCATCCAATGGCCAAATGTCACTCTCATGCACATATTACAAGGCCTGGCAAAGTCAGTCACCACATCACGGTGCTGAGTTGAGAGGTTTCAATCTCTCAGCTCAGCACCACATTTGGGTGCCCAGTTTTGCCCACAGCTGACAGGCTCACCACCTCTGCTTTTGCAACAGTCACTCTTAGGAGGCACCAGCCAAGGAAGAACACTGTAGGAAAGCACTTTCTACTGATCAGTTTAAACACTGAGGCTTTTCTGGAGGACTCCACTGAGGGACATTTGATGACCACTGACTTGGGACCAGTTTATCTACAACAGGCATAGGCAAACTCAGCCTTCCATATGTTTTGGGACTACAGTTCCCATCATCCCTGACCACTGGTCCTATTAGCCAGGGATGATGGGAGTTGTAGTCCCAAAACATCTGGAGGGCTGAGTTTGCCTAGGTCCGACCAACAATATCACCTTAACTCACACGTACCCAGCCAGCCACTTCAATCAGCAGAATTAGCATCACTACATGCACCAAATAATACCCATTCCACATCTGGAAGAACTTAATCGTTGAGAGTAGCAGCGCCTGCACTTTGGAACTCCCTGCCTACTGAGATCAAGCAGACACCCTCACTGTACTCTTTTTGGCAAGCCTATCCAGATGCTCAGAAAGTTGAGGTAATCCTAATCTGTTTTAGTATTTTAGCTTTTTTATTTTTTACAGCTGGGTTGTAATCATTTCCTCGATTTTACTGTTTTATCTTTTTGTAAACCACTCTGAGTAGTTGTTGTTGTTTTACAATCAAGCGGTGTATAACTTTCATAAAATAAAAAAGAGGAGACTGAGATATAGGATATCTCAAGGGCTGTTCCATGGAAGATGGGGAGCAAGCTTCCTTTCTCCTGCTCCGGAGGGTAGGAACCGAACCAATGGATTCAAGTTGCAAGAAAGGAGATTCCAACTAAACCTTAGGAAGATCCTTCTGACAGTCAGAGCTGTTTTGACCTTGGAATGGTCTACCTTGAAAAGTGAAGGACCGTCTTTCCTTGGAGGTTTTAAAGCAGAGGTTGGCTGGCCGTCTGCCATGGGGGCTTTAGCTGAGATTTCTGCATTCACAGAATTGCAGAGTTGGAAGGGAACCTCGAGGGTCATCTAGCCCAACCCCCTGCAAGGCAGGCATCCTGCCCACCACCATCCCTGGGTGGGACAGAACCAGCAGCCGGGTGCACTGACCCATCGCAGGGGGGTTGGACCAGATGACCTTTGAGGGGGGGAGGTCCCTTCCAACTCTACCGCTCAAGGATTCCATGGGAAGGGGCAGCTAGAGAGAGAGACCTTTGGGCGGCAAGTGGTTTTGGAGCAGAGGAGCCCAGGGGGGAAGAAGAAGAAGAAGAGAAGAAGAGTTTGGATTTGATATCCCGCTTTTCACTACCCGAAGGAGTCTCCAAGCGGCTAACATTCTCCTTTCCCTTCCTCTCCCACAACAAACACTCTGTGGGGTGAGTGGGGCTGAGAGACTTCAGAGAAGTGTGACTAGCCCAAGGTCACCCAGCAGATGCATGTGGAGGAGCGGGGACGCGAATCCGGTTCACCAGATTACGAGTCTACCGCTCTTAACCACTACACCACACTGGCTCTCCACCACACTGGAAGGGCTTGGGGGGGGGGAGCAGATGACCTTCAGGGGACCCCTTCCTCTCAGCAGCAGCAGGGGGCAGAGAACAGGGTCCGGAGGGTCCGGCGGGGGGAGCGGGGCCCGGGGGGAGGCCTTCCCCGTCCCCTCCCCCCGGGAGACGAGGCGTGGGCGCCCCTCCCCTCCCCCCTCTCCGCCTCACCTGAGCGGCAGCACCGGGCCCGGCAGTACTTGACGGCGGCCGTGAAGCGCGTGAGGCTCCCGATGGCCCGGACAGCAGCCGCCATCTTGGCCGAGCGCGGAGGTCGAGCGAGAGCGAGCGAGGCAGGCGGGCGCCAGGACGGAGGGCGGGAGGCGGCCCTGACAGAGGAGGCGGGGCGGGGCCTCTTGCGACGCCCCGGCGCTTCTTCATCACGACAGGGGTGTCTTCGGCGATGCCTGCTCGAAAACGCCCCCCACGCAGCCACCCCCGGCCCTCCTCCCCATGTGGATATTTGCTTCCCACTTCGTGCGCTTCGTCCTTTCATCTCGGGGTTTTTTCCTCCGCAGAACGCGCCGGGGGAAGCGTCTCGCGGCGTCAGGCGGCGCCGCGGGCAGCCCCAGGGAGCGACCGTGGAGGCCGGAGGGGGCTTTCCTGGCTGAGGCGCGCTCGGGGGGGGGGGCGTGGCTGCGCCTGAGGGAGAGAGTCGGAGGGGCGAAGGAGGCTGCCGGGCGCGTCAGGTGAGGAGGAGAAGGGCCGCCGGTTGTCTCCCTCGCTCTCCGAGCTCCGTGGGGCGCCGGGTTCGAGTCCTGCCAGGGGAATGGGGTCGGTGGGCGGGGCTTGGCGGTAGGGGGCGGCTGTGTGACCCGCTGGTTAGAGCCATGGATTGAGGGCCTTGGTGGGATAGAGGGGGGGAGGGAGGGGGGCCAGGCCTCGAGGCCGCTCGCTGGGTGGTGACATTGAGGCGCCCTCTGCTTCTCTTAGCTTCAGCCCCAGGGGGTTGGACTAGATGACCCCCGGGTGCCCCTTCCGGCTCTACAGCACCAGGATGCCTCACAGGGCTGTTGTGAGTGGGGATGGGGGAGAGAGACATAGCTGTCAACCCTTACTGCTAGAAGAGCCGTGTTCGGGAGCCTGGGGCTCCTTTGGAAGGAAAGGCGGGATGAGATAAGGTGGATCGGGGAGGGTTTATGGCTCCCGATGGATTACCAGGGGGAACAGTCACATGACTGACGCAACGACACCCCCCCCCACACACACACCCTTGTGTTGTTGGGCTGAAGAAAGTGGGGGGGGGGGCGGCGGTTATGGAAGGGAAGTGAGCTCGGTCAGCGCAGTTCTGGTACAACAGTAGAAAACTCCTGGCGTCAGGATTGAGACCCTAAGAAGAGCCCCTGCAGCTGGACCCAGGGGCCCATCTTGGCCAGCCAGGTTCCCTAATGGGAAGCCCACAAGCAGGGCCTGGCGGGCAGTAGTTTTTGGCAGGGGGTTGGACTGGATGGCCCTTGTGGTCTCTTCCAACTCTATGATTCTATGATTCTCTGCCGACTGGGGATCCCAAGAAACCTCAGAGGCATGCCTTGATAGTCTTTGTCCTCCATTTTCGTTAGTATTTATATTCTGGTTGACAAAACCCTGCCCTGGTTCCTTGAAAGCTTCCAATACACTGGTCCCAAAAGACCTACATTGGATCCCAGTACATTTCTGAGCACAATTCAAAGTGTTGGTGCTGACCTTGAAAGCCCTAAACGGCCTCGGTCCTGTATACCTGAAGGAGCGTCTCCACCCCCTTCGTTCAGTCCAGACAATGAGGTCCAGCTCCGAGGGCCTTCTGCGAGAAGTGAGGTCACAGGGAACCAGGCAGAGGGCCTTCTCGGTGGTGGCGCCCACCCTGTGGAACGCCCTCCCATCAGATGTCAAGGAGATACACAACTTTCTGAAGGCAGCCCTGTATCAGGAATATTTTAAATGTCTGATCCTTTATTATGTTTGTTTTTTTAATATTCTGGAAGCCACCCAGAGTGGCTGAGGAAAGTGGTACCCCAGCCAGATTGGGGGGGGGGGGTATAAATAAAAAAATTATTATTATTATTACAAACTTTGACAACGAGGAAAGGACAGAGAGTGTCCCATTATTACTACAGATGCAGAATACTTCATAGCCTCTTTAGAACATTCAAAGAGCTTTATACACACAGTACCTTTTGTCATACTTACAACAGCCCTGTGAGGTAGCAATTGTTGTTTTCCCCATGTTCCACTCTTGGGAGAGGGAGTGGCTTGAAATTTAGACCAGGGATTTTGTAATTGGTAATTTTGTAATTTGTAGTCCAGTCTCCACACTGCTCCAGCCTCAGTGTGTGATTCTTTTTATTTGGTTGCAGCTTATTTTTATTTCATTGCGTATTTTCTTTACAGGCAGTATATTTGCCAATTTTGAAACTTGATGGATAGCAAGGGAGGGCTTTGTGCTCATGGCAGATGCTGGGGGCCAAGAAGAAGCTGTTCATTTTGTTAATATTTTGCTGGCACACCAGAAGCTGCCTTATGCCGAGGAAGACAGCTGGATCTACTTCTCTGTTGACTGACAGTGTCTCTCCAGAGTCTCAAGTCTTTCCCAGTTCTACCCATAAATGTTGCGGATTCAGCCTGGGATCTTATGCATGCAAAGAATATGCTCTACCACTAAGCTATAGCCTCTCCCAAAGACCTTAATGGGGGTAGACTAGGTTTAGGGATTACCGGTACCTAGTGTGGAGTGAGATTCGGTTCAGAGGGGTGGTGTGGTCCCAGAACCATTTTAGGGTTTGGACCCACCTGCAAGGCGGGAGCTTGGTGTAGCGTTGGGAGGAACTTGTTCCTTTATAAAACTTTTAATATTGGATGTATTGTGGATCAATATTAGCCTTAGTGAAAACAGGCCCCCAAATGCTTCAGTACAGCATATGCTTCCTAAATAGGAGCCATGCTGCTTTCGAAAAAACCAGACCAGCCCCTCCCCACTCCGAAAGCTAACTTGTTTGTAACATGGAGCTGGGGAGGGTGGTTCCTGGAATGAAAGAAGATTAGGGAAATGGATGGGTTGAGCAACATGGTTGTGAGCTGAACACTTGTAGGAGTTTTTGTTGATGCATTTGACTTTTAATAAAGCTGAATTTCTTGTCTTGGAATGGTTTGAGCACAGTATTAAACAACATAGGCTCTTTACAGTCTTAACCTGATGTACAAAGCTATCCTTTGTCATTTCTTAAACATGCTAAATGCCTGTTCAGGCAGAGATTTAAAACAAATAAATACACAACTGTTGCAAACTCTGTTTACTGGGATTGCAAACTCTCTGGTTTTACCAAAGACATCGGGCTGCTTTGCCCTTTGGGCAACATTTCTGCAAAAAGCTTCCGTGAAATGCTGGGGGAAATCTGCAGTCATTTAATCTGTTTTGCATCGTTGCGCTGTAGAGAAAGAACCACATCATTTTGTCTCAGGTTGTGGTTTCTGCTTGCCCAGTGATCTGTCCGAAGACTTGGCAGTGGCTTTGGAAAGCAGGTGGGGGGGGGGGAGTGATGACCTTGACTTTCCTGGACCGGGCATGTGAACTGAATTGGCTGACCAACATGAATGTTGCTAACAAGCCAAGCAAGATAAATAACTGACTGTCTAACCCTCCCCTCCCCCCCATTTCAGATTCCAAAATGACATCCATGCTGACCTGCTGTGCCAGAAGCCTTCCTGCTGTCTCACCATGGGCTGCTCGATTAGGTAAGTTCAGCTGCTTCTGGTTAGGCACCAAATTTGTACAAATATTAAAAGATTAGTCAGAGTGGGTTGTAACTAACTGTAAAATTGGCAGTATGAATCATCTATCTTATTTGAAGCTTTTGCAGCGTCTTGTAATTGTGTCTAAATATATCACTCTGTTTTTATACTTCATGTTTATTTCAAGCTGCTTTGGACACAATCTGCCATAGAAAACTTGCACTATAACTAAACTAGGATGCCAGTTGCCCTGCCTAAATGATTCCTTTTGTTTTAATGCCTCATCATCTGAACATCTGTGCCAGATTGCTTTATCTGTAAACCAGGAAAATCAATTGCACAATAGGCCAGTTGCACATTTGGAAGTGATCTGAACTTGAAAGCACTGTAATCCAAATTGAGTCCAAAGAAAAGCTGCAGCGTGATCTTCCTGCTGCTGTTCATCCTAAACATTAGAGTCTCTTTGAGCTTTGGTAATTGAGATAATCTCTGGTGCTGTTGCTTCGTTCTTACACTTGGATTTTGTTCTGCTTTTCTTCCAGCTGTAAGATCCCTCAGCTGTTCGCCCCAGTTACAGGCAGCAGGTAAACCAATAACATCACCAGTAGAGCAATCCTAAGGTGGAGGTGGGTTGGAGAAGATGCTCTGTTGGAGAAATTGTCCTTCGTAAGCCCTGCCAGCTCATGCTGGCCAGAGCAGAAGGTGGGGAGAAGTGACATTTTCTTCTTTCTCCTGCTGTGGACTGGGTTTGTTTGTTTGTTTTAATTCCCACCCACGGACAGCAGGCAGTGGCTGGGAAATAAACTACATCAACTCCAGGGCTGGTGTAGTCTTGCAGCTAGCTTGGGAGTGTGTTGGAGGCATAGGATCATATGGATCCCCTGTCAAACTTGGAAATAAATCCCACTGGTTGATTTCAAGTAAGTGCATAGCAGCTCTCAGTTTATTCTGATTTGTCTTCTTAAAACAACAGCAACAAACTGAGAGCAGAGAAATCCTTTCTAGCTCCAGCAATAGTTTCCTGTTTTGCCTTTTACATTATTACAAAATTGTTAGGGATCTAGTTGCAACTCTCTGTGATCTCAGGCTGGCACTCCCAGTGATGTACAGGAATCTTGTAAGGGAGTGGTCAAACTGGAATAACAGTTCAATAAGACTGACTGCAGGTTCTTGGGAAGCGAGTCTCAAGGCTCCCAATAAGATAACCTTGGGTCCTCTTTACAACCAGGTCTCCAAGTCTCTTTGTTGTTGTTGTTCAGTCGTTCAGTCGTGTCCGACTCTTCGTGACCCCATGGACCAGAGCACGCCAGGCACACCTATCCTTCACTGCCTCCCGCAGTTTGGCCAAACTCATGTTAGTAGCTTCGAGAACACTGTCCAACCATCTCATCCTCTGTCGTCCCCTTCTCCTTGTGCCCTCCATCTTTCCCAACATCAGGGTCTTTTCTAGGGAGTCTTCTCTTCTCATGAGGTGGCCAAAGTACTGGAGCCTCAACTTCAGGATCTGTCCTTCCAGTGAGCACTCAGGGCTGATTTCTTTGAGAATGGATAGGTCTCTTTACTTAGTGTCTTCTGCCACTGAATTGGGTTAGACATGCACTACCTACACCCGAGGAGCACTTTAGACTTTGATTTTGTCTTGTTTCTGCGAACATTTTGTGCTCACTGCAAATCACACCTGGGCGGAATTCACAAAATCTGGTGTTCTGGTACAGAACGTCACCTTGTCAAGTGAGACCCTCTTTATGCAATGGAAGCTGGGTGGCCCTGTTTGTCTGGCTTTAAATTGCATTTGCTGTTTGGGGATCCGAGTGCTCCGCTATTTGTCATTAATGATGAGATTCTAAACAAATTTCCAAGATTGCCCTAATATCCAATAGGCCATTTATTGTTAAGTTAGCAAACTTGTCCATAAAAGTTATTTCTTTCTTTATATTCAGTTCCTTCAACTTTTCAACATTTTAGAGGAGGTTAAAAGGATTAGCACTTTTCAGCGTTCATGAAACTTTGTGTATGTGATTTCAGGAGTATGTTATGTCAATAGATTGGGCATAGCTGTACATGGTGCTGGAGGAGACTCTTGAGAGTCCCATGGACTGCAAAAAGATCAAATTTATCCATCCTTAAAGAAATCAGCCCTGAGTGCTCACTGGAAGGACAGATCCTGAAGTTGAGGCTCCAGTACTTTGGCCACCTCATGAGAAGAGAAGACTCCCTGGAAAAGACCCTGATGTTGGGAAAGATGGAGGGCACAAGGAGAAGGGGACGACAGAGGATGAGATGGTTGGACAGTGTTCTCGAAGCTACCAACATGAGTTTGGCCAAACTGCGGGAGGCAGTGGAGGATAGGGGTGCCTGGCATGCTCTGGTCCATGGGGTCACGAAGAGTCGGACACGACTGAATGACTGAACAACCACAAAAGCTGTACACATGCTCTTGAATGCTTCTCAGACCGAATGGTGACTGTGATGGGGCATTAAACTCAGGTTTTGACTTAAACCAGGGATGGAGAACTAGTGGCCCTCCAGGCCTTGTTGGATTGGGCTTCCATCAAACCCAGCTGGGCATGGCCAATGGTCAGGGATGATGGGGACTAGAAGGCAGCAGTCTCTGAAGTGCCCAGAGTTCCCCCTTCCTGGCTTAAACTCAAAAAGGACTCTCGCTCCAAAATCCATGCATTCTTCCTTGCCTTTTAATAACAGAAATGTTGCTCTTGATCTGCCTTGTCTCTGTCAGTAGTCTTTTATCCTTCTCTTTCCACAGCTCAGCCCAAGACTAAAAAAACCTTGGCTAAAGATGGGGTGAAGAATATCGTGGTGGTTGATGGGGTTCGCATTCCGTTTCTGCAGTCAGGAACCTCGTAAGTATTCAATGCTTCCTTGTAAAGTCTGGGGACTTGTAAAGGACTTACAAAGTCTCAGGGGAAACCTGGTGTTGACGGAGAAAATGCCCGTGCAACTTAATGTTAATGAAATTAACTTAAAGTTAACTGCAGGTGATGTGCTCACTGTCCTGGCATGTAAATAAGAGACTCGAGGAGACAGCTGCCATTGTCCTGTGTCCATCTGTAGAGCAGTGAGTGGCTGAAAAGTTATGAGGCATTGCCAAGATTTACCAGGCAATGTCCGCTTTTGCAGTGGACTTTTCTTCCGTTAAGTCATTCAGTATATTTTCATGGACCAGCCTTATGATCCAAAACAGCACTATCCAAATGTAGAATTGCTTATAATTAGTTATTGGTTGGTTATATTATTTTGTTGATTAAAATTCAGTGTTAAAAGGTTGCTGGTCACCTCATTTTTCTCTGTCCATGACCTGTGCCATAAACTAGATTTAACGAACACCCATATTAGAGTGCTTTGTAAATTGATAGCCATAGCCTTTTCTATACTAACCTTTTATGCTCTTCCACATCCGTTTAATGTCCCTAACCCTTCTTTTAGAATCTCTTAGCTCCTTTTAGATTCTTATAGTCTTTTATAAATACCTTCTGTTTTAATAATTTTAGCTTTCCAGAAAGTTTTGCAGATTTTAAATGATTGCACCCCACCCTACCTATGCTGGTCTGTGACCATAATAAAGATTTGCTTGATCTGTTCACCCTGCGCTGAGCAAAAAACAAAATCCTTGCATTGCTCAGGCCTTAATGTTTTCCTTTCCTCTCTAATCGTCAGGTATGCAGACTTGATGCCACATGACTTGGCCAGAGCTGCACTGAAGTAAGTAGTGAGTTAAAACAACACCACCAACAACAATTGGATAGTTTTTTTTTTCCTGAATGGTGGGAGTTACACTCTAGATTTACTTGGAGTGACGAAACAAATATGTTAGTGGGGTAACATGGCTGCTATGAGAGCTGTGGATCTGGGTGTACACAGCATCTGGATCTCTGCTGCTGTGTTGTTGCTGAGTAAACAAGTAAGGTTTCAAACAGTGTAAAGCTGTTGAGCTTTTCTGGCAAAATCGCAAAATAAAATTGCTCTTTTTGAGATATTTTTATGGAAAACAGCACTGCCAACATGGGCAGCCATACGTCCGGATTTCCCCAGACATTTTACCGATTTCTGCCCAGATATGTCCAGAAAATTCAGACGTATGGCAATCCTAAAGCAGGTTCATCTTCTAAACCCAGCTGCTTCCCTGTTAATGTGAAATAACCGCCAAGAGGGTAATGCTCTTGGTTTGGTCTGCCTACCACTGATTTCTCCCTCCCTGACTTCTTCCCACAGAGGCTTGCTGAACCGGACTGATGTGCCCAAGGAAGCTGTGGATTACATTGTGTTTGGCACCGTTATCCAGGAGGTGAAAACCAGCAATGTAGCTAGAGAGGTATGTTAAATTATTGAAAGAAGCACTAGGCAGCTACACAGCAGAACATCTCTCTGCGGTGAAGAGGATCTAGGAGTCTTGGTAGACCATCAACTTGACATGAGTCAACAGTGTGATGCAGCAGCTAAAAAAGCCAATGCAATTCTGGGCTGCATCCATAGGAGTATAGCGTCTAGATCAAGGGAAGTCATAGTACCACTGTGGTCAGACCTCACCTGGAATACTGTGTCCAGTTCTGGGCACCACAGTTCAAGAAGGATACTGACAAGCTGGAACGTGTCCAGAAGAGGGCAACCAAAATGGTCCAAGGCCTGGAAACGATGCCTTATGAGGAACGGCTTAGGGAGCTGGGTATGTTTAGCCTGGAGAAGAGAAGGTTAAGGGGTGACATGATAGCCATGTTCAAATATATCAAAGGATGTCATCTAGAGGAGGGAGAAAGGTTGTTTTCTGCTGCTCCAGAGAAGCGGACACGGGGCAATGGATTCAAACTACAAGAAAGAAGATTCCACCTAAACATTAGGAAGAACTTCGTGACAGTAAGAGCTGTTCGGCAGTGGAATTTGCTGCCAAGGAGTGTGGTGGAGTCTCCTTCTTTGGAGGTCTTGAAGCGGAGGCTTGACAGCCATCTGTCAGGAATGCTTTGATGGTGTTTCCTGCTTGGCAGGGGGTTGGACTGGATGGCCCTTGGGGTCTCTTCCAACTCTAGGGTTCTATGATTCTATTCTATGATTATATGGTTGCTTGAATACCAGTTGTGTGTTTTTTGAATGGGCAAATCCTGGAGGGGGTCAACCTGTTCATTCCCTTTGTTAGGAACCCAGGAAGCTGCCTAGTAACAAGTCCTTGGTCCATCTGCGTCAGTATTGCCTACACTGACAGGCAGCAGTGGCTCTCCAGGGTTTCACCTTACCTGGGGAGGCTGGGGCCTTATGCTTGCAAGGCAGACCCTCTGCCACTGAGCCACGACCCCTCCCCTAAAAGAGAGCCCATATCAGCAGACTTTGAACTTGCCAGCTGGGACCCCCTTTCGTTTCACAAAATATTTGATGTTGCCAGTGCGCCTGTCTGCTCACGTGTAGATTGTGAACGTTGGAAATCGTCAGTATTTATCAGCAACCCTTGACAATCCTCCACCGGTGACTTTTTGTTTTGCGTGCAAATGATCCCTGGTTTCTGACCGAGGCCAGAATGTCTTGCAGTATCTGCACCTGCTCTCTAAGGGCAAGCAACCGTTTGTGCGGCTCTGTGGCAGGGAACGCCCAATGCTATCGGACGCTGTAGAGCTACAGGATCCAGCTTTGTTTGCCGCAGCCTGCTGGCTCCCATCTCACGGGCTGCTCAGCCCAGCCCTTGTTTTTCACTTTAACTTCCAGCTCTGTCCTGAACTTTCACCCACTTGGCTCTGTCTCAGGAGCAGCATTCTGTGGCAATGTGTATCCAAGCCTCCATGACTCAGGTGTTTTCCTGCTGTGTCATGGACATGTGGCAGGGGCTGCCTTATCCCGTTGCATCACAGAGTTGTAGTGTTGGAAGGGAGCCAAAGGGTCATCTGGTCCAGCCCCCTGGAAATCCTCAGCCAGGCCATTGGCTCACCTAGCCTAGGGCTCTGTGGACTCTGGCTAGCAACAGTTTCCCACTACACCAGCCAGTGTGGTGTAGTGATTAAGAGCAGTGGACTCGTAATCTGGTGAACTGGGTTTGCATCCCTGCTCCTCCACATGCAGCTGCTGGGTGACCTTGGGCTAGTCACACTTCTCTGAAGTCTCTCAGCCCCACACACCTCACAGAGCATTTGTTGTGGGGGAGGAAGGGAAAGGAGAATGTGAGCCGCTTGGAGACTCCTTTGGGTAGTGAGAAAGTGGGATATCAAATCCAAACTCCTCCTCCTCCTCCTCCTCCTCCTCCTCCTCCTCCTCCTCTTCTCTCTGGTAGAGATGGGCGTTTCCCAGCCCTCTTTCCCACGTTATCCTTTATCCAGAGATTATGAAGCCTGGTCATAATTGTCACAAGGCTGAGCGCCATGGCGTATTAACCATTTATGCAACTTCTTTTTCAAGAGAAATGCAAGCATTGGTGATGCAGTCAATCTTTTTTTTTTCTTGGTAAATTTCTTTATTTGGTTTTCAAATGAGAGTTTTACACTCACATATCCAACATGCAACATAAAAACATGCTTCCCTCCTCCCCTTTGTGGGTCTTATTATTAATATTTTTTCCCTATATCTTTTTCTTTTTTATTCATGATTTTTATTGGTTTTTGCACAAATTTATCTTATACATTACATTACACATTACATTTACAACTTCACCTTCAACTTTATAAATCTCAACCTTCTTACAATACAAACCACCCAGCAAACATGCCCCCAACACCCAACCCTCCCCCATCATCCCCCCCACACTTCCCCCCACACTTTTATAATAATTCAAATCTTTTACCTCTCCATTGTCCAAAATTTACCATTAAACTACAAGTGTTATTCCAGTCCTAACGGCTTTAACTGTTTACAATTGTTTTTAAGATAAATTATAAACTTTCCCCATTCCTTATTAAAGTTTTGGTCTTCCTGATTTCTGATTCTTCCGGTCAATTTTGCCATTTCGGCATCGCCCATCAACTTGATGCAGGCAATCTTAATATTTCCCCCCTGACAAATGTTGAGTTTTCTCTTCTGTCAGCTTTCTGCAGTCAACCGATACACATGTCACAGCCCGCTTCCCACCGCAGGTAGTGTTGTAAAGACGAGCTCTTTCTCAGCACTCTGTCTGCTAAGCTTTCTGCATTGTGTTCCTCCCTGTAGGCTGCCCTGGGAGCTGGCTTCTCTGATAAAACACCTGCCCACACAGTCACCATGGCGTGCATCTCTTCAAACCAGGCGATGACAACAGGTACCAACGTTGCCGGGGGGGGGCATGGTTGAAGAACAAGGGGGCATGGAGCAATTGGCTGTAGAGTTGCAAAGAACCTGTAGGGTGTTTCTCAGTAGGAAGCAAGGCATTGCCCTGGATCTCCTAAGTGGGAGTTCATTGCTCTCCGCTCTGTCCAGAAGCAGCAGCCTCCTCTTTCTAAAAGCACCTGTTTTTTATTTTTAAAAAACTGTTAATGTTTGGACACATTTTGGAAAAAGCCAAAAATGCTGCTCTCTGGTAAGCAGCGCTGTTCCTTCTTGTGGATTGATGACTGGACACATGCCTGGTCAGTAGTTCCCAGGTGGGTGGTACCACCCCCTGGGGGCCAGTGGGATTACCTAGGGGAAGGCTAAGAGGCAAGCGGGGGGCAGGGGGGGGGCTGGAGTGGGCCCCTCTTAGTGCCTTGATCTCTTATTTACAATTGACCAGGCTGGAGCCCAGAGCAGAACAGCTTCCTTGCTTTGTAGTTAAAAGTTTTACTGTTCTTACCGCTTTCAGTTTGATTTCCTTTGGTCATGTTTGTTTGTACAGTCGTACCTCGTGTTACGAACGCTGCATGTTGCATTCGTCACGGGTTACGAATGCGCCAAACCCGGAAGTACTGGAACGGGTTACTTCCGGGTTCGGTGGTTTGTGCATGCGCAGATGCGCAAAATGACGTCATGCGCAGAAGTGCCGAGTTGCATCGTGCACATACGCAGGTGCGGCACTTCAGGTTGTGGACCTTTCAGGTTACGAAGGGGCTCTGGAACGGATCCCGTTCATAACCAGAGTTGCCACTGTATTTACGATTCTGAGTCATCACAAGATGGCCAGCTGTTGGTAATGGCGGGTTTCTCTGGATCAAGGTCTTCTATATTGTTGAATCAATTAAACTAAATAGTTTTCATTGGATTTTGAATAATTGTGCAATGGGTTGTTAATGTTACGAGCTTTATTGTGTTATCTTCATCAGCGGGTTGTGCAGAGTGGAGTTCTGAATTATGCTTTTCATAGGGTAGGGTGGGGGGGGCAATGGGGTGAGTTTATGGAAACAAGGGGGCAGCGGTCCGAAAATGTTTGGGGACCACTGTGCCTGGTCCTATCCAGAAGGGTTGCCTGGCAGGTTCTTGCTGCTGTCCCACTTAAGACAGCAAATGGGTGAGATCTAACCAAGACAAAGGAGCAAGTTGACCAAGGAGGGGGAGCATGGAAGGAAGAAGGTTTGAAACAGCCCATAGAAACCCCCCCCTCCACTTACAATGGGAGCAACTAGAGGGCAAGAAATTTCCGCAGTTGCAGTAGACACTGCGCTTGGTAAAAATGGACAGAAATGGTGGGCATTGAGCAAAGATTTCAAGTAAGAATTGGCGAATGCGTTGCTTCAGGTGTTCTGAATCTGGAAGACTGATAACCTTTCTGTAAATAAATGCCCTAGACGGATTTCCCCCAGGCCACGGCCACCTGCTGTCCTGCTGATACCACATAGGGCAGGTAAAGATGTGGGTGCAAAGGACACTCAGGAGCTTAATGGGAGTGCCTGGCCATTCTTTGGCAAGTGGGAACTCCCCCTGGGCAGTGGCAGGGAGGGCATTTCTCATGCAGGAGGCGACGCTGCCTTTTCTCTCCTGGGAAGTGTAACTCCTTGGTGCCTCCTTCCTGCCAATCTCTGCAGGAGTCGGTCTCATTGCATCTGGCCAGATGGATGTGGTGGTGGCTGGTGGCGTTGAGCTGATGTCCGACGTCCCCATCAGACACAGCCGGAAAATGAGGAAGACGATGCTTGGACTCACGAGGGCGAAAAGCTTGGGCCAGAGGCTGTCCCTGATCTCCAGGATCCGTCCCGATTACTTTGCTCCAGAGGTAAAAACAATGAACAAGGCTAACCCCATTTCTCTCTCCTCTTGCTTGTTCGGTGAGGACGAAAAGAGGACAAACCAAGTGACATCAGGCTGGCTGGTGGCTCGTGGGGTGGGACAGTTGAGTCCTCTGTTCTTCACGTCTTCAGCTCCTAAAACAACCGTTAGTCTGGTGTTCAGTTCCCAGCACTCAAGGAAACCAAGAAGCTGTGTAAGAAAGTTCAGGACAGACCAAGTCCTTCTTCGTAAAGTGCATATAGTTAAACCATGGAACTCACTCCCACAGGGGGCAGTGATGGCCACCAACTTGCCTTTATAAGAGGGTTATACATTCATAAAGGGCTTTCGACAGCGTCCACTGTCAGTGGCGGTGATGCTTCTGAATACCAGTTCCTGGAAACAGCAGGAGAGGAGAGTCCTTCTTGTGCTCAGATCCTGCTTGCTGGTTCCTCACCATAATAATGATAATTTGTTAGTTCTACCCTGTCTCATTTGGCTGGGTTTTCCCAGCCGCTCTGGCCAGCTTTCAACAGAACATTAAATACAGAATAAAGCTTCCCTAAACAGGGCTGCCTTCAGATGTCTTCTAAAAGTCTGGTAGTTGTTTTTCTCTTTGACATCTGGGAAGGCGTTCCACAGGGTGGGTGCCACTACCGAGAAGGCCCCCTGCCTGGTTCCCTGTAACTTGGCTTCGCGCAGCGAGGGAACCGCCAGAAGGCCCTCAGAGTTGGACCTCAGTGTCCGGGCAGAACAATGGAGGTGGAGACGCTCCAGGTATACTGGGTCGAAGCTGTTTAGGGCTTTAAAGGCCAGCACCTGGTTGGCCATGTGAGAATAGGATGCTGGACTAGATGGGCCGTTGGTCTGATCCATCAGGCTCTTCATAGGTTATTTTATTAGGGGTTGAAGAAGGAGACAACAGGGCAGATAGATAGTCAAAGCTGGGGGGAAATATGGAAGAAACGTACATTGAAAATGTTGATTATAAGAATAAAAGAGGATTGTTATAAATTAGTTTGGAGACGGTCTTTAACCCCAAACAGATCAAATCAAATAAACAAGGAATATTTGGTGTTATGTTGGAGGGGATGCCAGGAAACAGGGAATTATGTTCACACGTGGTGGGGGGGGGGGTAAATATGTACATTTGGGGGGGGGGCAAAGGGTGTTTAAGGAGATAACAGAAATCACTGGGTTAAAGCTGACCGGAAGTCCAGAGGTAGCATTATTATCAATTTACGGTGGGGTTCGCAGGCTAGGAAGGACTTGCTCACAAATTTATTGACAGCCGCACGAATTATTATAGCCAGGAAGTGGAAGGGGCAAGCAGAATATAAAATGGAAGAATGGTATAAAGAGGTGTGGGGTATAGCTACTAATGATAAATTAACATGTGCCATTAAGGTAAGATGGGGAACATGCAGGAGAAGTGGCTTTGAGGAGATATGGAAGGTGTTTGTAGAACTGTAGAATGGAAAGAGGTCAAACCATCGCAAGAGGTGCTGAAATTTTGGGAGGTTGCATAGTTACAATGGAATGGTCTCGGTGGTGGGGTGCACATTTTGATTCTTATTTATTTATCATTATTTGTGTTGGCGCTGTCTGCATGTAGCTCAGGGGTCCCAAAGTCAGTCCCCGCTGGGATCTCCGGGTGGGGCTGGGAGAGACCCCTCTCCAAAACCCTGGAGAGCCACCGCTGCCAGTCAGTGTAGACAATACGGAGCAAGATGGACTAATGGTTTGATTTGGCGCCGGGCGCCTTCCTATGCCCGATTTTCACGAAGCCCTCTCTGGCTCCCACCAGCTCCCAGCCGTGGCCGAGTTCTCCACCAGCGAGACGATGGGCCACTCGGCAGACCGCCTGGCAGCCGCCTTTGCCATCTCGCGCTTGGAGCAGGACGAGTTTGCCCTGCGCTCCCACAGCCTGGCCAAGAAGGCCCAGGACGAAGGGCTGCTCACTGACCTCGTGTCCTTCAAAGTGCCAGGTACCGCGCTGGGGGTGGGGGTCCTGTTGGGAGGGAACTTGCAGGTGGGGAGGGGGGAAGAGTACCTGCTGCAGGGGGGAGAAGCCCACTTCCCTTCCACACACACCCAGGCGCTAGAGCAGCGTTTCCCAAACTTTGGGGGCCACTGCCCCCTTGGTTCCATAGACTCATCCCCGGTGCCCCCTACCCTATAAAAAACATTAGTAAGAATAGTGGTTTGCATGGCCCACCAAGGAAGATAACACAATAAAATTCAAAACAACAGCAATGAATTGCATCATTTATTTGAAACCCAATTAACACTATTTAGTTTGATTAATTCAACAAAATTGGTCAACTTGATCTAGTGATACCAGCTTTTCAGAATCTGAGAGTCATTTACACCTTCAGCACCCCCTGCCAACCCCTTGACTCTTGGTGTCCCCTAGGAAGCCCCCACCTACTATGGGAGCCACTGTGCTGGAGACTTCCCTCCCTTCCTCCCCGCCCCCCTTCCTTGGTTCTCTAGGTCCGTGTTGTCCTTCTGTTGACAACCGAAGACCTGAATCTTAAAATACCTCTCCCTTGCTCAGCTGCCCCCAAATGGGAAGGGGAAGCACTTTTGCCATTCTCTCACCCTAGAGAGGGGTGTTTAAAGAGCACAGCAAGAGCAGCCCCCCCACCCCACTCCAAACCTGCTCAAAGAGCCAAGGACGTTTTGACGTGGTGGGTGTTGTGATGCAGCGAAGCATGACATTCATGTGCACCCCACATTTTTTCTCCAAGGAGCTCAAGGTGGCATGCAAAGTTCTCTCCCCCATTTCATCCCCACAGCAACCCTGTGCGGTAGGTTAGGCAGAGAGGCAGAGACTGGCTTCCAAGGCCACCCAGGGAGCTTCATGGCCGAGTAGAGATTTGAACCCTGTTCTCCCTTGCCCTGCTCTGACACTAACCACTAGGCCACACTGGAGTACATCCAATTCCCTGATGTGAATCAATGGGCAGCTTTCATTCATCTCCTTGTGAGCCGCTGCAACATAAAATCGCAGTCTTGAAGTGGATACAGCTGAACCTCACACCAATGCCTAGCATTAATTTGTTCAAAAACTAACATCACATGGGTAACTTTAGTCCCCGTTTTTCTTTTCGTTTTAAAGTTCTTTTTAAATGTTGTGTTTTGACCTGATGAGGTAATATAAGCAAACCCACAGGATGATTTCTCCTGGGAAGGTTGTAGCAAGTCAGTTCAGCAGACCCCAAAGTAGCTAGCAGCCTTTGGTGAAAGCTTTTGGGCACCAGCTTGTTTCTCAGTGTCACAAGCCAAATACCCTTGTCCCCAGACAGAAACCTCTTATTTTCCCCTCCCTTCCTGCCACCTTCTTCAAGAAATTTGGGTTTATTTGCTTTAAACCAAAGCGTTACCCTTTGCAGTGGCATCTGGGCTGCATAGAGCAACGAGCTAAGAGGTTTTCGGTGATGGGGTTGACATCTCTGGCAGTGATTGGCTTGGCTGCTTGGTTGTCACAGAAGTGGGGCTTCTGTCCTTTGGCCGACTTTGATCCTGAATCCGGGTGTAGCACTTTGGCTGCTGTGACCCCAGGCAGAGGCAGAAAGTCCTAGCAAAAGGAAGAGCTTCTAGGAGCAAAAGGGGTGGGGTGGGGATAGGGAAGAAAGGGCCTGTAGGTATGGGAGAGGTTGGTGAGGTGAGGATATCCTTGGGCACCGCAGAAATGAGGAAGCCTGAAGCTAGCCAAATCTTGGGGCGCTGCAGGGCTCTAAAAATCCTTGGTTCCGCTGTGTCAGGCAGGGACACGGTCGTGCGGGACAACGGAGTCCGCCCGTCATCGATGGAGCAGATGGGGAGGCTGAAAGCCGCGTTCGTCAAGCCTTACGGGACAGTCACAGCCGCCAACTCGTCTTTCCTGGTAAGGCGCCACACACAGCACCATTGGAGCAAGGGATTTTCAGCCGTGCTAGAATCACTGGAATCACCGACCAGAGTTGGAGGCAGCAATGCCTCTGAATACCCAGAAACCTCAGGAGGCAAGAGCGGCCTTGTGTTTGAATCCTGCTTGCAGGTTTTCCACAGGCGTCTGGTCAGCTCCTATGCAAACAGGATGCGGCCCCATGGGCCTGATCCAGCTAAAGGCTCTTCTTGCATCCGTAGAGCGCTCTGTGGCCCAAGATTTAGCTGATCTGTATTAATCTGTATATGATTTAAAATAGATAGATGGGGCTTAAAGAGGTAAAGGAATTTGACTTTGCACAGAGAGAGAGAGAGAGAGAGAGAGAGAGAGAGAGAGAGAGAGAGAGAGAGAGAGAGAGATCTTCTGGTTTGCTAGCAAACTACAATTGGCTCTGTGCAGACATACAGCGTCCCTCTTTTGGCCTGTCCCCAAAAGTAGGACTTGCTGCTGCCAGCCTGTTGTTTGGCATTGAACGTGAATGGAGCGTAATCTCTCATCAGCCCCAGGCAAGATGGCCAACGGTCAGGGGGGATGGGAGTTATGGCCCAACAACAGCAGGAAGACCACCTCGGCTTTCTCTCCCCCCACAACTCCTCCTGCATTTGGCCCTATGTATCAATGCCCCCCCCAAAAAAACAGCTGTCTCTCCCCTTCCCTGGCATCACAGGCCAGAGGGCTACAGATGCTTTGATCTCAGCAAGTCATAGAATGACAGTGAGTTTTAAGCCTTCCTTTTGAATTCCTGAGATTGAAACTCACTGAAATGCAACGTCCTTTTCCCGATTGTGATTCCTGCATTGCAGGGGGTTGGTTTGGATGACCTTTAGGGGTCCCTTCCAACTCTACAATTCATTTGTAGTGCAGCTGAATAAAAGAGACAGGCGGATTGGGGGCCGGGGCGGTCCCTGCTCTCAGCTGACGGAATATTCTCTGCTCCTTTTCCCAGACGGACGGGGCCTCGGCGGTGCTGCTGATGTCCGAAGAGAAGGCTTTAGCAATGGGGTACAAACCAAAGGCCTACCTCAGGTACTACATGGGCATCCATCACCTGCTTTTCCACACCATCCCTTTTGAAAGTGTGGCAGGTCTCCTCCCTCCAAGAACCCCCAACTTACTTGCTTTTCTCCCTCAGGGATTTTGTGTACGTCTCCCAGGACCCAAAGGACCAGCTCCTGCTTGGGTACGTTGCAAATGTTCTGCCCTCTCCCAAAGCCTCCTGGCTACATCCTTTCCTAGTATTAATGCACCACAACAGCCCTGTGAGGCAGGTTAGGCTGAGAGAAGGCAGCGACTGGACCCAGGTCACCCTGTGAGCTTCATGGCTGAGTGCAGATTTGAAGCCCAGCTCCTAGTCCAGCACTCCAACCACTAGGCCACACTGGCTCTCAGTGGGCAGTTCTGATATTCCTGGGGCGATTGGGGCTGAGCAGTTTGCAGGTCCTGCAAGTAGCAGGGGCCTGAGGAAAGCAAGGCAGGGGCCACTCATCTCATTGACTCTTGGGCATGCATGCCGAGCCCCTTCTGCTCTCTCCGTGGGGTAGGACCTGTGTGGTTGACATCAGCCCCATCCCAGAGTCATTCGGGGAGGCGACCAAGTTGGAACTGGTAAATGCTGATTAGTGGCAAGAAATACCAGTTCGCCAACAACACCTGCGCCCCAGTTTGGGTGCCTGGATTTTGGAACTGGGCCTTGCAGAGGCCTTGGGGGGGGGGGCAAGCCTGAGTCCTGGCAGCTCAGAGGAACTGCAATAAAACCTTATTGCACTTTGGAGTGGTTCTGGTTGGGGTGTCATGATTCCTCCTGCCCACCAGTCCCCATCTCAGTACTGCAAACCTAGTGTCTTGTAGGCCTTGAGCAACTAAAAATAGCCCGGAGCATCTTAGCAGAGGATGGGGTGCAAATTCAACCCGGAGGGGCTTCCTGGATGCTGGCAAGACAGGCAGCGCCCCTGCGACCCTCCTCCCCAGGTGGGCAGCTCTTTCTGAATGCCTCTCTCTGCTTTGCTCCCCTCCCAGGCCGACCTATGCAACGCCCAAAGTCCTGGAAAGGGCCGGCTTAACAATGGCAGACATTGATGTGTTTGAATTCCACGAGGCCTTTGCAGTAAGTATTTTTGGAGAGGGGAGGCTGGGAGGAAGTAGGATAGCCATCTTCAAACATCTGAAGGGCCGCTGTGTACAAGCTTGCTGCCTCCTGCTTCAGAGGGTGGGACCTGAACCAGTGGTCTCCAATGGTGGACCGTCCTTCCTTTGAGGCTTTTAAAGAGAGGTTGCATGGCAGGGATTCCTGCCTTGCAGGGGGTTGGACTAGATGGCCCTTGGGGGTCCCTTCCGGCCATACAGTTCTAGGACTGCCCCAGAGCATCATCCTTCCTCTCCCTTTTCCCTCCCAGGGGCAGATTCTAGCTAATATGAAAGCGATGGATTCGGATTGGTTTGCCCAGAACTACATGGGCAGGAAGTCGAAGGTAAGGGGGCCGATGTTGGCCGTTTCGCTGTGAGTGTCTGTGTGTGTCCTCCTTCTCCTCCTTTATAGCCTCCCCTTTGCCTTGCCTGCAAATGGAAGGGGCGTGGGGCAGAGGCAACATCGTTGAGGAGGAGAAAATGGTTGGAGCTGGGTCAGGGGCTCCCAAACCTTTCCCCAAGGACCACTTGAAAAGTGCCAAGAACATAGAAGGTGAGAAGAGGCTGCCCAACTCTTGTATGGCTCTCAAATTAACCTTTCTGCTAATTTCAAGATCCTCGAAATCGTACAATCAAAATTCTTAAGATCTTTATTTGGTACCCCAAAGAGTACACCTAATTCAGTGTTAAGGCAAGAGGCAGGACTCCCCAGAGTGGAATTAAAGGTATGGGAACAAGCAATATCCCTCTGGTTGAAAATCCATTACAACCCAAAGGGATTGCTACCTCACTTCCTGGCCACAGTCCCCTACAACCCCCCCCCCCCGGCTTATGCAAATAACTAATAAGATCAAACAAATTGGCCTAAACCCAGAATATCTTCTTAACGGAACTTTAAATAAGGCAAAAATTACTATTACTCAGAGACTTCACGATGTCGAATTACAACAAGAAGTTGCCTTACTCCCGGAGAAGTACAGATGTTTAAAATCTTGGCCTAACTTTGCAGCGGCCCCTTATTTAACTAATATCACTAATGAAGCCTATAGATGGGCCTTCTCTAGAGCCCGTTTCGAGACAATGCCTTCAGCAGTGCTGTATTGCAAATTTATGAAGGTCCCAATGCCTGGGCGTCTCTGCCCCTGCGTGTCTAACAAGGTAGAATCCATTACTCACATCCTTTTATTTTGCAAATTCTATAGTGAAGAATGTGCTCAATTTATTTTACCCCTTTTAACAAAGTTTACGCCCTTACAACACTATTTGGAATCCTTCCCCAAGATTTTACGAAAATATCTTCTGGAGGATTCTTCAAGTCTAGTATCATATGATGTGGCTAAATTCTGCACTTTAGCTATTGAGAAGCGTAAATCTCTTTTATTGAATAACACACTGTAAAGTTCCTTTGTGTAATTGTTCTATCTCTGGTGATGTTGCCGATTTTTCTCTGTTTGGATTTCTGATTTTCTGTGCTGCTGGCTTTTGCCGTAATAAAACTGACTGACTGATTGAGAAGAGGCTGCTGGATCAGGCCCACAGCCCATCTAGTCCATCATCCTGTTCTCACGGGGGCCATCCAGATGCCTGTGTGAAACCTGCAAGCAGGATTTGACCACAAGAACAACTCCCCCCCCCCCTGTGGATTCAGGCGCATTGCTGCCTCCATGAATACATCTAATCCTCTTGGTGACTTTTCCCGGCTGTTGCAGCAACTGTGATGCACTGTGCTCAAAGTTGCGTGATTTTTAATGTAGTTTTATTGCTGCTTTTATTTATTTCATTGTATTACACAGTGAATTCTATGGAACTCAAATCAAACATGTGCCTCACCGGCACCCTGGGCACCACAGTCTGGGAACCCCTGAACTCAATACCCAGTTTCCAAGGCCAGGCCTTTCTCTCTCTTCTCACTGCCCATGGCTTCCCAGATCTGGGAGCATTTTTGATGTGGCCGACCTGGAAGGACCCCTCCCCCTTGATCTTCCACCAGGGGGTGATCCTTCCCCACGCTGGTGGTGAGTTTGGTAACTCGCACTCAGGGCCCCACTTTCTCTTGCCTTCTGCTTGCAGGTTGGCGCTCCCCCTCTGGAGAAGTTCAACAGCTGGGGCGGGTCCCTGTCCCTGGGACACCCCTTTGGGGCCACTGGCTGCCGCTTGGTCATGACCGCTGCCCACAGGCTGAAGAAGGAAGGAGGGCAGTATGGCCTAGTGGCTGCATGCGCCGCTGGAGGACAGGTAAGCCGAAGGAGCACCACCACGCCCTCCCAGTGGGACTGCCGCCTGCCTCCCTTGCCGTTGGCACGATCTCAGCCCTTGCAGGGTCTTGCTAAATAGCAGCCTTTGCTGTCCTCCTTTCCCAGAAATCCCAACCCCTTCCTCCTTCCTGCCTCTCTGTGGGAGGGGAGAGGTTTGCTCCTCCACCTGCAGATCCCTTAATGAATAATCCCTTTCCTGTTCCTCTTCTGCCTGCAGGGCCACGCGATGATCGTGGAGCGTTACCCACAGTAACCCCATCCAGGACTGCCGCTAAGGCGGAGGAGAGCTCTTCCTCTCGCCCTTCGTGACACAGCCGTCCCGCTAACGCAAGAATCCCTCCCTGGTCCTTCCTCGAAAGGACGCCCACTGGCCTTTGTACATATTTCTAGTAGCAGATGGACCCTTGGAAGTCCTGCCTGCTCCGTAGAGGGGGGCTTCTGCAGTTTATCTTCTGAAATGCAAGACACTTCCCCCTTTTATTCTTGCATGAGAGCAGGGTAAAGATTTGCAGTGCTCCGACTCCGAAAGCAACAGGAAGTCCAGCGATGAATGGTTTGGTTTTTAAAGTTATGCCTGTTGCCGTTTTTTTAAATAGGGTTTTCAATATCAACTGCAGTCGACTAGGATATTTCATTTTTCCCAAGGGGGGAGGGCTCAGCACAAAGGAAGTGAACTGTGGACAAAGATGGAGTGTTTGTGTCTCCACACCTGTGCCTTAATAAAATGAGAGATACAAGGTGAGGATGGGAGGTGTGTGTCTATTTCCACAGTCCTTGAGGGGGGGGGCAGGCAGCCTGCAACAGACACCCCCACACCCCCACTACCAACATTACAATGGGGATTCATCAGAGCTCAGGTCTCTTGGCTCCTGCAGGATGATACCCGCTCACTGGGGGGAATCTCTTTGCTTCAGCCACTATTATACCCCACCACTCCATCCATAGGGCAGGGTTCAGCTATTCTCTACCATCATTTAATTCTTGTCAGCGCTTACAGTGTTACTCCTTCATTCATTCATTAATTGCATTTCTATCCCCCTATTTTTTCTCCAAGGAGCTGAAGGTGGCGCACATGGCAGGTTCCCCCCCTTCCTAATTTAATCCCCACAACAACCCTGTGAGGTAGGTTGGGCTGCGAGGCAGTGACCAGCCCAAGGTCACCCCGTGAGCTTCACAGCCAAGTGGGGATTTGAGCCCTTGCCTCTCAGGCCCAAGTCCCACATGCGAACCACTGCACAGCGCCTGCTTTTAACACCAGCTTGCTCTTTAAAGCTATTAAATTTATAGACTGCCTTCATCCATAGATCTCAAGTTCACACCATAAAAATACAAGATAAAAACACAAAATATATAATAAAAGTAAGAAAAAAACCTGATGACTCCCCCCCGCACAAAACACATTATTATTATTATTATTATTATTATTATTATTATTATTATTATTATTTGTACCCCGCCCATCCGGCTGGATTTCCCCAGCCACTCTGGGCGGCTTCCAACAAAAATCAAATACATTAAAATACCACACATTAAAAGCTTCCCTAAACAGGGCTGCCTTCAGATGTCCTCTAAATATCTAGCTGCTTTCTGGTGTCTCCTAAATGTCTGGTAGTTGTTTTTCTCTTTGACATCTGGTGGGAGGGAGTTCCACAGGGCGGGCGCCACCACCGAGAAGGCCCTCTGCCTGGTTCCCTGTAACCTCACTTCTCTCAGGGAGGGAACCGCCAAAAGGCCCTCGGAGCTGGACCTCAGTGTCCGGGCTGAATGATGGGGGTGGAGACGCTCCTTCAGGTATACAGGACCGAGGCCGTTTAAAAGGATAAAGGATGTTAGTCAGCCACAGGCCTGGTGGAAGAGGAACCTTTTCACCTGGCACCTGAAGGTGTATAATGAAGGTGCCAGGCGGGCCTCCCGAGGCAGAGCATTCCACAAACCGCAGGAAAGGCCTGTTCTTGTGTTGTCCTCCTGACGTCCCGCTGCTGGCATGGTGCTCCTGGTTGGAGGCGGAAGCGGGTGGCAGAACTGTCTTCCCACATTTCATAAAAGGAACTTTTGCTCCTGGTTCCCATAAGCTGCAATATGTTTTTGACTGGGCAGGGAGGAGGAGGAGGGTGGCAAGCCGAGAGCCATTTTCTACTGCCCAAAGCTGTAGGGCTGGAAGATGGCAAGAATTTGTTTTAATTTAAAAAAAAAACCACACACAATACACAGCCCTCTTCTGTCTTCAAAGCAAGCTTGGCTCTCTTTATCTTCCCACCCTACATACACCCAAAACCAGGCATCTTGTTTACAGTACAAAAAGTGGGTCTCTGTACTGGGCCCCGAGACTTGAGGTACGGCTCAATAGACTTGAGATTTGCAAGCGGGTATGTGTAAGAGATGCAGGCGCTGGGGCTGCACCCCCACAGGAGGCATGGCTGATGTCCTTTGCCCCCCCCCCCATCCAGCTGGTAGAGTGACTGCTTTGGTATCCCTTTATTTTCCTCCAAGGAACTGAAGGTGGCATACACAACGACCCTGTGAGGTGGGTCTCCCAAGCCCTAGTCTGCCCCTCTAACCACGACACCACTCTGGCTCTCAGTGCCCAATGGTGGTTGCCAACGCCAGATGGTCATAGAGAACATGAAAGAGGAGAGGAGCACCGTCTGCTAAGCTCAGGGTGCGATCATCTCTGTGCCATGCATGCTGGAGCTTAGCCCTCTGACTTCCAGGCAGAACAGAGTCGCTCTGCACTTTTTACCAGTCAACCGCCTTGAGGGGAGCTCTGTCACTGCACCCCCTTATAATAATAAATTATTTCTACCCCACCCATCTGGCTGGGTTTCCAGCAGAAGGTTAAAAATGCATTAAAACATCAAGTCATTAAAAACTTCCCTAAACAGGGCTGCCTTCAGATGTCTTCTAAATGTCATATGCCTAGTCACAGGTAGGTAGCCGTGTTGGTCTGCCATAGTCAAAACAAAATAAAAAAATTCCTTCCAGTAGCACCTTAGAGACCAACTAAGTTTGTTCTTGGTATGAGCTTTCGTGTGAAGTGTGCATGCACACGAAAGCTGATACCAAGAACAAACTTAAGCAAAGACATCACCTTGCCGACAAAGGTCCGTATAGTTAAAGCTATGGTTTTCCCAGTAGTAATGTACGGAAGTGAGAGCTGGACCATCAAGAAGGCTGATCGCCGAAGAATTGATGCTTTTGAATTATGGTGCTGGAGGAGACTCTTGAGAGTCCCATGGACTGCAAGAAGATCAAACCTATCCATTCTCAAAGAAATGAGCCCCGAGTGCTCACTAGAAGGGCAGATCCTGAAGTTGAGGCTCCAGTACTTTGGCCACCTCATGAGAAGAGAAGACTCCCTAGAAAAGACCCTGATGTTGGGAAAGATGGAGGGCACAAGGAGAAGGGGACGACAGAGGATGAGATGGTTAGACAGTGTTCTCAAAGCTACTAACATGAGTTTGACCAAACTGCGAGAGGCAGTGAAGGATAGGCGTGCCTGGCGTGCTCTGGTCCATGGGGTCACGAAGAGTCGGACACGACTGAAAGACTGAACAACAACAACAAGGTGCTACTGGAAGGAATTTTTATTTTGTTTTGTCATATACCTAGTTGTTTATTTCTTTGACATCTGGTGGGAGGGAGTTCCACAGGGCGGGCGCCACCACCGAGAAGGCCCTCTGCCTGGTTCCCTGTAGCTTTGCTTCTCGCAGGGAGGGAACCGCCAGAAGGCCCTCGGCGCTGGATCTCAGTGTCCGGGCTGAACGGTGGGGGTGGAGACGCTCCTTCAGGTATACTGGATCAAGGCCATTTAGGGCTTTCAAGGTCAGCACCAACACCTTGAATTGTGCTCGGAAACGTACTTGGCTGCTGTGGGAAGGGGCTCTGCCTTCAAAGAAGGGTCGGGTTCTCAAACTGGGCTGGCTCTTGCCTGCCCCCATATCCCCCTGAAAAGTTGATCCTGAGGACATGGAATGGGCCACCCTTAACATTTCGGTTGGCCAGAGGAGACCCCCACCCCACCCCTTGCTTGCTCACCTGTGCGACTTCCAGGATCTCAGTTGCTGAGTTTGGAGTCCAGCGTTTCGCTCTTGGTCTGTGGACCCAATTGGGAGAGACAGGAGGGTGAGTGAACCAGCCCTACCATTTTACTGTTGCCCCTGGATTCCACCTGGCAGCACCCCAGGAAGCAGTGGGGAGCCCCTGCCCTGGCTCCACTGTCTTCCCCCGCCCCCCAAAGCCCAGGGGAGAGAGAAGCCGCTTCACCCAGCAGCAAGGAGGGTAGCCTGAGAACCTTAAGAACCACCTGGTGGCTCGGGCCATCGGACCATCTAGTCCAGCATCCTCTTCTCACAGTGGCCAAATACCCATAAGAAACTAAGACAGATAGACTGCCTCTGGAATTGGAGGTTCTGTAAGAGCATAGGAAGAGCCTGCCACATCAGGCCAATGGCCCATCTAGTCCAGCATCCTGTTGGCTGACCATATGCCCGTGGGAAGCCTGCAAGCAGGATCTGAGCACATGAGCATCGCTCTCCCTTCCTGTGGCTTCCAGCACCTGTTTCAGATTGTGAAGGCAGAGCAGAGCCATCCTGGCTAGTAGCCATCAATAGCCCTCTCCTCCTCCATGAATTTGTCTCATCCTCTTTTCAAGCCATCCAAGTTGGTGGCCGTCCCTCTCTCATGTGGCAGGGAGTTCCACTGTTTATGAGCTGCGTGAAGAAGCGCTTTCTGTGCTGGCAAGGTTTTTGATGGAGCTGGGCCTCTGGAAAAGCTGTAGAAAAGGGTTGAGGCGAGAAGAAGCCCTTGGGGCTTCTCCAGAGGGAGAGCCGGCTACAAGTGGCAGGTAAGCAGATTCTGGAAAAATAGGAGGCTGAAGAGCAGGGCAGCGGCAAAGGATCCATGGCCTCCAAGCCTGGAGACCGGGCGAAAGGGGAGGTGGCAGTTCATTCCCAGCCAAGTCAGTGGTGCCAGGGAAGTGGAGGCCAGCCGGGAGCTTGCTTACCTGAGCTGCAGGTGAATTGCACAGACGCTTGCAAAGCGCTCCCCTCACCTGCAAGAAACGGACAGTGACTCCTGAGGCCATCGGAGGAACACGCATTTGGCAGTCCTGGCCACAAACCCACCACCCTCTGTTAGGGAGTTTTTGCAGTGTGAACAAGCATCCCTTTCACTTCTCCATTTGCATGTCCTGTCCTGGGGGGGTCATCTGTCCAGTTTCCATCACCATTTTTGTGATTGTGTTGTTTTAAACTGTTTTCAAAGTTCTCACCTGCCCTGGGGAATGAATGATCAGCCACAGTGTTGTTTTTTTTAAAAAAAGGAGCGAAATCAACTGGGTGGCGTTGAAAGGCAGCAAGCGGCCTGCAGAGACCACTTGTGGGTCACAGCCCCTGCCCCAGAGATGCAGAAGAAGGTTTCTTTTCCCCTAAGTGCATCTGCCACCCCCATTGTGGGGTCTCAGTGACCGGTGCTTGGACTGGCATAGGTCCCTCTCTCCTTTGTGCTTGGAACAGTCTCCACATCCACCCCCCTCCAGGTCTCTGAGACCCTCCTGGTTGAAAAAAATAAATAAAACAAAACACTGCCGCTTTGGGGAGGGGGTGCTGCTTACCTTCTTGTCCATGAGGCATCCAAAAATAAGAATGAAGACCCCCTGCAACAGAAGAATGTTGCTTAGCAAAGACCCTTCAACAGTCTTAAACAAAATACGTCAGAGTTAAAAAGATCAGGGTTCCGTCTTCCCCCAAAAAGCTCAACAACTTTGACCTGAACCAGTTGAGTAGATCGCAGTCTCTTGGGAGTTGGCCACCCCTGTCCTATCTTTAACCAGCTCCTTCAACCGCTCCTCATCAGGCTTGGTTTCCAGACCCTTGATCATCTTGGTCGCCCTCCTCTGCCCACCTTCCAGCTTGTCAATATCATTCTTAAATGGTGGCACCCAGAACCGGACACAGGACTCTAGGTGGGGGTCTGACCAAGACAGAATAGAGTGGGACTTTTCTTGATCTGGACACTATACTTGATGTAGCCTAGAATAGCATTCGCTGCCAAGGAGTGTGGTGGAGTCTCCTTCTTTGGAGGTCTTTAAGCGGAGGCTTGACAGCCATTTGTCAGGTATGCTTTGATGGTGTATCCTGCTTGGCAGGGGGTTGGACTGGATGGCCCTTGGGGTCTCTTCCAACTCTAGGATTCTATGAACACTACATCCACAGCATTCCCCTGATCCACCAAGCTGGTAACTTTTATCGAAGAAAGAAAGGAGATTCGTTTCGCAGGACTTGTTTTTGAGAAACCCACCTACCTGTTACCCGGCTTCCGAGCCAACCTGTGTGGCAGCACTCTGACTCCCAGTTACACAAACGCGCGCACACCATTACCTTGGCCCTGCTCCACACCCACCTGGAGTGAATTGAGGATGGTAAACATGTAATGGGTGAACTGCGAGGCATCCGTGGTCATGGTGATGACGCCCAGTCCCCAGGTCAGCCCGAAGGCGGGCGTGAGGATGAGCAGGGCCTTGAAGATGCTGACCAGAGCCTTCCACTCCTCCCCCTGGGGCCCCTCGGACACCGAGGGCCTCATGAGTTTCAGCAGCACCACGAAGAGGATGAGCGCGTTGGCCGAGACGACGGCCAAGACGGGCACGGAAAAGGCGTAGATGGCTTTGCTGTGGGAGGAGAGCCAGCAGACGGTCCGCTGGAGATAGCCCCCCCGGGGGAGGAAGGCGGCCACGGTGGCCACGGCGATGGCGAAGGGGCACAGGTAGCCCAGCGAGAGCATGGAGGGCAGGGCGGAGCGGGTGCTCAGCTGGTGGAAGACGAAGACCAGCTGGTGGAAGAGCATCAGGGCCTGGACCAGCATCCAGAAAAACATGGCCAGGTAGCAGAAGTGGGTGAAGAAGGCGGCCGCCACGCACAGCTTGCTCTCGGGGTCGGCCTCCAGCCGAGAGGCGCCCAGGAACCAGAAGCTGCCCATCAGCAGGGACAGGGCGATGTTGACCAGCGTGGTGTAGCGGAAGTAAGCCACCTGGGAGACGGGAGAAGGCTGGTCAGGGTGACAGGGGGCCAGGAAGGCCTCAGGGGGCCGGTTTGCAAAGGGACCCCCAAAGGTCATGTGGCCCAACCCCGCAACGAGGAAATCACACAGCTGAAGAATCCCTGATAGGTGGCCACCTCCAATGAAGGAGAGTTTAATAGCGCTGTGCTGTTTTTGTATTGTCTGTATTTTAATAGGTTTTTTTATATTGTTTTAATTCTGTTAGAGTTTAATTACTTTTTAATGATTATCTTTGATATGTTTTTAGCTTTTTGTACTTTATCTGTGCTGTTTAAATTTGCACAAGTCTCCTTGAGTCCCAGACTGTGAAAAGGGTGGGATATTAATAATAGTAGTAGTAATAATAATAATAATAATAATAATAATAATAATAATAATAATAATATGCATTGCAATACATTGCAGGAGCTTGGAGTAGATGACCCCTCGTGGTCCCTTCCATTTCTACAATTCTGTGATAATAAGTGGCTTGGCTCACTTGTATGAGTCACCCAGAGCAGCTCGGCTGCACCTCCCTTTCAAAAGTGCCCTTGCTGTCCCTGGGGGCCTGGAGGTGGGAGCTGCCCTGCCTTGCAGCGTATGAAAGACTTCATCCGGACCCCTTTAAGACCATAAGAACACGAGGAGCCTGGTGGATCAGGCCGATGGCCCCTCTTTTCTCATAGTGGCCAAGCAGATGCCCTTTATGGGAAACTCGCAAGCAGGATTCGAACACAAGATCCCTCTTCCCTCCTGCAGCTCCCAGAAGCATTGCTACTTCTGATTGTGGCGGCAGGGCAGAGCCATCCTGGCTTGGAGCCATTGACCGCCCTCTCCATGAAGCCACCCAAGTGCGTTGCCCTCACTGCCTCCTGCGGCAGGGAGTTCCATAGATTACGTCTGCACTGCACGGAGAAGGACCTTCTTTTATTCATCCTGAATAATCCAGCTTTTCTCCATCCACTGTCTCCCTGCCATGCATGACTTAAAAAAAAACCCTTCTACCATGCCTTTCCCCAATGCCGGATTTACGTATAAGCTAAACAAGCTATAGCTTAGGGCCCCACTCTCTTGGGGGCCCCAATGAAAATTAAAGGAGGGGACTGGATGTACATTTCCAAAACATAAGATAAAAAACTAATAAAATAAAACCTACATACGGCAACCGTGTTTTGTGTTGTGTTGTGTAGGCTCCTATGATGTAAGTCATTCTCCCTAAAATATCACTGCTTTGCTCCTTTCTATATATAGGGTGCCTACATTCTGCATGGGCTGCTTGCATGGCAACATATGCAAATGGCTTGAGATACCTATGAGGTCCATAAATTACCATATACTGTAGCATATATTCAGCACAAAAAACTAGGGTTGCCAGGTGTCCACTATTTGAGTGGCTGGTCCACTTTTTCACATTATGTTCACTATTTTTTTTCACAAAAATAGTGGACATTTTTTTATTCAAAAGCTTTATGATGAAATGGTATTTTAATGCATGTTAAAATGTTTGTAAGAAAATATATAATTTAATTTAATTTACCCCCCCCCCCCACTTGTCCACTGTTTTTTTGGAAGCAGACATGGCAACACTACAAAAAACAGGGACAATTTGTTGTTGACAAAGGACAGCTGGACATAGAAAGGGCCCCATTACCTTCAGGAGCTTAGGGCCTCATCAAACCTGAATCCGGCCCTGCCTCTCCCCCCCCCCCCAACTCAAAACTCCCAAACGCTGCAGCCCGTTTGTCTCTCACCTTGTTCTTCACCACCGAAGTCCAGACGAGGTAGTAGATGGCGAGGGTGGCGATGAGAGCCAGGATTGAGGCGCAGACCCCGAAGGTGCCCAGGAAGGTGAGGGCAAAGCTGTTTGGCACAGGATGGGCAGACATGAGAATGGAGAAGGACGTCAGGTGGCGGCAGGTGCACTTGGTGGCGGTTTCGGCGCCGGAGGCCTGGCACCCCTCGGCTGACCAGCCGCCGACCCTGCCGTGCAGGCTGTGGTCCCAGAACACACACTGCGCCACCCCCTCCTCCTCCTCGTCCTCCTCCTGCCGTCCGCCGGTGTCGTTCCAGTGGCCAAAGGTCATCTCCACCTCCACCTGCGAGACGCTCCCGTTGGAAGCCGTGACGGAGTTGGACATCAGTAAGCTGCCCAGCCTGGCCTTGGCGCCACGGCTGCCTGGCAGGATTCTGCCCAGCTTCTTCAGCGCCAGGCTGGTGACGGTGATGTTCTCTCCGCAGCGCAGCAACTCCTCCTCCTCGATGTGGATGCGGAGAGGGGGGTCCGTGTCAAAGCCCTTGTTGAAGTCCTCGAACTCAGGGCCCATCTGGGCGCTCTGGAGCTCAATGTTGGGGAGCGTCAAGTTGTAAGGGCTGCCCGAGGGCGGCAGGAGGAGGCTGGCGAGGTTCTCGATGGACTGCAGGAGTCTGGAAGCGGCCGACGGGCTCAGGGCTTCCACCGCAGACCACTCCGGCCCCGGGTCTACGTCCAGCATCGTGTTGGCAGCAGCCAGAAAATTCTGAAAGCAGAAGGAGGCATTTCCTCATTAACCTTGGTCACGCTTAGAAGTGTAGAAGAGTTGGACGGGACCCCCAAGGGTCATCTAGCCCAACCCCCTGCAATGCAGGCGTTGCAGCTGACCAAATCCCTGGCCAATGGCCAAGCCTTGCAGTGAGAGGTGGTCAAGGAATCAGTGAGCGAACTTTCCCTGGGGTGAGGCTGGGGGCTCCCTCCCTATTCCAGGGTGACCCACTGAGACGACTGCCTCCTTATGTATGTATTTATTTCACAAAATGTATAAACAGCATGATTGTTGTCGTCCTCCAAAGCAACGACTCTACTCCAAACTTAAAAATGGAAAGCGTAATGCTGGTGGTCAACAAAAGAGGTTCAAAGACTCTTTGAAGGCAAATCTTTTAAAATGTAGTATAAACACCGACAACTGGGAAACACTGGCCTGCGAGCGCTCCAGTTGGAGAACAACCTTTATCAAAGGTGTCCTGGGCTTTGAAGACACTCGAACTCAGGACGCAAGAGAGGAAAGCATGCTTGGAAATCCACACCATGATCAACTCCTGCCCGGAAACCAATGTCCCCACTGTGGAAGGATGTGTGGATCCAGAATTGGCCTCCACAATCACTTAGGGACTCACTTTTAAAACCATATTTATGGAAGACCATCTTACCCGGCCACTAGGGATCACCAAAGAAGAAGAAAACAAACAAACCAAAATGAAAGCACTTTGCAAGCAAGATAAAACAATAATGTTATCAACAAGATAAATTAACAAACAATAATTTAAAACTTTCAAAAAGTTAAGGAAACGACAGACGAAATGCAGATTAAAACTCACTCCAGCTTTCTAAACGTCTGGGTAAGCTAAGTGAGAATGTTCTTAGCAGGTGCCTAAAAGATGCAGGGAAGACACCAGCCTGATATCAACAGGCAGGGAGTTCCAAAGTTTAGGTGCTGCCACACTAAATGTTCTTACTATGGCAAGTCCTTAAAGAAATGGGAGTGGCGGATCACCTCATTTGTCTCCTGAGAAATCTCTATGTGGGACAAGAAGCTACAATTAGAACTGGATATGGAACAACTGAGATGGTTGGACAGTGTTCTTGAAGCTACTAACATGAGTTTGGCCAAACTGCGAGAGGCAGTGAAGGATAGGCGTGCCTGGCGTACTCTGGTCCATGGGGTCACGAAGAGTCGGACACGACTGAACGACTGAACAACAACAACAACAACAACAACATGGAACAACTGATTGGTTCAAAATTGGGAAAGGAGTACGACAAGGCTGTATATTGTCTCCCTGCTTATTTAACTTATATGCAGAATTCATCATGCAAAAGGCTGGACTGGATGAATCCCAAACCGGAATTAAGATTGCCGGAAAAAATATCAACAACCTCAGATATGCTGATGACACTACCTTGATGGCAGAAAGTGAGGAGGAATTAAAGAACCTTTTAATGAGGGTGAAAGAGGAGAGCGCAAAATACGGTCTGAAGCTCAACATCCAAAAAACTAAGATCATGGCCACTGGTCCCATCACCTCCTGGCAAATAGAAGGGGAAGAAATGGAGGCAGTGAGAGATTTCACTTTCTTGGGTTCCATGATCACTGCAGATGGTGACAGCAGTCACGAAATTAAAAGACGCCTGCTTCTTGGGAGAAAAGCAATGACAAACCTAGACAGCATCTTAAAAAGCAAAGACATCACCTTGCCGACAAAGGTCCGTATTGTTAAAGCTATGGTTTTCCCAGTAGTAATGTACGGAAGTGAGAGCTGGACCATCAAGAAGGCTGATCGCCGAAGAATTGATGCTTTTGAATTATGGTGCGGGAGGAGACTCTTGAAAGTCCCATGGACTGCAAAAAGATCAAACCTATCCATTCTCAAAGAAATCAGCCCTGAGTACTCACTAGAAGGGCAGATCCTGAAGTTGAGGCTCCAGTACTTTGGCCACCTCATGAGAAGAGAAGAATCCCTAGAAAAGACCCTGATGTTGGGAAAGATGGAGGGCACAAGGAGAAGGGGACGACAGAGGATGAGATGGTTGGACAGTGTTCTCAAAGTGACTGGCATGAGTTTGGCCAAACTGTGAGAGGCAGTGAAAGATAGGGGTGCCTGGCGTGCTCTGGTCCATGGGGTCACGAAGAGTCGGACATGACTGAACGACTAAACAACAAATTATTATTATTATTATTATTATTATTATTATTATTATTATTATTATTAATAATTTTATATGCCACCCCCTCTGAGTGTGGCACCTGTAATCGTGCCAATTCCACCGATCGAAGTGGTCTAGCGGATGTATGCAGGGAAAGGTTATCTCATGAGTAAACTGGTCCCAATGTAAGGGCTTTATATGCCAACAGTAACCTACTGAACTTGGCCCAGTAGCCAATCAGCAGTCAGTGCAGATCCCTGAGGACTGGGGTTGCTGTGCTGACGAGGCCTCCCTCCTGCCAGCAATTGTGCTGCAGCATCCTGCACTAATTGCAGCTTCCGGATCAAGCCCGAGGAAAGCCCTCCGTCCTCGAGTGCTGTGCAGGGATCCCTCCTTGAAGCCCTTCCCTCCCTGGGCGCTGCTACTCACAGACACAACGCTGCTCTCCAGGCGCATCTGGGCTCCCAGAGCCACCTCCGAGATGATGTCCATGGTGTCGAGGACAGCCAGGAGGTCCCGGGGGTTTCTGCCCTGGATGTTCCCGGACTCCGCCTCTGCCTTCAGCCAGTCTATCATCCAAGGGACCTCGGTTTGGGGGCTGCCCAACCCTGCCTGGAGCAGCTGCACACAAACAGAGCAGCGAGAGAGCATTAGACCGAGGGAGGCTTCCTATGGAACTCATTGCCACTGGATGCCACAATACCCACTGGCTGTTAAAAAAATACAAGCCGGAACGTATGTGCAGAGGTGGGCGGTCGAGAACATAAAGGTTGTGCAAACGAAGAAGAGGAGGCTGAAAGGAGATATGAGAGCCATCTTCAAATATCACGCGGAAATCACTTTGAGGTGTTTTTTCACTTTATTACAAGCTCTACTGAAAAATGTAAAAATAATTACCAACCATACGATAATCTTTATTGTCATTGTCCCATACGGAATAACGAAATTAAAGCCTTGTATGCAGTAATGATGATGATGATGATAATAATAATAATAATAATATTTTACACCCCACCCATGTGGCTGGTTTTTTATTTTTATGATTGGATGGAAATGGTTAAAGTTAATATGTATAATTTCTTGTAAAACTAATAAAAATAAAATAAAAAGGAAGAAGTAGTAAGAGCAACCATTTAGGCTCAAGATTGGGACTGATATCGTTTCCCATTGATAGCAGCAGAGCTAACACGGGAACAGGTACAAGGGGTTGGCCTCTAATGATGGCTGACAATGGAGACATTCAGGTCCACAAATCTTGAAGCAACAGAAATTCCACCCCACCTGGAGGAATGTGCCTTTAAGCTTGCATCCTGCCCAGCAGAAGGGCGAGAGAGTACAGTTATCTCTTGAAAGGCTTTTTAAAAAAACAAAACAATACCAAGCGGTGTATAAGTTTAGCGAAATAAATAAATAACACGCTGTCCAGGGCTTGGTATAACAACACAAGAGTCTTTAACCTGGCCTGGTAGCATAGGGATGCCCTCTGCCCACCTCAATTCAAGAGAAGCCCAGAAGAATTCAATAAGAACATTGGCAGGATCATTGTAATAGCCTTTAAAGAAGATGAACAAATGAGCAAGCTAGGTTAATTTGGATATGCAGAAGATATTAAAAATAAATTAAAGGAACCGCAGAAAGAGGGGAAAGGAAGTCACATTTTGAAAGTATATATATATACACACACACACTTTTCAGATTTATACATTTCACTGAATTAACAATCATTTTAACATTTCAAAATGTGACTTCCTTTCCCCTCTTTCTGCATTTCCTTTAATTTATTTTTAATATCTTCTGCATATCCAAATGTGGCGCTGTGGTCTAAACCACAGAGCCTAGGGCTTGCCGATCAGAAGGTTGGTGGTTCGAATCCCCGCGACGGGGTGAGCTCCCGTTGCCCAGTCCCTGCTCCTGCCCACCTAGCAGTTCGACAGCACATCAAAGTGCGAGTAGATAAATAGGTACTGCTCCGGCGGGAAGGTAAACGGTGTTTCTGTGCGGCTGCTCTGGTTCGCCAGAAGCGGCTTAGTCATGCTGGCCACATGACCCGGAAGCTGTATGCCGGCTCCCTCGGCCAGTAAAGCGAGATGAGTGCCGCAACCCCAGAGTCGTCCGCGACTGGACCTAACGGTCAGGGGTCCGTTTACCTTTACTCAGTGGCGTAGCTAGCCTCTGCGCTGCTGGGGGCGGCAGCAGCGCAGAGGCACCCCCCTGGGGGAGGGGCACGAGTGCGTCGTGACGTCATCATGACGTCACGACGCACGTGGATGCAGAAAGGGGGGGATTTCCCCCTTTCCGAGGCTTTTTTTCGGCGGGGGGTGGTGACCAGCGGGGAGGGGGTGACAAGTTTGACACCCCCCCTCGCGGGTCCGACCCCCCCCCGCCGAAAAAAAGCGGCGGAAAGGGGAAAAAGAAGCAGAGCAGGGCTTGAATGCGCCCTGCTCTGCTTCCTTTCCCCCCCCTCCCAGCGTTTTTTTCGGCGGGGGGGTGGTGGCCAGCGGGGAGGGGGTGTCATGCCAGCGTGACACCCCCTCCTCGCTGCCCCCCCCCGCCGAAAAATAGCCACTGGAAGGGGGAAAAGGCGACATGCCCCGTTCGGGTCTGCCCGTTGGGGCGGGGTGGGAGGGGCCGGCCAAAGTGTCACCCCTCCTCCCCTGGAACTAAGGGCGGCCTGCCCCCCCCTTGCGACGCCCCTGCCTTTACTATATACTTTTAAGAAGAGAGAAGCCCAGAAGAATCCACCCCTTACCTGGGCCTCGTGCAACCCAGACAGCAGTCGGTGATTCGTGCAGCTGTCTTGGACATATTCCCAGGTCCCTCCAGGAGAGCAGGACCGGAGCATCTTTCCATCGGTACCCTTGGGACACAGGAGCTCAGCCACCTGTCCTGCCTTCGTGGAATCCCACCTGCCTGTAGAGTTCTCGCCTGGGCAGAAGCGATCTCCAGCTGTGGCGCAAGAAACATACACGCACAGGCAGGAACAGCCATCATGGAACATTTCTAGCTCTCAAAGGAGCGACAGAAATGCACAGACTCTCTGGGTGCCAGTTCCCCTGTCTCCCCGTCTCCCCTGTTACCTTGAATCGGGCCCACCGACACTGTGGTCTGCACGGATCCGAGGTGGTCGCTTTCAAACGTGCACTGATAGGCGGTGTCACCGCTGGGGCAGGAATTCAGGGTGAGGAAGTGGCAGAGTGGGTCTCTGTTGCCCCCCAGGCGAACTGCGGAGAGAGAGGGGGACCAGATGCTCAGGGCAGGGAAGGAAGGAAGGAAGGAAGGAAGGAAGGAAGGAAGGAAGGGAGGGAAAGATCTGGCAGAGGCACAGCTAGCATGGTGAAGGAGGCTTCTAGCCATGTTCTGCCTCCACATCGCTGAGCATCAGTTTCTGGAACCCTCAGGAGGAGAGAGTCCTGCTGTCCACTAAGGTCCAGCTTGTAGGCTTCCCATAATGGACACTTGGTCGGGCCCTGTGAGGACAGGATGCTGGGCCAACTTGGGCCTGATCCTGCAGGCTCCTCCGATGTTCCTTGGGGTTGTGATCCAGTCACACGGAAACAGGGACGGATTTAGGTTGGATGAGGCCCTGAGCTACTGAAGGTAACAGAGCCCTTGATGTGTCCAGCTCTCCTTTGTCAACAACAACTGATTGCTGTTTTTGGTGTTGAATATATGCTATATATGGTATCTAAAGCTATCTGCACATCACAAAATAGGTATTTTATCAAAGTAATCGTTGAACTGAAATACAATTGGAAATGTACACCCAGGGTTTTTTTTTCCTTTAATTTTTTTTTAGGGGCCCCAAAATACGTAAATCCAACACTGCACACGAACCTCGCGGTCAGCCAAACAGGCCTGTGTTCATACCCTCCAACACTCCTCAAATGAAACCGACCATTTTCAACTCCCCATATTTTGTCCCCCACCATGCAGAGCATTATGGGATGTAATCCAATGGAGCGGCCAAGTACAACATTACCTGTTTTGCTAGAGTGGTGATGCAGGGGAATGTTGGTCCAGCCAGTTTGAACTTCCTGTTACACCTGGTCTGGAGCATCCTTCCTTTGCAGGTGACCAGGAGGCGGGGTGACCTTTCTGGACCTGGTAAAAGGCCAAGTCCCGTAGCCCCACCTCCCTTCTATTTCGTCCTGCCTGCTTCCTGCTTCACCTGCACTGTACCTGGGTTATCTCCCAGATGGGGTAAACCTGTTCGTACATATTTGTAACTTTAAGCCTAAAGCCTGCCTTCCGGGATCACACTGTGCTCTGATTGTAAGTAAACTTCTTTGCGATACTTATGAATAAGACTGTGGCGTCTTTACTCTTTTAGGAGGGATTCAAAAGGGGTCTTACTGAAGGGGACAATTCCCTGTTGACAATTCCCTGTTGTGAAATGCTTTTTAATGCTTTTCTTTAGCCTGTTTAAATATATTCTTTTCATATATATTTGTGTATTGCTTTTACAAGCCTCTGTAAAGAAGAACAGTTTAAATTGACATGAGCAGAACAGGGGTCTCTCTGGGCAGTCTGCCAGAGTTGGCCAGAGTCTGCCAAGGTTAAAGATAAGCGCACAATGCACACTGTCTGGGGCTAGACAAAGAACAATATGGCTTAAGAGCTAAGAATAGCTTGAACACCCAGTCTGCAATACCAGAAAGGGGGAGAGCTTTCTTTCTAGAGTGTATTCCCAATATTAAGCTTTATACTCTAAGTATTCAGCTAGATAGTCCATTGAAGTTTGTTAGGGTATTTTATGACCCCTTGCTATTATTGTTATATTGTTTTAAGGCTTCTGTATTCTCTAAGTGTCTTGCTAGTTAATTGAAGTTATGCTTTCTTGTTGATTGGCAATCACAGGTGTTATGAATAGACTCAACCTTCAATAGACAATAGCATTTGTGTGCTCACAAGCTAGGTTCTATGTTGCTATCTTGTAGGAGGCTTGCCAAGAACAAACTCCCTTTTTACATTCTAATAATAATAATAATAATAATAATAATTTATTATTTATACCCCGCCCATCTGGCCGGGTCTCCCCAGCCACTCTCAGACGGGAGGCAGCTTTGGGAGGCTTGGGAGGCTGAACTCCTAGAAAACACGTGAACACTGAGCCAAGTTTCGAATTCCTACAGTCATGTATAAATTAAGCGCACACCAGTCTCTCGGTGTGCAGTCTGGCGAATTATTTGCCCTGCACCTTTTGCTTTGCATATGCAACCCAAAATAAACCTGTTGTATCCTGCATGGTGTTTTGCCTCTTTGTGTTCATGTTCCTGCACTCAAGAGCCTAGAATGGTCTTACATTACCAGGAAGTTTAGAACATATCTCAATCTGGGCAAGCCAGACTGAAGTGCTTATTGTCTTAAGAGACTCACGCGAGCTTGCAACCAGCTTCCTGATGCGTGATAGGGGAATGCATTCTGCTATATGAAGAAACTTGCTAGCGCGAGTTAGGAAAGATAATATTAATCAATATATCCTCTCCTGCTACCCACAACGTTCCCACAAGCATTTGCTCCACCACAACAGCAGCAGGACACAACACACACGTCCTCCACCCTCCTGAGAAAACCCCCGAATCCTGGTTTTATTTTCTTCTTTGGCAGATTCACAAAAACAAAAAAACACACAATTTTTTTTTTTTAGAAAGGGACAAGGTTAGGCGCACATGGCATTTTTAGAAAACCAAGGCTCCTTGCGCTCTACTCTGTGCTGGGCGGCAGCGGGAGAAAAAGGGGTCCTTCTGGGATCAGATCAGAAGCTGTAATGGCTTTGGTCATTCCGGGACTCTCCCTGGGAAATAGGGACACTTGGAGGGCATGCAGGTTTGCTCCGTGCCTGGAGGGAATCCGTGGCCGTTGGCCACACAATGGCTTTGTTCCCCCTCAACTGTTGGAGGCAAAAATGCCGCTTCTAAATGCTGGCAAACCCAAGAGGGGGAAGCTTCTGCTGCGCTCAGGTCCTGCTTGCAACTCTGTGGGGAGGGAGTTCCACAATTTGGGGGCCGCCACCGAGAAGGCCCACCACATCTGGGCCAAACACACGCATGAACTTCCGAGGGGGGGAGAACTACCAGGAGGGGCCCCCCTCTGCTATCTTAACACCCTCCTTGCGAGGTTGCATCACCCCACATGCACCCACAAGACCCCTGCGATCAGCAGAACTGGCAATACTCCCAGCGCCACATTAAACCTGCTTCCCACTTGCAAGAACTTGGTTGTTTAGTGTGGCAGCACTTACACTTTGGAACTCCCTGCCAATTGAGATCAAGCAGGTGTCTGAAAACATCTTTGCTTCAGCTAGCCTTCCCAGATGCCGAGAAAGTTGTGAATCTTAATCTGTTTTAGTCTTTTAATTTTTGTATGTTTAAAAGTATTGCATTTCCCCCCCTTGTTTTATCCTTTTGTAAACCACTTTGAGTTTCCGTTGTTGTTTGTTTACCATCCAGCCGTGCATTAATTTTATGAAATAAATAAAAACAGCTGCGCAGAATGCCCACCCCAGGCTGACAGGCCTCACCAGCCGCTCCCTCTCCTCCCCTCACCCACCTGGGTCTGGGGCACCTGGATTCCACGATGCCCTGAGCTCTCCTCCTCTGTTCCGGACGCAGCACTGCAGAGTCAGGCCCTCAGGGGAGCTGCAGTTCATGGAGAGCTGCGACCGTGTCTGGACGAGGTCTGCCGCGACGAGGGGAATGATCACCTCCTTGGTCAGCTCGTGCATGGCGTTTTCGTACAAGTAGCGGCAGATGTATTTTCCTGCAGGAGACACATGTCAGAACTGGGAGCCAGAATCCTAGAACTGCAGAGTTGGAAGGGGGTCCCCCAATGGGCATCTAGCCCAACCCCAGGCAGTGCAGGCATCGCAGCTCTCGGAAGTTCTCTCCTGGCGTGGAAATGGGAATCACGGGCCACCCCTGTGTGCGGGCAGTGGAGGACAGGTTGGAGGTTTTGAAGCAGAGGTTGGACGGCCATCTGTCAGGGACGCTTCAGTTGAGATTCCTGCATTGCAGGGGGTTGGACTAGATGACCATTGGGGTCCCTTCCCACTCTGAAGTTCTATGCTTTTAATACGATACAATAAATAAGATGCAGTCCTTCTATTTCAGTTCAACACCAGAGCCTCGCCCGCCCACCACGGACGGACACATGGGCGTAGTCGGGATTTATGGGGGGGGGAGAACCTCAGTTATTGTTACAGTGGCACCTTGGTTCTCAAACAACTTGGAACCCAAACACTGCAAACCCGGAAGTAAGTGTTTCCGGTTTGCAAACTTTTCCCGGAAGCTGAACGTGCTCCCTTTTGAGTGCCACGCTTCCGTTTGGAGTGTTTCCCTGAGGTCTGTCTGTTTTTGCTATTTATTTGGCATTTTGAGTTTTTGTGGCTCTTTTTTGTTTTGTTTTTGTGACTGCGTGGAACCCAGTTCAGCTACTGATTGATTGATCGTGTGTGTGACTGCAGTACACTGTGTATTGCTTTCATTTTATGGATTGCTTTCATTTTATGGCACCGGTTAGGTGCCGAGTCAATGGCGGACGGGAGTCCGACGGCTCCGTCCTCCGTTAGGCGATAGGGATCTCCGTGCCTGCGCCACGGGTCCCTTAAAGCCACGGGAAGAGCGTCCCGTGGACCGACGGCTTCGTGGGTCCCAGACGTGCTGTCTCCGCTCCTGATTTACCCTCGTAAGGGGGAGAATCGGGTGAGCGGAGCCCCAGCACGGGACTGAAGAAGCGACTGCCTGCGGAGGATCAAAGCAGCGATCCCGCCAGACTTGAGCACCCGGCACTTCCTACATAGAAACTTCCAAAGAAACTCTGTAAGTTAAAATACTGGATTATTCTACAAGTTTAAAGAGCACTGCTTGCAGAGGAAACTTTAAAAGGAAGCCTGTTCCCTTTGAACTGTTTGCGCGAGCTTGGTAGCGCTAAAAGATCAAAGCCGCGGCTAACGGGAAAGTTTTGCGAACTCTGCCAAACTTTTTAAAAGTGATTTAAAAGTTGTTTAAAGTTTGTTTAAAGACCCAAAAACAGTTGATATGGCAAAAGAAGAAGCCCCTCACCCTCTGGATTAGGATTCCGGGTCAGTAGCGGGCTGGGATATATTGTTGCCATTTTTTCTTTGTTGGTGTTTCAGTGTTACAGTGACTGTTTACCAGTGGAGATACTTTGACTCTTTTGCAGCCAGATACAAGCTATTTTATAGACTTGGTGGTTACATTGCAAGTGAGAAACAGATACTGACTTGGGCTATTTAAAATAGACTCTTCTTGGCTTTAAGGAACTTATAACTTTTGAAAAATCTGAACTCTTGCCTAAAAGTTGGATCACTGGACTGTTGTGGATTCCTGGCTCAGCAGCCTCTTTGTTCTCAGAAGCTAGCTGCAGGCCACCTGGTGTTTATTTTTGGGACTGTTGGTCCTCTGCTGTGAATGTCTGAGATTGTCACTACAGCAACTGGAGTGACCTTGAGATTACAGTTACAGAGCCCACAGGGAATGGAACTTAGATCTAAAGGAACTGGCTCTGAAAAAAGGAAAGGCTCTGTTTCCTTAACCCTGCAGGAACAAATGGAGAAACTGGTTGCAAGTGTTGCAGAAATAGCAGCAGGTTTGAAAAGTGTCACCGATGGGTTAAAGCAAACACAAGAATCGGTGAACACCATTGGTGCATCAGTGAATACCACAGTCAACTCTGCAATTGAAAAACTCCAAGTGGATATTAAGGCTGATATTAAAACCTCTACCCAGATTTTAGAAAAATCAATTGGTCAAATTGAGGAAAATGTAAAAAAGAACAGAGAAGAAATTAATAAAATTGGGCAGGAGGTGACCACGTTAAAAAAGGACTCTGAGGAAATCAAAGTGGTCAGAGAAAAAATAAAAAAGGTGGAGGAAAAATTGGACAATTTAGATTTGGAGCAGCTAGAAAATATTGGAACACGGCAGAGAACTGTGGAAGAGTCTCTCGCTTTTCTGCAACTACACCAGAGGGAAGGAAACATAAGAATAAGGGGTCTTCCAGAATTGGAGGGGGAAGACCTAAAAGCCTATATTGTGGAACTATTTTCAACTTTTTGGGAGTTAGAAGAGGTGAATGTCTCAGCACGCATAGTGAAGGCCTTCAGATTTGGACCAAGAAGCTCCAGAGGAAAGAAAAGCACTAAAACAGTCAGTGACTGTTTGATTGTGCTGCATGATAGACACGACAGAGATTATTTTCTGGATTTACACTACAGAAACAACCTGGTGGTACAGCAGAACAAAGTAATTTTTTATAAGGATATCCCCAGATTTTTTTTGGAAAAAAGAGCTCCCTATAACGACCTGGTGACGGAGCTAAGAAGAAGAAAAATCTCCTTCAGTTGGGAATTTCCAGAAGGCCTGGCATTTACGTTTGAAGGGAAAAAGATAAAAATAAGGTCCCTGGCGGAAAAGCAAAAGTTCTTGGACAAGCATCTGGAATTCTTTAAAGGAACTCCATTAGACCCAGCACAGCTCTACAAGTTTCCAGAGGTATTCCCACCACCGTCGGGATCACCAGGACCAAGCCAAGATCCAGAACAAGAAAAGAAAGGAGAGGCAACTGGAGGAGTGGAATAAACTAAGAAATGGCGCTCAAGTTAATGACTTGGAATGTTCGGGGATTGAATCAGAGACCAAAGAGACGCAGAGTATTTTACAGCATAGAAAAGAAGAATTTGGACATAATATGTTTACAGGAAACCCACATAGTCCGGCGTCACAGAAGACTACTACAGAACAAAAAATTAGGCCAAGAGTTCATATCATCGGACAAGGTCAAGAAGAGAGGAGTAGTGATTTATGCAAAGGAGAAATATAGCCCAAGACAGCTATTTAAAGATGAAGAAGGGAGATACATCGCAATTGAAATTAACGTACAAGGCGAAAAAATTTTGATTCTGGGACTTTATGCACCAAATGATGGAAAGTCGATTTTCTACAAAAAAATACATGATCTGCTGCTGGATTATTTGGATTATAAGATAGTTTGCCTCGGAGATTTTAATGGGGCAGTTTCCACATTAATGGACAGATCTCAAAGAACAAAACTAACAAATGATGGGAAACTCCCAAAGACTTTTTTTGAAATGGTGGATAATCTGAACTTGGTGGACTCTTGGAGATTAAGAAACCCCACAGAAACAGAGGCAACGTACCTCAGTGAATCGCAGCAGTCATGGTCGAGGATAGATTATATCTGGATCTCGAATGAATTGGCTCCAAAACTACAAAAAGCAGAAATCGGTCCCAAAACGCTTTCAGACCATAATCCGGTGCAGGTAAACCTAAAAATGATTTCCAAGGATTCTTTCAGGTGGAGAATGGATGATGCATTGATGAGAGATACCAAGCTAGTAGAAAGAGCGGCGAAAAAGATGAAAGAATATTTTCAAATTAATTGGAACTCAGAAGTGGAGAAAAGGATTGCGTGGGATGCAAGTAAAGCAGTAATGAGAGGATTCCTCATTAGTGAAAAGGCAAAAAAGAAGAAACAACAAAATGCAGAAATGGAGAGATTGTTGAAATTAATCAAAGGAAAGGAAAAAGAATTAAGAGGACATCCCAGATGTGTCAAAATCCAAAAAGAAATTAAATACTTGCAATCTCAATATGCGAATATTATGAATCAAGATATCGAATGGAAAGTGAAAATGATGAAACAAAGAACATTTGAATCTGCAAATAAATGTGGAAAATTACTAGCTTGGCAATTAAAGAAAAGACAAAAGGCAAATGTCATCAGTAAATTGGTAGTAAATGGAAAAAATGTAGAGAAACCGGAGGAAATCAGATGGTGTTTTCAGAGATTCTATAAGCAACTGTACAAGGAGGAGAAGATAGATGAAGCAGAGATAGACCGATTTCTGGAAAAGAATGGATTGCAAAAGGTCCCAGAGGAAAAATTAATAACTCTCAACCACCCAATAACGACACAAGAAATAGAAGATGCAATTAACAACATGCAATTGGGGAAGGCTCCAGGACCGGATGGATTAACAGCAAAATACTATAAGACATTGAAAGACTGGCTATCACAGCCGTTAAGAGAAATTTGCAATGGAATACTAGAAGGAAATAGGGCACCAGAAACGTGGAAAGAAGCCTTTATCACACTGATTTTAAAACCAGATACTGATAAGACTCTAATGAAAAACTACCGTCCAATATCCCTTTTGAATGTGGATTATAAAATCTTTGCAAATGTTCTGGCTACAAGGTTGAAAAGAGTGCTGAAAGATCATATTCATAGAGACCAAGCAGGTTTCTTACCAGGAAGACAAATAAGTAACAACACGAGAATTATTGTGGATATTTTAGAAAAACTGGAGAGAGACATAAATACAGATGCAGCACTACTGTTTGTTGATGCAGAGAAAGCTTTTGATAAAGTATCTTGGATATTTATGAAAAAGAATTTGGAAAAAATGGGAGTTGGAGAAAAATTCTTAAATGGCATTAAGGCCATTTATACAGAACAAAGAGCAAAAGTCATCGTGAACAGTGTGATATCGGAGGAGATTGAAGTAGAGAAAGGAACAAGACAAGGGTGCCCTATTTCCCCTTTACTCTTCATTACGGTCCTGGAAGTCCTTCTAAATATGATTCGGAAAGATAAACAGACAAAAGGAATTAAAGTGGGAGAGAAGGAATACAAATTACGCGCCTTCGCGGACGATTTGATGCTATCCCTGCAAGAACCAGAAAGCAGTGTCCCCAGAGCTTTGGAATTAATTGAACAATTTGGACTTGTAGCTGGCTTCAAATTAAATAAGCAGAAAACCAAAGTTTTAGGTAAAAATATGAGTGCAGAACAGATTCAAAGAATTCAAGAAGCCACAGGCCTCAATTTTGTCAAAACTGTAAAATATCTAGGTATCAATCTCACAAATAAGAACTTGAACCTGTATAAGGATAACTATGAAAAACTGTGGATGGAGATAAAAAAAGACATGGAGATCTGGACAAGACTTAAACTATCGTTAATGGGAAGAATAGCAGTGGTTAAAATGAATGTCCTACCAAGGATGCTGTTTTTATTCCAAGCCATACCAATTTTAGATAAACTAGACTGTTTTAAGAAATGGCAAAAGGACCTATCGAAATTTATATGGCAGGGCAAAAAGCCAAGAATAAAATTTAAGATTTTAACAGACTCTAAGGACAGAGGAGGCTTTGCCCTGCCGGACTTAAGACTTTACTTTGAAGCAGCGGCCTTTTGCTGGCTAAAAGATTGGTTTAAGTTAGAGAACGTCGATGTGTTGGACTTGGAAGGTCATGATAATATGTTTGGGTGGCACGCATACCTTTGGTACGACAAGGTAAAGATCCACAGAACTTTTAAGACTCATATAGTTAGAAAATCCTTGTATCAGGTTTGGACTAGATATAAAGACTTGTTAGAGAGAAAGACTCCTAGATGGATCTCTCCAGTGGAGGCCAAGGCCTATAAGAGACCGAACATGTCTGCAAACTGGTTAAGATATATGGACATATTGCAGCAGGAAGGGGACTCTTTTAAGCTAAAAAGCTATGATCAGGTGAAAAGCCAGGTCCCCGACTGGCTGCACTATCATCAGGTATTTGAAACATTTAAGATGGACAAAAAAGTTGGTTTTCAAGTAGAAAAATCAAAACTGGAAACGGAACTGATAGAATCGAACTTTAAGAACCTTTCCAAAATGTATAATCTTTTGCTAGAGTGGCATACGAAAGATGAACTGGTTAAATCATCAATGATAGATTGGGCGAAAGATATAGGACATAATATCATGATGGATGACTGGGAGAGATTGTGGCAAAAAGGTATCAAATTTACTGCTTGTCATAGTTTAAGAGAAAACATAATGAAAATGGTTTATAGATGGTACTTGACACCAGTTAAGATAGCCAAGATGAATACCAAAAGGTCAGATGTATGTTGGAAATGTAAACATGCGAAAGGTACCTTTTATCATATGTGGTGGCTGTGCCCAGCGGTAAATGCTTTCTGGGATAAGATTTATAATGAGTTGAAGAAGGTAATGAAAGTTACCTTTTGCAAGAAACCAGAGGCATTCCTTCTGAGCATGACCAACGAAGAGATACCCAGTCAGGACAGAGTGTTTTTTATGTATGCCACAACAGCAGCTAGAATATTATTGGCAAGAACATGGAAAGGGGAAGAGATACCAACGGTGGAAGAATGGCAGATGAAGATGATGGAATACATGGAACTCGCAGAACTGACCGGCAGAATCCGGGACCAGAGGGAGGAGACGGTGTCACGAGAGTGGAAAAAATTTAAAGACTATTTAGTTAAATCAGTAAAATTGAATATTTGAGCAGAGATAAATTAGAGGCTTTGTTGTTGTTGTTGTTCAGTCGTTCAGTCGTGTCCGACTCTTCGTGACCCCATGGACCAGAGCACACCAGGCACGCCTATCCTTCACCGCCTCCCGCAGTTTGGCCAAACTCATGTTAGTAGCTTTGAGAATACTGTCCAACCATCTCATCCTTTGTCGTCCCCTTCTCCTTGTGCCCTCCATCTTTCCCAACATCAGTGTCTTTTCCAGGGAGTCTTCTCTTCTCATGAGGTGGCCAAAGTACTGGAGCCTCAACTTCAGGATCTGTCCTTCTAGTGAGCACTCAGGGCCGATTTCCTTGAGAATGGATAGGTTTGATCTTCTTGCAGTCCATGGGACTCTCAAGAGTCTCCTCCAGCACCATAGTTCAAAAGCATCAATTCTTCGGTGATCAGCCTTCTTGATGGTCCAGCTCTCACTTCCGTACATTACTACTGGGAAAACCATAGCTTTAACTATACGGACCTTTGTTGGCAAGGTGATGTCTTTGCTTTTTAAGATGCTGTCTAGGTTTGTCATTGCTTTTCTCCCAAGAAGCAGGCGTCTTCTAATTTCGTGACTGCTGTCACCATCTGCAGTGATCATGGAACCCAAGAAAGTGAAATCTCTCACTGCCTCCATTTCTTCCCCTTCTATTTGCCAGGAGGTGATGGGACCAGTGGCCATGATCTTAGTTTTTTTGATGTTGAGCTTCAGACCATATTTTGCGCTTTCCTCTTTCACCCTCATTAAAAGGTTCTTCAATTCCTCCTCACTTTCTGCCATCAAGGTTGTATCATCAGCATATCTGAGGTTGTTGATATTTTTTCCGGCAATCTTAATTCCGGTTTGGGATTCATCCAGCCCAGCCTTTCGCATGATGAATTCTGCATATAAGTTAAATAAGCAGGGAGACAATATACAGCCTTGTCAAATATAACCCTACTAAAGCTTAGAGGCTTTAGTAGGGTTATATTTGATAAAACTGGCAAAAGAAAATTTTTGAATGAATGATTTATTTGTTAAATAGGAGTTAAGTCTTGACATTAAGATAAGATTTATAGTTGATTAAGATCATGATTGTGTAAAGTTAAGCATATCAAAAATTCGAGCAATTGTTAAATGAACAAGATATAAAGCTACCTTTAAGATGTTTTTGACTTTGAAGACAGTGGAGGGAATGGGGGAAGTCCCCCAAATTAAGAAGTTAGTAACAAGGAAAGTATAAAGATAGGTAATGGTTAAGGTATGTATATGTTCTTTTTTCTTTTTATGTTTATTGGTATTGTTATTGTTATTGTTTTTATTGTTGTTTTTATACCTTGTGTTGTTGTTTAATTGTGTTTTTTGGTGTTTTATTGGAAAATAATAAAATCTTTAAAAAAAAAAAAACAAAGGTCTCGTTAGTAAAATTCATGTGAAATCGCTGTTTTAGGGGTTGCTTTTCATAGTCTGGAACGGATTAATCCACTTTGCATTACTTTCTATGGGAAAGCGCGCCTTGGTTTTGGAACGCTTTGCTTTTGGAACGGACTTCCGGAACGGATTAAGTTTGAGAACCAAGGGAGCACTGTATTGAATATTGTTGATTATGGGGGGGGGGAGCTTCCCCCTGCCCCTCCCCCCGGCTACGCCCATGCACAGACACATATTTAGACTGAAACCATGAGAGAGGGAATTGCAATACGGCACCAGCCCAGTCTGGGGAGACGGAGGAGAGCCTCAGCTCCACCTCGGAGCCGCTCTGCAGCAGCGTCACTTGAGTGCCGTTGAAGATTTCCTTGGCCCCCTCGGAGTTGAGCAGGTAGAACTTCACCTCCGTGGCTCCTTCCTTCAGGCTGAAGGAGAGGGTCAGGTCTTCGTCAGCCCCCCCAGAGGCCACTTCGGGAGGCAGCTGTTCGCTGTCTGCAACTGGAAGAGACTGGGTGTCAGTCAGTGTGGTGCAGCTGTTAGAGTGTCGGGCTGTTAGAGAGGCCCGGGTTCGAATCCTCCCACTCGGCCAGGGAGCTTCCGTTGGGTGACAGTGGGCCAGTCCCTGCCTTTCTCAGCCTAGCCCGCCTCGCAGGGTTGTTGGGGGGGATTAGGTGGGGGGGGGAGAGCATTCTGTTCCTCTTCCCCTCCCCTATAATTACCATTATTACTAATCATTTGTTTTATTAGTCCCCTTTTTTTGCTGCAACAACTCAAAGCCGCTTAGAAATGAACACAGAACATAACATCAAAACCAGCCTTAACAACGAAAGCAAAGAAGAAAATCTAACCATAATCAAGGCACTTATTTAGCTATTTATAAAGATGTTTGTATACCGCTGTATCACAAAAAATATATCACAGTAGTTTACAACAATAAAAAAGCACGCAGTGGAATCACAAAAAAGTCAAAAACAAGTTGAAACCATTTAAAAGGATAGCTGTCAACTTTTCCCTTTTTAAAAGGGAAATTCCCTTATACCAAATAGGATTCCTCGCAAGAAAAGGGAAAAGTTGACAGCTATGTTTAAAAGTTGAGAAGGGACATCAATCAAGCAATGTGGAAGGAGGCTGGTGGAATAGAAAGATTCTCGGCACGCATTTAAAAGCTGGCACAGGAGGTGACTGCTGAATTCCCAGTGGCAGAGAGTTCCACCGGACCGGGCCATTGACACCAAAGGGTCTATTTCATGAACCTGGCTAGGTAGCAAGTGGGCAGCTGGTGCCGCTGTTTTAACAATGGGGTCAGAAGTCCCTGTCAGCAATCTGGCCGCAGCATTCTGCCCCAGGTGGAGCTTCCAAGCCAGACCCAAGGGCTGCCCCACCCAGAGCGCATTGCAGCGTACCGAATGCCAGACCGGGAGGAGGGGGCCTGGTGGGGTTTTGCGTACCTGTGGCCGCCTCCAGCAGCGGCAGGCAGTAGCCGGGGTCTTCGGAAGTCCAGCGGAGGCAATCGCAGGGGGGAGAGAAGACCAGGGAGGCCGCAGCCTGGAAGAGGCCCCCACACCCCTGGAAGCGAGAGCAGTTGCTGTCACTGTACTGGTAGCCAGGGAGACAGCGGCAATTCCGGCTGTAGCCAAACACCATCATCTCCCACTGCCGGGGGTCACACTCTGGGGGGAGAAAGAAGGAGAAGGAGAAGGGTGGGCTCTCCTTCCTTGGAGGTCTTTGCAGAAAAAAAGCAGAGACATCACCTTGCCGACAAAGGTCCGTATAGTTAAAGCTATGGTTTTCCCAGTAGTGATGTATGGAAGTGAGAGCTGGACCATAAAGAAGACTGATTGCCAAAGAATTGATGCTTTTGGATTATGGTGCTGGAGGAGACTCTTGAAAGTCCCATGGACTGCAAAAAGATCAAACCTATCCATTCTCAAAGAAATCAGCCCTGAGTGCTCACTAGAAGGACAGATCCTGAAGCTGAGGCTCCAGTACTTTGGCCACCTCATGAGAAGAGAAGACACCCTGATGTTGGGAAAGATGGAGGGCACAAGGAGAAGGGGACGACAGAGGATGAGATGGTTGGACAGTGTTCTTGAAGCTACTAACATGAGTTTGGCCAAACTGCGAGAGGCAGTGAAGGATAGGCGTGCCTGGCGTGCTCTGGTCCATGGGGTCACGAAGAGTCGGACACGACTGAACGACTGAACAACAACAAGGGACGCTTTAGCCAAGATTCCTCTGTTGTAGGGGGTTGGACTAGAGGACCCTTGGGGGTCCCTTCCAACTCGACACCCCTATGATTTTGTCCTTTGAAAGCAATGAAAGTCTGTACATAGACCTGCCAGGGTCACAGCGCTGGAGGCAATGGTTTCCTGCCCTATTACAAGTGTTAATTTATGCAGCAAAGCTGAGATGATTGTGTGATCACCAATCGCTGCTGCTGTGAAGGGTTGTTTTGCACGCGTTTAAGCTCTAATTGAATTGTCACAGACATACTTGCCACCGTCCCATTGCTGTTTAATTCCAACATTTGCATTTCCCCCTTCAAACTCATGTGCATATACAGGTGAAACTCGAAAAATTAGAATATCATGGAAAAGTCCATTTATGTAAGCAATTGTTTTCATTAGCCACTGGAGTTTAATATATGAGATAGGCTCATGACATGCAAAGCGAGATATGTCAAGCCTTTGTTTGTTATAATTGTGATGATTATGGTGTACAGCTGATGAGAACCCCAAAGTTGAAATTGTTAATTTGGTTCTCATCAGCCTTAATCATCACAATTATAACAAATAAAGGCTTGTCATATCTCTCTTTGCATGTCACGAGTCTATCTCATATATTAGTTTCACCTTTTAAGTTGAATTACTGAAAGAAATGAACCTTTCCATGATATTCTAATTTTTCGAGTTTCACCTGTATATCTGACAACTGAGGATTCCCACAGTAACCCTAACCCTGCCCACAACTAGCATTAATGGGAGTTATAAACAGATAGTAGAACAAGATGAGGAATCTACGGTGTCTGCAAAATGTGGATGAACGAAGTTGATAGGCAGTTGAAGAATTTAAAACTGGGAAAACAAGAAACTGAAACTGACAGATCTGGGTTTTTGGTTTTCCCCTTAGCGGCTGTGAAGGGCAGGAGGCCGAATCAGAGAGAAAGAGCAAAGGTGGGGAGGGTCTTGAAATTATTATTATTATTATTATTATTATTATTATTATTAATTGGGTTTATATACTGCCCTATACCCAGAGGTCTCAGGGCGGTTCACAGAAAAGATCAACATAAAAACCACAATATTATTATTATTATTATTATTATTATTATTATTATTATTATGTGTACCCCACCCATCTGGCTGGATTTCCCCAGCCACTCTGGGCAGCTTCCAACAAATATTAAAATACATTAAAATGTCACAGATTAAAAACTCCCCTAAACAGGGCTGCCATATATATATATATATATATATATATATATATATATATATATAATCAGAATAAAATCAACACCCCCCCTCAAAAGAGCCAAATTTTAAAAGAACATAGGATGTCCATCAGGTCAACTGAATGCCTGGTTAAAAAGGAACACCTAAAGGTGTGTAATGAAGGTACCAGGCGAACATCACTGGGGAGAGCATCCCACAGAATGGGAGCCACTGCAGAGAAGGCCCTGCTCTCGTGTTGCCACCCTCCAGACTTCTTGAGGAGGCAGCCCATGAAGCAGGGCCTCAGAAGATGTTCTGATGTTCTCACCAGGTAAGGCAAGCCTGGAGATAACAGAGTCAAGATACAATTATCCCAACCCCTTGAGGACTAGAAGCTTGAAGCAGATAGAGAGCAAGATGGTTTGTGAAGGTGACTCTGGACCAGCCCCAGGAGGCCCTTTCCTTTACTCACTGGTAGTGATGCCCAGGCTGGCGATACTGCTTGATGTGCCAGCTACCTCCCGGGGGATGCTCACGGTCTGGAGGAACTGCTGCACCTGCACAGAGTCTAAGGGCGCTGAGGAACCCGGGGAGAGCTTGAGGTAGGCAGCGCCACGGATCAGGCCTGGGGGAGAAAGCAAACAAGCGTGGGCGCAAAACAACGCCTCCACCCCTGCGCCATGAGAGCAGGGCCAGTGAGTTGTATGCGGGGGGGGGGTCCTGCCTCAGCACCCCCCCCCCGGTGGCCCCTGGGTAAGTCAGAGCACCACTTCTTATTCCAACAGGCTTTGGGGGACGGCTTGCTTTTTAAGAAATGGCTGGGGCAGCTTCGATCTTTTTCTTGTAATGACCTGTACAGGGGCGTGCCCAGGATCAAAACTAGGGGGGGGGGGGGCAAGCCATGGTCGTTCAGGTTCAAAAACAGCTTCAACAAACAGAAAAACTCCCCCCCCCCAACAGAAAGCCCCAAATGGCTGAAAAACTCAGTTTCCCAGGATCCTCAGTCCTCGCAAAGGAACTACTCACCATGCAAGGGAACTCAGTTTGCCAAGCTCCCTTGCAACGTTGAATCCTGGCAATGATGAATTCGCCCCCTGACGCTGCCCAAGTCTCAGCCTGCATCCCCATTTGACCAAGCAGGGTACAGGCTAGGATCCGGTCTCTGATAGGCACGCCAGCTCTTTGTTGGCATGAGGGAGGAGGAAACAGCCGGCGCAACACACACACACACACACACACACACACAGTGGCCAACTGTGCCTCCAGCAAGAGCGGAAGAGCTCGATTGTTATTGAGATTTTGGGAGGGGGGGAAAGACCAGTCTTGAGCTTTTTTTTCCTTTTAGGCTGCCAATAACCATTTAATTATTTTTTGCTTCTAGGGGGAGGGCAGCTGCCCTCCCTGTCCCCCCTGGGTACGCCCATGGACCTGTATGTTTTAATACATTGTGTGTTTGTGTGTGTGCATATATTCGACACTTGGGCACAGGGCTAGATTTAGGTTTGATGAGGCCTTAAGCCATGGGTAGGCAAACTAAGACCCGGGGGGCCAGATCCGGCCCAATCACCTTCTCAATCCGGCCCGCGGATGGTCCGGAAATCAGTGTGTTTTTACATGAGTAGAACGTGCCCTTTTATTTAAAATGCATCTCTGGGTTATTTGTGTGGCATAGGAATTCGTTCATTCACCCCCCCTCCTCCAAAATATAGTCCGGCCCCCCACAAGGTCTGAGGGACAGTGGACCGGCCCCCTGCTGAAACAGTTTGCTGACCCCTCCTCTAAGCTACTGAAGGTGATGGGGCCTTTTATATGTCCAGCCGTCCTTTGTCAACAACAAATTGTTGCTGTTTTTTGTGTTGAATATATGCTATATGGTAATTTATATGGTATCTAAAGCCATTTGCACATAACAAAATTTGTATTTTATCAAGGCAATTGTTGAACTGAAACACAATTAAGAAGAAGTATGTTTTGGAGGGGGCAAGAGAGTGGGGCCCTGAGCTATAACTTGTTTAGCTTTTACGTAAATCTGGCACTGCTTGGGCAGGAAAAACCAGATGCACAAATGTAAGATTGGGGACACCTAGCTCTCCATGTGAAAAGGATCTGGGGGTCTTAGCAAGCAGACCACAACCTCAATATGAGTCAACCGTGTGATGCAGCAGCAAAAAACACTGAAATTTGAGACGCCAAGTTCCATCACTGCCTGCATTGCAGGGGGCTGGACTAGATGGCCCCCCGGGGTCCCTTGTGTGAGATCTTATGGAATGTGGGTGTTTTGGTTGGGGGCACATGGCTGGGCAGAGGGGAGCAAGGAGGCCGGATGTGCTTCTGCGGTCTTCAGCAATGTGCCTTGGACTCAACCTTTGACTCAAAGGGTAGCGGGGTGGGAGTGGGGGGTGGGGGGCTCTGTTTGGCCAGCCAGGGGCAGGATCCATCCACCTCCACAGCCCTGGCTGAACCCACACTGAGTCCAGCCCTGCCTCTGAGGGTCCCTTTTTACTCACCACCTTCTCTCTTGACTCGGGGCCCACAAGAATCGACACCCTCCGAGGGACTTCTGAGGCACTAGGAGGAAAGAGAGGAAAGACCTGAAGGTTGTGCCAGAAAGTGGCCTTTCGTGAACCGGAACCCAGTTTCACAGGTGCACAATGCATTGGGGCCACATATACTATACATTTAAAAGTGAGGGGACACGGGTGGCGCTGTGGTCTAAACCACCGATCGGAAGGTCGGGGGTTCGAATCCCCGCAACGGGTGAGCTCCCGTTGCTCTGTCCCAGCTCCTGCCAACCTAGCAGTTCAAAAGCACGCCAGTGCAAGTAGATAAATAGGTACTGCTGTGGCAGGAAGGTAAACGGCGTTTCCATGTGCTCTGGCTTCCGTCATGGTGTCCCATTGTGCCAGAAGCAGTTTAGTCCTGCTGGCCACATGACCCAGAAAGCTGTCGCGGCCTGAAAGCGAGATGAGCGTCGCAACCCATAGTTGCTTTGGACTGGACTTAACCGTCCAGGAGTCCTTGACCTTTTACCTTTACCTTACATTTAAAAGCACACCCCCCCACCCCCACTCCAAAGAACAATCCTGGGAAGAATGTCCTTCAATCTATGGAACTCCCTCCCACAGGAGGCAGTGATGGGCGTCTGGTTGGCCACTGTGAGAACAAGATGCTGGACGAGATGAGCCGATGGCCTGATCCAGCCGGCTCTTCTTATGTCCCTCAGAGAACTACAATCCCCTGCACCCTTAAACTACAGTTCCCAGGATTCTCGGTGTGTGAGTGTGTGTGCAGCCTCCATCTTTCCCCTCTTCTGTGGGGGGCTTGTCTCCCTCCTCAGCCCTAGGTTTGGGACCTACAAGCCTTCCTTGCCAGCCTCATTGGGATCGTGACTCTGCTCACAGACTCATCAACCTGGAGGGGAACACATCCCTAAACAAGTAAATCTCAAGAGAGCAAACATCCTCTGCAGGAAGATTTACATGTGTTTGTTCCTGGCTTCTGGAAGGGCAGGATATGTCCCCTGCCCTGCATGCAAAACTCGTTTTTTTGCAGAAGAGGTGGGGCAGCACTGGTGGTGTTGGGGAAGGCCTGGCGTGTTTTCCATGGGGCAATGCTTGGAGCGCGTCAAGTGGGGGAGCGAATCCTGGTTCCTATGAGGCACCATCCTTTTGCAAAGGCGGCCGGTTCCCCTGATGCTCTGGGCTCATCCACAAGGTTCTGAAGTCTTCCCTTCTCTGCCCCCATAATCCTGGGGACGGGTGCTCTGTGAAGCCCTCCAGCCTCCGTCAAGGGGTCCCCGTTTGGGGTCACTCTCAGCACATCCCACCACCAAGCCACAGCCCCCCCCAGGATGTTTGGGGAGGCACAGCCACACCGGTTAAAATGACTCAAAGCTTTGTAGTGAGAATAATGGGGCTTCCCCTCCATCGGCTCCAAAGCCCTCGGCCGGCACCTACACAGGTCTTTTGGCTTTTAACACCCCCCGAATTTCCAAATGATTAACAAATACAAAAGAGAGAAGAACAAGTTTCTCAAACATATACAAATAAAGGTAAAGGTAAAGGGGACCCCTGACCATTAGGTCCAGTCGCGGATGACTCTGGGGTTGCGGCGCTCATCTCGCTTTACTGGCCGAGGGAGCCGGCGTACAGCTTCCGGGTCATGTGGCCAGCATGACTAAGCCACTTCTGGCGAACCAGAGCAGCGCACGGAAATGCCGTTTACCTTCCCACTGGAGTGGTACCTATTTATCTACTTGCACTTTGACGTGCTTTCGAACTGCTAGGTGGGCAGGAGCTGGGACCGAGCAACGGGAGCTCACCCCATTGCGGGGATTCAAACCACCAACCTTCTGCTTGGCAAGCCCTAGGCTCTGTGGTTTAACCCACAGCGCCACCCGCGTCCCAATCATATACGAATAAGGGATTCATCAAAAATACATTTCCTTTCATTCTTTTCATTATTTATATGTGCTGGAAGTATGTACCGCACATAAATACCTGTGTAACAGCAGCAGCAGCAGCAGCAGCAACAACAATTCACAGCAGTGACTTTGACATGTGAGATCACTGAGTACAGCAATTTTAATCAAAATCTGAGATGTAGTAGGGTTGTTGGTTTTTTTTAAACAGAATTGTGGTGATCAGTCGTGGAACAACCCCACTGAAGAAGATAACTGGTTGCCTAGACCAGGGGTCCCCAAACTAAGGCCCGGGGGCCGGATGCAACCCCATCGCCTCCTAAATCCTGCCCCTTTTTACACGCACAGCAGATAGCAGGATGCGGGCTTTTGTGAGTCTCTCACTGTTATACAATTCAGTCTGTCTCATAGTGAATTGTATAGTTCCCGGTAAATTCCCTTTAATCCAGGGGTAGGCAACCTAAGGCCCGTGGGCTGGATGTGGCCCAATCGCCTTCTCAATCTGGCTCACGGATGGTCCAGGAATCAGCGTGTTTTTACATGAGTAGAATGTGTGCTTTTATTTCAAATGCATCTCTGGGTTATTTGTGGGGCATAGGAATCCGTTCATCCCCCCCCCCCAAAAAAAAATATAGTCTGGCCCCCCACAAGGTCTGAGGGACAGTGGAGCGGCCCCCTGCTGAAAAAGTTTGCTGGCCCCTGGCCTAGACCTCATTACTGGTTGCAAAGGGGCCCCCCATAACCGTTCAAGTTTTAGGACCCCCCCAAAAAAAAATGTAGGGGGAGAAGGACACCCTGGGGGAGAATCAATGCAAGAAGAGACTTACCGCGGGAGCTTCACCTCCATCCCAAGCAACTCCCAATATCAGGGGCAGGCAGCTTGCAAGCAGGACAGAGAGGGAAGGGACCATCGCGATGTCCGAGTGGTCCAGCCTGGCGGAGGACAGCTGGCTGCACCTGGTAAATCAGGAATGCAAATGTTTGTGCTGGGTGTCCAAGATCCAGACAGGATGCAGCCCCAAGGCTTGTGTGTGCTCAAGGTGGGAGCTCCTTGTGGGCGGGGCTAGAGCACAGGTGTGAGTGACGGGGGGGGGGCCAATGGCACTGGAGCCAGGCTGGGATTGGCAAAAGAGATCGTAAGAATATAAGCCGAGCCTGCTGGATCAGGTGAAAGGCCCATCTCGCCAACATCCCAGTCTCACTTGTTGTTGTTGTTCAGTCGTTCAGTCGTGTCCGACTCTTCGTGACCCCATGGACCAGAGCACGCCAGGCACGCCTATCCTCCACTGCCTCCCGCAGTTTGGCCAAACTCATGCAAGTCGCTTCAAGAACACTGTCCAACCATCTCATCCTCTGTCGTCCCCTTCTCCTTCTGCCCTCCATCTTTCCCAACATCAGGGTCTTTCCCAGGGAGTCTTCTCTTCTCATGAGGTGGCCAAAGTACTGCAGCCTCAACTTCAGGATCTGTCCTTCCAGTGAGCACTCAGGGCTGATTTCTTTAAGAATGGATAGGTTTGATCTTCTTGCAGTCCATGGGACTCTCAAGAGTCTCCTCCAGCACCATAATTCAAAAGCATCAATTCTTTGGCGATCAGCCTTCTTGATGGTCCAGCTCTCACTTCCGTACATTACTACTGGGAAAACCAGAGCTTTAACTATACGGACCTTTGTCGGCAAGGTGATGTCTTTGCTTTTTAAGATGCTGTCTAGGTTTGTCATTGCTTTCCTCCCAAGAAGCAGGCGTCTTCTAATTTCGTGACTGCTGTCACCATCTGCAGTGATCATGGAACCCAAGAAAGTGAAATCTCTCACTGCCTCCATTTCTTCCCCTTCTATTTGCCAGGAGGTGATGGGACCAGTGGCCAGTCTCGCACATACCATCTAATTCTCTTTTATAGCCCTCCTTCTGGAGGGAGTTCCACTGTTTAACTCTGCAGTGCGTGAAGAAGTCCTTGCTTTTATCTGTCCTGAATCTTAAAGTTTCCAGCTTCATTGGATCGCCATGAGTTCTGGGGTTAGGAGAACGAGAAAATCTTCCCTCTATCCATTCTCGCCAGGCTGTGCTTTCTCGTCAGGCATTCCAGCTGCTTGCCTTTTCTCTTAACGGAAAAATCCCAAACGCTGAAACCTTAATTCATAGGGAAGTCTCTCCATCAGGGCTTTTTTTCTTCCTTTCTTTTTTTATTAAGAATTTTTATTTATTTATTTATTTAACAATCTCAACTTTGGGGTTTTCATCAGCTGTGCGCCATAATCATCACAATTATAACAAGCAAAGGCTTGACATATCTCACTTTGCATGTCATGAGTCTCTCTCATATATGAAACTCCAGTAGCTAATGAAAACAATTGCTTACATAAATGGACTTTTCCATGATATTCTAATTTTTCGAGTTTCATCTGTATATAAAACATAGTAAAATAACAAACATTAAATATTTCCTGATACAGGGCAGCTTCTAGATGTCTTCTAAATATTATGCAGTTCTTTATGTTTGCTAGCCCTGGGTGACTTTTAAATGTTGGAGGCAGTCAATTTTTCTCAATACCAGTTGCTGGAAGGTGCAGGAGGGGAGAGCTGCTCTTGTGATCGGATCCTGCTTGCCGGTTTCCCACAGGCAACATCTCAGCCACTGTGAGAACAGGATGCTGGACTACAGTAGATGGGTCCCCCTTGGCCTGATCCAGCAGAATCTTATTACGTTCTTATGGAACCTCCAGATCCAGAGGCAGTCTATCTGTATTCCTAGGTTCTTGGGGGTATTTGGCCACTTGTGTGAAGAGGATGCTGGACTGGATGGGCCCCCTTTGGCCTGATCCTGGAGGCTCCCCTTATGTTCACCAGAACTCATTCAAATGGCAGTGCCCACAGCTCTTGAATATATAGTGCAGTAATAAATAAGAGAGCTCCTCTGAGAATGAGCAGAGTGCCTTCTGTTCCTCAGGGATTAATCAGAGTCTGTTCCTACACCCCAAGAGATTTGAAGCAAAGTGTCCTTTTCGCACTCTACATTTTCCCTCTCATTAAAAGGGATGTGGTATTGTGTGCCCACACACATGGGTGTGTCCGTTGAAGACTGTGCATGAGTGAAACTCGCGTGCTTATCTGCATCAGATTAGGCAGAGTTTTGCATGCCGGGGGAAGAGGAGGAGGAGGAGGGCAGCCTATTACCAGATTTCTGCAACACTTGCTCTATCAGGAACACGAAAGGGCGTGTCGGTGGCTGGGCAGCAAACCAGGAGACAGAGTCCTATCCTGCCTGGGCCTGAACTCCAGGGAGGAGCATGCAGACAGAGGAAGGCAAAACAGCTGAGATCATTTCCGAGGCAGGTCTGGAGACGGGCAGGAAGACTGGAGAGATCTTCTGCAGTGGGGGGCACAGCCGAAGCCCCTGGAGGAGCCTTCGCTGGGGACGGATGAGAAAGCTGGAGCGGGGAGGCAGGTGAGTTCAAGGGCTGCAGCCTGTCAGGACTGGATGCTCAGACTGGGTCCCCCGTGATAACCATAGCAAGACCATTTCCCACATCTGTCTTTGGCCCTGGAAATGTCTCCGGATCCGGCTGGGTGGTGAGAGGCTCCTCTGCAGAGGGACCTCTCTCAAATGCAGGGCCTTCATTTCATTTGGCATCTCAGGGCAGCTCAGACTGCCCCCGGGCTCCTGAGGGCTGCTTGAGATGTGTGTGCTGCTTGGGACAACCTGTGCCGCGCAGCCTGTGCTATGATAATTTTGAGGTCTCAAATATAGAATTTTTATTGTTGCTGTTCAGTCATGTCCAACTCTTCATGACCCCATGGACCAGAGCACACCAGGCATTCCTGTCTTCCCCTGCCTCCCGCAGTTTGGTCAGACTCATGTTAGTAGCCTCGAGAACACTGTCCAACCATCTCGTCCTCTGTCGTCCCCTTCTCCTTGTGCCCTCCTCCATCTTTCCCAACATCAGGGTCTTTTCCAGGGAGTCTTCTCTTCTCATGAGGTGGCCAAAGTCTTGGAGCCTCAGCCAGTGGCGTCGCTAGCCTCTGCGCTGCTGGGGGTGGCGGCAGCGCAGAGGCACCCCCTGGGGGAGGGGCACGACGCGCCCCCCGTGACGTCATCATGACGTCACGACGCACGTGTATACAGAAAGGGGGGATTTCCCCCTTTCCGAGGCTTTTTTTTGGCGGGGGGTGGTGACCAGCGAGGAGGGAGTGACAAGGGTGACCCCCACCTCGCTGGTCGGCCCCCCCCGCCGAAAAAAGCGGCGGAAAGTGGAAAAAGAAGCAGAGCGGCGCTTAAACGCGCCTGCTCTGCTTCCTTTCCAGGCTTTCCCCGCCCCCCCCCCCCCGCGGTTTTTTCGGTGGGTGGTGGTGACCAGCAGGGAGGGGGTGACAAGCGTGACCCCCACCTCGCTGGTCGGCCCCCCCCCCCGCCGAAAAAAGCGGCGGAAAGCGGAAAAAGAAGCAGAGCGGCGCTTAAACGCGCCTGCTCTGCTTCCTTTCCAGGCTTTCCCCGCCCCCACCCCCGCGGTTTTTTCGGCGGGGGGTGGTGACCAGCGAGGAGGGGGTGACTAGCGTGACAACCCCCCTCGCTGGTCGCCCCCCCCCGCCGAAAAAAGCGGCAGAAGCACCCCATCCGTGTGCTGCTGCTCCCGGGGTGACGGAGGGAGCGGCGGCGCGTGGGAGTGGCGGGAGGGGCCGCCGCTTGACACCCCCACCCGCCGCTGCTCACCCTGTCACTGGGGGCGTACCGCCCCCACCGCCCCTCCCCAGCGACGCCCCTGGCCTCAGCTTCAGGATCTGTCCTTCCAGTGAGCACTTGGGGCTGATTTCTTTAAGGATGGATATGTTTGGTCTTTTTGCAGTCCATGGGACTCTCAAGAGTCTCCTCCAGCACCAGAATTCAAATATAGAATACAGTAGATCTTCATAAATGCACACATATCTAAATAGATCAGAGAGAGATCAGCAAACTTTTTCAGCAGGGGGTCGGTCCACATTCCCTCAGACCTTGTGGTGGGCCAGACTATATTTTGAAAAAAAATATGAATGAATTCCTATGCTCTACAAATAACCCAGGAATGCATTTTAAATAAAAGGACACACAGTCTACTCATGTAAAAACACGCTGATTCCTGGACCGTCCGTGTGCCGGATTGAGAAGGCGATTGTGCCGGATCTGGCCCCCGGGCCTTAGTTTGGGGACCCCTGAAATAGATGAACCATGTGTCTGAAATAGTACAGGAGAGCAAATCCTGAAGCCATTTTGACCCTCCCAAAGACCTCAAATATTCCTCTGCAGGAAGGGAGGGAAATGGGGAAAGTCTTCCCAATGGACTCACTGTTAAAACCGTGTTTAGGGAAGACAATCTTCCTTGGCATTGGAGTGGTCGCCAAAGGAGAAAGAAGATTATGTTAACCATCGAAAGGGGGCTGGAGTGGCTGGGGCAATCCAGCCAAACGGGCAGGGTATAAATAGCACTGATAAGCCTGACACCAGGCTTGAGAACAGTACATGTGAAAAGGATCTAGGAGTCTTGGCAGACCATAAATTTGACATGAGTCAACATCAATAGGAGTATAGCTGCATCAATAGGAGTATAGCGTCTAGATCAAGGGAGGTAATAGTACCACTGTATTCCGCTCTGGTCAGACCTCACCTGGAATACTGTGTCCAGTTCTGGGCACCACAGTTCAAGAAGGATACTGACAAGCTGGAACGTGTCCAGAGGAGGGCAACCAAAATGGTCCAAGGCCTGGAAACGATGCCTTATGAGGAACGGCTTAGGGAGCTGGGTATGTTTAGCCTGGAGAAGAGAAGGTTAAGGGGTGATATGATAGCCATGTTCAAATATATAAAAGGATGTCCTATAGAGGAGGGAGAAAGGTTGTTTTCTGCTGCTCCAGAGAAGCGGACACGGGGCAATGGATTCAAACTACAAGAAAGAAGATTCCACCTAAACATTAGGAAGAACTTCCTGACAGTAAGAGCTGTTGGACAGTGGGATTTGCTGCCAAGGAGTGTGGTGGAGTCTCCTTCTTTAGAGGTCTTTAAGCGGAGGCTTGACAGCCATCTGTCAGGAATGCTTTGATGGTGTTTCCTGCTTGGCAGGGGGTTGGACTGGATGGCCCTTGGGGTCTCTTCCAACTCGATGATTCTAAGCCAGCATTTCACTCGCTGGTTGAGACTGCGATAGAGAGGAATGTTTGGCAGCAGAGGTGCGAGGGGTCCCCCCCCCTTTAGCTCTCTCTGTTACAGCCCTTTGCATTTACTCAAAAAGCATCCTGGGGAATACCAGTCTCCGATGGGGGACAGCTCAGACGCCTCTGCCCCCACCCCTTTCTCTTTCTCTGCTTAGATCTCTTTCCTGCCTTGTCTGCAGGTAGCCCCTCACCTGCTGCCGCCACCCTGCAGCCTCCGACCCCTGCCTCTTCCACCGCAGGGTCCTCATGGAGACAAGTCGTGGGAGTGGCTTGGTGGGGGTCCTGAATGGCCTGGCAGCTCAACTGGGAGAGCCCCCAACTGTAGACACGGTGAGTGCCTTTATTCCACGCCAACCTCTCAACGCAGCCTTCTCTCAAAACCCCAACCCTTCCCAATTTGAACTTTGCCAAGCCTCTGAGAGCCAGTCTTTCAATGGTGACGCCTTAAAGTCCTTCGACGCGGCATGCAGTTCATTTGCGGAACTCCCTGCTGCAGGAGGCAATGATGGCCACCAACTTGATTGGCTTTAAAAGAGGACTGGGCAAATTCAGAGAGGAGCAGAGGGCTATCGATGGCAGGGCCAGCCCAACCACGAGGCAGGGTGAGGCAACCGCCTCGGGCAGCAGATCCGGCCTACGAGGAATGCCTCACCTACTGCTGCTTCTTCCATGGTGACAGCGATAGCTGTGGTGCGCTCCTCGGAGACTAGATCTGCCTCCTCCTCGGCAGCAACCCCACGGGGTGCCCTCTGGGGTCTCCTGGGCTCTGCACCCGCCCTGTCTGATTCAGAGTGGGCCTCTTGCCTCTGCAATGCGCTCCGATTCAGCCGTTGGGTAAGGCTGATTTTACCCCCATCTCTTGTTCCTGATGTAGATCTTCAAATCCCCCCCCCCCCCGGAGGGAGGTGGCGGTGTTTTTCTTGCGGTTCACCTCGGGTGCCCAAATGTCTTGGGTCCGCCCTGGGAGACTGCTTTCGCACTCAGATCCTCCTTGCGGGTTCCCATCATGGGCATCTGGCCGGCGCAGTGAGAAACGCGAGGCTAGATGGGCCCTTCGCCTGACCCAGCTGGTTCTTCTCTATGTGCTTAAACAGGGCCGTCTTAAGCAAATCCGGCGCCGTGGTGCAAAAATCCCCCTGGCACCCACTCCCTTTCCCAGAATTTAGAACTCGGGGCCCAACTTGCGCACCACCTTGTAGCCCCGGTAGCCGCCACCCACAGAAGATGCCGCCGATGTGGTGGCTGCGGTGCGGCTGGCCACAGCGCTGGAACCCGCGCACGCTTGCTGGGCTCCAGGGCGCCTCCTCCTCCTCCTCCTCCGCTGCCTTACAGTGACAGTCCGCTGTCATTGCTCTCGCTGCTGCCCAGCAGCCCGAGGAGCAGGAGGCGGTTGCCATGACGCTGCCTGTGCCCCGGGGAGTGGTGGTGGTGGGCACTGGTGGCGCAGTCGCCCCTCGGTTCGGCGGGTGGCGGATGAGGGGATTCCTGCGGCCGAGGGAGAAGCAGCTGCGGAGCCATAGGGCTTAGCGGCTCGTTGCGCCCTGCCAACCATCTGGCGGAGTGCAGGGAAAGGGGAGGCCGCCGGCAAAGCCGCAAAGCCCCCCCACTCGCTGGGGTGCCCCCGAGAAGCCGGCGCCCTATGGGAAAGACGCCTCTGTGCTTAAAGATCAAGTTTTGCTAAAGTGGAGAATGCAGAGTGTGGGGATTGCAAACCAAAAATAATTTGGGGTGGTGGCGATAAATCGGAGAACTGTAGCGTTGGAAGGGACACAAGGGTCATCTAGTCCAGGGGTCCCCAAACTAAGGCCCGGCGGCTGGATGCGGCCCAATCGCCTTCTAAATGCAGCCCGCGGACGGTCTGGGAATCAGCGTGTTTTTACATGAGTAGAATGTGTCCTTTTATTTAAAATGCATCTCTGGGTTATTTGTGGGGCCTGCCTGTTGTTTTTACATGAATAGAATGTGTGCTTTTATTTAAAATACCGGTACATCTCTGGGTTATTTGTGGGGCATAGGAATTCGTTCATTATTTTTTTTCAAAATATACTCCGGCCCCCCACAAAGTCTGAGGGACAGTGAACCGGCCCCCTGCTGAAAAAGTTCACTGACTCCTGATCTCGTCCAACCCCCTGCAATGCAGCAACCTCAGCATGCAGCCCCCCACCCAATTTGAAACCCTACTGAACCCTGCTTACCTTTGCAGACTGCAGTTGTGCCAGCAGTTTTATTGCTGCACCAAATACTGTAGCTACTTCTTCTGTTGCCGCTTGATGTATTGCATGTGTCACCCTTTGCTATAACTCTTACTGACATCTTTATTATTCTGTACAGAGATAGTATTCTTGGCAGGCACCCCCAAACTCGGCCCTCCAGTTGTTTTGGGACTACAATTCCCATCACCCCTGACCACTGGTCCTGGGAGTTGTAGTCCCAAAACAGCTGGCGGGCCGAGTTTGGGGGTGCCTGTTCTTGAGAATAAATTGAAATATACAAACAAAACGCTAGATTTTTTTTTACTTTATTATGCCCGTGCTTGAGGTTGGATGGGGTGAATTCAAAAGCGAACGGCAGAGAAATCAGCATGCCAAACTTCTTCCCTGCAGGGCTTGGAGGAGGACCTGGAAGAGGACGGCCGGGAGAGGCGGCCAGTGGCCCAGTGGACTGTCTCAGAGGTCTGCTCCTGGCTGAGCCGAGGGTCCCTGGGGGCTCTGGGGAAGCCCCTCCTGGAAGCGGCGCACAGCCACGCCATCTCCGGAAAGGCCCTGCTGCGTCTGACGGACGAGACGCTCGAGCGCATGGGGGTCGCGCCCTGGAGCCTGCGGCAGGAGCTGCTGCGCCAAGTCTTGCACCTCCGCATTCAGCAGGAGATGAAGGACTTGCTGGACATTACAGGAGGTGAGGACGGGCACCCAAAGCAGGCGGGGGTGGGGAATTGCATGGGTGCCCCGTAACTGCCCCTACCTACTGGCAGGGGCGGAGCGAGGGGGGTGTAGGGGGTGGTGCGTCCTGGGTACCGCCCTGGGGGGGTGACACTCGGGGCATGACTCGGCCCCCGCGATCGGTGCCTCCAAAAGCCGAGCCAAGCTTTCCTTTCCTTTCCTCTGCGGCTCTGTCCGGGCCAGCGCTGAAAAAAGCCATTTTTTAAAAAAGGGAAGGGAAGCAGCCACCGGCCGAGTGAGGTTTTTGCCAGCAGCAGGGCTCAGTTTGCTCTCTCGGCCGGCTCGCACTCTCCCTTCCTGCTGCTGGGGCCTGGGCGGAGCCGCGGAGGGGAGGAACGAGCCAGCGAGGGGCATCACGCCACCCACAAGTGTGACGCCGCCTCGCTGGCCTGCCCCTCACCTCCGCGGCACATACGCCGTTCGGCCTGATGCGTGTCGTGACGTCATGACGCACGCACGCACGCTGCAGAGCGACGCCCCGCCCCTTGGGGTGCCTCCGTGTTTGCCGCCCCGGGCAGTTGAGTGGCACGGTTCGCCACTGCCTACTGGGTGTTGTCAAAGTCCTTATTGGAACTGGAAAGGAAGCAGAATGTGTACGGTTGGGGGAGGGGAGACCGAGGGCATTGATTTATTTAATAAAATTTATCCCCCACATATAAATTTTAATTGAAATTTTAAAATTATAAGGGGAAAATTACAGATGGAAAAATAAGAAAGGAAAAGGGGGGGCAGGATACCAGGAGACAAAAAAAAGAGCGTTTTGCAGCGTTAGTGCGGACATGGAACATGAATTCCGCAGAATATTGCTCGGGCTTAACAAATAAATATTTGGGAAGGAAAATTCTGCAGTGATTGCCAGTACTGTATGCTGAATACGAGGTGGGTCCAACAGAAACATTAATCTTCATTCCCTTGCTTTTGTATCATGCGTGCAACCGGAGGAATAGATCTGTAATGAAACATGGTAAGAAAATAAAAATAAAAAAAATGGGTGTGTAATAAAATTTATACGCCGTTAGATTACGGTATTTGAAAAGACCCTCAAAGTGGCTTGCAAAACAGACAAAACAATGAAACGATCCATTAGAAAGATTAACAACACTTTGGAAAGTTTAAATAACAATAGGCTACAAACAGGTTAAAACTCGCATCAACTTTCTAAGCACCTGGATAGGCAAATGTTTTTAGTGGGTGCCGAAAAGAGGAGAGTGAAGGCGCCTGCCTGGCGTCAATAGGCAGGGAGTTCCAAAGTGCAGGGGCTGCCATGTTTAAATCTGAGTTCTTACAAATGTGCAGCGGGTGTTCATCGCACCTGTAGCAGCACCAGTTCTGTCAATGGAAGCGTTTTAATAAGCGGATTTGCAGTATTTCTGAAGGAAACTCAACAATCCCTTCTCCGTTCTTCCGCACACAGCGTGATCGAGGGAGGCCCGCTGTCAAGGGAGCTGCTCCGTCTGGGATGCAAAAAAGGAATTGGCCGCAACTGGACCTCCGAGCAGGACGGTGGAGCCCAAAGCCCAATGCCAGGCCAGGCTTCAAGGACCGCAGCATAGAAGGAGCTGCTTTGCAGTTTGGACTCAGTTTTCAGCCCCGGGGGCAATGGCTTTCATGGCAGAATGTGGGTTTTCTTGGGGAAGGGGGCTGCCCCCCCCATGCCTGTAGCCTCCTAGGGGCCTCCTGCAAACATCTGGTCAGAGGAGGATGGCCCACGCTTCGTAGGTGGTGGCGGCAAAGGGTTGCAGCTCAGCAGCGGAAGGTGTGCTGCTTGTCATGCAGAAGGTACAATGCTCAGCCCCTGGGAGCTGCAGGCCGGGGTGGGATCCCTGCAGAGATGCTGCCAGTCAAAGTGGGCCATGCTGAGTTTGGTGGACCAGGGGTCTGACTGATTTATTACGTAGAACAACGAAACTGTAATCCGAGAAAGTGTTTGTCATTTTGAATCCAACAGGACTTTGCTTCCTGGAAGCCCAGTAAGATGCTGCAAATGAAACAGATACGTAACCTATTTCCTGCCCTGCAAAGTTAAATCACCTTTTATTACAGTGTACCATACAAAAATATTACTTTGGAATATATGAGGCTGAGTCCTTGCGTGTTTTAAATTCCTTGAAGTGTGCAGGGACTGTTGCTGGGATGTTGTGCTGAGTCGTTCAACCACAAGGTGGTGAGCGAGAGAAAGAAACCAGCAGGCAGAGAACATGGAACCAGTACAGGTGAAACTCGAAAAATTAGATTATCGTGGAAAAGTTCATTTATGTAAGCAGTTGTTTTCATTAGCTACTGGAGTTTAATATATGAGACAGACTCATGACATGCAAAGCAAGATATGTCAAGCCTTTGCTTCTTATAATTGTGATGATTATGGCGCACAGCTGATGAAAACCCCAAAGTTGAGATTGTTAATTTGGGGTTCTCACCAGCTGTACGCCATAATCATCACAATTATAACAAATAAAGGCTTGACATATCTCGCTTTGCATGCCGCGAGTCTATCTCATATATTAGTTTCACCTTTTAAGTTGAATTACTGAAAGAAATGAACCTTTCCACGATATTCTAATTTTTCGAGTTTCACCTGTATTATTAATATTAGGAACCAGCGCTGCATTTGAGGTCTTCTCGCAACTCTGCACCCCCTATCCTAAAAAGGCACCCCCACACTAAAAATCAGAGAGTTTGAAGGGACCTAACCCGTTCCTCATAAGGCATCATTTCCAGGCCTTGGACCATTTTGGTTGCCCTCCTCTGGACACGCTCCAGTTTGTCAGTATCCTTCTTGAACTGTGGTGCCCAGAACTGGACACAGTATTCCAGGGGAGGTCTGACCAGAGCGGAATACAGTGGTACTATTGCTTCCCTTGATCTAGACGCTATACTACTATTGATGCAGCCCAGAATTGTATTGGCTTTTTTAGCCGCTGCATCACACTGTTGACTCATGTCAAGTTTATGGTCTACCAAGACTCCTAGATCCTTTTCACATGTACTGCTCTCAAGCCAGGTGTCACCCATCCTGTATTTGTGCCTTTCATTTTTTTTTTGCCCAAGTGTAGTACTTTACATTTCTCCCTGTTAAAATTCATCCCGTTTGCTTTGGCCCAGTTCTCTAATCTGTTAAGGTCATTTTGAAGTGTGATCCTGTCCTCTGGGGTATCAGCCACCCCTCCCAATTTGGTGTCATCTGCAAACTTGATCAGGATGCCCTCGAGCCCATCATCCAAGTCATTGATAAAGATGTTGAATAAGACTGGGCCCAAGACAGAACCCTGTGGCACCCCACTAGTCACTTCTCTCCAGGATGAAGAAGAACCCCTTATGAACGAGCCCAAGTTTTGAGGTCTTCAGGGGAGGCCTACTTGGTAGGGCTGCATCGGTGGCTGTTCCCAGGGCAACTTTGGAACTCCTTTCCTAGAGAAGCCAGATGGGCTCCTTCCTTGTTTTTCCGCCGTCAAGAGAAGATCTTCTTGTTCCAAAAGGCCTTTCTTTGGGAACTGTTTTTTTTTTAAAGGAAAAGGCTTTTTATAGTGCCATGTTTTTATTATCTCCACATTTGTTTCTTGTATTGTTTAAATTCTATGAAGAATTAAAACAATATTAAGACCTTGAGTCCAGGTCTGGGGAAAAGGAATTATCACCGTCATCTTTCTACCTAGTTACAGGTGGGTAGCCGTGTTGGTCTGCCATAGTCAAAACAAAATCGAAAATTCTTTCTAGTAGCACCTTAGAGACCAACTGTGTTTGTTCCTGGTATGAGCTTTCGTGTGCATGCACACTTCTTCAGATACACTGTGTATCTGAAGAAGTGTGCATGCACACGAAAGCTCATACCAGGAACAAACTCAGTTGGTCTCTAAGGTGCTACTAGAAAGAATTTTCGATCTTTCTACCCAGCGAGTCTTAGCAAGCTGATCAGAGTTTGGTGGCAGAAGCTGCAGCTCTTTTGCTAGCTTTCAGTCACTAATTCAGCATTTGCAAGAGCAACCCTCCTCCCCAAACTGTTTCCACAGCAGAAGCACCCACAGAGATGAGGAGACAGAGATGTTAAAAAGCTTGGGAAATTTTTTAATTGAAGTTTTATTTCATAATAGGTTCTCTTTTTTGAAGCTTTGTTGTTTCCGTTTTTAAATACAATAAATATTCACCAATAGCATTTCAATGGAATGGAACCCGAATCCATTTGCAAGACTGTCAACCTCCAACAATGTACACATGAGACAGACATGAATCCTGATGGAAGCGCGAAGAAGAGGCTGCGGAGAAATCTGCCGCGAGAAATGCACAGGTTTCCTATTGCAATATTTTTCACTAATAATAATAATAATGATCTGTACAGGTCCGTTTGCTTTGACACAACCCAGCCCTTGGCAGAGTCTGGCGCAAGCGGTGCTTTGCAGAATACCGGCCGCAGAGGACCCCCCCCCCCTTTTGTCCGAGGATGGTCCTTCCTAGCAGAGAGAGAGCACCGGCAAAGGCGGAGGCAAGCTGCGGAGGCCCAACATTTGCCCTCATATTTAGCGGGGGACAAAAGCAGCAGCGATCAAAGCCATTCATTCAAAACGTGACCCCCTACCCCCCAGTACAATACATTGGCGAGAAGGAAGGGTTCCAACCTCACCTTTCACGTGATAGCTTAAAAACCAGCTTCTAAAAAAGGGAAATCGCCAGGGTCACAGAGACCCAGAAGGTAAACTGGTCCAAAATGCATGCATGGTTCATTCCCGTTCCCAGTTGCCTGCATTTTCAGAGTAAGGCTGTCATGCAGAGAAAAGGGTTCAACTACCTTCCTCCCCAACCGCGAGAGATCTGGTGTGCGCCGTTGCCCTGCTGTTGAAGCCTTCCAGGTGAGAGCTCTCGAGTCCTGTCTAAAGGGGTGAGCTGTGGACCGAGAGCCCCCTTTCCAATTCTGGGGGTGGGGGAGCCTGTCCAACTTGCTGCATAGGGAAGGCGAAGAAGGCCTGAACCACACAGGCAGGGTGTGTGTCTGTCCTACCCAGAGAAACAGAGCAATCCAAGATAGCAATGGAGCCCGTTTAATGGAGAGATCGCAAACAGGGGTATCTAAGTTAGGGGCGAGAAACCTGGGGGGGCATATCTTTCTGGACTCCTGCTCACATCACTCTAGACCGCTGGCAATTCTGATGGCAGCAGGAGTCCAGCAAGATTGAGGGGGGGGCACACAATTATCCCCCACACCTGCTCTAAGTTATCACGAAATATCTTACTTCCTGGGATCGCTTTTCAAATGAAAATGGCACTTTGGAATAGCTGCCCAGCCCCACACGCATGAACTGCAGACCCACAGCAGTGGAGACTCATGTGCCAAACACCCTGCTCTGAAATCAAGGCGGTGGGAAGGGGGGGGGGAAGCAGAGGAGCAGCCTGGGTTGCAGGCCAGCTCTGAGCCGCCAAGCTGTTTGCATCCAGCTCTGATCCGTCTTATTCACGCCTGCAGTTGGGCTTGGGGTGCAGGAAGAGAGGGACTTGCTAGATCTACACCTCTCTGCCTGCCAGGGAGTTGCTGAGCAACAGGGGAAGCTGGCCGTGTCTCCGTGCAAACCAGTGCTTGGACCAAAGGTTGCCACTACCAAGGCCTGAATCTTGCAGGATTGCAGAGCCCTGATTTGGGGTGGGGTGGGGGGTGCTACGCCGGTCCCTGCAGCTCCTTTGCCCACGCCTCCAGAGAACCGCTTCCGAGGTGCGTCATAAAAGGTCGAGCAAACCGGGAGCACATCTGCAGGTACACAGGCAGCAGTGAATCAAGGCAGACAAAGGAAGATTTTGCTCTCAGGACGTACGAAAACACGGGGCAGCGATTTCTGACGGGAACCAAGGACTCCAAAACGTGGAGCAAGTAGTTTAAGGGAGAGTCACAAGCAAGCGCTGCCTCAAATGCCCCTTTTGGACACAGAGGGAATATCGGGAGGAGGAGGAGGGTTCGGAGAAGACTCCTCGAAGTGTTTTTACAATCGCCTCCCGAGAGTGGGCCAGGGGGCACACACTCACCTCTTCAACATGCAATACCTTTATTTTGAAGAATATCTGAGATGAACACAAAAATAAACCCCTGATGCCACCAACACCCGAGACAGAAATAATAATTTTTAAATGGTGCTTCAAACAATAAAGACGACGAAAGCAGCAATTAAACCCGTTCCCCGGTTTCTGCAGCTGAAGATGCTGCGCTGCACTCCCTTTAGCTTGGACAACTACTTTCCCAACCTTCTGCTTAAGACAGCCGACCTCTTCCTCAACTTGAGGCAAATCTTCTTAAGGCACCGGGTTCCTTATCAAGAAGCCTAGAGAGGTGAGGGAAGCAGAACCAGAAAGAAGCCTGTCTTAGGAAAGCCAGAAAGTGAACACCTTTCGTCCACCTTTTGTCCACTCAGTGCTGGCCTGGCCCCCTTGGAGCACGGACGATGTTTCCAAGGCAGGACTTCGAGGAATGATTTAGTGAATGGTTTGTCACAGGCATGCCTAGGACGCACACACACACACACCCCGACTTCCCTTCAAAAAGCCGTCATCTCGTCTTACGCCATCAGGGCCTGTGCAATTTTGCCGCCGGTTACTGTCAATTTGAGAACCCCTGCTTCCAAAGCAAAGAGAGAAAGTAAAGAGGAACACATGTTCTCACAATGATTCATTTGTCAAACACACACACACACACACACACACAAGCAATAAAGGAGACCCTCCCTCTGACTCAGCCGCCTCCAGAATTGGAAGCCGGCCCTGCGGTGGGTCTAACTCAGTGCACCGTTTCTTGATAAATGATCAACTGATTGCTGCGTTGCATTTCGGCTGTGATAGCGTCAAGTATTCAAAGCACGTCTCCATTCCTCTGTACACCCAACTTTTTCTGTGCAAAATCATGTAATTAAAAAAAAAAACAAAAAAGCGAGCGAGAGAAAAAGTCTCCCCAATCCCCACCTCTGGTTCACCTTTTACAGCCATGAAAACGTTCACCAAACAAGCGAAGAAGAAGCATGAATGAGAACCTGTTTCTGTTTCATCATCCATGCCCAGAGGCCAGTGCTCTTTCCTGCTGCATCGCTAAGAAGGGTCAGAACAAGCCCTTCCCTTGCTCATTAACACACAAAAAGAAATAAAAAGGCAGTTAAAGTCAGGTGTGAGAAGGAAACAGAAAAGAAAAGAATCTATTTGCAAGGAGCGGAGGCAGGAAAGAGCTAAGAACTGGCCCCTGGATTTTCACATTGCTTGTTGACATAATGATTTAAGCTTACAAAAAGAAATGTTAAAGAGTCATACCACAATTCCCATTCTCTCCCTCCCTTCCCAGAGTGGAATGTGTCATCCACAAGAGGTGGCCGCCCCCTCTCATTTTAGGACCAGAAGCCATAAGCAGCCCCTGCCCTCAGAATCATGGAGGAACATCCTTCGCTGTGCTCTGGTTTCTTCCGGGTGCCACCGTTCCAAGAAAGTTGGGTTTAGGCTGCACCCTTCATACCAGGACGCACAGGCGTACCCACCCACCCCAAACGCAAATACGAGGCTTGATCACGAAATTAAACAGAAGAAGCGAGGGAGAAGCAGCGCTGACTTCGCCACCAGACAGTTTGAGCAGGGTTAGGGTGGCTGAACACAACATTTCCAATTGGAGAACAAACACAGAGGAAAGCCACCTTCATCTACCAGAGCTGGGCATGGGGGCAAGCACCGAGCTCCGTTGCCGTTTCGACGAAAGGAGACCTGGATTATTTCCTGTAGAGGCAAGCAGAGCTGCTCGGAATGGACCCGCAGGCACGAGTTATACGCCTGACAAAAACAGTTCTTGGAAACGGCCGATCTCCGTCCCCCACCCCGACAGCGAGCGCAAAGCTTATCCCACAGAAGAGTGCTGCTTGCCGCAACGTAATCGGAAACGCGAAGGAGGGTCGCAGCTTTGCTCTCCGGAGCAGTTTGGACAGGCTCCTCCTCCTCCTCCCATAGCATGTTGAGTGGAGACAGCATCTGCCTGGTTCAACATCTGGTTTGGCCATGTGGAAGCCACAAGGGGGGGGGGGATGGAGGGGGGGGAGGAGAGGAGGAAGTGAACGAGGGATAATATAACCGACATATAATAGTCATGTTTTCACTGTGTGATTACCGCCACCAAGGCCCCTTACTTAAAGCAGCTGATTCGTTCTAGCCACACACACAAAAAAACCTCTTGCGTGGCTGGGTCCACCAAGAGCCAGCCACGTGGTCCTCCGTTTGCCTGCAGGGGGTGGTTTCGCAGGCCACGTTGTCCTCAGCGTAACCTGCAGGTGTTTTGTGGCCCCCATGTGGCTTCAGAGACGCCCCTGGTGCCCCTGCCTGCGGTTTTTTTGGTGTCTCCCTCAAGAGTTCTGGGTGGCATGGAGCCATGCTTGGTCTGGAGGCATCATGCTGGTTCGGCACCTGCTGGCGGTGCTTCAGTCCCCCCCCTCCCCGCCCCAGCCACCTGCGCATCCGCGGGAGAAGGGGGAGAGGCGGGGCAAGAAGGGTCTGCAAGGCTGCCAGGCCTCGTTGCCAGCCAAAGTGGGTCAGGTTCAGTTCCGTGGTGATGGCCGAGGTGTATTTACACGGGCGGCTGTGTTCGCAGAGCCCCTGCAGGCGGTGGGCCGACTTTCTTCTCTGCCGCCTCCACGTCTAGTCAATCGGAGCTGGGCTTTCGTAGCGAGAAGGGGCGGATGTTGAAGTGCTTGCTCAGCTGGCTCACCTGGGAGGGGGAGAAAGCAGAGGTAGAGAGAACGGGCAAGGTTGGGGGGGGGGTCGCAGGAAGGCAGACTCCTGACCGTGGCACCATCCTTCCTTCTCCTCTGCCTGCCTTCGAGTTCTACATAGAGCACTCCTTCTGCAGGACACCTCCACTTACCCCTCTGCTCTGCCCACCAATTTTCCCTGTATCTTTCCCCTCACCTGCTCTGCTCCTGGGCAGAAAGACGGGGAAGCAGCACCTCAGCTGTGATTCCTGCCTTGCAGGGGGCTGGACTAGATGGCCCTTGGGGGTCCCTTCCGGCCATACAGTTCTAGGACTGCCCCAGAGCATCATCCTTCCTCTCCCTTTTCCCTCCTAGGGGCAGATTCTAGCTAATATGAAAGCGATGGATTCGGATTGGTTTGCCCAGAACTACATGGGCAGGAAGTCGAAGGTCAGGGGCCGATGTTGGCCGTTTCGCTGTGAGTGTGTGGCCTCCCCCTTTGCCTTGCCTGAAAATGGAAGGGGCGTAGGGCAGAGGCAACATCGTTGAGGAGGAGAAAATGGTTGGAGCTGGGTCAGGGGCTCCCAAACCTTTCCCCAAGGACCACTTGAAAAGTGCCAAGAACATAGAACGTGAGAAGAGGCTGCTGGATCAGGCCCACGGCCCGTTCTAACACTTCTATGACCTTCTCTCCCTCTTGCTCAACAGCTAAGAAGAAGGGATAAGATAGCAAGCAGAAGTTAATATGTTATAAACCAGAAGGGGAAATTGGGGGATGTTGGGGGAGGAGGGGGTAATCGGGAATTTATTTTGTGACAACAGGTGACACTCGGAAAATTAGAATATCGTGGAAAGGTTCATTTCTTTCAGTAATTCAACTTAAAAGGTGAAACTATTATATGAGATAGACTCATGACATGCAAAGCGAGATATGTCAAGTCTTTATTTGTTATAATTGTGATGATTATTGCGTACAGCTGATGAGGAACCCCAAATTAACAATCTCAACTTTGGGGTTTTCGTCAGCTGCGCGCCATAATCATCACAATTATAACAAGCAAAGGCTTGACATATCTCGCTTTGCATGTCATTGTCATGAGTCTATCTCATATATTAAACTCCAGTAGCTAATGAAAACAATTGCTTACATAAACGAACTTTTCCACAATATTCTAATTTTTAGAGTTTCACCTGTATATTGTCAGATGTGATTATGTTAAAAATGTAAAACCCAATAAAAAAAATTTAAAAGAAAAAAAAAGATGGGTTGGCCCACAGGTGAGCCACCCAGGGTCTGCTGCGGCAGAAACGAGGCTCTGGTGGCATTTTGACCTGCCTGCCAAACCACCGTGGGTCCTTTGTCAAGGCTCAGGGGAAGGGCTGCAGCAGCAGATGAGGCCAGCCCCCAGCTCAGCTTGCCTCAGAGACTCGGCTGCCGCAAGAGCAAGCCTAAGGTGAGCCCAGGCCACTGAGAAGAGATGGGAGGCTTGGGCTGGGCTCTGCGGCGAACAGCAGCGGGCAAGGGTGGCGCTGAGGATCACTTACCACGCCGACTCCGTAATGGATGTGCGCCACGGTGATGAAGGTGGTGAGCAGGTAGAGGAGGAAGGTTTCGCTCTCCGGCAAGGCGCCCGTCAGCACCACGAAGAGGACCAGGGCCAGCGGGAAGAGCATCCAGTTGAGAGGCTGGCAGCGGGTGCTGCTCATCTGGCAGACGATCAGGCGGCACTGGGAGGAGAGGAGGAGGAACAGCCGGTAAGGGAGGGCCAGGATGGGAGGAGAGGTCCACCCAGCAGCTGCCTGCCCTCCAAGGCAGGGGGGCACTGTTCCACCAACAGCCGCTCCAGTCCATCCAGGGCCATTTCCTGGAGCACCACGGAGGGTGCCGCTCTAGAACGTCACTGCTCCAGAGGCGCCGCTCTAGGGCTGCTGGCAGAACTCTACTGCTGCAGCGTGGACGGATCCTCTGTAACAGAGACTCAGTCCCACACGTGGGCAGGAATCCAAGGGAAACGCCGGAGGGCAGGCAGCCCAAAACACAAACACCTCTTGGCGCGGAGATGCTTTCTGCACAAGCAAACCCACATAGTTGTCAAGGGGACTCTGGGACCCCCCCCCCCGGCTTTGTGGCTCTCCTCCTTGCCCCTTGAGCAAACTCCCCAGTTCAGGTAACCTGAAAAGTTAGAGTTACAGGTGGGTAGCCGTGTTGGTCTGCCATAGTCGAAACAAAATAGGAAATTCTTTCCAGTAGCACCTTAGAGACCAACTGAGTTTGTTCTTGGTATGAGCTTTCGTGTGCATGAAGAAGTGTGCAACCATGTGTTAGTATTTCACCCCCTCCCTTTGTGAGAATCGTGTGACTTATGGTCTGAGAGAAGGGGGAGGGAACTGAGTCTTTGATCTCCTAATTAACTTCTCTGTGTCAGACAGAATGTGACCTTCACTGTGTGTGTTAGACAGGGTTCGTTCTGTAGATAAGATGTGTGGAAGAAAACCTAGCCACACAGGCTGTATAGTTATGTATATATTGTAGCTTGTAGAAAAATAAAGAAGAACTGTTTCAAGTTAAAATAGCCAGCGCTTTATTCGACCTCTGAGGAAGTGAGGGTGCTCATGACAGACAGTCTTGAGTCCAGATATTTATGATTGAGCTGTAGGTGTTCCAGTCTTATCGCCTGGCCCAGTCGGGGCACGAAGTGGGGCACAAGACCTGGATAGATCCTGGCTTAAATCAACATATGGTAGCAGAGGCGGATGGCTTCGTTCCTCCTATGGTGGCAAGCGGCTGGTTGGCGTTCCTCCTGTGTTGCAGAGCGGCTGGTTTTCGTTCCTCTGCAGATGAAGGCGGACGGTTTGCTGTTTGGCTGCTGAGAGCTGCTGCTGTGTTTGGTGAGACAGTTCGGCTGCTTCATTTCGGAGCTGTTTTCAAGCTACAGAATTGATTTACAATGGTATGCTGTTTAGCTGCCAGAACAGATAGCAGAGACGCTTTTCCAGATTCCTGCTAATTGCGCTGAGTTTGGGGGAGTGAAGTTAAAGGGAGTTAAGGCTTATTTTGTTGTATGAAGAAGTGGTGTTTGCTACAGTTAAAAACGCAAGCATGTCTTCTGCACAGTTTGGCCAGATATCTCTCTCTTTTCCTCCTCTTACGCCAGAGACGTACCCTACCTGGCAAGTTAGAATGAAAGCGCTTTTACAAAGGGAAAGGCTTTTCCATACCATTGAGGATGATCCCCCACAGCAAGATGACGATGATTGGGATGCCTGGCATGAAGCTGATCAAAGAGCCAGAGGGACTATTGTTCTGGGCGTTTGTGATACCCTGTTGGTTAGTTTAGAAGATGCTGAAACGGCAAGAGCTGTTTGGGACAAACTTCGTAATTTGCATCTTAGGCAGGGAGCAGGGAGCAGTATTCTTTTTTTCAAGAAATTGTGTAGACTGGAGTTGCAGAAAGATGGCGATTTGCCCAGCCATCTGTCCCAATTACAACGCCTTAGACAAGACCTCATCCAAAGAGACTTGACTTTTTCTGATGCTGTTTTCTCCATGCTAATGATTAATAGCCTGGATGAGTCGTATGATGCTATTGCTTCTCAGTTATCAGCATTGCCTAATGATCGTTTAACACCGGATCATGTATCTAGTGTGCTCTTAAATGAGTTTGACCGCAGACAAACTGTTAAAGAAAGCCGGGGCAAAGCTGCTGAAAATATTTCTAAGACTTCAGCAGGAGAAAGTGAAACTACTGCAAAGGCACTGAAGTCAGTACGTTGCTATGGCTGCGGAGAGCTAGGTCATTATCGGAGTAATTGCAAGAAAGCTTCAAAGAAGAAGGGCAACTTCAAAGGTGGTGGAGGACAACGCAGACCTCAAGGGCCAGCTGCACAAAAGGCTTTGATCTCTCGTTGTACTGATAAGGATGCATACTCTGTTTTTGTTGTAGATTCTGGGGCGACGCGCCATGTATCTAACGACAGGAGTATTTTCATTAATTTGCAGAGGCAAGAAGGCCGAATTCAACAGGCCGATGGGTCAGAGATAAAGTCTCCTGGCCAAGGAACGATTTCTCTGCAGAATCTTAATGCAACAGTTAAGAATGTTATGTATGCACCTCATTTGCAGGACAATTTGCTGAGTGTTTCTCAACTTACTTCTCAAGGTCTCAAGCTGGTGTTCACAAAGTCCCGATGTGACATTATTAGAGACAACAAACTCATTCTTTATGCCAAATGTGTTAATGGTTTATATGTATTGCCTTTTGTTACAGGTGCAACAGCTGGTACAGCTAAGAAAACTAAACAGGCCCACTGCAACATATCAATTGATAAGAATGAGAAGTTGCATAACCATTGTATTCATGATTATCATCGCTTGTTTGGCCATCTTCATTTTCAGGCTTTAACAAAAATGCAAGATTTGGTTGATGGTATGAAGGTTAAGAAGTGTCCTTACCACATGAAATGTATCTCTTGTGCAGAGAACAAAATCAAACAGGCCTCCAAAGGTGCAGAATCAGGAAGGGAGGTTACAAAACCTTATGAAGTAATTCATGCTGATTTGGTGGGACCTCTAGCGCCCTCTAGAGGAAATTCACGGTATTTTCTAGTTCTGATTGATTCATTTTCCAGATATGTCTGGGTTTATGTGTTGCAAAAGAAATCAGAGGCTTTTCAGAGATTTAAGCAATTCTGTGCATGGCTTAAGAATGTGCACAATGAACATGTACGCTGTTTTTTTACTGACCGAGGTGGTGAGTTTTGTTCAGAAGAATTTGAAAGTTTCCTCTCTGAACAGGGAATTGAACACTTGACCGCCACACCCAGGTCACCATGGCAAAATGGCCTGTGTGAGAGAATGAACCAAACGTTGCAACAAGGGATAAGAACTCTGTTGCATGATTCAGGCCTCTTTAACCTTTTTTGGGGGGAAGCTCTGTCTTGCTTCACTTATGTCTATAACAGGAGATTTCACTCAAGTATTAAGAGTACTCCGTATGAGATGCTGTTTCAGAAGAAACCATTTGTAAAACATTTGAAAATTTTTGGTTCAGAAGTCTGGGTACACACTGTGAAAAATGACAAATTGAGTAAGTGTGGTCAACATGGTATCTTTCTAGGATATGAGAAAGGTTCTTATCGTGTTCTGATGACAGACACAAAAGCAATAAGGTTGACCAGGAGCATAGACTGCAATCCCAAATGGGACACAGTTGGTATTTTCCAATGTTACCCACTGTCTGATGATGGAAATGTAAAACCAAAACCAGAAAAGAAAAAGGTTAAGTCTGATGATGCTGATTCTAGTGATGGTGGAGAGTCTGATCCAGATACAGACCTTCACAGTGCCCAAGCCTCAGTTAAAGATGAGCCAGAGGCTGGTGCAGATGAACAACCTTTGTTCACAATAGATCCTCATTCTCCTAAAGAGGAAGTAGATCCAGATGATCAGGAGACTGTAAGAAGGTCCGAAAGAACCACCAAGGGAAAACCACCAAAGCGTTTTTCTATTGAGTTTGCCAAAACTGCTGTTACTGCCAGTAATTCAGATTCTGTGTTTGAACCAACCAGTTACAAAGAGGTTCAAAACATGTCAGCCAAAGACGCAGAACCTTGGCTTAATGCTATGAAATCTGAATTGAATTCCCTCAAGCAGAATGAAACGTGGGAATTGGTTCCACAAGAACCAGGCATGAAATTGGTAGATAGCAGGTGGATTTTCAAAGCTAAAACTGACAAACATGGTAAAGTGGTCAGACACAAAGCTAGACTAGTAGCTCGTGGTTTTTCTCAAATTCCTAATCAAGACTACCACGAGACATATTCACCAACAGTTAGGTTTGAAAGTGTCAGACTGTTGATGAAACTTGCTGCTGAGGAAGGCATGACAATTTCACACCACGATGTGAATACCGCATTTTTATACGGTGTTCTAGATGAAAACATTTATATGCAACCACCAGATGGTGTACAAGTAAAGCAAGGAATGGTGTGCAAGTTAAAAAAGTCTTTGTACGGCCTCAAACAAAGTTCTCGCTGTTGGTATACCAAACTTACTGAAATACTGTTTTCCTTAGGTTTTGAACAAGGAAAGGCCGATTCCTGTGTTTTTGTAAAAGAGCACAAGCAACAGAAGTTGTATTGCATCTTTTATGTTGACGATCTCTTATTCTTTTGGAAAAATGTAAATATTTACAAAGACACACTCACGAAGTTGCAGAAACATTTTGATATGAAAGATCTGGGAGATGTGACTAATTACTTGTCATTAGAAGTTGAAAGAAATGACAAAGGTGATGTTCTGTTACACCAGACATGCAAAATTAATGATTTGGTCCAGAAATTGAGACTCACTGAGTCAAATGCAGTGGACACTCCCATGGTCACAGGGTACCAACATGACACAACTGCTACAATGTTTCCTGATGTCACATTGTTTCGGAGCATATTGGGCAAGCTAAGTTTCATAGCTAGATGTACCAGGCCTGATATTGCCATTAGTGTAAATCTGCTCAGCAGATATTCAAACAATCCCACAGTGCAAGACTTTAAAGCGCTCAAACGCATTGTGAACTACCTTAAAGGTACTAGGCACTATCGCTTGCGTCTTTCTAGCCAGAAGTCAGGTGGTCTAGAAATTTACACGGATGCCAGTTTTGGAAGTGACGCAGTTGATGGAAAAAGCACTTCAGGTATCTGTTATATGTACAACCAATGTGTTTTTGATTGGGCATGTAAAAAGCAAGCGACTGTAAGTTTGAGTTCATGCGAAGCAGAGCTCAATGCATTAACTCACTCACTTATGGATATTGAGTGGTTACTGCAGCTATGCCAAGACATTAGACTGAAAGTTACTTGTCCAGTTAATGTATACCAGGACAGTAAATCTTGCATAGCACTGATACATTCTGAAGGTTGCAAGCAAAGAACAAAGCATTTGCAGATAAAATTACAACGCGCCAGAGAATGTATTCAGAAAAATGTTGTGAAGGTTTCATATGTACCAGGGAAGGAAATTCCTGCTGATGTGTTGACTAAGGCTGTAAACAAAGAACAACTTGGTATATATGTTAAACAGTTACAGTTATGTTAGATTCTCCCAAACCTCGGGATGAAATGGGGGAGTATGTTAGTATTTCACCCCCTCCCTTTGTGAGAATCGTGTGACTTATGGTCTGAGAGAAGGGGGAGGGAACTGAGTCTTTGATCTCCTAATTAACTTCTCTGTGTCAGACAGAATGTGACCTTCACTGTGTGTGTTAGACAGGGTTCGTTCTGTAGATAAGATGTGTGGAAGAAAACCTAGCCACACAGGCTGTATAGTTATGTATATATTGTAGCTTGTAGAAAAATAAAGAAGAACTGTTTCAAGTTAAAATAGCCAGCGCTTTATTCGACCTCTGAGGAAGTGAGGGTGCTCATGACAGACAGTCTTGAGTCCAGATATTTATGATTGAGCTGTAGGTGTTCCAGTCTTATCGCCTGGCCCAGTCGGGGCACGAAGTGGGGCACAAGACCTGGATAGATCCTGGCTTAAATCAACACCATGCACACGAAAGTTCATACCAAGAACAAACTCAGTTGGTCTCTAAGGTGCTACTGGAAAGAATTTCCTATTTTGTTTCTGAAAAGTTAGACCAGGGATAGGGAAGCTTTTTCCTAAAAAAAAAAAAAAGAGGGGCTGGCTTTTCCTAAAAAGCTTCTTCCTTAAAAAGATTCACATATTTATTGGCAAAGGGTGTTTAAGGAGATAACAGAAATCACTGGGTTAGCATGATTATCAATTTACGGCGGGGTGGAAAGTTTGCAGGCTTGCTCACAAATTTATTGACATCCGCACAAGTCATTATAGCTAGGAAGTGGAAGGGGCAAGGGGAATATAGAATGGAAGAATGGAATAAAGAGGTGTGGGATATAGCTATTGATGATAAATAAACATGTGCCGTTAAGGTAAAATGGGGAACATGCAGGAGAAATGGTTTTGAGGAGATATGGAAGGTGTTTGTAGAATTTGCACTGTTAAAACGGAAAAGGGGTCAAACCATCGCAAGAGGTGTTGAAATTTTGGGAGGTTGGATAGTTACAATGGAATGGTCTCGGTGGTGGGGTGCACATGTTTATTCGTATTTATTTATGGTTATTACTTTGTCAAAAAAATAAAAATAGTATTTTTTTTTAAAAAAAAGATTCACAGTAGTTCCGTCAGCAGAGTATGGGACTCTTAATCTCAGGGTGGTGGGTTCAAGCCCCACGTTGCACAAAAATATTCCTGCATTGGGGGGGGGGGTTAGTCTAGATGACACTCATGGTCCCTTCCAACTCGACAGTTCTATGATTCTATGTTCCTATGATCCTCAGCAGACGGCCTTCCAGGGGCCATTGTACCACATGACTCTTATTTATGTATTTCATAAAAATTTAGACACTGTTTGATTGGGGGGGGAATAGACCTCAAAGTGGTTGGTTTACCAAAAGATAGACCAATAAAATCAAGGAAGGGCAGGGGAGAATACAACAATGCTTTAAAACAAAAACAAAAAAGTTAAACTACTGAAACAGATTAAAATTCACATCAACCTGCCTAACATCCAGGTAAGGTAAAGGTAAAGGGACCCCTGACTGTTAGATCCAGTCGCGGTCGACTCTGGGGTTGCAGCTCTCATCTCGCTTTACTGGCTCAGGGAACCAGTGTACAGCTTCTGGGTCATGTGGCCAGCATGACTAAGCCGCTTCTGGCAAACCAGAGCACGGAAAACACTGTTTACCTTCCCGTCGGAGCGGTACCCATTTATCTACTTTGATGTGCTTTCGAACTGCTAGTTGGGCAGGAGCTGGGACTGAGCAATGAGAGCTCACCCCATTGCGGGGATTCGAACCGCCGACCTTCTGATTGGCAAGCCCTAGGCTCAGTGGTTTAACCCACAGCGCCATCTGCATCCCATCATCCAGGTAGGCTTGTCTAAAGAAGAATATTTTTAGCAGGTGCCGAAAAGTACAGTGAAGGCGCTGCTTGATATCAACGTTTCCGAGCACAATTCAAAGTGTTGGCGCTGACCTTTAAAGCCCTAGATGGCCTCGGTCCTGTATACCTGAAGGAGCGTCTTCACCCCCATCATTCAGCCCGGACACTGAGGTCCAGCACTGAGGATCTTCTGTCGGTTCCCTCACTGCGAGAAACTAAGCTACAGGGAACCAGGCAGAGGGCCTTCTCGGTAGTGGCGCCCGCCCTGTGGAACACCCTCCCATCACAGGTCAAGGAGATAAACAACTACCTGACATTCAGAAAAAAAACATGAAGGCAGCCCTTTTCAGGGAAGTTTTTAATGTGTGATATTTTTGTATCTGATTTTTGTTGGAAGTCGCCCAGAGTGGCTGGGGAAATCCAGCCAGATGGGCAGGGTACAAATAATAAATATTATTATTATTATTATTATTATTATTATTATTATTATTATTATTATTATTATTATTATCAACCGCCAGGGAGTTCCCAAGGGTGGGTGCTGCCCTCCTCAATGCAGTGCGGGTCTCGTGTTGCGCCTCTAGCAGCACCCATTCCATTGATCAAAGCGGTGGCACATGCAGGGCAAAGCGGTCCCCTGGGTGAACGCTTGCGCAAGGAAGTTAGAGTCCAGCCACATGGAAGCCAGAGGTTTCGACATGCGCATCTCGCCACCGGAGGAACTGATTACAGCTCAAGGACGTAAGGGGAAGCCGGGGGGAAATGCTGGAGGAGGGTTGTGGAGCGTGGCCAAGGGAGATTGCTGAGGGCCAGGTAAAGAGGGCTGGAGGGCCACACCCAGGGTTCCCCACCCCTGAGGCAAAGCGGCTTTGCTCCTGCGCACGGGTCTTTGCAGCAGGAGGAACTTACGGAAATGTTGGCGAAGGCCGTGCCGACCATGAAGTAGAAGAGGCGGGGCTGGGTCTCCAGGATCTGCGTCGGCGAGTGGAAGATCCAAACGGTGCAGAGGACGAAGAGCAGGACCGGCGAGAGGAAGGGCAGCATCGCCTCGTAGAAGGAGTGGTGCTTCAGGGAGTTGCTTCTGTAGGCTCTGAAAGGCGGGAGAGGCGTCAGCAAGCTCACCCCACACTAGCAAGAAAGAGGTCGCCTGCAGGAGCGTTGCTGGTCAAGAACTGGTGAGGCTCGCTTGACAACAAAAACCCGAGCCTTTAGTGTCACCCGCCCAGTCCTGTGGAACTCTCTGCCACTGGGGACTGAGCAGGCGCCTTCTGTGCCAATTTTTAAACATCTGCTGAAAACTTTTCTATTCTGCCAGGCAATTACAAATGCATCCTTCCGCAATGGTTAACTGATGTCCGTTTTTTAACTTTATACGGTACCGCTTTGATATTTTAAAATGACACAGCGGTATACGAGATTTTTCATAAATAAAATTTTCAAAAAAGGGGCCGGGGTCCCGAAGGGCAGCTAGAAGCACCATCAGACTAGCCCTGAAGGAGGCAGAACCTGATATAGTTCTTCCAACGGGGTCTCATCTGCAAGGCTGCAGTGTGGCCAGCAAAAGGAAGATTGGGAATGAGAAGCAGAGCCCCCTCCATCGGGAGCAGGCCAGCCCCATCAGGCCTCCTCCCCCTGAAAAGTCACCTGGGGGCAGCCAATGCCTCAGTGGGAGAGACAGAAAAGAGGCAGGGATCGTTCCACCAGGTCCAGTTCCTTCACTGAACTGGGCCAGCTGGTCATTAGAGGAACAACTATTTAGAATTCGGTGCCTGCGTCTTCATTTTCCTCTTCCCTCCCTGTCCCTTTCTCCTTGCGTGTCGTGGGTTTTTTGGGGAGGGCATTATAAATCTGCGAGACGGTCTCGTTTTGATAGTACATAAGCCACCCTGAGAGCTGGACCATAAAGAAGGCTGATCGCTGAAGAATGGATGCTTTTGAATTATGGCGCTGGAGGAGACTCTTGAGAGTCCCATGGACTGCAAGAAGATCAAACCTATCCATTCTCAAAGAAATCATCCCTGAGTGCTCACTGGAAGGACAGATCCTGAAGCTGAGGCTCCAGTACTTTGGCCACCTCATGAGAAGAGAAGACTCCCTGGGAAAGACCCTGATGTTGGGAAAGATGGAGGGCACAAGGAGAAGGGGACGACAGAGGATGAGATGGTTGGACAGTGTTCTCGAAGCTACTGGCATGAGTTTGGCCAAACTGTGAGAGGCAGTGGAAGACAGGAGTGCCTGGCGTGCTCTGGTCCATGGGGTCACCAAGAGTCAGACACGACTGAACGACAGAATGACAACAACAACAAGCCACTCTGTGAACCTTCCTGGCTGAAAAGCGGGGCACAAAATGTTCAAAATAAATAAAATAAAGTACACATAGGAGGCCAGGCTTTGTCCAAGAGGCCTGGCCTAGCTGGCTCAGAGAAAGGGGCCAGTCAATAGTCTCAAAAGCAAAGGCTTGCCCCAGCATCACCCGTGCCCACTTTTTGCTTTCCCAAAACTCTCCCTGCTGGGGGAGACACTGACACCCCAGCAGAACCGGGGCAGCCAAGCGCATGGGGCACTGACAACCGAGCGCAGACAGGACTTACTTGTAGTAGTTCAGGAGGCTCATGGGGAGCGTCACAGTGAGCGCGCAGCCTAAGGGAGAGAGAGGAGGGCCAGGTTACGACTCAGAGCATGCGTTTCCCTTCACACAGACGTCACCACACAGCAAAGTCTGTTCCACAACCCTCACTTGGATTTGTAAGAGCCACTTGAGGCAGGGGAACGCGAGTGTCTCCGAAAAGGGGAGAGTAGCTGCTGGTGAAAAAGGAAGCTTTTTCTGGGCTGGTGGGGTGTCTCGGCAGCTTCACATCCTGCACTGCTGGCCATTTTTATCATTCATGGAAGAATGCAATTGCCTCGTTCTGTTCTGTTAATACTCAGCATGTTGGGCATTCACCAGGACCACCATGCAGTGCCGAGTTTCCTTGAGGACCCAAAGGCAGGCTATAAAAGGAAATACAGTGGAACCTCGGTTCTCAAACCGCTCCGTTCTCCAATGTTTCGGCTCCTGAACGTCAAAAACCCAGAAGTAAGTGCTCCGGTTTTTGAACATTCCTTGGAACCCGAACGTCCGACGCAGCTTCCGATCTGCAAAAAGCCTAGCTGCCAGCCAGCCGGAAGCCGCGACTCAGAATTCGACCGTTTTGGAAGTCGAACGTCTTTCCGGAAAGGATTGTGTTCGACTTCCGAGGTTCCACTGTTCTGCACATTGTGACTGTTTGGGTTT